>NC_141990.1:265518523-266131381 GCF_049901715.1 Pseudonaja textilis
CAGAAGGTAGTTATAAAAGTAGTTGAAAAGGTCCTAAGTATAAGAAAAGTAAAGACTATTCTGTATCATTCCAGAATGCAAGACATGAAATAATGGATGTAATATTACAGGAAGGTAGTTTCTAATTGAACATTGAATACTGAAGTGATCAGTGAGTGTGTTCAGAAGTGTGTTCTTCAGTGAGTGTGTTCAGAAGGATATAAAGCTACCTGTCAAGGATGTTTTAATTTAGGTTTCTTTACAGAGGAGAAGGATGGATTTAGTGGCTGCATCCAACTGTATCCTTCTTCAGTTTGTAAAAAGACAGTAGGCTAGCTGTATGACTTGATTTAAATTGAGAAGTGTAGAGAATATTATGAGTGACCAATAAGAAATCATAAAGATGTATCATTTGTATTTAGGTGTCATTTAATGGGCTATATAAAACTTCAAATGTCTCAATTTCAAGGAGAGCTGACTTAATTGAAATGTGTCCTTCTAAGTCAGTTTAGAGAAATTCAAAGTCACTTTGGAAACAGGACTTCTTGCAGAGTTTGCAGAGTCTCAAACACTGCTGCAGCTTTTAATCCAATATCAGCAAAGCTGAGGAGGAGGAGTGATGGACTGCATGATGCTGACATGAGTGGCTGGCCAGAGAATTTGTCACTTCACAGAACAGTCTCTTGGACTGTTTGAAGAAGTACTGCTCTTCTGTTGTGATCTTATTTTTCTGATAGAATTTGTGTAACTATGTTCACTTGCAGAGTGAAAGCAAAAGAGGCTCAGAGTGATTCATTTGTGAGTCTGAAATAGTTTGCTTGTTGTTAAGCTATTGCATATATTAGCATATATTATGCAGATACTTGTTTATCTCTGTCAGGTTTTATACTAAATCCCAAGTCTCTAGACAATGAACCCAGTATTCATAACTTGTTTCCAGCAGAAATTCACAGACCCAATATAGGTAAACAAGTTACTTTATTGCAGACAAGACGAAGTTATGTATATAGATATCATTTGCCTCTGCAGAACAGAAAAATCTATTTTTATTTAGCTAGCTAGCTACATTCTAAGTTCTAGATGAGGGATGTCAAACTCGCAGTGTCACATAGTCATCATGTGACAAATCATTATTTTTTTCCCCTTTGCTAAAACAGGGGTGGGCATGGCCAGTGCATGATGCATCCGGCCTGCGGGCCACAAGTTTGACACCCCTGTACTAGACCAAAATTACCCATTCTCTCCCTAGCATTTGAGATTGGGAAAAGTGTGTCAAACCTAATTAAAATTGTACATAAATAAAATACATACAGTAACCTAATAGGAGAAATGCTGATTTCCATTTCTCTAACTTAGTCCTTTATAGTGTCACAGTGATTACGCACACAATACTATATTATGCTATAAAATATAAAATACTACAAATGTATGTATAACATTATAAAACAGTAGTATATAAAAATGTTTCAGAGTATATTCCCCAAATAATCTATAAGTGGGTTTTCCTGAGACATGTCAGCTCAGAAAACATAATAATCAAATAATAATTTTAATAACACTGTGCTTCTTCAAAAAAAATCAGTGTTTGTTTGCTTTAATGTTAGTATAAGACATTTTGAGTATTAGTTCAGTGCAACGTATCTATATAGTTATTGCTGGACAATTTGAAAGCTGCTGTACTGTCTTTTATCTTGCTTTTGCTATTCCTGTCCTCAAAATGATATAGAGGCAATATTTCATATGTACTGCAATAAAATTCTTGAATCGTCTTAATAGTTTTCTTGTAATAAATCAAGATTTTGCAGGGTTAACATATTCCAAAGGGCTTACCATCCCTATTGTTTTCATTTCATTCTGTCAAATAATGAAATAACTGCAGCTTCCCCAGTAGTCTATGGTTTAACTTTTTACTGAATTAAATATATTGATGAAATCATTCAAATCATTTTATATCTGAATAGGATTACGTCCAAGTCACAAACCCATAATTATTTGGCATTCAATCAAATTAATTACTCTAATAGCTGCAGAAGTCTAGTTTAACTGTGTCTTTTTACATTTGACTGGGGCAAATATGACACCCAAGGTAAATGACTATTTATAAATAAAACATAAATGTTATAAATTAGCTAATTAAAAACAAATATATATAATTATTTGTGCTTATTTATATAAAGCTAGGAGTATTCCAAAGCAATTTATGTAACGATCAATGAATGTAATTTTCTTCTTTCCCTTTGTTTCACAATATAAAAGCAAAAAAAAAAGTGAAGAAAAGAAGATAACCAGCTCAGCACCCACATTGGAAACAATTTGAGATGAGAGCCAAAAAAAACCCTACCAGGTTATAGCCCTCTCTCAGTACTTCTTTCTGTTGTTGCGTAATAAAACAGATGCAATTAGGTGATAGTTGAGAGTGGGAAGAACCAGATGGGAACTAGTCTGTCATTAATCCATTTACATAATTATATTTGAACATTTTTTTAACAAAAGCAATATATTTGTAATTGCATGTTATATTTTACCATACATATAGGCATTGGAGATTTATGTAACAGACTTGTGAAGTAGGAGGTACTTTGAAGGACTAAACTATTGATTACAATTACAGCAATAATGCCAATTCTTTTCTGGAAAGGGCTTTTCTCTTTCCATAATCATAAAAATGAGGGAAATCAAAAGTTGAAGTGTTCCATTATGAATTCTGATATAGTTGCTTATATGGGTGTTACAAAAAATATAAGAAGTGCTTTAGTTTTCATGATACATTCATATATTTATTTTAAGACAAAAGTTAGATTAATATTATAGTTTAATTACAAATTAATGTATTCTGAGGTTTCTAGAGCAGGTATAGCAAACTGAAGTGGTCCCTGAAAATGTGGAACCATCAACTGTCTAAAGTACCAGTTAGCAAACAATTTGAAACCTGTCTGGATAAGGAGAAGACAGGAGGCTGGCCACATCTGCTCCAGATGACTTTTTCTCACAAGGAGAATATTTGACTCCTTAAAATATCAAATATCAGAAGGCAGAAAATATAATGTTATTGTTGTTAACACTTTGTTTTCTGTACTTAGTTCTGTTTAGCATCAATTATACAGTATTTAGGTTGAGGCCAGAAGGTTCCACCATTTTGATGCCTGCCTGAAAGCAACTGAGCTCTGAAACAACTTTCTGACTATCTGACACGGTGTTTGTGTCCAAAACTTCCATAGCTTTGTGGAATTCCTGATTTGTTGCTGAACCTGTTAGCACTTTATTGCTGATACTTTTTAAAGCAATATATTTGTTATTGCAAGTTGTATTTTACTATACATACAGACTTGACTGTCCTGTTGTCTACTATAAATACACTCTACTAGCTTTAGATTCTGGACTGTTGTATTCCACTAGATTTATTAAGTGAACCCTAATACAGGATAATAGATAGATCAGCCATACAATGACAAAGAATAGGGCTCTTCAAATTCTTTGAAATCTGTGGAAGAGTGTATATGAAGCACTTGTTGATTCTCTGACTCATTAAAACAGCAGCAACTTTTTCCAGATAAACACAGTTGATTCAGAAACTATTGCAATATGCTTGTTACACTGATGCAAAGACAGCTGGGATCAGCTTCTGGATCAGCTGTATAGGACTAGAAAATGATATGGCTTCTCACTTATTCAGGAAGTACTTCATGGCAGTCCTTTATGAATTATGAAGGTGGCTTAATAAGCCCGTAACCACGAGATCATCTTCCCAGTGGTAAGAGAAAGGTTTTTAGTAATGAGATACTTGGCAAGTTTCAGAAAATGAAAAAAATAACAGATACTTTGGGAATGATTTGAAATATTGTTGGTACCATCCATAGCCCTATGACTCTAATGCTATTAGTATTCCAATTTGCGTATTTCAGTAACTGAATGTAGCAAATAATTGTCAATCTTTTGATATATCATTAATATTTCTTCATCTAATTCATTCACTCCCCAGGCTAAAGAATTTCTCACAAAGATACCTATGGTGATTTTTTTCAGCCTCCCACAAAAGAATAATCTTTGTTATGGTCAGTCCATAAAATAAATTGCATGCATAAAATTGAAATAAATTAGCCAATTAGGTAAACTGATGAGCCAAATTGCTGTGTATCTTACCTATTTCATGACAAAATTTGCCCATACTTCAGGAAATTGAATCATTTGAGTATGAAAGTAAAAATGTTCATTAAAATTGATTAGAGTTACCAGGATATTTAATTAGACATGGAGTTAACAGCTCATGATGAGTGTTGACCCAAAATGTTCAGTATAATAAAACATGCTATTTACTGGCTCCTTTAAAAAATAAGTCTGAGTTTAAATGTAATCCATTTATACCAGGGGTGTCAAACTCAAGGCCCATGGACCGGATCCAGCCTGCGGGATGCTTAAATCCAGCCCATGGGGCTGGCCTGGAAATATGAAAGGACGGGTCTGCAATGCCTCTGGCAGCTAAAATGGGCTGCATGCGGGGGCCCTGCACCTCATTTTCATCCTCCATGGCCTCCTGCAGCACTCTGCCAGCCGAAAATGGCCTGGAAAACTGGCCCAAATTGTCCTGAAAATGGGCTGAAAATGACTTCAAAAACGAGCTAAAAATGGCCTAAAAATGGACTCCAAATGATAGAAACTGACCTAATAACGGCCAAAAAAAACAGCCTGAAAACAGGCCATGCCACTTCCTCCACCGCCCTCTCTCACCAGCCCACAGAGGAGAACTACAATGCTGATCCGGCCCTCAAAGAAATCCAGTTTGACACCCCTGTTTTATCTGGTATCCTTTGCTGGTGGAAGCATGTTGAACTTCCTTAATTTGGTAACAGTAATTTTGTTTAGATATCTGGCAGATCTATAAGGAATAAGCTTGCCAGAGAAATCAGCCATACTAAAAGAGATGCAAGTGTGTGATAAAATCACTTCTATCTAGGATCTGAGGAATCAACTTTCACAGTTTTACTTCACCATCCCTATGTTTTATGGGAATGGGGTAGGAAATTATCCTCTTTTATATCTTCAAGATCTGAAAAGTACATTTGTGTCACAAAATGTTTTACTCTTGTTTCCCTTACATGATAGATCTATGGAACAGAGATTTTTAGGTAGCTGTCTGATTATAGTATAATGAATGCCTCTGATTTACTGTATTTAGGCAATGACACCTTTAATTTTCTGTTTTGGGCTTTCTGTGATTTTAGAATATTTATAAAATGGTGATAATGATTATTCATCTTTACCTTTTAGGAATCTACAGTTAATTTCAAAATGATTTACACAGATTTTGTTCAGTATCAGGTTCTATTATGATGCTGTAGATTCTCCTCAGTGTCAGAAGTATTTTGATCCGAAATATAAGTTGTTAAAGACCGGAGTGTGACGGGGTGGTTATTCATTCATAGTAGTAGTCCTTTTTTATTAATTTATAATATAAAATACAAAAGAAAATAGTAGGAAAATAAGGGAGTGAGAAGAGAAGGGAAAAGTGTACAGGAAAAGAGAAAAAAAGAAAAGGCATTGACTTCCAAGTCCCTTTGGTGCAGTAGAATAAGATAATAGCAATAAACCTCCATTTTTTACTTTTACATAATAGCATAAACAAATAGTATTCTTATGGACACCTAGTTGGATATGTGGGATATCAGAATACTGGATGTGATAGACTGTTGCTTAGTTCTAACAAAGCTATTCTTATATAGTGGAAAGTCCTGTGTTTTGGGATATTGGAAGCAAACTTTTTATTCATTGCTTCATATTGTTAAAATATTGAAATAAATGAAAATAATATCTCAAATTTACAAGAAAGAAATTGTTACCAACTAAAAGCAAGCTAGCTATTTTTAGGCATTGTAATCTATAATTGTTGTTTTAGCCCTAAATGTTCTGGGAATAATCATAGGGCTGTGTATATCAAATGCTTGCAACCCTGCTGAGAAAAATAACTGGCAAGGAGGAGTCTTTTAATTTAAGTTTTAATTTGTGAAAATCAAATTCCAAATAGGAGATATGAACTTTGAATAAATTTGTGATGTTTGCTTTGATACAGTAGTCTCTGAACCAATCATGTTGTACAATAGGTATTGTATAAGGGTATATCTTGTATTTTAATGTGTTTTTAATGTAAGGAGTGACCATCTCCAGAATTGCTGATGATAATCTGTTTTATATTACTGCACCAATGAAATGCACAACTTCTTTTGCAAATAGTTTTAGTTTTTGCTTTTGTTTTTAAATAACAGTTAATTGACCTCGAATAAGAATATGTTTTAGACTATTACTTCCTTTTCACATTCATTTCAGCAATAGTAATTTTAGCATCTGTGATAAAAAGTTTGCAATTAATTTTTAATAATGATTTGACAATCCCTTCTCAATTTGCATGAAATTTGTTTTTGCAGATTCATTTCTCTGAAAAAGATGGTTAGGAACAATAAGCTAGTCCTGTGGCACATGCCTAATTCCAAGCAAGGACCATACTTATTTTATTGTTTCTAAAACTGGTTTTCCATTGCTACCAAAAGACAATTTGGCTAATATGTTTGTATACTACCCTTCCTAGACAGAAAAGGGCTGGCTCCACTTATCAGCATCTTTCTGCGTTAGACTATTACAATGTATTCTATTGTGAAGTGCTTTGGAAGACTACATAATAAATTTAATTTGTGCACTATGTTGTGTCACTTCTTTAATTATAAATTGTTTCATTCAGAAATAAACTAAAAGAAAATACTTTCCATTTTTTAAAAGACAGAAAATAACATTTGTACTTTGAGAACTCAGTTGCTACAATTAGAGCAGAGGTGTCAAACTGGATTTTTTCGAGGGCTGGATCAGCATTGCAGTTCTCCTCTGTTGGCCAGTGGGGGGGAAGGCAGGGGGCACCAGGGGTTTGGTGTGGCCCATTTTCGAGTTGGATTTTTTAGCCGTTATTAGCCTATTTGGGGGCAGTTTTCAGACTGTTTTGGGCCCGTTTTTTGGCCATTTTGGGCCTTGGTTTGGCCCATTTTTTCAGCCCATTTTTCAGCCAGCAAAGTGCTGCAGAAGGTCAGGGAGGGTGAAAACAAGGTGCGGGGGGCTGCATGCAGTCCGTTTTAGCCACCAGAGGCACCGTGGGCCGGTCCTTTCATATTTCTAATCCGGCTCCACAGGCCAGGTTTAAGCACTCCGCGGGCTGGATCCAGCCCACAGGCCTTGAATTTGACACCCCTGAATTAGAGAATGTACAGTAGAGATAAGACTGAACTATGTTTATTAAGCAATTCTAGACAAAGCTTCACTTGGAATTCCAACTAGCATAGTGACATTTACATACCATTTCTCCCAAACAAGTATTTTTCCCCACCAAAAGCAGACTTTGGGGTTGAACTTTTTAAATTTTTGGGAAAATGGGCAGATAGTCCCTATAGTGAATCCCTATAGTTAATACAGTTTTTAAATCAATTTGTCTTTCTCATTGACTTTGCTTGTCAAAAGATCACAAAAGATGATCAATCACATGATCCCAGGACACTTCAACAATCATAAATACATTCCAGTTGCCAAATGGTCCAAATTTTGATCATGTGACCATGGGAATGCTGCAGTGGTTGTAAGTGTGAAAGCAGTTATAAGTAACTTTGTTCAGTGACTTTGTAATTTTGATTGGTCACTAAATGAATGGTTGTAAATCAAGATTACCTTAATCAAGATGACAGAGATGATAGGGAAAGTTGGAAACAGATAATAGTAAACAGGAGATGGTGAATATTTTGTAAAGTATTGTAAAAAGAAAATGAAAGAGAAATTTGAGCTTTTATATAAACAAAATAAAGCATTTCCTAATTAGTAGCAGAGGTGGAACCTTTTCTTCAATTCTAAGTACCCTAATACAACTTCATAGTATTGGATCACCAAAGAAAGAAAAGTGGAGACGATGCAGTCCTGTTATTTTGATAATGGCAGAGATAGAAAGGTGTAGTGATATGAACTCCTTTCCTATATTTTTGCTTTTAAAGGGAGTTCATACCAGTACATCTTTCTATTTCTGTCATTAACAGAACAACAAAGTTGAAAAGAACCTTGGAGGTCTTCTAGTCCCCCACCCCACCTGTTGAAGCAGAGGACCCTATACCATGTCAGATAAATGACTGCCTAGTCTCTTCTTAAAAACCTCCAGTGATGGAGAACCTACAACTTCTGAACACTAGCTGTTCCATTGATCTCAGTTCTCTTAGAGGGAATAGCTTGATTCCTTCCTCCCTCTGTGCTTTTTCTAATCCTTCTTATTCCACTGATACAGAATTATTACTTACAGAAAACCTGGGGTTTATATTAGAGCTGTGGTGGCGAACCTATGGTACTTGTGCCACAGGTGGCATGCAAAGCCTTCTCTGTGGGCATTCATGCCATCACCCCAGCTCAGCTACACCACGCATGTGTGTGTGCCTCCCACCAGCCAGCTGGCCTTCAGGTGTCTGCCACGCATGTGGGGGGCGCACATACATGTGAAGAGCCTACAGGGGGTGCATGGATGCATGGGGCATATGTGCTTTGCATTTTGGGTATGTGCGTGCATGCACACTTTGGACACTCAGGGCCCAAAAGGTTCACCATTCTTGTATTAAGAGCTTCAGAAAAATAGAATGTTCCTGATTGTTTTTCTGCTTCTGTGTATGTCAGCCAAACAAGATAGACCTGACAGAAAACATGAATACATGAGCTAATTCTATTTTATTATAAAGCTATATTAACTGAAATTTCAGAAAGTATATCTCTCCCCCACATCTCCTTTACAGCCCCCAAAAGTAATGTCAGCCCTCCCAGATACACCAAACACAAAATACAACTAGATGAGCTAATTCTATTTTATTATAAAGCTACTTTAACAGAATTTTGCAAGTCTAAAAGTACAAATCTTCCACCATCACTTTTAACAGCTTGATCAAGGAGGACAGTACTTCCTAAGTTCATTTTTCTGACCTTTAAGGCACTGGGAGCTTCTGTCTAATCATTATTTTGGCATCATTGTTCCCCCCATCACTGAAGGACTTTCCTCTATATCATTACAAATAGGGTCTCTTTTGAGCCCCTTGCCCCAGCCACAATCATGCTGTGGGTTCAGCTGCCTTTTATCTGACCATCCCCTTAGTTATGTCTCCTTTATCTTCCAAGGTCATTCCCATATGCCTGTTCTGACCAAGGCTTCCAAGACTGTAATTACGCACGTCCTTATTTTAAAAACTAGCCTTATTTCATTGCAACTCTGGGAGTTATTTTCATTCCCAGCCAATAATGAATCTCAAACAGTCCCTCGAGATAAGCACCCACCTTTCGTTCCTGTGAACCAATAACAGAAGTGCCAATTAAAATAGAACAAAACCCAACTGAAGTACAAAAAGCTTCAAGAATTAATCTGAATTGAATGAACGACTTTGCTTCCTACAAAGTTTTGTCATCTTTGTCTGTAATCACCTCCCAATCTTACTCCCCAGTTGTCCCTTTTGTTTCAGCTGCTCTTGGCTTCTAGCAGCTCTGTGCACACGCACACTGGGAACAGACTCCCCTGGGTCCTCTGCCTCGCTGCTGCCAGACTCCAAAGGCTCTGGAGGCAACACCCCACTACCAGATGGTCCTGGCCCCATCCCTGCATCATACACAGGACCCTCGTCCAAGTCCTCTCCAGACTCCCGGACTGATACCCTTTCTTCCCCACTGTTCAGTTCCGCTGCCATCCACACAGGCTGCCAGCAAACCACAGCAATGCCATCACAGTATGAAATTCTGCCGTGTATATATTTTTTTTTAGAAATTGTCCCAAGGTATTATCTTTTCTGAGATACTTACGATATGCTGTTCAGAAATTCTTCATTGTCGCTGAAATGTGGTTTATATCTCACCTTCTTTCTAAAGGGGGATGGTATTGTGCATGGATATTTCCCTTAATTTTATTCTACAACAACAATCTTGTGAGATAGATAGGGTTGAAAAATAGTGACAGTATCAAGGTCACAATCCATTCTGTCAATCAACATATGACACTGGTACTCAGATTGGAGACATAACTTTCCTAGTTGCCCTCAAAACTAATTTATTTGATTCCTATAGAAATTCTATATTTATTACTCTAGTTCAGTACTTTGGCTTATGAATTCCCAAGAGCTTTTAAATTGCTTACCCAGCTGCAAAACTTGGTCATATCGCTAGCTAACTAAAGAATATATTCTGGGGAATTTAGCGATAGCCTCTTTATACTGTCAAAGGAGATTGATTGCATTGGATGATTGGCTGTTGCTATCAGGACATTTTCAACCTCCATAAGTTGTTTTTGGAATTTGAGAAGAATATAACTTCTGTCACATCCTTTATCATAATAAAGTAATATTTATAATCATATTTAAATATACAATTATTGTTTATAACCACAAACAATAGTTGTTTGACTTATTTATAACTAAAAATGTGTTATATGCCATATCCCTTACCATACTGTATATTGTGTATTTCAGTACAATATATATCCTATTTTTGAAGACTGTTTCAGATGACAATAGTGAATTGCAGCCCCCATTCAGTTTGCTGAAATTTCCCATAGAGGACTTTTGATACAATTGTTGCAAAAAGTTAATTTGTAAGATATTGCATTGTTTGTGGTACAGTGCTAATGAGAAGATAAAATTAACTAAGGAGGCATAAATCCTGGTTGCTGTTGCTTCTATAGCAAGGAGATAAATAAGCAGAGATAAATTCTGATTGCTATTTATCCTTGAGATTTTATTTATGGTGGGAATTGGTAAACTTGTATTTTCTCAATTTTGGCAAAATTGGGTCTCCTTAGCATATGCACCCACGGTTAGAATTAACCAATGTGATAACAGCTCATCTATGGGAGGACTTGGCATGTGGTATCTGTATGTCTTCATGGCTATGTAGGTTGAAAGGCAGGTGAATATGGAACCCAGTAATTGTGGGGCTTTAACATCTAGGAAAGGCAGGAGGGAAGAATCATATGCTATATATGGCACACTGCCAACATTGTTTTGCATTTTTCAGGAGACGCTGATAGACTGGTGTGATGAAAAAGAACTCAACTTGATTTTAACAACCGGAGGAACAGGATTTGCACCAAGAGATGTCACACCAGAGGTGAGATAGTTCATTTTCCTATTTTAAACCATTATTATTTCTCCAACACTAATATTGTTTTTATATATAGTGCTCCAGGAATTGTGTATGTGATATAATATGAATATTCTGTTTCTTAAAAAAAAGTAAAAATATCTTTATTAAACAACTGAAAAACATAGAATTTATCAAGGGTTTGTATTTTGTCTCTAGGCTACTTTGCAACGTTCTTGTTTATCTTTTGTAACACGTACCCTTAATTCAGACATGGAGATTTTTCTTTGAAGATTTTTCAGGATAGAAAATATTGCAAATCCTTAAGGCAGATCAAATCAAACATAATAATCTTTTACCAGCCTGTACAGTAAAAGAAAAGAGTAATTTAATACAGATGCAATGAACATGGATTTGGGCAAACTCTGGGAGACAGTGGAGGATAGGGGTACCTATGGTCTATGGAGTCGCAAAGAATCGGGCACAATTGAGCAACTGAATAACAATAATAAGAAAATGTGTTATTGGGTGGGGGAAAGGGAGGGACTCTGGCAATAAAACAACATATATGTAATTAAATGTTTTGCATAATTGTATAACTTTATGTAAGTGAGTATAGAGTTAATATCTCTTAAAAAGTAATAAATTTAAAATTTGTCCTCAAATTTAGAGATGTTTGGGAAGATTAGAGTGTGTCTTGAGGCATCATAAACAGGACACTGTTATCCTTGTGGCAAGTTCCTTATTTTCCTATTCATGATCAGAATTTGGTTGGTACTGTTCATTTTATTTTTGCAAACTCTGCTCTCATACCAGAATATTATTATTTAGAAATATTTATGGTATGGTTATCAACTGCTCTTTTCATTTGAGATATTTGGCATAGTCCATAAACAAATATTTCTTATGCGTATTACCATTCAATATGCTTAATAATGTATATTCTGACAAAATTATGTCCCTTTAGCACATCCGTCATTTGTTGTTTAATGGTTCCTATAAAATTAAATTATGTATTGCAATGCCCTACATATTTGGGTAAGGAAATCACTTTAGGTAGGCTGATGGTGTCCTGTTGGATGGGGGTAGATGGAATACCCATTTGATGGTGATGCCACATTTCTGTACATTATAGTGTGGAATTGTCCATGGAAAATAAAACAGACAGAATTTCTGTGTATTCAGAGATCCTCAGATCAAATTATTTTTGTGATAGTTTACTCCAGTAATATAATTTTAGATTTATTCAAAATTGCAGGAGTAAGAGAATAATGCTCTTTTTACCACCAAACCTCTTATAATATACTTATAATAAAAACTTGATTAGGCTTAAAGATATCACAAAACTGTCTTTATTATTTAAACTGAAATATTGGTTAACTTAGATTTGCTGTTTTGTTGGGTTTGGAGATTTTATTAATTGATTTTATAATAATTGTATTATTATAAACTCCTTAGAGTCTCTAGAATGCAGCAGCTCTCAAATAAATTGTGTGTATGTATATGAAAGAAAGAAAGAAAGAAAGAAAGAAAGAAAGAAAGAAAGAAAGAAAGAAAGAAAGAAAGAAAGAAAGAAAGAAAGAATTAATTACTGGGGAAAGACACATTTAAAGTAGCATATTGAAGGAATGAATAAAAGGATGTGCTTTGTTAGGAAATGTTTCAAAATACCCAGTACTGTAAACACAAAGTTAATAAAAGGCTGCTGAACTAACATTTTCTGGGTAAATGTGCTTTATTTTTCCTTTAAAAAGTTTTGATTGGTTGATGGTTTTATCTTACCTTTCAAATTGCCTTTTTACTTTTTTGCTTCTATTAATAAATATATTATTTAAACAATTTTTAAAATTTGTGTATTAAATATCAACAAATATTTTTGGGTTATTTTATTGAATTTGATGCAGAATTGGATAATCACATTTATTCTTGATTCTTTTTTAAAAAAAACATGCTTAAATTATTATTCCCAATAGCCCACAGGTTGGATATTACATCCAAAACCTAGGTTAAGCAAACCAACGAAACTGTTCTCCATCTTCAGAGAGCTTTCTTAACCTCCTAGGTAGCCACACCAGTAATAAATTTAGTAATCTCACAATCAGTACTTACATCATGCTCAAGGTTTTCCAAAGGCTTTACCTCAAGATTCAGTTGCAGCATTTTCCAAACCACTTTCATTGTTAACCACGACATTAATCTAGCAATCCACTTTTGTCTTCTCCAGTGCTTCTTCCATTTCTGGGAGAGCTATCTAATTCTATGAACATCAAAAAAGCATTTGAAATAATATTTCTGAATACTCTAATACAAATTGTAATCAGATTGTCAACAACCTTGCTGAAGCCATCTTTTGCCACCTCATAGTTGCCATGAACTCTGAAAGGGGGAAGGGAGGGTGAAATAGATAGACTGGCTAATAGTCAAAACAAAAACTTTTCTTGTGGGAATCAAGGTCATCCTAACAGGTGGCAGTTGGGGAAAGAGAGGAGTGACCAAGCAGCCTGAAAGTTACTTACATTGGACAATATTACCGGTGATATCTGATGGGGGGAATCATTTGTTCTTTTAATTAGGCAAGAAATTGTGGAAACTTTTAGAGTTGGTTTTCACTGGCTGTGCCGATATGATGTATCCAATAAACATATTATTTGAGGAATCTACCTGCCTTGGAGATCTGCTTTTGGCAGATGCGTTACTCGGAATGCGGACACAGACATAAAGAAGATATGTTCTTCATTTTTCATCCAGAAGTCTAAACATGTGCAAGAGACTCAAATTCAATTTAGATTTTGGATGTGAAGACTTAGCATTTGTTTTCTCATCTTAAGATATTTTCCAGAGCCAAAGTGCCAGTTTGGACAGAGAACTCTTACACCTCCCTCTGGTAATGCTTCTTAACATATATAATACTTCAATTTTGTTTTTGTTTGCCAAGATGTTAACTGACTGGTGTTCTTATCATAATTTCAAAGTATCCAAATCACATTCCTGCTGGATTTGTGCACTACAACTCCACAATACTCTACAACACAATAACAATAATGACAGACAGACAGACAGATAAATAGATACACTGCTCCAAAAAATAAAGGGAACACTTAAACAACACAATGTAACTCCAAGTCAATCACACTTCTGTGAAATCAAACTGTCCACTTAGGTAGCAACCCTGATTGACAATCAATTTCACATGCTGTTGTGCAAATGGAATAGACAACAGGTGGAAAGCAGAGGCAGTTAGCAAGACATCCCCAATAAAGGAGTGGTTCTGCAGGTGGTGACCACAGACCATTTCTCAGTTCCTATGCTTTCTGGCTGATGGTTTGGTCACTTTTGAATGCTGGCAGTGCTTTCACTGTAGTGGTAGCATGAGACAAAGTCTACAACCCACGCAAGTGGCTCAGGTACTTCAGCTCATCCAGGATGGCACATCAATGTGAAGTGTGGCAAGAAGGTTTGTTATGTCTGTTAGCGTAGTGTCCAGAGATGGAGACACTACCAGGAGACAGGCCAGTATATCAGGAGACGTGGAGGAGGCCGTAGGAGGGCAACAACCCACCATCAGGACCGCTACCTCTGCCTTTGTGCAAGGAGGGACAGGAGGAGCACTGCCAGAGCCCTGCAAAATGACCTCCAGTGGACCACAAATGTGCATGTGTCTGCTCAAACGGTCAGAAACAGACTCCATGAGGGTGGTATGAGGGCCCGACATCCACAGGTGGGGGTTGTGCTTACAGCCCAACACCGTGTAGGATGTTTGGCATTTGCCAGAGAACACCAAGATTGGCAAATTCGCCACTGGCACCCTGTGCTCTTCACAGATGAAAGCAGGTTCACACTGAGCACATGTGACAGACGTGACAGGGTCTGGAGATGCCGTGGAGAATGTTCTGCTGTCTGCAACATCCTCCAGCATGACCGGGTCAGTGGCAGTGGGTCAGTAATGGTGTGGGGTGGCATTTCTTTAGGTGGCTGCACAGCCCTCCAAGTGCTCGCCAGAGGTAGCCAGACTGCCTTTAGGTACCGAGATGAAATCCTCAGACCCCTTATAAGATCATATGCTGGTGCAGTTGGCCCTAGATTCCTCCTAATGCAAGACAATGCTAGACCTCATGTGGCTGGAGTGTGTCAGCAGTTCCTGCAAGACGAAGGCATTGATGCTATGGACTGGTCCACCCATTCCCCCGACCTGAATCCAATTGAGCACATCTGGGACATCATGTCTCACTCTATCCACCAACACCACATTGCACCACAGACTGTCCAGGAGTTGGGGGATGCTTTAGTCCAGGTGTGGGAGGAGATCCCTCAGGAGACCATCCGCCACCTCATCAGGAGCATGCCCAGGCATTGTAGGGAGGCCATACAGGCATGTGGAGGCCACACACGCTACTGTAATGAACAAAGTATTTAATAAGAATATTTCATTCATTCAGATCTAGGATGTCTTATTTTTGCGTTCCCTTTATTTTTTTGAGCAGTGTGTGTGTGTGTGTGTGTGTATGTGTGTGTGTGTTTTCTCAAGTTTTCGCGGGTACTTACATGTATGGTATTCAGCTTTGTTCGGGTATTTTCCCACATCATTATAGTTTTGCTTTTAAAGTTGTAGCAACGTTTCAGCAGAATCTCATCTGCCGTCATCAGGCTTCTGTATTGTGTTCGTCTATATTTATCCAAGTTTTCAGACAAACTTTCCCTTATCACATAATCAGACAGTGGAAGACCAGTTAACAATTTCTTTATATGAAGATACTATCACTATGATTTTCAGAGGTGTTAAAACTTGAAGCTCATTGAGGAAAATAATCAGTATACAAGTCAATATGCCTCCATCATATCGACTCCAACTCTTAAGAACCAGTAGCCATTCCAAACTCATCAGCTTTCTTCGTTTTAAGAACCACAGATATAGAACATGTCAAATCCATCTTGTTAATAATAAATCCTCTTGAGCATATCCGACATGATGAGTGTAAGTCCCTTGCATCACCTCTACTGTCCCCATCCTAGCAGTTTATATTTTTAAATTATTTTTTTGGAAAATATTTTTTCTCTTGTATGTAGACTGCAGATATTTTCTCCAAGCAAAGAAATTTTCTGCAATAAAAATTAATATATTTACCCGTAGAGATTATGCATCAGAGAATGTGTTCATCACAAAATCTAGGGATAATCTACAGCAGAAGCTATAGTAGCTCATTCAGTATTGGGCAACTCTCAGTTTGCCCATTATAGTTGCACAAACTGCATTAGTTCCCAGCTTCTTTCCATGTGCAATTCAATTTTCAGTGCTGGTTATTATTTTTGAAGCCCTATAAGGCACAGGGCCAAGTGATCTGCAGGACTATATCTGCCCATCCAAGTAGGTTGGACAGAATAGGCACTGAACAGGTGTCTTCTTTCAAATGTTGCCATCTAGTCTAGTGGAACCTAAGAAGCATGCTTTTTCTGTAGCAGTCCCTGCCCTATGGAACACCCTTCCTCTTGAGGTTCAGCAGATCCCCACCCTCTTAGTTTTAGAGAAAGCTGTTAAGACCTGGCTTTTTCTCCAGGTACTGAGATAGCAAGGTTGGAGCCTGGAAACTGTATAATTGGATAGATGTTGTTGTTTGTTGGATTGTTTTATTTTTCTGTTTTTATTATAACTATTAACTGCCTTGAATCATGTCTCATAAGATGAGTGGCCACAAATCTTTTACATAAATAATTAAACATAATATTGCCAGATAAAAAAAAACTTTATCTCTTTACATCTTCCTGCAAGATGTTCCACACTAAATGGTTGAAGGTCATTAACTTGAGATATAGTTAAGGAAAAATTATTATTATTATTATCAGTATATTCCCCAAAAGACGTTTTATGAACATTACAGAATACCATGTTGGATGTTAAATAGCGAAACCTAACCACAAATATGCTGATTTAATTTTGAAACACATTAAAATCTAGAGAATATGCATATCCAATTTCTAGATTAAGATTATAATGAAGAAAGATCGTGTAAAAGTGTTTTTTTTTCCATATGGAGCACTAGATTCTTGCTCTTGCTCTACATTAAAAATGATATTCTTATGTTATTTCTGAGTAGCATGCTTTACATTTGAGCTATTTCATCACAGAAACCCATTACTTCTTTTGTACATTTTAGTGTTTTGAGTTGATTATACCTTGTTTCAGGAAACACTATCTTTAGCTCTTTTGTGTATTTATGAAAGGTACCTCTTTTCTCTATAATTGTATCAAATTCAAAAAAGTTTCAGACTTCTTAGTGCATTTAGGTACAAGGTTTTCTATAAATGACATTTTCTGTTTGAGGGACAAGAGGGTGGTGCTATTTTTTTTATAAGCTTTTGGAGACATTATTGTTCTGATAAAATTCAAGCTCTAATCCTAAGAAAAGTTCCCATATATTAATTAATTGAGGAATTAAATGAGTAGTCCAAAGTAAGAGATTTTTTTCCAAAGCTAATGAGATGAGTCCAAGAGCTGTAGCTAACAAGTATTCATCTTATCTATAAACTCTTCAACTAACAGCATGGATAGTGTTCCCAATTATTGTTCACAAGACTTCATAGACTTTCTTGTTGTAGCCTAAATATTGCATTGCCATTCATTTCCAGCCAAATGGGCCCATTATTCCAGGATTCTTTATAAACTGAGTGTGTACCCAATTAAAAGTTTTTGACAACAAGTGTTCTAATGTTTTATTTCCCTGTGTTCCAGGAATTGAACTTATCTTCAAATAAGATATTTCATAATTACTTATTCAGACTGACTTTCAGCTTCATACAAAAGATATTCTCAAGGGTCGCCCTTACCTGTACCTCCCTGTCAGACCCCAGGTACTAATTTGGAACCTCTCACTTATCTTTTTCTTCTTGACCATTAATTGTTCACCAGATACAGATGGTGAGCCAGTTACAGTTTGGATCAGGATGTTCTGGTGATGGCAACTCATGCAGTACATGTGATGGGCTTTAAAAATAACTTGAAAACTTTCATTTGTGCCAGATACAGCGGCTTACTTATTTGCAGGTAGAGTCACTTGAGCATTATTATGGGCATTACACTATTTACTGATACTTTCAAAGTGCAATGCAGTGTTGCTTTAATATGTAAAGCTCTTTCTGGCTTCAGTACTTCTTATCTATAGAACAATCTTATCCATGGGACAAGTCATCCCATAGATGCCACTGAAGGCCTGCTGAATGTCCTCACCTATCAAGTGCTGCCACAGAAGGAGACCCAAGAGGGACATTCTCTCTGGGGAATCCTGTCCTCTAAAAAAAATGGGTCACCATGGCAAGAGTAGTTCCTATTCTTATGGGAGCCCATAAAAACTTGACTTTACAAAAGCCATTTGAGATTTAATTGCTATAAAACCCCGAATGCCTGGGAATTTTATATTAATTTTATTTTACCGTAATTATATATTTTGTTGTGTATTGTGGCATGTTCTTGTTATTATTACTTAGGGTGAGTTTGCTGCTTCCACTTAGGCCTAGACTGAAGCAGTTTGTAAATTCACAAATAAAATAAATACCACCCACAAAGAATAGATAATAAATAATAAACCTGCATGCATGCATTTACAGAGGGGGGTAAAGTCCTCATCTCCCCCCCCCCTCCCCGACATTGCCAACAACAGGGAAACACATTCTGGAAATTCCAATCTTACCCCCATAAACAAAACAACAGAATGTGAAGTTAAGTTCAGACATAACCTGCAGGGATATGCTCCCAGCAGAAACAATAACTGATGCAAAATAGGATCAATTGCCACCAATGCAGGCAATTGCAAATGAAAGATCACTTTGAATTTACATACTGAACCACTGGGAATGGGCCATTAAGTTTTGAGTCCTGCTTCTTGAAGAATCAATCAAAAACGTCATAAAAAGCTGCAACAAATCCTTCTTGGGCTTCTCTTGTCTGTGTGTATCTGCAATTCACTGAATGTAAACTTTACCAAATCTAGCTGTTCTTTAAGAGATGCTGTATAGTTTGCCTCTCCCACAAGAAGTCTGAATTATGAAAAACTTCCGAGTTTTATTTGGATAGAAACTGTAAGTCACTTGAAAAGGAGACATGCTGTTGTAAGGGTTACTAAGTTTCTGTAGGCAAATTCTGCATGTGGCAAGCAACTCGGCCCAATTGTCTTGTTGATGAGAGACATAACTCTGGATGCTGATCTTGCTTATGATTCAGTCATTCAGCCTAGCTGTTCATCACTGGATGTTGATTAAATGACAAATGGATTTTTACATCTAATATTTGGGAAAGGACCTTCCAAAATTTGGAGGTAAATTGATATCTATGATATGATTGACTAGATGTCTGTACCTAAACACATTTTTTAAAAATTGTCCTGTTTTTTTTAACAGATCAGAGGCCCTTGCAAGGAATGAAATGAACTATCTTTGTAAACAAATCCACCACTTCTAGGATGGTAGTATACTTCTTTTTCAGAGATAGAATGGTAATAAAATCCACATGACACTGTGTCTGAAAGTTGCAAGAGGGAATTCAGCAGTTGCAGCAAGCCACCTGGAACAGATTTTGCCTGGCGGCAAACATTACAAGACAAAACATAGTTCTTGACATTTGCCTTCACTTAGTTACTTTCCTATTCTGTGTTGAAAGACTCTTCAAATGGTCATTCACACTTTAGTCACTTCAAGAAAGGCTGAAGCTGCAGTTGATCCAAAATGCAGTAACATGAGCATTATGCCAATGTGACATAATCACACTGTAAACTGCACTAGTTACCATTTGGCTTCTGGGTGCAATTGAAGGTCCTGGTTATTGCCTAGAGGCCCTTCATGGCAGAGGGCCTGGTTATTTGATGTAACACTTCTTTTTACTTGATTTTGCCTGTCCTGTGTGATTGGGTAGCATGGTGGTGCTCAGGACCCAGGAACTGTGCCTTTTCTGTCACAGCATCTGCCCTCAGGAATGATATCTCCTCAGAGATATCTCCCATCCTGGTGACATTCAAGAAGCTATTAATGACCTGACTATTCTTACAGACTCTGTAACAGAGTATAGATCGAAGTATCTGCTAGATGGTTTTTCTTTAGTTATATATTGTTTGGGGGAAGGCATTTATGATTTTGTGTGTGTGTTTTGTATTTTTTTAATTGTAAGCCAACCATTGTCTTTGGGAATCAGGCAGCCTATAAATTATGTAAATAAATAAATAATAGTATACTCTTCATATTCTCTTTCACTGGCATAAAACCACCACATACCAAGAATCATACAAAATTTAGATACGTGTATTTCTTTCCTTCCTTCCTCCCATCCTCCCTCCCTCCCTGAATATTTATTTATTCAGCCTATGGCATATTATACGTGTGTGTGTGTGTGTGTGTGTGTGTGTGTGTGTGTGTATATAAATATATATATATATTATCTATATATATTATCTAGATTAGTAAAACACAATAAAATATAAATGTTAAAAAAAATCAATGTTCAAATGCCAATGTCTAGGCGATCTAACTATTGAAGCACGGCATCATTTATATTAACAGAAGATCAGATACTGGACCACTATATGCCTTCAGCTTACAGCTGGTCATATTGAGATCTACAGTTTGACATAGGACCCCGCAGTCACACTAAGGGGAGGATACTGTGCCTCATTTATACAGAAAGTCCCTGTAGATTCTGTGTGAGGTCCAAATCCTATTCAAGATTGACTATTGCTGATGTAGTAATTCAAAATCTGGCACTCTTTTTTCTGGAGTCATTTATATGTCTTCCTATGCCTGGGCATTCAGCAACCCATTTGATTTTCCATTGGGAATCGATGTTAAAGTGGATTGAGTCTTCCAGCTGATAAATTAGAAAGGTTAACATGCACCACTAGAAGTGAATTGTTCATAATTTTTCTATATTGTCTCACTAGTGCACCTTGCCTTCGTAAAGCTGCGATGCTTATATGGCTCAAAATAAGCCAGCAAGTAAGAGTGATTTTAATATATCTGCTTACTATCCTCATAGTGTTGTTGACTTAACAGCACTATGAGGATTATAGGTGGGTATATTAAAATCATACATAGGTTCTAAAGCTTTGGAAAGTATACATATACTAAGGATGTACAAAACATTATGTCCATGGAAAAACAGTTTTTAGATATTCCCAGTCTAAATCTAAGCATGCATAATTTGGATGTTTTGGACTATGCATGGAACAAAATGGGGCTGATTACTTAATACCCAAGTCCAAATAGGGTGTCCTAGGCCACACTGGTCCATAGGGAAGGAGTGGGGACAAAGCTAAGGACATTAGCTGGAAAAAAAAAGGTTTCTTCCTTCAGTAACCCCCAAAATGGCACATTCTATTAACTTGCCAGCTTTTGGTTTTCTTGGTGCCTCACTCCCGCCATGGTTATCATCAGTGCCCCATTGTCCTTCACTTACCCATGCTTCAGAGCCTTTCCAGTCCTGCCCTGTTTCTTGCATGTGTTGAGTATTGACCATTTACTCTCCAAGTGCACTTCCTATTTACTCATAGCTCCCTTTGGTTGGAAGGAAGGTAGGAGAGACCTTAATCTTTTTTTTAAGGATTGTATCAGGAAGATTTTTTTCCCCACTTTAGTTTTATGTAGACAAATACAATTTATGAGAACTTTCAGATTTCTTTTTTTTTTCTTCTTAAGATGATAAGATAAATTATTTATTGTTTATCTGTAATCTAGGGCATTATTTCTATTATTTCATTGACTCACTAAAACACCTATTCATTTAAGAAAATTGCAGGGAGCTCTTCTACAGCAGTATTTCCCAGTCTCTAGGTATTAAATTTCAGTTTCTAAATATGGCATGCTGGCTGAACATAAGCATACAGTTATGAATGACTGTTTTAGATTTATTTATTTTTTTACATACGTGGACTGCTGGTCGATCCTGTTTTCTTGTTATCTAAAATGAATGTGCCTTTGCAGGAGGGAGGGAAAGAAAATTGCTGGGAATATGGAGGAGGCAGGAGAGCTAATGAGATATACCAAGCTGGGATTTTGTTGGCAAATAGGAGAAGGCAGGGGTGGGTTTTTACCAGTTCTGTCCACCTCTGTAGAACCGGCAGCTCTGAAGAGCAGCAGACATAGAACCGGTTCTATGTCTGCTGATGTTTTTGCCCACCCACCCACCTGGGCTCTTACCTGATCTTTATTTCCTGATTTTTCAACTTCAGCTGCCGAACGAGGCACAGCTAGTTAAAAAAGCAGGAAAAGAGGGCTGTTTCAAAGGCTGCTTCTCTGCACGCAGCGTGCTGATGACGATTACAGGCGATGATTTACAGGCTCCCGCTCGCACCGTGCAGGGAAGCACATCATAAATCACCGAACCTTGTAAATCCCAAACCGGTAGTTAACCCTGTCATATCCCACCCCTGGGAGAAGGGTTTGGAAAGATTTGAGATCTGACATGTCATTGGGTTATGCCATACTAGAATATTTCTGGTTAGAATAATTTATGAAAGGTTTTGGAGATGTGTTAAGTATTATCATCTCTATATTCTGCTTTAAGTTATGATCATTTGGTATCAGCTATGATACCATGTGGAATGTAGTGATAATAAAGTAAATAAATAAAAAGTAAATAAATACAAGTGCCACTCAGAATGGTGTTTCAACCTGCTAAAACAATGGCTGACCCAAAACTGTTCAGCAGAATATGTAGAATGCAGTGAACTTTTCCAGACATTAAATAAAATAGTTTTTTCTATATCATGCACAGCTGTGGTGTCCATATTTTTCTTCTGAACAAAGAAGCCCCATATTAATTCATTAATTTAGGGTGTTATAATCCAGATAATATTATTTCTAATGGTTGGCTTTAATCCTTGATATTTCCTTTTTCTTTGGCTGACACACATTTTCAGTGAGATATATAATATAGCCCTAATCCCCTTTTTCCTGATGTCTCATTTCCAGGTTAAATAAGTGTAACAGCAGGTTTATCACAACACAGCTTATATTTATATTTATTGGTATTAGGAGCAACTACAATGTCAATTCCTTGAAGTATATTTTTTGTGCAAAAGTGAGATGTCTGGCCATCCAAAGGATACAGAGTCTTTCTATGAAGTTCTTCCCTATTTCTCTGAACGTGAGGTTCTTTCCACAAGAAAGCTGACTAATTTACACATTCCTGAAGTCTCTAAATTTTCTGCCTCTATCATTTTTGCAGATCAGCTATTTTGGCTTCAAATGGACAAATTTGATCTTCTTTGTCAGCACTGTGCAATTCCACAAAGGCATATTCAGACCTTTGTTATATATGAAAGATATTTTGCAAATTGTCATAACCCACTATGAAAGGGACATGTTCTCACCTTTGCATTCCGTTTCATTATGACTGTCACTGCTTCAGGAAGAAATTCTACTGTTTTTTTCCCTCTGAGATACTTAGTTTCCTTCTTTTTTACTTGTTCCTTTCTGCTTTTTGCCAAGAATATTCATGGACATGTCCATGTAATCAATGTTTATTTATTTAATTTCAGGGACCTTTATTTCATATCAGTTAATATTGGATAGACCAATGGATAATTTCACTTGATTCAGTAGATATCTGTGGTGCAGCAAACAGTTTTTCAAAAAAATTGGGAAACAAGTTACCATTGTTGATTGGCATAACCATAGTCATCTCTAACTTGGAGTGGAATTGTAAAAAAGATAACATGTTTTCATTATCAGCCTTTTACCAGCATATAATCCCAGGTACAGGTGGCATTGTAAAAGCAGGTTTTCATGGAGATTGATGCTGTGAGCAGTGTTTTCAACTCTCATAAGCAACTCTTTTCTATTTCTGGACTGTCCATCTTGTTACTGACTGCTAAATTTGCTTTCCAAATGAGAAAATCACCAAACTATTTCAGTTTCTCTTAGCCTGGCTATTACATCAATTTTCATGTACTGTATTTAGAACTACCTTTGACATTGACATGGGTATTAATATTTTAATATCATTTATTTCAGTGCCACTATAGGCTTTAGAGCATATTAGGTAGGCAATTCTCTAGATATCAATCAAGTATCATGCTTTAGTTAATGGGATATAGATATTCAAAATTAAGCAGACAAATTCCTTGTGTCTTAAATTTATTGATAAATTGTGTACCATCAAATTGGTATTCACTCTTAGAGATCACATAGATAGATTTTCTCTCTTCCTATAAACTTCATGTCTTCCAACCATGCATTCACTGCAACTAACAGTTCATCTGCCTTCGCCCTGGTAATCCTCCTTTTCATTCTTTATTTTTTATTTATTTATTTTTGTCAATTGCTTACAAGATAATAGGTATAAGTAAAAACATAGTTATGAATACATGGATACATATAATAAAAATAAAAATAAAAGAAACAATAGGACAGGGACGGTAGGCACGTTGGTGTGCTTATGCACACCCCCTACAGACCTCTTAGGAAAGGGATGAGGTATTACAGCCTTCTCCAAAGGATAGTGTTTATATAATGTATCCAAAGTAGGATAATTTTGAGCCTGGTCATTTGTGGGAGAATTTTGGGTTAATTTGTTTGATGATCCATTCATTCTGACTCTGCACACTATTCTGAAATCCAAGGCTGTTAGAGAATATATGTGGAACAGCCTTGACATTTATTTGAGGATAAACAAATATTTTATTTTCAATAATATTTATTTATGTGTTTGTTTGTTTATGCATTCATTCATTCATTCGATTTCTATAGCTTCACATCTCAATCAATGGCTCCAAGTAGCTTAACATTCAAAAAGAAAAAAATATTAAATTAAAAATACTGAAAACATTTTAAAATGAAAATGATGAAAATATTTAAAAATATCTAGATTAAATACATATCAGAACAAGATACTTGACCAGTTGGCAATACAGACAGGAAACAAGACATTAACACATTCATAACACATATGATTAAATATTTTGTTTGTTCTTTAGACACATTTTTGAGATGTGAGTGTGTATGTGTATGTGTTTATTAGTCCAAGAAAGCCTGGTTAAATGTATGGAAACAAAAGCAAATAGCTTTTGTCATAGCAGTTTTAATATACCAAGGATGTAGTACCATATTGTTAAGCAGGATAGTGATAGGGAATGGGGATAAAAGAACTGTGTGTTTCATAAGAAATATAGGGAGGCATGTTTATCTGAAACATAAGAGTGCATAAGACTATTAAATCCAGAATCTCAAATTAGCTACAGTGGCTGCAATACTCCTGTGGAAGAGGAAATTCTACATTGGCCACTAACTAACAAAATAAATTTCAATAGTGAAAAAAGTAAGGTTCTGCATTTAGGCAAGAAAAACAAATTGCACAGGTACAGTATATGTGATATCTTGCTCAGTAGTAGTAACTGTGAGAGGGATCTTGGAGTCCTAGTGGACAACCATTTCAATATGAACCAGCAGTGTGCAGCAGCTGCCAAAAAAGCCAACACAGTTCTAGGCTGCATAAACAGAGGGATAGAATCAAGATCACGTGAAGTGTTAATACCACCTTATAATGCCTTAGTAAGGCCACACTTGGAATAGCGCATCCAGTTTTGGTCACCACAATGTAAAAAAGATGCTGAGACTCTAGAGTGCAGAGAAGAGCAACAAAGATGATTAGGGGGCTGGAGGCTAAAACATATAAAGAACAGCTGCTGGAACTGGGTATGTCTAGTTTAATGAAAAGAAGGACTAGGGGAGACATGATAGCAGTGTTCCAATATCAAAGGGCCTGCCCCAAAGAAGAGGGAGTCAAGCTATTCTCCAAAGCACCTGAGGGCAGGACAGGAAGCAATGGGTGGAAACTAATCAAGGAGAGAAGCAACTTAGAACTAAGGAGAAATTTCCTGACAGTTAGAGCAATTAATCAGTGGAACAACTTGCCTCCAGAAGTTGGAATGCTCCAACACTGGAAGATTTTAAAAAGAGATTGGATAACCATTTGTCTGGAGTGGTGTAGGGTTTCCTGTCTAAGCAGGGGGTTGGACTAGAAGACCTCCAAGGCCCTTCCAACTCTGTTATTTTATTCTATTCTATATGATCATGACCTCTCCTGCCATATAGCACACCACAGCCTTCAGATTTTTATTTGTAGGTAGTATATATAATGAATTCCTCAGTAATCTGCTGTCTTACACATATGTTTATCCATGGTAATGCTTTCATTCTTTCTTTAATGAATATAGTGCACATAGCTTCACTAACTAGATTTCCTTAATCTGCTTTTTAAAGTAAAATATATATAAAAGTGATGATACAACATTGTACATTTGTACTTAGTTTTATACTTCAGTCCAATTACTATATAAACCCAAACAACAATAGACTTTTTATATCAGTTTCATATAAAAATTAAAAATTATATTATAAAATCTATATCCTAAAAAAGAGATCACTTCCAGATCTCAGAGGGAGAATCACTTCATTGCTCTTACCATATTTTGTTTGTCTTTATCTTTTATGTTTTATTGCAATTAATTTAATTGTTGTAAGCTGTCCAGAGTTATTGACAGTGGGAGAGTATACAAATGTAATACATTATTATTATCATCATCATCATCATCATCATCATCATCATCATATGCACTAGTATGTTTTTCTTGCTTCATCAATTTTGCATTCTTCTACATAGACCATGGATGTCAAAATCCCCTGGTGGATTTCTTGGAGGGCCGGATCAGCATTGTAGATGTCCTCTGCGGGTTAGCAAAAAATGGGATGTGCGGAGGCCACCTGAGCCCCCCTGCACCCCATTTTCACTACTAGAGGCACCACAGGCCACTTCTTTGCTATTTCCATGCCAGTCCCATGGACCTTGATTCATGATTAGTCATACTGCCTTTCTAAATAAAAAATTATCCCATTTAGGTGATATTAAATTCAAGGGTCCATGCACACTTCGTTTGTTCATATTTCCTATTCTTTTAATGAGAAAAGGTTGCCTATTATCCATATAGAAGAACTGGGGAGCCAATTTGTTTTATTGGTTAAGTTACTAGGTTGGAAGCCAGGAACCTGTGAGTTCTAGTCCCTCTTTAGGCATAAAAGCCAGCTGGGTGACTTTGGGCCAGTCACTTTCTCTCAGCCCAACTCACCTCACAGGGTTGTTGTTGTGGGGGAATGGAGGATGAAGGAGTAATGCATGTGTTCACCACCTTGAATTATCTATAAAATAATAAAGGTGGGATATAAATAAGCAAGCGTTATTTAGCTGCAGCAAGCAAGTCTCATTGCAAAACACAAACATTTTTGTAAGGCAAAAATGTGAATTGACTAATCCAATGTACTGATTTGCGTACAAAATATTTCTACTATTTGGTGCAGCCTACAGAATATTCATTTGGAACTGTCTGTTTTCTTTTGCATGTGTGGCATATTTCATTTAAAGATATTGCCTCATTCCATGTATAGGTTTTATGGGGGCAAACTCTCCTAAGAAAATTAATTAAAGGTAAGTGGTGTCATTTTGTGAATAGAGATGGAATATTATCATACTAAATGCTCTGTGCTTTTCAAACCTTTCTCAAGTCTCAGAAAATGTTTGCATCTGGGAATGAGCAAAGGTTCTGACCACTTCTTATTATGCTGTAAGCACATCATCATCCCTTAACTGATCTGCTTTTCCTTGAATCTGGGAGTCAGAAATCCCTTTTTCTCTTCTGTTTTTCTGCTGCAGAAATTCCCAACATTCCCATTTTGTGGGCTCCAGAGAGGGGTAAGCAATATCTTCAATCCCAGCCAATGATTTCTAATCCAGTTCATTGCTAGTATTTTTGTTTGTTTTATTTTGGCATCATTTATCAAAAACAAGTTTAGATGCGTACTCATTTTTTAAAATTTCCTTGTGGAGTCTCATGTTCTTAATTTTGTTTATTGGAGGATCCCCAGATCTCCATCAGGCCTTAAGGCTTAGCCTCATCTCCATTTGTGTTCTGTATTCTTGTGAATTTTCATATAGCTATGTTGCCCTCTATATTATTTATTAGAACAAGAGCATCCAAATTCTGGGGTTCTTTTACTTACAGTAATCTTAGTTACCAAAATAATAGTGAATTAAAACAGCCCCGATAGCTACTCAAGAGCTTTATTTTTCTTCCTTGGCAGCTGCTTTTTCTAATCATACCTGGGCATGGCCCTATTCAGTCTTTGCTTTAAAAAAAAAATGATATGGCTCTCATTGCTTTCTTTCTGCTTTGCCTACTTGCTGGCTACCTGGCATTGCAATGCACTGTTTGCTGCTTGATTGCCTGGAAATGGTCTTCTTTACACCTTTGATTGTAGTATTTACTTAACATATTGCCCATGTGTTCTGGCTGCCACTTGTATGTGACTATTGATGGATACTCCCAGTTACCTCTTGTCAAACCTTTCCCCTCTTTTCACTGTTTCCAATTATATTATGCATCTGCTGACTTCATTGAATTGCTGTCCTGAAGATTTGTGCATCTGCTGATTGATCCTGCTCTGTCAATTTGCTATGTCTGCCTTTTTTTCTTGCCTTGTCTGTTTGACCACTAGCTTATGTTGATCACATGATACCGTTAGAATTTGACTGCACACTAGTATTGCCATTTCTACGGAATCCCAATCATTTGCTGATTGTGTGTTCTTTCTTGTTTATATACTGCTTACTCTTCCATCAAAAAATTAAAAATGTGAAGAAGAGAAAAATGTTTTGATCTGGCTCCAGTTTACCCTTATTCAGTACCATATGCCTGGATTTTTAGAATTTATCTTTATTTTTTAATCAAAATATTAGGTCCCAACCCTTGCAAAGTTTAGAATAGATCTCTTACTGTATAGCTTTTTCTTTGTTAAATTACTGATAAGACTACATTATGTCTCACACACACACAGAGGGAGATTTGCAGCAGGGAGATTTGATGTTTTATAACAGTACAAAGTGGGGATGCTTTCCATTGGCCTATATAAAAAATGACAAGGAATAGTTTTTTTACTACATTTGCTTTAGTATTTGTGTAATGTGTCACCATGTCGAGTTTATACTAACCAGTTCTGTTCTTGGATTAACATGAGTGATAGAGATGAACAGGTTCTAATTATTGTTCTAGTTAAGAAAATGTATAATCTACAAAAAGTCAGAAATAAGCTATAGAAAAATAGCACATTTACAGAAAAGCTAGCAAGGGCTCTCAATGGAATAGCTGATGTAATTCCATCATATATCACCTTTTTTTTTCCCTTAGGGATATTATTTCATTTAGTAGACTTTTTTTAAAGAGAATTGTACAGAAAACTTTTTACTGAATACTCTGACCATTATATTTTATTAAGAAAAAATCTAGAAGGCATTAGCTTTTCAAAAGACAGTAACATGCTCTTTAAAATATCTTCTGGCAACTTTTCATGCAGTATTCCAAGAAGATGCAAGGACCTTCTGAGAAAGAATCCCAACTTCAAAGTAGGTCTTTCTCCTTAGTCTCAATGTTAAGATTTCACACAATTGAAATTGCCTGGGAATTTTTCTCTTAATCTTTTGTAAAAAGTACAGTATAATCTCTGACTTAACATAAATTTCCATTCTCACATTGTCATTCAACTAATAGAGAATCCTGTTTCCTGAACCATGTATTGATGGCATCATATTAAATCAAGTATATTTAAATTGCTAGTAGCAGCGACTTCCAATATAGCAGGACAATTATTGTACATCTGGTTTTGCTTTTTTTCTGATATTAATAATTTGAAACAGACAAAAATTCAATGTAGTAAAACTGAGAAACACTCTTGAAGAATTCTAATCCTGTTCTGGTTTCAAAATTCTTGCTTTTAATTTGAAACTTTCCTAACATCTTTCATTGTGTTAGAATTCAGCCAGTCTGCATCATAGAATTTTCTTTATTCTATCATTTGAAAATGTATATATATTCTGAAGGAGCAGGAATTTTTTAAACAAATGTTCCTAGTTACTAGAATGATCTTTCAAATCAGATATTAAATAAAACATACATTCTTGAGTTTTGATGTATCATTTCTTGCATTTTTTTCTGTTTGCAACTTTCATAGTTTGAATAGCTTTTTTGTCTTGTTGTTCATGATATTCAATTCTTAATAAAATTCTGTTCTTGACTTTTCCATTTGAAAAACACTTCATTTTGCCTTCGACTTGTGTATGACATTTCAACTGTGTTTTAAATCTGTTGCTCAAATGGATAAATCTAAACTATAATTCTTCATCTGAAATCTTTTAGCATCACTTTCCAGGAAGTTTCTCTATTATACTTATAAGATTTTAATTTTTGGGAGGAGGGAGGTTGGCAATACTCTAATTAATTTCTTCCTAGTAAAATTAAAACAAGAAGACTGACTTACTTGCAACATTTTGTTCTCTTTACCATTAAAGCAGAATTATTTTTATTTTTTATATTACCCTCATTCCCACCTCACCTCAGTTTAAGAAATGCAAAATTAAGGATTCAGTAAATTAATTTCTTCCGGAGTCTTACCATTTTAGTTGAGATTTTTAAATTGAGATCTTTGAAACACAAAATAAAAATTTCCCAGTGGAAAATCCTCTTATCTTTGGCTTTGCCATTCAATTCAGCTAAATGTCTAAGAATCACACAAAGCCATCTTTGCAAGGATTTTTAATTATATCTAGAAAATGAATATGTTTGAAACTGAGTTTTATACTCTTGTGTAGTATTGGTGTATTACTGGATCACTATATAATAGGCAAATTGATTTGCCAATACAGAAATTACAAACTTAATACTTAAGATTACTTTATATTACCATCAGAATTCCATATTATCTATGTGTACAGTTTGTAATTTTTTTCCTCTGTGTGTTTTTGTACATATGAATGATGTGATAGGGCAGTAATGTAATTCCTATAATTTTTAATTTGTTTGATGTTTGTTTGTTTTATATGGCTGCCATCTTAAACAAGTGATTTTTGGTGGTTAACAACCATAAAATTTATTAAAACCAAATTACAAGCACAATATAAAAGAAAATTAAACATACAGTAGATAGCAGCTGACAAAATTATAATACATGTGTGTTAACAAGATCAAGAGTAATGGACGGGATTGGTTTTAAACTTTATGTGATTTTACTTTTAGAATTTATCGTTATTTCTATGGTTTTAATGCTGTTAATTGTCAGTTACATTTCATTCTGCACTATTTCATGTAAACCACTTTTTCTTAAGAATATAGTAGAACATCCTAATAAATAAGCAGATAAATATAGAATCACTGAAGATTTATAATAGCTTTTGTAAGTTAGAAAAATACACATAAAAATAATTGTACATCAAATTTAATAGATTGTTCTTTCCTCTTTAACTAGGTACAACTAATTTTGCCAAGCCATGACTTCCAATCACCATCAGTTTGCTCCCTGCAAATCTCATGGTACCAGTGGCATGTTAATTGGTGTAGTCTTTACTCTCACTCTGTTAAATTTTGAATGGTGCATGTTTCAGCCAACGTTCAATGCATTTGGATATCTTTATCAAAACTTGCTTGAAATTCCTCTTCTTAACTATTTGGTATACGTATTGACTTAAGTTAACCCAGTCTATTGATAATGCTGTTATCAGCGCTGTTTTGCTTCTAGAGCCTTTCAGTTTTAGTTGCTCTCATTTCTTGCATCTTCCTGAAGCACAGATGACCAGGTGCAAAGCTTTTATAATTTTATTAAGACTTTTATGAATAATATTTCACTAATAAAATCATTCAGATTCTTGATTTGGCATAAAGGAGTTATATAGTGGAGGCTGATGTCTGACCATGCTAATTGGGACACCTTTAGGCCTTTGGATTCCAGTGCTATAGGCAGGATTTTCATTATGTCCCTTGCCACATATGAACTAGATATATATCCTTTCTAGCTGTTCTGGAGGATGAAAGGGGGGAGCATAGTCAACTGGATTCCCAAAATAATCTGTGCAACATTGTGAGAGGGAGTATTTCATATAGACTTGAAAGAGGCTATGGTATGCCCTCCTTAAAACCTTCTTGGATCTACTGTATGAGATAACTATTATCTTGTCTCCAGGTTTCCCATTTTAGAAAGATTATTAGGAGTGTGTTAGGGAAGCAACTTCTAGGCTCACTAGAAGAAATTGGTTATTGAATGTTTTTTAGTCAAGATTCAGACCTAGAGGGGGGAATAGATTCCTTCTAATCCTTTTAGACCTCTTAGCTGACTTTGATAAATATGTCAAGTATCTTTTTTGGATTATATGCAGAGTTAGGGAAATTGCATTGCAGTTGTTTTTATCCTTCTTCAGTTGATGATTCCAGTTGATGGTTATAAGTGACAACATGCCAGACCTCTTTTACTTTTAAACTTTTATTTAAAAAAAGAAAACCACTGGGAGAGGTTGTATATTGGGTCAGAGTATGGGTCTTTTCAGTATGTTGATGATACTCAACTGTATGTTACCTCTCCAGACCATTCCAGTTATGAAAGACTTCTCCTGATATGTACAGATAGTTGGAATCTGGATAAAAAGAGCCAGATTAGGTTGAACCCAAGGAAGATGGAGCTACTATTTATTTAATGAGATTCTTAATCAATTTGCTGTAGGTTTTCAAAGGGATAGCAGATAATTTTTGCTTAATCCCACAAAAAACTTATTTTAGTTTTCACTGGTGTAGTCACTTACTTAATTACTTACTTACTTACTTACTTAATTACTTACTTACTTACTTTATTTATTTATTTAAATTTGTTTGCTGCTCATTTCATCACAAGGAGTGAACCGCAGTATAGTATAGTCATTTGCTAGATCCAAAGGTGCTGGCCAATGGTGAAAAGGGTAATTTCAGCTAGTACAGCAGAAGTAACCTCCAAATCCTCTATCCAGCCTCCCTACTTCAAACCTGAGCATTCGACTGCCAATCCTTTTAGAAACAGAGGATGAGCCTCAGAAATTTATTTTGTAAGATTTCTTATTTGTATATGTTACAGTATAGCAAGTAAATAATCAACTATTCAATTTCATTTTTAATATGAAATCAGCAAATGATTAAAATCATTATTAAATTTATTTTTTGATTAAATAAATAGGTGAGTGTAGTGTAGTATTCATTTAGTGAATAATTGAAAATATAAAGAAAATATAAAGAAACTGGTGAAATCAAAACAGAAACCATTTTGTTTTCTTTAGCAAATCATCTGGTGAAACCATTTTCTGTTTAAATATCATAATTTATCAAAAAAAGAATCCTTGCTAACTTGCAGCATGAAAAAAATACTTTAAATCAAACAGAAAGTCTGTAATATGGTTTCTGTAGAAAAATATATGGAAAAAGGAAGACCAAACTAAGATATAAACCATGAAATAAATATCAATCATGCTATATCAGAAAATATCCATATTAATTTATTTAAAATATGTATGTGGTAGCCAGTGTTGCATAACATAACACTGGATAACTAACAAAAACAGCATAAAATAAAGAAAAGCCTCATAGATTTAAAACCATGGCAGACGAGCAAGGTGCCACAAGTACCCATGTCCTGGCTCAAATCCTTTTCTGATCAGTGCCTGGGTGAAGACCCATTGGAAAAACTGCCTAAGGAGATGAGAGATTCATTTAGATTTCACCTTATTGGGAAAAAATCTATTTATGCTATGGCTTTTTTTTTTTTGTATTGCACATGTTTAACCAATGTAACAAAAAAATTAAAATATCCATGGTAGGAATAAAAACTAAATAGCAATAAAATAGCAAGTCAAAGATAAAACAACTGAAAATAAAAGCAGAGATTGCCTAATCCAATGATTCTTAATCTGTGGTCCAGATTAAGTTCTAGAGAACCAGTAGCGGAAATTATGAGTAGTTCGGAGAACCGGCAAATACCACCTCTGACTGGAGATTACACTATCCTTCCCCTGCCACTCCCACCAAGCTATGCCCTCAGAACCGGTAGTAAAAAAAATTGAATCCCACCACTGCTGTGGTCCGTGGACTCCTGGGGGGCAGGATGTCATCACTGGGGGGTGTCCATGAAGTCTTGAAGAAATGTTATGATTTAAATCTTAAGTCTTGGTGGTCTGAGGAGGCAAAGAAGCAACTTTCATGTATATATCTGTCTAGTTATATTAAAAATGATAGTGGAATGGAATGTGTGGGTTACCACAAGGAATGAGGGGAAGAGAGGCTGCCTAGGAAACAATCAGATAAGAGAAGCAGTAATCCCCAGTGGCTTAATGGTTAGAGAAAGAAACTTAGGAAAAACCCACCGTATAACCTGACTGCATTTTTTTAAAATTTAAGAATTGTTTTGTTAACACTGTGTGATAAAAATGTAAAATAAATTAATTAGGAATTGCAAAAGAGATATTAGGAATGTAGGATATACGATAAGCCCAGGACAATATGTTGGTATTTAATAGATATCTAGAATATAGTTATAGATCTATAAATTCATATATTTATAAGGACTAAATACTGTAGAGGTGAGATCTATGCATTAATTATGATGCTGTCGCTGTCAGCAGAATATTGCATTCTGCATTATTTCAATTTTCAGATCTCTTCTTCCCATATCCCATCTCTTATCTATAAATGTAGTCATTTCAGTCCTGGTATCAGCAAAAGTCCGTTAAAGGTTACCAGAAATTTTAATATATTTTAACCTTGATCAAATAAACCAACTTTATATTTCTTCCTTTTATTCCTAGCATTCCTAACATTCGTAATCTTTGTAATTTTGAATAGTAACTGAACAAGTAGTCAGTAAGTGGTACTACTTGTTGTCTCAAGTCAGTGATTGGTATTATTTGATACAGCTGAATGATATACAGTATTTATAATACATATATATATATACATCTATACAGGAATATAGTACATTGCAGACAGGTGCCATATTCCTATTTCTGCAAGTTTGAAAAAACTTTTCCTGTCTGAAACTAAACTGCATGATTTTAATACTTGATGACCATTTATCTGTTCCCTGTTCATATTCATATTCAGTGAAGAATAGTTCTAGGTTTCATTTTTGTGTCAGTAGTTCATTATAATTAATTGGTATTTTTAGAAAAATACTTCATTATTCATTAGTCTAAGGTAGCGGTTGCAAAGTGGGCGGTACTGCCTCCTGGGGGGCAGTGGGATGCCTTAGGGGCGCTATGAGGCAAGGGGGCTGGCAGGGGGGCGCTAAGAGGTGGCAGGGGGGCATTCAAGGCATTGGCCCTGCAGGTTCACCTATGACTGTAGTAATGCTCCAGAGCCAGCACCTCCAATGCGGAAGCAGTGGCGCGTTATGTGCCACCGCGGCCGCATTCAACACTCCGCCACCCTGCCACCTCTTAGCATGCCCAAAGGGCTGGCAGAGGGGTGCTAAGAGGCAGCAGGGGGGCCGTTCGAGGTGCTGGCCGGCCCTGCAGCTTCACCCATTGAGGTGCTGGCTCCGGAGCGATGCTAGTCAATGGGTGAACCTGCAGGGCCGGCACCTTGAACACCCCCCAGCCTCCTCTTAGTGTCCCCAAGGCAGGCAGCAGAAGGGCGCTAAGAGGTGGCAGGGGGGCAGTGCATCGAACGCAGCTGCAGCGGCACATAATGTGCCACCGCTTCCGCATTGGAGGAGCTGGCTCCGGAGCGGTGCTAGTCAATGGGTGAACTTGCAGGGCTGGCTGGCGCCTCAAACGCCCCCCTGCTGGCTCTTAGCGCCTTTCTGCCAGCTCCCTTGGGGACGCTAAGAGGCAGCAGGGGGGCGTTTGAGGCGCCGGCTGGCCCTGCAGGTTCATCCATTGACTAGCACCACTCCGGAGCCGGTGCCTCCAAAGTGGCAGCACATTGGGAAAAGCCGCCACCACTGCTTTCCCAAAGTGCCGCTGCTGTCGCATTGTCTGTCCATCAGTCCATCCATCCATCTATCCAAAAGCTTCCTTCCTTCCTGCCTGCCTGCCTGTCTCTCTCTATCCATCCATCCATCCATCCATCCATGTTCAAAGCTCCAGCCCCTCAGGCATATTGGGAAAATAGAACAAAGCCAATCTGAGAGGGAGGGAGAGAGAGAGAGAAAGAGAGAAAAAGAGACCTGATGCATCAGATTGAATGAGGCCTAGTTTAGACTGAGGCCCTTTTCCACATTGAAACATCTTTGCCAGCACATTGAAACCTCTTTGGCTTCTATTAAAGGTTTTGTGGACGAAACATGGTCAAGACCACCAGGAATCTCTCACATTTTGTTGAGGCTTTAAACAGGATCCATTGGACCAGATCTCCACCCTAAAAATTACTTTTCCCCAATGTATTACAGTGCCAATTATGAAGAAGGCAAAACCAAAATGTAGTGGTAAATTACAAGGAGAACACACACACACACACACTCCCTTCTAACCCTGCTGGAACAGGTGATTGAACTAGAATAGATATCTCATTATCTTTCTCCTCCCTCTCTCCCTCCTTTATTTCTTTTTCTTTCTGTCCCTTCCCTCCATCCCCCCTTCTTTGTCCCTTTTTCTTTCTTTCCCTTTTCTCTTTCTTTTCTTCCTCTCTTTCTCTCTCTCTTTCTTTTCTCTCTCTCTTTCCCTCTCTCAGGTTCACCCCTTTAGATCAGGGGTCGCCAAAGTTTTGGACTTCAGGGACCACCAAATCCCAGAGACCACCAATATGAATTTTGACTGATGGTGGCTTTCTGGCATTGGTGGGAGAGAAGAGAGATCTGATCCAACCTCTCTCTCTCCCTCTCTCTCTCACACACACAGGCAGGGGTAGGATTTAGACCCCTGATCTAAAGCTGTTAAAACTCCAAAAACAGGTCAAGTAGCTCTGGGGAGGCCAGTCATAAATGAGAACACTTGCTAAACAACCAGCCATTAAGTGAGGACCACTTGTATTTGGTTTGTCAGTCACCTGGCCACGCCCATCCAGTCATGTGACCAGCAAGCCACACCCTCAAATTAGGCCATGGCCACAGAAATTTGAACCCCTGGATGGGGGGCACCGAAGATGAATTTGTAGCACCAAGGGGGCGGTGGACCGAAAAAGTTTGGGAGCCACTGGTCTAAGGAATAGAACCATTTTTTTCAGATCACCGAACTGAAAAGATCTCCATTAATCCCAAGACGATTTTTTAAAATGGAATTAAACAATATAAGAATCCTTCAAACCAAAGGCATCCAGTTTCCACTGGTTTTTTGAATAGTGAACAAGCAGGGCCTAATCTTACATTCTTTGCACCTGATTTTCAGAGACATATATTAGATTTAATTTTGTTAGGCTATTTGTTTTCAATAAAGTATTTTAAAAGAAAATTGCCATACTGTAAGGCAAAACACAATTTTCTAAACAGACTTTGTACAACCTGTAGAGGGGAAAGGGGCATATTGATAAATTAAAAGTAATCACAGCCACAAAGGAGTACCTGGAATGCCAATCAGTTCTTAGTTAGCCTTCTATAAAAGGGTATTTTGTCCACTATAGTGACTGTTTGTTCACTATATCAATCATTTGGTAAATGTACAAATATCCCATGGCAGTCACGTACTAAGTGTGTCACAATATGTTTTTCAAATTGCAAATGTCATTAGCCCAAAAAGGATTCTCTGAGTACTCATAACAAATAAAAACTGAATTCGTTTCTCTCAGCTCCTAACTGTTTCTCTCAGTGTCAGAGTTTTCTAAATTGTTGATTTTACAATCATGTGAAAAATTGAATTTACCCCATTGAATTTACCCCATTGAATTTAACTTTTTCAACATATTTTAATAAACATAAATTTTGATCTTCATTTCAACAACGTTAATATATATATATGTATATCTGGATCTTTGGTTATTCGGGTTTTCTCCCGCGTAAGATTGGCAGTATCTAGGCAACATTTCGATGAAGTCTCATTCATCATCTTCAGGCTTCTGTCTTCGGCTCTGTGCTTCTCAGAGTGATGTGAGCTTGCAGCTGCTTCTTCCTTTTAACTGCTAGTGGGGGTGTGACTTGATTGGGTGGGGGCTTAGCTATGTTCTGATTGGTTGGGGGTTTGGCTGTGTTCTGATTGGTTGGGGGGTTGGCCGTGTTCTGATTGGCTGGAGGCGTGTTCTGTTCAGGTGGGGGCTTGGTTGTGCTCAGGTTAGTCTTAGTTGCTGGGGGGTTTGAGTTGGTGAGCTGTGATCTTGTGTTTGGCTTCGAGTTCGTGGTCGTGCTGCATCTTCATAGTGGGTGTCGGTTTGCTTCATGTATGGCTCGGAAGGGTTTGAAGTGGGTAGTGATGCAGCTGTAGTGCGGCTTCTGGTCCGTGATCGTGTCTCATCTTCTGAGTGGGTGTGAGTCTGCAACCTCACATCACTCTGAGAAGCACAGAGCCGAAGACAGAAGCCTGAAGATGATGAATGAGACTTCATCGAAACGTTGCCTAGATACTGCCAATCTTACACGGGAGAAAACCCGAATAACCAAAGATCCACATACAAATACCCGCAAGAACCTCAGAAAACAAACAAACAAACATATATATATATATATATATATATATATATATATATATATATATATATATATATATATATATATATGTGGATCTTTGGTTGTTCGGGTTTTCTCCCGCGTAAGATTCGAAGTATCTAGGCAACGTTTCGATGAAGTCTCATTCATCATCTTCAGGCTTCTGTCTTCGGCTCTTATATATATAAAATGCAGCCTGCAGTCCACTTGTCCCCAGATGCCCAGATGTCCAGGAACCCCAACATCTAGCAGGGTCCTTGTTGACCCAGGCAATAGCTGATCTGGTATAGGTTTCTGTAAATTACATTTCACTTATTATTTATGGGAGGGATACTCCTCATCTGGCTCCTCTATGGACCCTGACACAGATGGTTGAACCATAGCTGTCATCCTCCTCTGAGGATGTAAACTTCACAGCCATATCTGGGTTGTGGGATATTATTATATGTGAGTAATTTACTTTAGATTCACAGTCTAAGATGGCAGAAACCTAATAATTCAAGTCTTAATCAAAGATCTAAGAATTATTCAGCTAGCATCTAAAAATACAAAGAGTTTGAAACAGGATGGGTTTTTTTTTTTGTAAAATTAGGGAGTTTAGGTCTGATAAATTCAGTATATGCATATTACAAGGATTTTAGATATTGCTCTGAGGACTTCAGTCGTGATCAGTATAACAACAGATTTCTTTTCTCCATAAGCATTCAGCTTTCCCTATGTTCATATTTTTTTTCCAAATGTTTTTCCTCAGTCCTACAATCATCTCAGTGAACCAGACTGATATATAATAACAATAACTATTATTATTCACACCTCACTTACCTAAATCCTATTTAACTAGGCTTATGGAACTATATAGACCTAGAAGAACTGAAATAACTGGTGTGCCCCTGGACCCTTTGTGATCCCTAAAAATCTTTATTTCATGTGTTTGTTTCATGTATTTACTTTCTTTTCCTTCTGGCTCTTAATCACTTGGTTCCTTCTTATCTATTTCTGAAAACATAATTTGACAAGTGACTAGCTTTTATCCTTTCTGTATAGCTGTTCAGCTGATTTTTAAGTTATAGCCGCAATTGTAAATTTCACCCTAGTGTCATATATTCCTTTCATATTTTCTATGCTAAAAAATATACAAGTACTATTTGGGGTGTCTATGGAAAGTTTCAGTCATCCAGGTCATAGTTGTCCCAGAAGTGCTTTTTTCAAGAGGCAACTGGACTTTCTGGTTTTTCTTTGAAGACATTTCACTTCTTATCCAAGAAACTTCTTCAGCTCTGATTGGGTGGTGGGGAATGGAAGTATTTAAACTCCTTGCAGACAGCTGGTCATTTGCATTCTTTTAGAGAGTCTCTAAAAGAGAACTGTTGAAAGGACTATGTTGTAAACTGGATAGATGATGTTGTATCCTTCCACCTCTGTTGAGAGAGGACTGCTCAATTTGGACTATTTGGGATCTATAAATTTTCCTCAAGAGATAAACAAAAAAATTCAAAGTGGGAGGGATTTAATTTGGGAAAGTGGGACAAAAGGGGAGATTTATCTTAATGCTGGACACACACACACCGACTTCTTTAAAAAATTTTTAAAAACTTATAGTGGAGTGGATTTAGTTTGATCATTTATTTGTGGCATTTGAATTCTTATCTGAATTTTGTAAACTTATTTAATATCCATTACTTTAAATTCCAATTATTCTCATTTATTTTTTGTTCTTCACTATATAATTTTTATATATTATAGAGGCATATTTTATTAATAAAATTCAGTTATTGTCCCTAAAGTAGTTCATATATTTGTCAATAATAATTAATTAGATAATAATAATTAATTAGACCAAGCAATGTTGATCCAGTTCTTGGAATTCTGAGGTGGTAGTCTTATATTTCCAAAGATAGAATAATGAGGAAGCTTGCTGGAAAAAAAAAGAAAGAAAAAAGAAAAAGAAGCAGAAAAATGTTTCTGTTCTTTGTTATAAAACAGGATCTAAATAACATGGTTTTCTCCACCTAGTGAATATAGTAGTAAAAGAAGAAAAGAGTAGAAAATATTGCCATGTGGGAAGAAAATGGTTTAGGATTGGAACCAGAATTACCCAATTTAAGGGCTGTTTATGTCCTACCAATATTGCATTCTCATTAAAATCTGACTGAAATTTAGGGACATAAATGATATGAAATTTAAGATATGGGACCAAGGTGTACAGGATAATAGCTAAAAATGGGCCATGAGGCCTGTATACAAAGTTTAGCTATTATGTCATCAACAAATGTTTTCAGTTAGTAGACTTTCCCTTGATTATGATTTGTGGTAGCTGATACATTTTTCCAGTTACCTGAATTTCAGACTTCCTTTCCTTTATAAATGCTCTAGAAAATTTGTTAGAAAAAGAGGGGAAATTAGACCATTTGGTCCTGCACAAAAATAGCTTTATTTTCTTTGTCCATCCAGTAATATTTGTAATGATCAATAAATGGTCATGAAAGCCTGGGCAAAGGAACCTGAATCTAGCAATAAAACTAACCTGCTACAAATATAGATCATCTACATAGGAATGCATTTTCTGCCTTAAAACTCCTTTTCTTTCTCTTGCCTAATCTTATGCAATTGTCTAATTTTATTTATCCTTGCATTAGCTTATACTATAAGAGCCAACCATGTATTTTGTATTGAGTTGTGTATTTGATTTGAAAGTCAGGGATTCAACTTTAAGATTATAATTCTATACTTTGTTTAAATATATTTATATTACATACAAGTTTCATTTTAAATTAGGTTTTTCTTTTTTAAAATAAGAGCACAGTCAGGGGTGGGATTCTACCAGTTCACACTTATTCACTAGAACCGGTTGTTAACATTCTGAGCAGTTCAGAGAACCAGTTGTTAGAAGAAATTACTGGCCTAATCCTGTAAGGAAGGCAGGAAGGAAACATTCTGGTGTTGCTTACAGAAACTGCCTCTCCATTAACCCTTATTACATTCTTGGCAGGACTAGACTTCCTGTCTCAGGAACTTCTCTGGAGTTTTTTTTCCCTCCTTTGCTGGTACTTTGCTTGTGTGGAGTGACCATTCAAAGTTACAATGGCAGTGAAAAAAGTGATTTATGACCCTTTTTCACACTTACGACTGTTGCAGCATCCCCACAGTCATGAGAGGCCAGACGAGGAGATGTGTGCCTCGATGTGAGTGATATTGAGTTGGCCACACCCAGCCAATAACATGACCACCAAGCCATGTCTACCCAGTCACATGACCACCAAGTCACGCCTACCACCTAAGCCACACCCACAGAACCAGTTGTTAAAAATTTGAATCCCACCCCTGAGCACAGTATAATTGAAAGGTGGCTATCATTTTAATCTCAAAGATTGCCTCAGTATACAAATGTCTTCCAATTAGAAAGAGATCTATTATATAATTAATCAACAAAAAGGACAGAAAATATAAACCTTCCATAAAAAGAAAATATTTAATCATCTCTATTTTGAAGGACCATATGAGCCAATCCTTTCTTATAATTTTTTGAAATGTTCAGCACTTTTGGATTTCCAGGAGAAATCTAAAGGAACAGACAAAAGTGTATACAAATAATGTTTAATATTTATAGATGCAAATCTGTTACGATCAGTGATTGAAAGACACAGTTTTTTATACAAGTTTCAGACATTGTGGCAGAATATGATATAGGCATAAGCTAATTTTAGTAAGATAAGTATATAATGATTTTATGCTCAGATTGATTCACATTCAAATCCCATGTTGTACTGATTTTAGGAAAGGGATGGTGAAATTTATCTTTATCTTTTATTTTTGTAGTTTTCACTCAGTCTACTGTTTAATCTTTGATTACAGGCTACTAAAGAAGTAATAGAACGGGAGGCCCCAGGGATGGCCTTGGCAATGCTGATGGGATCACTTAATGTTACACCTCTGGGCATGCTCTCTAGGTAAGAATACTAACAAAAATATGAAAAGTTTTTCTCTAGAAGACCTAAGGTAGTGGAATGGCTGCAATTAACAAAAGTAATTCATCACCTTCCTCTTTTTGATATCCAAATGGTTTCTTTTATTGTTTTATAGTTTTTATTTGCTTTACTTTTTTATTGTGGAGTATTTTGACAGATGGAATTCAGGAAGAAAAGACAATGTCTTGCAATGAATTTGTCTTGCAAAATGTTCACATAGTAACAATGTGTAGCAGTTATGTAGCACTTTCAAACTATTTTGCATACTTTGCTTCAGTAAACTAGGCAACAATATTTTAAAATAGATTTTGGATCCCATAGTGAAGCCACTGAGAGATAATAGCTTGCCTAAAGCTATCTAGTGAGTCTGTGACTGCAAGTAAGATTACACTTTGTCATTAGTTATAACCATTCTCTCCCCCCGCCCCCCCGGCCTGTTTTGTTGGCTAAATTTATAATTATTTCAAATTCCTAAAGTTAATTAAGAATAGAATTCAGTGCATTTTATTTATGTATTAGATATCCTACTTTTCATATGGAAAAGATATCCTAATCACCCAGTGAACCTCTGTGGCTGAGGTGGATGAGAATGTGGGCATTCCTGGGGTCAGTCCAACCTTAGTCACTACATCAAACTACCTCTTGTGTAGCAATTATCTTTTTTCAGAATTTTTTTTTCCCCCAGTTAGCACTGATTTCCCTGTTTTCACTATAAGGGTCTTATACTAGCAGATATTTAAAATAAATCTTGCAAATCAATAAATAAATATGCATAGTTCTCATAGAAAATACTTCTGAATTGTGAAGAATCTATATGAATCTCAGGTTTAAATGAGTCTGAACTAATTTTTATCATGTTAATGTGATTAAGTAATGTGCTTGACTGAATTTCAGCTATGACTGTAATGAAGAAACAAAAATAGCACTTGTCTTGAAAAAAATACATAAATATTTGACATTGATATAGTACAGAATTGCATCATGCATGAATATTTGATTGATGGAGAGGGAATGCAATATATAATTATGAATTAACATAATGTTAATGTGAAGAATGTTCTAAACTACTATGTGAAGTATGTTTCAAACTAGATAAGAATGTTGTAAAAGGATAGATGGAAACAAAATCCTTCCAGTGGGAATTGCGTATTATTTCTTGGTTTCTTTCACTAAGCACTTTTTATGTATATTGAAACTTTGTGGAAGAGTCAATCTGATGTAGAAGTTAAGGCATCAGGATAGAAACTGGGAGTCTGATTCTACCAGAGTCTTTTCCACTATTTGTCTAGTTGACAAAAATAGAAGAGAAACTTCTATATGTGTTCTAGTCCAGGGGTCGCCAACCTTTTGGACCTCAAGGACCACCAAACTCATAATTTTAAATCCCACAGACCACTAATATGAATTCAGCATGCCCCTCGCTGAAGCGCCTGGACTCCCACTGATGGGATGGGGTCCTTCAGGCACTTAGCTTGGTTGCCTGTTTCTGTAACCTTAAATACTCAAAGAGTCATTTGGACCTGTTTCCCAAAGAAAACAAAACACCAGAATATCTCTCTCTTCCCCCACATCTCTCTCTCTCTTTCCCTCCCCCTCTCTCTTTTTCCTTTTCTCCCTCTTTCTCTCTCTCTCTCTCTCTCTCTCTCCCTCTTTCCCTCCCTCTTTCTCCCTTTCTCCCTCTTTCTCTCTTTCTCCCTTTCTCTCTCTTTTTCTCTTTCTCTCTTTCTCTTTCGCTCCTCTCTCTTTCTCCCTCTTTCTCTGTCCCCAGGGGTGGGGGGAAAGGAACCTCTGAACTGGTACTGGGTGGTGGGAATCTGATGTCCAGAGGCCGACGAGCCATGTGCTGAAGACCAGGTGGGGGGGAGATGGGGCAACAGGGGTGATACCAGCAGCGGATGGACTAATGCATGCAGGAGATCGCAGCATCGGAGCCCTTCCTGGGTGTTCTCTGGCCTGCAAGGGGAGGGCGCAATTTCCCCTCAGGAGCTTCTTTTCCTCCTTTCCAGAAGACTCACACACAAAGCACTCATCACCCGTCTGGCACCTGCCAAGCCTCCTCCTTCCCACTGGGCATATGAGTGCTTTTAGCAGGAGGAAGAGAAGCTCCTGAGGGAAGGGGTCAATCCTCTCCCTCACAACATCTTCACCTCAGGGCATCGCTGGCAGCCACTCAGGAGGTCCGCCCTCTTCCCGCTGCTGCTTGGCCTCCTCGATGCACTGAGGCAGGAGGCAGCAGCCACGACATGGGTTTGCTAGGGAAACTTCAGGATTTCCCTACCCTACGTGGCTCATTGGCCTCCGGACATCAGATTCCTACCACCCAGCACCAGTTCAGAGGTTCCTTTCCCCCCACCCCCATGCAGGCCAGGGAACAGCTGGGAAGGGCTCCGATGCCATGATCTCCCATGCGCTACCTTCCCTCTCCCCATGCATCAGTCCATCCACTCCCGGTATCACCATGTTGCAGGCACAGGTGCACTGCGGCCCACCAAAATTTTCTCATGGCCCACCAGTTGGCGACCTCTGTTCCAGTTAGTCTCACGTATATAGAATTGATAAGTTGATAAGTTGCAGTTCAGAATTTTATCCTTGAAATATTTTTTGTTCTACAAGATCACTAACAGACTGACTTATATTGCTGATTATTTCCTTCATTTTATTATAATTGTAAATATTTATTCTTTTGGATCAGGATTGTTTGTTTTCCTATATAGTACACAAAAGGACAACAAAAGGGGTGGCTGGATAGACATAGATCACATTGGAAAATAATCAAGCTGAATTAATTGCAGTTGTGGTTAATATTATTGTCATTATTTTAGAGACAGATTTGGGAGCTGGATTTGTTGTTGGCTCTAGTTCCTGTTTTTGTGATTATATAGTCTATAGGTGATGATGCATGGTAGATTTTCTGTAAGCAGCACTAAATCCAATGGTAAGGTTGTTTAAATGTCTAGGGTGGACTGTAGTGATATACAAGGAGGGGAAAGGCTCTTCTTGGCATAACAGTAAATCAACTTTGCTATCCTTCTAGAAAGTAAATAGTATTTTCATAATATGACACTGACATTAAACAAGTTTAATTAAGATTACACTTTATATGATTCTTGTGTCATATTGTCAGCCCTTCAAGTTACACCAATCAGAAAACAGACTCCACAAGAGTGCTGGAATTCTGTTTTAGTAAATAAATATGTACTAGGAATAGAATTACAGTTTAGCAGTAAGTTATTCAAATGCAATTGTAGGAAACAACTTGATGGTGACCTTTTCAATTGCTTAATATATTAACCCTGAGATCCAGATAGTCCATAATTTGTTGAGTTTCACAACTGCTATCAAAACCTGACATTTTCAGGAGGCTTTGAAAGGTGGAAAGTTGTGAGATGTTTCCTCCATTAATATGGAGTTTAATCAATTAATGTAAAATGTTATTTATCTCTGGCATTGTACTTTGTATTAGTAAAATATGTACAAAAATATGTATTATTGTATTTATTGCATTGTATTTGTAAAACACACAGTTATTTGTATTTTAGACTTGTAGTTTTTAATATTATGTACACAAATAGATATGAAAGCTGTTCTGAATTAGTTCTGATAAGAGTGGCCTGAAAATCAATTGATCATTCATATCCACTTTCAATCTTTTTCACTTAATGAGAGTTTTAGGGAAAATACCAATATTCAGGGATGGACAGCGGGTATAAGCAGCTCTAACATCATTGAGCAACAATAAGCCTATTGAAATGAGCTTATTTAGGTGTTTCTTTAAAGCATTTAAATGGCTGCACATCTTAAACTCTAAGTCCCCTCCAAAATAAAAGCAATATATGTCAACAATGAAATAAAACATTAAAGCAAAGAACAAAACTGTCTTAGTATCACAGCTAATGTTCCCATGCAGCCTACAAAAAGTGTGTTCATGTGACAGCAAAATGCTCTAATCATCATAAATGCAAGCCAGTTGCCAAGTACCTGAATTACAATCATATGACTATGGGATTGTTGCAACAGTTGTAAGTTTGAGGATGGGTCATAAGTTACTTTTTTCAGCACTGTCAGAACTTAAAACTGTCATTAAAAGAATGGTCATAAATCCAGACTACCTGTATGCATATATGTGAAAAGGCATTAATATTTCATTGATTAGCTAAGTAAAACTCATGAAGATTTCTTTAATCAACTCTATTTCTAAGAAAAGTTCTTTTCCACTGAATTAATGCTAAGACTTTATCTTTTTGAAGTCTTTAAAGACTACCTTTTTGGTTAAAAATTATGTTTTATTAAAAACAATTGTTAATTTCCTGTAACTTAGTACCATCTCTGTCCTCTCTTTTTCTCTTCTCCCCCCCACCCCAGACCTGTGTGTGGAATCAGAGGGAAAACTCTCATAATTAACCTTCCAGGTAGCAAGAAAGGATCACAGGTAAGCAACGTTTTTCATGAGGAACTAAAGATATTTTAATGATCATAACATTTACTTCCATAAGTAATAAACATAATTTAATGTTGTGTAATTAGCAGGAAAGATGAGCATTATTTTAATTAATACCTTTCATTCAGGAGATCAAGGCACTCCTTCCATTTATTGTTCCCCACAAAACTCTGTGAGATCGTTGAGATAAGGAAAAAAAATGACTGGCTCAAAGGCCAGGGAGCTTTCATTGCTGAGCGTGAACTCGAATCTGAATTTTTCAGTAGTAGTCCAGCACTTTATCCATATACCACACTGGATCTCATTTTTAGGATTAAAATCTGTAAAACCTTCAATATCCTATTTTCACTTATTAAGGTAAAGGTTTCCCTGTCCAGTCGTGTCTGATTCTAGGGTGTAGTACTCATCTCTTTTTCTTGGCCAAGGGAGCCAGTATTGTCTGAAGACATTTTCCGCAGTCATCTGGCCAGCATGGCTATATGACAAAGACGCTCAAAATGCTGTTACCTTCCCACCAAAATGGTACCCATTAATCTGCTCACATTTGCAAGCTTTCAAACCGCTAGATGGGCAGGAATTAAGGCAAGGAATGGGAGCTCGCCCTATTTTGCAATTCTTGGGTCTTGAACTCAGCCTGTCAGACAAACTCAGTGTCTTTACTTGCTGAACCATCGCTTCCACTTATTAAATGAAAGTATTTGCATTTTGAGGTTTTAAACTCTAATTAATTAGTAATTGTTCCTTTCACTTCCATTTTGAATTAATGTTAGCAAAGTATATCCTCTGAAGTTTGTGTCTGTCCTGATTTGGTTCTGCAACCCAACAGGACAGACACAGACTTCAGAGGATAATTAGGACTGCAGAAAAAACAATTACTACCAATCTGCCTTCCATTGAGGACCTGTATACTACACAAGTCAAAAAGAGGGCTGTGAAAATATTTACAGACCCCTTACATCCCAGACATAAACTCCTCCTCTCAACTCCTTCCCCCAAAACAACGATGTAGAGCACTGCACACCAGAACAACTATACTCATCAGTCTGGAACCCACATTACGTATCTGATATTAGCACAGTAGAGAAAGTCCAGAAATATTTCACAAGAAGAGTTCTCCACTCCTCTACTCAGTGTAGACTACCTTATGCTACCAGACTTGAAATTCTAGACCTAGAAAATCAACAACAACACACGAGCACACAATAGATACAAACTCAAGGTTAATCGCACCAAACTTGATTGCTGGAAATACGACTTCAGCAACAGAGTTGTCAATGTCTGGAACACTCTACCTGCCTCTGTGGTTTCTTCCCCAAACCCCAAAAACTTTAACCTTAGACTGTTTACTATTGACCTCAACCCTTTCTTAAGAGGTCTGTAGGGGGCGCACCAATGTGCCTACCGTCCCTGTCCTAATATTTCTTTTATTTTTCTTATATGTACCCATTTCATATATTCATAACTATGTATATACTTATACCTATTATCTTGTAAGCAATTGAAAAATCAAAATAAATAAATATAAATAAATAAATAAATAAAATAAAACTAGACACAAGGACATTTTTCCCAAACGCCATCACTCTGCTAAACAAATTATTCCCTCCAACACTGTCCAACTATTTACAAAGTCTGCACTACTATTACTGTTAATCTCATCACTCCTTATCACCATCCCCTCCCACTTGTGATTGAATGACTGTAACTTAGTCGTTTGTATCCTTATGATTTATATTGACTGTTTCCTAGTATGATTGTACCCTATGACTATTATTAAGTATTGTACCTTATGAATCTTGACTCTTGACGAATGTATCTTTTCTTTTGTGTACACTGAGAGCATTTACACCAAGCCAAATTCCTTGTGTGTCCAATCACACTTGACCAATAAAGAATTCTATTCTATTCTATTCTATTTTATATATTTTAACATAATATGACATTTATTATTTAAAATGAAAGCACTGAATGCATTCAAACCTCCTTAAACCATTACCGTAACATATAAGTATCTCATTCTTTTTATAAACCATATTTAGCTGAGCAGCTTCTGCTTTGCTGTGAAGTCAAAATTGGCAAACAATTATTTGGGTGATCTCTCCAAAAATTGGATTACATACCAGGATTTTAATATAATTTTCAACCCCTGTTTAAAAGATTACTCAAAACATAGTTTGCCAGATCACATATGTCAGTAAATTGGTTTTACAAACTTACATTAAATTGAGCACATAAGAATAGAATAGAGTATGCAGTACATCATTAGCCATTTTGAGTTTTCTATATCTGTTGGGAACCCAGATATTAGACTGAGAATAATAATGCTAATGGGGGGCTTTCAAACATAGCTATTTACTTTTTAAACACCAGCTCAGACAGAAGGAATCATTGTTCCCTGTTTCTCTAGAATCATCTTAGACTTAGAACCAATTCAACTATGAACTATAATTTGGACTATTAGAGAATATGACATCTAAATGCAGTTCTTGCAATACAAATATTTTTTAGAACTAAAGAATTTGTAGAATAATTTTCTGTAATCTATCTTTTTCATACCTGTGTATTCTAACAAAATGAATAAGCAATGAATAAGTATATATTTAACTATCAAACCATAATAGCCAGCCTCCCAATCCCACATGTTATGCAGGCGGTTTCTGGTTAATTGATTAATTTAAAAGTGATTAATACTTATTTTTAAAATAAGTATAACTATACCCTTAACGTTGTTAATTGTTCAAGGAATTTCATCCTGATAGCATATATGGATTCCCTTAAATAGACAAATGTTAAGAATACCAAAACAGAAAGTTGAACATAAAAAGTAAAATGTGTCTCTAATCTAAAACTTGAATCTGCATAGATACTGATTTTTTTAGTATTTAAATAGTGTCAAGAAAACTTTCTGTGTTTTTGGTGTAAATACTTGTCTATCATGAAAAGCATTATAAATATTTCAAATAATACAAAATAGTAGGATTTTTGTTTTAAAAGCTGTCAGTATTTATAGGATTACACTGCAGCATAAAGTTTCTAACTGAATGTAAATATTTTTATAAAGTTTTAGAAGAAAAAAGTTAAAGTTTATTCCTCATATCCAGGATATAATTGGGGGAACAGATAGGATGATACAAAATGGACGAGGCAATAGCATGCATATAGGTGGGGCTAGATTATTTTGTTTGTTCTGAGGAAGTAGCTATTTATACTCTTATATATAGATAAACAAATAAATAAATTTGTTGCACTTATTGTGCTTCTCCTATTTTTCTTTGAGGGTGCACAACCTGCACAATTAATGCTGTGAAACTGAGTGGAGTTAGAAAATCACAAAATTGTAAGCTCAGTAGATTGGATAATATTTACTTCATAGTTACAATTTACACCAACAATTTTTCAGTGTTTGTATGGCTAAAAAGATTTAGACATTCTTAGATATTATGAGTTAGCAAGCCAAAGTCATATTTGAAGCAATTTTACTCTTAGAAACCTGTTGAGGTAATTCCCCGTTAGGAGAATGAGCGCATACAGGGAGATGTATTTGAAAGAAGTGTTTGAATAATACACACAGAGTACACAGATACACTGTACAGTAAATGTAGGTTTTTACTTCCAGAAAGGTTTAAGCAAAGTCCAAAATAAGCAGTCCAAAGTCATTCACAGGTAAAATCAGTCAGTTTTCATCCAGGGATAATCCAAATATCAAATTCCAGAGTCAAAAACAGTTCAGTATCTGACTTACATTAAATCCAGTAATATCAGTCAATTAGAAGAATATTTTCCAACAGAAGGAAACAGAGATACACTCAGACACACTCTCTTCTGAGACTAAGACTAAACAACCCAGGTTTCTGGCTCCATCTTATGGCTGTTTGAGAAACCACACCCAATTGCATGCTCTTGCATTCCCTTAAAGATATAGTACTAAAATGTTTATCCTGGTTTATATATTTCTAGCCCAAATACCTGTTAGGTGACTTATATTCCTAACAAAACCCTAACAATTTGTTGTCAATATTTGGTGAATAAAACTTTCCTTATATGAGGTAAGGCTGTTCTAACATTTAATTTATCTTTATTTGTATAGAAAGTATATGTAATTTTCAAATTTAGACATATATTTTCTTGATAACTAGACTTTGGATGGTGTCAACTTCATGGATGGCTGGTGACTATTAGAGGAATTTGTTCCATGAAATGGAACCTGTACATTGGCAAACAATGGCAAAGATTTCCTCATTTCTTCCTTTAGTTCAAGCAATACTCTATATCAGGGACCCCCAACCTCTGGGTCATGGCCTATTACCCTGGCCTGTTCAAAACAGGCTGTGTGTGCAGCTAGCTGGTGCATGAGCCCTTGTGCAGCTTGACTTGTGGAAGTGGTAGGTTGGTGGTGGTGATAATTGATATATTCACTACCAAGGAAGGGAGGGGAAGGAATTTTTAAAAATGATATGTGCTAACCAACAAAAATGTCACCAATGAAGAATTGAGAGTGCTATATTAGAATTAAAAATATTTAAAGCTGATTAGCTTAAAATTTTAGCAACTATAGACTTTAATACAACTACAGCAGGCTACTTTTAGTTTTTTAGTCCCCTATCACAGTTATGATGAAATAAATGTTTCATTGTCCTTTAAGCCAGGTGAAACTAATTGGTTTAATATGTCTGTCAATAAATATTAAATTTTAAAACAAGTAATACAAATCATGGTGTTCAAAGTACTATTCTGTCCTGTATAAATCTATGCTCAATAAAGGTTGGCAGTCATCTTTTAGAATTTCACTGGAAGATAATTTCAACTCCCTTGAACTGCTGACAGTAGTACTTCTTTATCTAGATTTTTGTTGACACCGTTCTGCAATAATTTCAGGGATTCCAAGTGTTTAATGTGTGGAATGATGAAACCAAGAAATTCTAATAACAGACTTTTTGTCAGATTTATTCACTACAACATCAAAATTAATCCAGGAGGAAAAATGGTTAAGGAATCAGAAAATTAACATGTTCATTTATCTTTCCTAATATGGATACTAAAAATATTAAGAACGAATATTTTAAAAAATGAACTACGAAGCAAAATAATTTACATTATTTAATGCTATTTAAATAATAAATGGGATATTATTTAACTTTTTGCAACATTTAATTCATCTAAAACACTTTAATTATTATTTTGCAAGCCATATAAAATATGCTAAAAAAAGGAAGAAAAGGAAATCCTAGATATTATAGAGTTTAAAAAAGAATAACATTAGTAAATTCAAAATTTTCCATTAAAGATACAAAAATACATCAAAAGTATACTAATTTAGAACTTTATTCAATTTTAATATTATAATTGCTCAATATATACTAGGTAAGTTTTCACTGTCATTTTTCTCATTATGTGCAGGAATGCTTTCAATTTATACTACCAGCCCTACCTCATGCCATTGATCTTTTACGGGATGCCATTGTAAAAGTAAAAGAAGTTCATGATGAACTTGAAGATCTACCTTCACCACCACCACCTCTTTCTCCTCCTCCAACCATCAGCCCTCACAAGCAGACAGAAGACAAAGGTGTACAGTGTGAGGAAGAGGAGGAAGAGAAAAAAGACAGTGGAGTTGCTTCAACAGAGGATAGTTCCTCTTCGCATATAACTGCTGCAGCCATTGCAGCAAAGGTGAGTTGAGGTTCTGTAAAAAGGAGCACATAAGTTTCTATCTCAGGTATTTTCTGTATATAGAAAGAGATCAATCAAGAGTGAAGCTGATTTATTTATTTATTTATTTCATTTATTTTGTAGCTACAACAATAACATTTCTAGATATTTGGTCATATTTTTCCCCATATATTATGCTTCCTTCAGTTTTTAAAATGAATTATAAAGATACTCAATTATGCATGTCAAAAGGGGAAGTAAGATTCTCAATTGCTGCTAGTTTTTTTTCCATTCGAAATGTTTATGCCACATTGAATGCCATTTCTATGTTCCCATAATCACACAATATGGCATTTCAGTAGGTTTATAGGATTTCAAGAAAGGAGAAAGATGAGAGGATATGCTCTAGGTATATAAAAGATTGTTATGAGTGTTGTCATTGTCTTGTTCAAATACCAATTATGTAGAAATGGGTTTTTTTTTTAGCATTGGTTCATTTCTCATCATTTTCTGGAAATCGTGCAGCAGAAATCTTGTAGAGTACCAAACCCTCAAGTTAATTATCTATTTACCAAAAAATTGCTGCTGCTTTTGCAAAATTTGCAATAAATTTTGAGAGCACTGCTCAAACTTCATAATGGCAAGTTTCAATTAAAAAATATTAAATGTTGTGTATATTTTTTGGAAATCTATCCCAGCTAAGTTGCAAGTGATTTATTTCCAGTAACCAAATTCAGAATTGTAGAATAGTTGTTTGGGCCATGTCTGTTATAGCTCACTTTATGAATGCTAAAACCCTTATGTCCAATTTAAATTATTTAGTCAAATGTTAATATAACGAAACCAATCAATTGACAACAGTAGAAGCTAAATATTTATTTATAGTTCATAATAGTTTTTGACATCATGCTCTCCCCAGGCTAATTCCAGTGTTCTAGACAGTTCTTCTACACTTTCAGGCAAGGAAAATTCAGGTATACTTGTTTTTAGGATAGCAAACGTATTTCCAATAAAATGCTATAAATAAGTGATTGAAAAAATTCAGTTTATTCCTGGACATTGCACAGAAGTCTGAAAATTTCTCGTGAACCTGTATTAGTTTCCATTTTGTATATTTATATGTAATAATTTCCCATAAGAGTTATAGATATTATGCTGGTAGAGAGGGAAGTATTCCCATATTTATTCCACAACTTTCTAGTAAAGTAGCTAGGTCTAAGAAAATCTGCCCTGTCACCCTAATTCACCTAGTAACCTTCTTGCTTGGATGTGGATTTGACATTCTTTCCTTAATATCCGAGGTGAATTGGTTAATAGTATATGAGAATCTAATTAAAAACAGAAAATACCTGAGAACTAAACTGTGCTCATTCAAATATATTGCATTTAGGTGCCACCTGTTTTCCCCCTCGGCCCCTCTATGCCATTTTGCTTGTTTAGCATCTTATTTTCCTGCCATTGCATTCATGGTTATTATGTATTGTACATTAGAAGCATCCATCCTATACCAGTTCTGCTGTTATCATGGCAAAAGGTGAACATCCCATTCCTGGTCTCATCTGTTATCCCTCTCACTCATCAGACAGTGCAGGAGAACCGGTAAGACACACCTACCAGAATGTTTCGCACAAATATCTTCAGTCAGATTGCTTGCCTTCTCGTTGTATGTTACAAGGAGCTACAGTTATTTTCTTTATTCCCAATGACATATTGTGTTGCTCTCCAAGCAAACAGGTTTTAAATTTCCATTCTGTCAATTTTTATGAAATAGATAATAATTAACATTTATTTTAGCTGTGAAGTATTAATTTTAAATTTTATTGCCTCTGGAGACTGCTCAGAAATTTTAGACATCATATTTCTATTACCATAAAACTAAAATATTCTTCTGTACTTCAAAGGAGCTCTGGTGCATGGATTTTCAAATTACTTGGCTTTGGATAATATGCAGATATTTCTGGTAGATGCTTTTACTGATTATCCAATGCTGATTTTTTTAAAACACTTGCTCATCATATTCCAATACTCTTTAAAAGAACACTTTATTTTACTCACAAAATGAAAACTACAGAGATAATATTTAAATTGCCTTGCCCCCTTCTAAATTGGTCAAGTATCAAATCTTCTGCTGTATTATAATTAGAATCTGAATGATAACCTCATTCTAATTCTGAAAAACAATATTTGCCAGCATTAGAAAGCTATGATTATGAGTATCAGTAAAAGATCCTTAGCTAAATAAAATTATCATGAGTAAGCTTGCCTCTCTAATTTTTTTCCCTATAAGCTGCTAGAACATTCATGTGTGCATTACTGTTGTTATAGATAGACAGCTTCTATCTGGAGAAGAGCCATGCTGGGACGGGTATATGTATGTTCTTTTCACCTTCCCCTTTTTACAATTCAGAAAAAAGGCCCTTTCCCAGTTCCTTGAAAAATATAGGTGGATAAAGGAAAGACAGTCCTGTGGGAAGTGGTCTTTCCATTTCCTTATAGTAGCCTAACTTATTATTGGAGGAATGGGAATTGAAACACAGTTCTTTCACAACAAAAAAGATTTTACTTGTACATCCATATGAATAACATTAGCTGGAATAATTCTCATTATAACAAAAAATATTTTCTTTTATATAAATGCTGATTCAGCAAACAAATGGGTTTATAGCCCCAGTTTCCCTTTTTTGTAAAATACAAGGCTAAAATAAGCCTTATTAGCTTTTAAAAACCTGTTGTTCCACTCCTATTGTTATAGCTGATCATTTTGTCATCATCCTAAAAATCTGTGAACATACCCATGTATAATGAATTCGTTAGTTAAGAAATTGTGAACTATAAGCAATAAAAAGTCTACATAGAATGGTTTTCCTCTTCCTTTAGTCTATGTATCATCTCCCCTACTCTTTTTCTCCTGCCTTGTTTCCACCTCCTGTTTTTGAACCCTTCTCTTGCTTCCATCAACTTACAAATATCTTAAGATCTCTCTTTCCTATTTACTTCAGCCTGCAATTTTCTTGGATTGTTATACTATCTTTTGCTCATTATTTCCTTCTGTCTGTCCCCTTATTTTCATTCCCTTCTCCATGTATCCTAGCCTTCATTGAACTTTGACCTGGCAGAAGGAAACATCCAGATTGAACACTGAAGAGCTGTGTTTCTTACAAATGCAAATGAAATGCACTAAGCCTGTTGTTTTTTCAATCCTTGCTCAGGTTGGATTGGAAAGATGAAAGGGATTTTTTCCTCATGACATATCTGTGATTGTTTAGATGAAGGATATTTGTTTAAGTATATTTAATCACACTCCTAGGTTTTATGCTTAAAGAAAAGCTTGCTTTTAACCATAAACAAGCACTCAATTTTTTCTCAGCCTCTCTATTTTATATCTTTTATATCTTCAGCAGGCATTGAAAAGATTATTAGAAAAGAAATACCATACTGTTATAGAATCACTGTTAAATATGCACTGGTAGTTGTAGCACCATATGTTTATTTCATCAGAATATCTTTTATGTTATCAATATATTTCTATTAATCTTTCTTGAAATACTAATATAGAGAAAAGAACTATAATAGAACTGCACTTAAATAAAATTAGACTTTTCCTATTTTCTTACATCAAGAAGCAGCGTATTTGTGAAACTTTTTAAAAAGTAATTTCTGAAATAAATATAAAACAAAATTATGCTTTATTGTACGTTCTTGATGGAGTTATTTTTTCTCTGTCTATGTAATTTATCTCTAAATCCCAAAATGGCACAGCACTTTGAGAATTAAATATTAGAATTGGGCATGCTTCAGAAATTATTCAAAAAGTGCTTCAAAAATGCATAGGAACATAAATCCAGCTTTACTTAAAGCAGTTGTATCTTTTTGCAAGCTTCCAAGACAACCTAAAAAAAGATGTGGAGGCTTTAAGGAAATTACTCATTAGAGCTGATTTTTAATATGATTTCTTAAAGCATTAAAGAAGCCATTTTTATTTACGTTCAAAGTCTCTTTAATGGTATGTGCATATGACCTTGCCAGATGGAGAATAGCTGCCTAGGGAATAATCAGGTACAAGAAGACATAGCCTGCAGTTATGTAATGGGCAGAGGAAGCAACTCTGAAAGGAACTTCTCTAACTATAAAAGAGACTATGAAAGATTTGTAGTATCAGACTTGCAAGTTTCTGTTAATCTACAATAAAGTAGAATTAGCTCATCTACTTAAGTTTCCTGCCTGGTCTACTTGGGAATTTCTTAACATGAAAAAGTACAAATGGAAATTTTCCCTATTTTAAAGAGACAAATTTAGACTTTATTATTTAGACAGAATTTATTTATCGCAAATAGAAAAAATGTCTATAGATCTTTCAAAGTTTCTTTAATTTTACGTTTCAAAAAATACTGCATGTTCTTTGATTTAAAAGTTACTGACCTCAGTCCACTTAGCATTCGAAAATGTGTGTGAACAAAATACTGTTCAAATTTTTTTTCTAGTTTTAAGACTTCAAATACATTTACATGAACTTCTTTCCCTGGATAGGTTTTCTTGTACTCTATGGGTATTTAATATTAGAATAATTCAGTAACAAAGAAGGTTCTTGAACATTTATATCTTCAAGTTTTTGAAGAACTTTGGATCACTGGGGAGAAGCATGTATTATAATTTACCTGTAACAGAAGAAACGAAATTGATGACACTGAGCCTTGGGAGGAGAAAAATAGCAAGATCAATTGGTGTTAAGGTTTCTTTTTGAAGCAGAAACACAGAAAAACATGAAATGACTAATTTTGCCGAAATAAGGCTAATTATCAGTTGTAATTTATAGGGCAGGTTTTGTTTTTTGGATATAGTTTAGTGTACACTAACTGGAATTTGAAAAAAATATGTCTGAACATTTTTCATGCTCTTTTTCATGAAACAATATTATTGGATACTTTAGACATAACTGTCAGATATTTTTCAATTTTAATTTCAATTTTAAAATAGAAACCTATATTAAAAAGAAATATTTGGATGGGTGGGTGGGTGGATAGATGGATGGATGGATGGAAAGAGACTGAGATAGATAGACGGACAGACAGAGCAACCTAGATACACACATACACCAAACTAAAAATATTTCCATAAAATATAAGATGCATATAGATGCAAAGAACATCTTATGAGGTAAAAGTTTAAAAAGGTTTTTAAAATTAAAAAATAAGAACCCCTAAGAAAACATACTTTAATTACCAAAGCAGAATTCAGTAATCTGGAATCTGAGTAAAAAATTCTACTATAGGTGATAATGTGTTCTGTACATTTTTATGTAGAGAGATAGATTCAACTATGTTAATTAGATTAGGATAGGAGTCAAATATGCAAATTTTGTGACTGCACTTCATATTACCATTAATAATTAAATCGAGCTAATTACAGAGCAGAAATGTCACTTTATCTCTTAATTGACTTGGTGATAATATTACATCTTCTCCTTAATTATATTGTTTGCAGTCCTATGTATTTTCCTAATTTGTTTATTTTAAATATTTTATGTTCCATCGTTATTGTTTTCTAAACAGCTGGCTGTAACCATTAATAAATTTATATAAATATAAAATCATTTTTAAAGTCATAGATGACTAAAATTCCCAGTAAATGATGGAGTAAATACTTTAAATGCTATTGGTTTAGCAGGGATCAGATACTATTAATAAGTTGCATGGTGTCACCAAGGAGTACAGTATCCTGGCAACCAGGCTCAGAAAATGCCAGATACTATGTATCTGGAATTGGCAACCAGTAGTGTTTATGAATGGAAATATCAGTAAATTTAGTTAAAAATACTTTCCCTTCTGGTTTTTTTAAGAAAAATATTTTCATCCCTGTTTTCACATTAATTTATCATTTTTAAATATGCAGGATATTCTGCTGTAAGAACCCTCTAAACTGTTTTGAAATTTGTGAAACTGTCTAAACAACTAGAAAGTTGCTGTTGCTTTTACATTAAAGCTGAGTTGGGAGCTATTGCTTCTTAGACAAAGCCAATTTTCCTTCTCTGTCACCTAAGGATGGCTAAAATTTCCATTCAAGTAGCCCAATCAATCATGAGGCTTTCTGCCTGATTTTTTTAGGATTCCTGGTAGATTGCTAAGTGGATTAAAGAAAGAAGATGTGTTTTGAGAAAGAACAGAGGACAACAGATATTAATTATTTATTACTCCAGTGTACATTTTTCCCACTTATTTGGAAATATGTTCCACATTATAACTAGTTAAATGGATTAATAATGCTAAAATACTAACTGAAAAGAAAGTTCCTGACTTTTTTTCTGAAGACAAAAGAGAAGGGAGAACTAATTTCAGCTCCAAAAAGGTTTTGAGCTATATTTAAGTATGGAAATATTTTATTTTCTAGATTATGTACATAACTTCAAATAGATTTAATTTCAATTTATTTTCATATTTAGATTCCAGATTCCATCATATCTCGTGGTGTTCAGGTGCTTCCACGAGACACAGCCTCACTTAGCACTACCCCTTCAGAATCCCCTCGTGCCCAAGCTACTTCTCGCCTCTCTACTGCTTCCTGTCCCACACCAAAAGTAAGTACAGTAGCTTACCTCCATTCAGAGGTGGGAACTGTCTTGATAAATGTTTTCTGCTACTGAAAGTTAGCTCGCATGTAAGATTTTATACTGTTGAGAGTCATCAAGGAGGTGAAGATAGTGGTATATTGTATATACACAGTAGTGTGTGTGTGTGTGTGTGTGTGTGTGTAAAAACTTATATATTTAAATTATTGCTGTTTATTTGCTGTGAACCTGCTAATTTTCAAACCTATTTTTAAAGATTTATTTGAAAGAGCTATCTTATTGCAGAATCAACCATGAGGCTGTGAATTTCTTGCAGGTCTCTAATCCATAAAATTACCCTGCTCTTGAAAAAGAGAACTAAACAAATAGTTTATTTTTGTAAACACGTTTACACCTGAGCTGTGGCATTTTCTGCCTCAGTGTCCTATTAATGTACAGGTAGTCATCAATCAACACCACAATTAGAACTGGAAATTTGGTCACTAAGCAATATGGTCATTAAATAAGTTATCTCATGACCCGATCCAATTTTACAACCATTTTTATCACAGTTGTTAAGTGAGTTACAGAGTGGTTAAATGAATCCAGCTTTTCCCATTGACTTTCCTTGTCAAACGCTGGCTGGAAGATCCCAAATAGTGATCATGTGACCACAAGGACACTACAACTGTCGTAAATGTGTGCCTGTTGTCAAGTGCCCAAATAGCGATCATGTGAACCCAGGGGTGATACAATGGTTGTAACTTTGAGGATGGGTCATAAATCACATTTTTCAGCACAGTTATAACTCTAAGCCATCATTAAATGAATGGTCATAAGTCGAGGACTACCTGTATTTTAAACATTTTCAACAGTTTTGCCCCAACTTGGATACTTGCTGCCTCCTCTTTGGAAACTCTAAATTATATGGAAAGTTTTAATGCCAGACTATGAAATGACACATTTGTGCTTTAGATATTATTTCACATGGATTGTTCAAGACTTTTGCATATAATGTAATATATTTGGTATAATATATAATGCACAATGTATTCACAGCAAATTTGGACAAATAGCAAATCTAGTAAAATATAGAGCTTCTCTTAGAACATGGAATCTCTTCTGTTTGCTCTTTTATATGAAAATGCTTTATTTCTGGCATTTTAATACTAGCACATTTGACAGAAAACAGAATAAATCTAATGAAATGTTTCCTGGTTCATGGTTCTTTGAAATTACAAATCTCTGGTGATTATTATTATTTATTTATTTCTGCAAGCCATATTAAGGTATGTCAAGCTATAATAATTTTTCAATGTTTTGACATTTGTTAAGATGTATTTTATATGTTGGACAATACATACATTCCTGAACAGCAAAAGTAGGCTTGGTATGGAAATGTGTTCACACTTTTAATGAATCCTTTAGAGTTTTGTATTGTTTTTCGTGTTAGTTTTGGGAATATCCTTTTTTTCTTTTCAAAATTAATTAAGACCTACTACAAGATAATAGTATAATAAACCCTCAATTTAATGGGTCATTCAGAATCAGATATTTGTTAAACCCATAAATAACATATTTTCATCAACTTCTGTCATCTGATTCAGTTCATCAATTTGCATTGTTACCATATTATATAGATGACATAAATAGATGCAAATAACCTAATCAATTTGATGTCTCTGGACAATTTCAGGTACAATGACTTTTGTCCATTTTTTTTCCAAATGATTTTTAGAGGAAAATTTTGTATCTGAAGTCCTCTAAACAAAAGTTCATTAAAAGGAGGATTTATCTATGTCTGAAAATTTACTAAGTTTCGATGAACAAGATAAATAAAAACTGTAGACTTAATTTTTGAGGTCTGTGCCTTAATTTCTCTTTTTTTATAAAAGCAAATGTTGCACATTTATTTTTGAATTGCTTCTGTTCAGTGGAAATAAAATCAAAATTTAGTAGTTACTTTTAAAAGAAGATATTGTACAGAGTGTGCACACTCTAATAAAGTAGATTTCTATGCTCTGAAACCTAATATGAAAAAAATCATTTTATTTTTTTTCTTCAAGGAATACAAATTATTAAATTATATAAATGAGCTAAAATATAATGATTGAAATTCCTTGCAACCACACTTTTATATATACATTCTTTTTTGGAATATAATTTCTCGTGACATAGTCAAATATATTTTAAATTAGATTGAATGTCAGTTACAAACTGTTGAATAGTCTAGTTTGCTGTAAAATTTCCTGTTCTCCAACCCAGATTATGCGTTGGGGATTCTTTTTTTAGGTGGTTTTGTGTAAGCCCTGGAGAAAGGGGCAAAGAGAGAAAGCAATGTGTGTCTTTCTCCCTCCTCATTTAAAAATCTACCTCATCAAGTTTTCCTGCTCCTGATTTTCCTGATAGTTTGATCTTTGTGGGCTTTAAATTGTTCTTGCCCATTTACCTAGATTGATAGGTTAATTTTTTTAAAAATTCTTTGAATATCCAAATCTCATTTGCTACTCATGCATCTTATACTGAGTTTGTCCATTAAAACATATTGTATTTCTGTTTCAGAATGTGAGAATGTTTCCAGTTCATTTTATCATATGCCTTCTTTAAAGGGATAAATGTACCATAACTTTCTGACAATCACATATTTCTCAATGATCTACTGAAGAGTAAAAATTTGATTTGGGTACCCCTGGTTGTGATGCACTTCCAATTTTTAATAATGATTCTTCCTCATATGCTTTCACACAAAATTCTGCTAAACAAAACAGACAGTTTTATTATTTATCTCTTTGTATAGATGAACAATAATGGCATTATTTTTTCTTCTCTATATGCATTATACAGTAATTCTCCTTTTATCATTTTTGCAGCAATAATTCTTTTATATGCCATTTTTCTTGTAATAGCTTTTTTCAGTTCATCTTCCTACAAGTCTTCGTATTTCCAATTAGCATTATCTCGCACACTTGTGTGGCACTTCATACCATAATTATTTTTGTTCTTTTCTAAATCAGTTTCCATATCATCTTTCTTATGGTCACCTTATTTTCATTCTGTTGGAAACTACATTACTATGTTTTTCAAGACTTTTCCATTTAGGACTTTTTCTATTCTCACTTTAGTTTTTTTCACCTCTTTTTCTTTCCTTCCTTGTTCAATTCCCCACCCCCACCCCCAATCCACTCTTGTCATTACCAAAAGAGGATCTGCCCCACATTCAGGACCTCTTGTCAGCCTGTTATCTTTCATCTCTCTGCCTTTCATCATAGTCAAACCAGTCATATTTCTGCATTCATTGTATGCTTAAGCCATGTATTTAGAGCTGTCCTTTTCCTAAGGCCTAAGCAAATACTCGCCAGTCACCATTATAATTAATTGTTCTGGCTATGAAGGGCTCAATCATTTCTTTTGTACTCTTTCATCTCATTCTCACTATCACCTGTGTAATCTATTGGAGTAATCCTTTTTTCCATATAGTTTTTTTCCTCAAAAAAAAAAAACAATTCTTATTCTTTCTAGAACATAATATGGAACAGACACTAACATAAAAATTTCTATTTGACCCTCATGCTTTTTGACATATTTAGACCTGTTATTTTCCAATTAAATTTGTATTTTCACTTCTGCCTACATATTAACTCTATTTGAAAGTTCAGACCTTCATTCATATATGTTATCTTCAGCGTTCTCTTAGATTCATACACTGCCCTCATTTTATTTCATTTCATTTCATTAATTCATGTTCTTTATCACATACTCTTAGATTCAAAATCATAATCTTTCACACACCATGGTCATTTGAAAATCAGCTCATGAATACCATTTACAGCTTTGGTGAACTGAGATTTTCACAAATGTCAGTTCACTGAATGTACCTTCCTAATTAATCATAAGGTCCTAGCTCTTGTGAAATATGTTGTGCGTTTTTAGATTAAAATTTGGTTGCATTTCTGGTGTACTAGCTCAAATTTGCCCAAAATGAGCAGTGTTATGTCTTTACTATTAGCAGGGAATGCCACATGTCATGGATCTAGTCATTGAAACAATTTAGATTGAGCTAAATAAAATACATTTACTTTACTGAAGTAGCCACTAACAATACTAATATTTATTTTGCTAATTATTATTGAACTGAAGTATTGAATATTTTCTGAAATTATATCAAAATTCTCTTTGTTCTATTCATTAGTAACTCATAAAAATGTTAAGTGATTTAAAACCCCAAGTAGATGTATTAAAAACTGTCACATCACTGAAAGTTAAAAATAAGATTAGAATACATTTCCAATTCCTTCAAATGAATTTGTAGGGTATCATCATTGTTCCCTTTATGACACTGAATTTTACACAATTCCTCAAAAGGAAAGTTGGCAGAAAATAAATTATAAATAGAGACAATTTCATGCAGAGTCCAGCTTCCAACAATTCTAGTATCAGGTTATCAGCTTATCTGAAACCAAATGTTCTCCCTATAAGTGCTGTGTACAAGTCTGTCTGAAGCCATAGATCAAAAATGAATGACACAAAAACATCACATTATTAACTGCAATTAATAAAATTGGACATACCATGTCTAACATTAATTTATTCCCTCATCTACATTTGCCAACCATTCACTGACTCATAAGCCATAATACGCTACCAAACCTACACATACATTGACATACCTTTCTCTCCTTCCAAAAGAAACAAGAACAAAAAGGGGGAAAAATATGATGGAAACTGGATGAGTACAAGAAGTAGTTGTATTGGGGGGAAATGTTCTTGGTTTTGTTATACAAATTTTAGATTTAGTGAGTCTTGAAAAATAGTTTACAGCAATAGAAGTCATTATGATTAAGCTTTTAGCTTTAGTGTTAAACATTATTTTATTAATCTAGCCAAGGGGGTATTTAATTTCCAGAGGATTGAATTTTTTATTGTGTTGCTACTCTAATGATAAAATAAAAATTTGATCATTTTGACATATGAGCTTGGTAAATTGAAAAGCCTTGTTGTTTTTTCTTCTCTTTATACTAGATCATGTGATTCATCTAGTAATCTGATCAGAATTGATACTTTACATATGTGCTTTTTTGCTTTTACTAATTCCATATCCTATCTACATTGTTTGGAAAATTCTTTTTATCTTGCTAGTAATTTATTAAAAGTTTATTTTTAATAAAATCTAATATGCTGTTAGCATGTCAAGAATGCAAATATTCATAACATTAATTAAAAGTGTCAATAGATAGTTGAAAAAATCTTTTGAAATATACAAAGGTATGAAAGACGTAGCCATAGAAAATGAAGACTGACAAATAAATAAAAATTCTTTCTGACATATAAAGAAAATATTGCATAGAATAGAAAAAGAACACAAGAAAATCCTAGTTTAGTTGCTCCAAGAAGATTGCACACAGACTGACCATGAACAAACAGCAACTATTATGAATTGGAATATCTGCAAGAAATATCATTTGCTGCAAGCAAGAACTGGTGGATTACACACACACACACAAAATAGATATTTTTCATAATGGAAAACGAAGAATCTAAATAATCTGGGACATTAGAATTAAAGCAAACGAGTATCTTCCACATAACATTCCAGAGTTAAAAATTGTGATAAGAAAGTCCAATATACATACACTAGGAAAAGAATTATTCCTTATGATAGAAAAATACAGATATGATGCTTATTCACTTGTATTTCTAACATAGTTATGTGCTCATTTTTGACAAAAAAGGAAAATTAAAAATCAATCCTAGCATTATTTTTTGATAAACTCTCACCAATAACAATCATAAAATATTTCTGTCATAAAAGACTTTAGAGTAGTTATAAAATATTTCCATTTTGGAACTGTGAAATCATTTTCAAATGTCCAAATATTAATTCAATATATTGAATGTTGCATTTTTGAATTTAATCTTTTTATTGTATTTTTTTAATCTAAACACAATTAACCATGGGATAAATACAAACATTTCTTTTTAAATCATTTTTAGATACTCTAGTATCTCTCTGTGTATGCAGAAAATATAGATTTTTAAAACACTGATGTACAAAACAGTATTGTCTTTTACACACAACTACAGTGTTTTATTTTATGATTAGTATTGATATTTTAATAGTTATTTCTCTGAATAATCTTTTTAAGACATTAAAATATATTAATCTGGGATAAGAGACAATAATCTCTAAATGATTTCTGATATTGCATGGCATATATTCCATACATACTGCTTTATCTAATTTCTTACATAATTTCCTTTAGCTATAAGGTTTTAAAAATTCCATACTAATTCAGAAATATAAATATATATGAATTATAAGAATGTATATTATCTTATTTGTATTTGCATCAATCACATTTAAATAAAATTTCTCCAGATGTTATTAGATTTTATGAAAAGCAAAGCTTTTAATATTTTTTAACTTTGTAATAATTATATTAAGCTTATCAAGATATAAATACAAAAGAAAATGAAAGGAAAAGGGAAGAAAATGGAAGAGAAAGAAGTGTAGGATAAAGGGAGGAAAAGAAAGAAAAGCACGGACTTCCAACTTCCAACTCTTTTTAGTACAGTAAAATAAGACAGCAACATTATAGTCTTGACTGTTTACTTTTACATACTTAATACTATACTATCCATATCTATAATAACAAAAACTATCAGAATTTTTATCATTCTGAAATTACAATATTATAATATATAGTGAGATAATAATAAAAATAAACGTGCTATATGTAGAATTTTTTCTTTGAGAAAAACTAAATTTCAGAGTGTATCGAATTCTATATTAATATTTGTTGCTGTCCTTATGGAAGCTGACTTGAATAATTTGTTATTATCTTCCAACTTGAATAGAACAGCTATTTTGCATTCACTAATTAAAATTATTTCTTGCAGTTTTAAAATCTTGGCTTTGTATGTTGTGAAGCTTTCATAACGAATGCTCTTGTTCAAATGTTAGTTTTATATTTATAGATGGTTTTTATTCTACTATATCCATATTTATGCAGAGGAAATATCTTCATCTTAAGAAAACTGTATCACTCTTTTTCTTTTGAAAACTGTGCCACTTTTTACTTTTATCTTTTTATCCTTAAAGTTATCACTAATTTGAAGAGAAAGAGGTAGCTCTTTTTCATGTCAAATATGGAAGAAGAATATGCTAGAAAACAAGTGGCTTATTTGAATACTAGCACTTACCTGAGGCATATAGGCCAAGTTTGGCCTATCATATTTAAGCTCAGCAAATTGAATAATGACTATGCATTTTTCCTGGTGACTTAAGTTTAGGCCTGCCTGTGCTATTCTGCACATTGGGCAATTATTACTCTGTTAACAATTTGATCAGATTCAAAACATAGAACAGTAGGATTGGAAGGGGCTTCAGAGAAACCCTTGCCCATGGCAGGAGATCCTGTACCATTCCAGACTTTTGTTGGGCTTGGTGGGATGGATACATGTGATCATAGAAAGAATAACAGAATAATAGAATATAATAACAGAACAGAATTGGTAGGAATGTCAAAGGTCCTCCAGTCCAGACCACTACCCATGGTGGTAAACCTTTTCCGGCTCCCGTGCCAATAATTGCGCTTGCTCACATGCCAGCACCCAGAATGCAATGCCCCACAGTCCCTGCACCTGCACGAGCAATCCCCTTGTGTTTGCGCATGCACGCCTGATTCCCCTTGCTGCACATCTGTGCCTGTGTACACGATCACTCCTATGTGCCATCCATCGGCGCATGCGCGTGCGACCCCCCCCAGCGTGTGTTGCGCATCTCTATACACTTTTCTATAATAATTCAGGATATATGAATTCATTGAAGCTAGTACATATTTATCATTTTATTAACAAGTATATTATGAAATAAAATTGTTGAATGCTCATGCTACATCGTATTCCACAGCATTGCCCTTATCTATTAAATTAATAACTTTTACCGTATTGATCAGACCACACCCTAAATATTGTGTCCTTTTAGACTTTAAGAGCAATTCGGGGATATTAAAGTAGCCACCAAAAAGGCAATTAAGATGATCAAGGAACTTGAAACTAAGCCTTATAATGAAAGATTAAGGGGACGAAATATATTTAGCCTTGACAAAAATTGATCAAACAGAATTATGATAGAACTCTTCAAATTCCAGAAAAGATTTGTTCTCTCTTTAATAATGGTTTTAAGTTTCAAGAAGGCAGATTCCACTTGAATATTGGGGAAAAAAATCATAAGAAAAGTTAATTCAGAAACAATTACACAGTGGTGGATGTATTCATGCAGGATGAGTACACTGTAATTTGGACTTTCTACCTTTAACTTTAACATTATACATGCTGCTGAGAGATCTAATAATTTTTTTTCCTTCCATTCAGTCATGTCCGATTCTCAGAAACTGCTTGGACACAAGCCTGCAGTTTTCATGGCAAGCCATTTCACAAATGGTTTGCACTTGCCTCCTTTTTAGGGCTGGAGAAAATGACTGGATCAAGGCAACCCAGCTGCCTTTGTGCCCAAGGGACTAGTAGAATTCAGAGTATACCAGTTTTTATCCTGATGCTTTAACTACTATAAAACACATACTTTGGATAAATCCATAATTAATCAAATCCCATCACTGCTGTCCTTTTCCCAAACCTTAAATTCTGCAGTCAAATTGTTCTTTAATCAGAAAAGAAGCAGGCAGATGATCTCCAGTTTAAGTTTCCTAAAGAATATACTATCATTAATAGATGTTATAATATTTTTCCTATTTCCCTATCAGCCTTATTTTGCAGTTGTCTTTTCTTCATATTTTGCTTCATCAGCCATTCCTCAATGATTAGCTTCTTTTTTTCTTTGGCTCACCCACAGTCTTGCAGAGAGAGGATACAAATACTAAGCTTCATTTATGTTTCACTACTCAAAGTATAGAAAGAGATAGCAGCTTGCAGAGGAATCATCCATAATTTACCCACAAAACTCCCAGTGGACCTAAAAGCTTTCTCTTCCAAGAAAATAATAACATCTTGAAACTTAAACAACACTATTATATTATTTCAAAACCTAATATTATCAGGTCTTTGTTATGTCCATGTAAAATGTGACTTAACTGGATGAACAATAAATGGGAAGTACAAACTGAAAATGGTTTTTGAACATGGTGTCAATTTTTAGCATACCCATATCAAGGAAGTAATCGAACACCAGATCTTTTTCTAGATCAGTAAAAACTGTTACATAGGTCTCATAGAATTTTGGCAAGAGATCCATTTTAAATAACATATACCTGATAAAGTGGGAAATAAATAGACATGCTTTTATATTAGTCAACTGGAAATGTATTCGATATAACTGTGGTTAGTGTTTCTTGGAGCAAGGTGAAAGAAGGTTAGCTTGTGTTGTGACATCACTGAGGATCATGACCAGGTTATGGATAGATTGTCAAAGAGAAAATTTATCTCTGTGATTGCTAAGAGTTGCTAATAGCTTGATGGCATATAACCAATCTGAATGTGATATATTCGGTAAAAAGAAATCTGTTTATTTCTCTGACTATTCAGCTATACAGATTAATATAAAACATTCCTTTATAAATAAAAAGAAAATGGGCATTGGTATAATTACCTGAGAACGCCCTTTCTATCTACTCTGCAAGAGAGTCCAGGAATGGGTTAGGCTCCTCCTTCTGACATCATAGAGCTGAGTCTGCCACTATAAAAAGCCAGACCCTGGCTGGCTCACCCATCTTTTGGCTCAGCTTCTTGTCTGAGAGCATAGTCTCTGGAAGAAATGTTTGTAAAAAGCTGAAAGAAAGTTAGAACATCACAGGAGACCGCAAATAATTATTAAATCCAGCTCCTGGGGATCCAGTAGAGCTCTGTCTCCAGGAGAGCGGGGATCCGCTCTCCTGCAGTGCTGAGGCTTTGGTGCTGCTGCACACCCAGAGAGGGTTCAGAGGAACCTCCCATGCAGCCCCACCAATCGAAAAACTCGCTGTTGCTGCCGCCGGCCAAGCCACTTTATAGCTGACTCCGTAGCTCTGTTCCTGCTGCTTCTCAGCTGTTTCAGCTTAATTCGACCGCTCGGGGCCTGGTAAGAGCCTAAAGAGCGAAGAAGGTGGTGAGGCCTTCCCAGGGCCCCTCCACCTGGTGGGCAGCCATTTTGGAATTGTCAGGTGGCCATTTTGTTTCAGCGATGAGAAAAATAATATACATTTTTACAGATTATATTTATAATAAAGATGTGTATTTATAATCTTACAAAAAAGCACTATAAAAATGTCATAAAATATGGGACTATCCTATATTCTATAACTAACTTTGGAAAAATACTTCAAAAGCTCACTTGCAAAGCACATTATTAATAAGAGATAAGAGTTGCTATCACCTTATTGAAAATGATATAATAATATAAGCTTTCAAGAGATTTCAGCAGTTGGTGGACAGTAGAAAATATAGTCATCCCATGCATGGAACTATCAGACTTGGAATCTTAAATATCTTGTATCTAATCTAATACATGTAGTACTCATTGACTGCAATTGTGACTTTGTCATTAAGCATCATGGTCCTTAAGTGAAATGTGACTATGCCAATTTATTACATCATTTCTAGCTGTAGTCATTAAGCAAATCATCTGGGTCAATAATGCAAGATCACATGACCACAACTTGCAACTTTCTGCTAGCTTTTCCATTCCTATGAAAATTTGCAATGACAAACACAGGACAGTGGGATGTTGTGATTATCATAAATATATGCCAGTTGCCAAGCACCCAAATCACAATTGTATGACCATGGGGATGCTGCAATGGTTTCAACTTTGAGAACCAGTTGTAAGACTCCTTTTTCAGCACAGTTGTAACTTCAAATGGTGTTGAATAAGTGGTCAGTTAGCGAGAACTATCTGTAATAGATCTTTGACTAATCTCATATTAGACAAAAAAAATTTCCCAAGATTATTGGTTCCTTTTCTTCATGAGAAAACATACCTTTTTATACATGTATTTTTGGTCATCTAGATTCTAGAAGAGTCATTCAGGATTAATCGTGTTTAAATTTGCCTTTCTCCCTAGCTTTGAGAAACTCTCAAGTCCTGTCAACAATATATGGGAGAAAAAGGAATATGTTTTGCTCTTTCAAAATTCAGTTGATAATCTTCTAGCCGGGTTAATATTCCCTGTAATAGATTTTCTCTAACAGATCAGACCGTGTTAGGTACGTTCTACTAATCTATGAATGAACAAATTAAAATGACAAGAGTACGATTCTAAGGCTACGAGACCTTATTAGTTTTTCCCATGTTATGAATATGTCAGAATCCTGTGTTTTTCTAGTTGAGATATCCTGTTCTCAACTGCATACATTCTAGTATTGACTGACATTTGAAAAGAAGCAATCAGGGCATTAATCATTCTTAAACCCCCATCCATTGCCTTGGAGAAAAAGATAATGACTTTACTGCCATTTTCATCCCAGATGATGCAACGGAGAGGGAAAAGAGTGGTTGAGCTTTTTCTATCATTTTCGGTCTTTTGGGTGGCATCTAGAACAAATTATCAGCAAATGTTCATAGCTAGCAAAACAATGGTAATCAATGGTTTACAACTCTATAAAGGAGATTATAGAAAGGAGGATACAAAGTGAAGGAGTGCTACAGTATGCTGGAGTAGATGTACCATAAAATTTTATCTTGAAGGTAAGTAATTCTTACTTTATTTTTTCCTCTATCTGTCTTGTCCCTATGCTTTCACTGTGTTTAATGTTTTCATGTGCATTATTTGAAGTTAGTACATTTTAAGTGCAGATCTGTAGAAAAGAACAAATACATTTTATACCCTTAATTTAGGGGAATTCATCATCTGCTTTCCAAATCACCTTTTACTTAAGTACAAATGCATACATGGTGGCAAATATTAATATCTCTGAACCCATCTATCTAAATACAATATATGTAGCACCTTAATGATGTCTTTAAATCTATTTCTGGCTTAACCTGATGAAAAAAGTTGCCATGGTCCTCTTTATTTTCTATCTGAGAAGACAGAGGCTATGTGCCTTTCATTAATTTGCAAGATCCGAGGCCCAATAACTTGGTATTATCAAAAGAGTGGTGTGTTATTTCTTTTAACTCAACATATTTCCAAATTAATAATGGAATATAGTACATTAATGGATAAATTTATTTTTGGAACACAATCTTCAGCCTATCTTTTCATACAGTATTTTGGAGCATCAATGCAAATACCTATATATTTTTATTGCTTTATCTCAAGTGAATTTTTTTTTTAAAAAACTAATATTCGTTCAATATGAGTCCCATTGTGTACATGTGTAATTGTAGTGTATAATTATAAATATTGAATTATACCCTTTCTATATTCTTTATTATTGTTGAACAAGCAAAATTAAGAAAGTACTATTTGAAATAAAATAATGAAGCTTTTCACTTCTGAATTTCTTTTTCATCTTATTACTTACATATATCCATAGTCTATTAGTATGCAATCAAGATATATGTGATTAAATACTTCAGTTTTATAAATGAGGAATTAAGGCACAGAAATACTAAACCAGAAAAAATCCCTCATAAATTGTTTAGCTGAATGATTGGAGTTCCTGTCTTCCTAATTATTATTAGTGAGCAAAACTAGTTCAGCTTTTTTTATCCTTTTATGAAATATGAACTTCACTTTTAGTTGCAATTTTCTCCTTTATCAAAATATTCTAAAAAATTCTAGGATTCAAGATCAACTTGTGGCTTTGGTATTATGCTATCTTATTTGTTAACCATCCCATTCCAGTGGGAATATTTCACCATTTTTATGTAGGTTTAACTCCTTCAAATTGTTATATACCATACAAAATGTTAGCTGTTACACTTTGCGGGGAGGTGGGATTTCCAAAATTTTATTAAAACAGATACAATAACAATTCTATGTTGTCATGTGTGTATATGTGTGTGTGTGTGTGCGCGCATATTTTTCTATTTAGTTTTCAACTTTCTTGTTAGAAATCCAACCTCTTGATAAAAACAACAGAATTATTTCTTAATTGCTTTGCACAGTGTAGGATACAATGAGGTTAGTAGTAAAAAAATAGATGTGTCTTGGCTACTCTTAAGTAGCATTTGGTATGGCATTAAAATTTTCTGGCTGGGCAGCAAAATTATTTAATAGGGAACTAAAAACAGTGGCTGATATTTTCTTTTCTTTTAACATGGGGCAGCTGTACATTATTTTGCCAATTATCACTCATGATATTTAGCAGGGCTAAGTATTCAATCTACAATAGTAGGTTTCTCAGATCTGTGCTTAAATTATATAGCATATGGCACAATTTCATACATTTCAGCTATATTTCTGTCAATGCTTCATGAATCAAATCCAGACTCTTGCAGCATTCTATATTTTATTAAAACAATCATTAGTAAATACAACATGTATAATTTCAGTACGTGTATCATTACAAAAAAGAAAGAACTCAGCAAACAAGTCATAATGTGATCCAGAAATAAGAGTCTGTGTCCTTGTTCCCTAGAAGTTTGTCAGAAAGTCAAAATAATGTCTTGCATGCACTGCTAACAGACTGTGTGGAAATTTTTTTAAGTTTACTTTTTCTTTATTCTTCTGTCTTTTTTATCCATCTTCCCTCATTGTAGCAAATTAGACGCCCGGATGAAAGCAAAGGAGTTGCTAGTAGAGTTGGATCCCTCAAAGTAAATATGTTTCTAAATTTTATTTTGCAAGTTTTCTTCTATAGCCTACACATTTTTTTTTACAGGGAGTGGGGGAGGGAAGAAGGGTGGGGCTTCAATATTTCTCACCCATTCCACTTACTTTCACGTTTTTTTAATCACTGTGGGATCACTTTTTATTTGTTTCTATGCTATACAAGAGCCATCATAACTCAGTTAGCTAGAGAAAAGTTGCCAAACTGTTATTTCTGAATCATACTGTACCTCTGCAAAAGAAATTAGCTTACTTAATCTGTTTTTGGATTAGAATCATGAACACTTAAGATAGCAAGGTAGCAAATTCTTTTCATTCCAGGTAGAGAAAGATTCTTAGGCATAATCTACCCCCTTCTTAAACTTATTTAAATGCAGTAAATGAGTTAGTCTGATACCTTGTAAGTGGAAAAAGATAGTTTAAATGGATGTTCTTTCAAGTGTATCTAAATAGACACCATACTTTTTCTTCAGTTTGAAAGTTAACGAGATAGTTGTTTTCTATTAGTGCTCTTAGGTTTTATTCTTCAAAAGTACTTATGTATCAATAAGTTAGATGAACTCGAACACGTGTTTGCACATTCATTTAAATGGAAAATGGAGAGAGTTTTGTGAAATTTCTTTGAATAAATTCCCTTTAAAATTAAATCTTAGACATCACTAAACTAATCTCCATCCTGTGTGGTATATATCATTAAGATATGTTAATTTATACATTTTATAGACTTGGCCAACAAATCAATGAATGTAGTGGAAATATGTTTAATATCTTGGATTATAAAAATGCTGAAAGCTCATAGCATAGTTATCCTGACAATATTCAGCAGTATAAATAGGTAATTATTATTTATAAACTTTGAAGCATTTCACTATTACTTCAGTTGTGTTTTGCACCAACATGGAGCACTAATTTCTTTCTGAGTGTTTTGTTTTTGTTTTCGCACTTTCTTGCCATCTCAATTTTCTGTCTTGAAAATTACTTTCTTTTGTGTGTGTGGTATGTGTGTATTACCTTTATTCCAAGAGAAGCCATCTTACTATTTCTCTTAATACTACTCAATAGAGTTGCTGTCTGTAAAAGTCTCATTGCACTGAGCATAAAGAAGGGGAAAACAAAATTGTAATTATGCATTTGTTTCCCATATTCAATTAAAAAAAAATGAATCTAAGGAAAATGAAAATAAAAATGCTATCATACTTATACTAATGATAATGTCACATTCCTCTATGTCTTTCTCTGAGGATTCTTTTTTTAAAAGAGTTAAAACTGTATTGCAATTGAGTTATACATTATGTACATTAATTGACGCTTTACATAAATAAATAAACAATGCCAAACAGTATCTTTAATAGATTAGCCATTATAAATAAAATCCACATTAAACAACCAATGAGAAATCAGTTTCCAAATTGTATTGTTAGAAATGTATACATTTTTGCTAAAATATGAATGCAGTATTTTAAAGTTCATATTTTTGGTTTTTGAATTTATTGGCATAGACCCAAAACACACGGATGAAATAAAGATAATTACTTGGAAATATTATTATTATGGGAAACAACACAGTGATCAGAATAAGAATATTTAGAAATTGTATGAAGATAGAGTATTTTAAAAATATATTAAAAATGCTCTGAAAATGGTTAGCACTCTGATGGTTAGAAATAAATATATGAATATATTTGCTAATTAACATGTACATTTTTTTTTAAGTTGCTATTTTAACCAAATGATTTTTTTATCTTTACAAAAGGCTAATCTTTTTTTATTATGCTACATGTATTACAAAGACTATGAGAAATGAGTTGCACTGTATCTTCACTTTTTTAAAAAATGGAAAGAACGAAAATGAAAAGACAATAGATGGCTTTTTCAATTCATTTTCTGATGTTTACATATAGCTCCATCGAAAGCTGGAGGAGCTCAGAGATCACCTACATGAGAATGTCAAAGGATGCTCTCCGAGTAAATGTAGGATTTCACTCGGTGAATTATTTTTGATAAACTTTTGCTGGCTGGTAATACCAAATGTGATTGGTTTGTTTTCTCATCCCATCATCCTTCCCCTTTTTCTTTCCCCTCTTCTGTTACCTTTTCTAATTCAGGTTTTATACCATAAAAATGATTTTTTTTTCTAAATGATTGACCAACTGTTAGTTACTTTGTGGACTCACTGCTATTAAAAAAATACTTTTTGTCTCCAAATTCAACTGTGATGTGAAATCATTTCCTAATTCTAAAATAAATAATCTAGTCCAGCGTTTCTGAAGCTGCTTTCCTTTAGCTTTGTTGCACCAAACCAATCTCTAACCAGGAGTAGCAGTAACCATGTCACCTGAAGATGGAAATTATAAGACATCTGGAGAATAATAGATTGGGGCTAAGACAGAAAGTAGATTATGTGAATACTAGACAACATGTAACATCTCAGAAGTATACTTAAAACATATGTTCTTTTGTGATATTTCATGTTTTATTTCTAGAGCTTTACAATTTAATAACAAGTGACTGATTACTACATATTATCTCTCACTGTAGTATTTTATTTTTCTTCATTGCACACCAGCCTTTATATAGGTTTTTTCTATTCAAGGGGAAAGCAGTTTTAGTCTATTATGTTTACCATTGGTCAATCACTTGGAAAAATAAAAGTGGCTGAAGGAAGCACATACCTGTATGTAATATCCATTGTGGCCCATTTTGGAGGTATTGACTCAATGTCCTTTCCATTGGCTCATTGCATTTGTTAAAAATTTAAGCGCATAGATGAAATAAACTGGGACAGAATTAGTCTAATCAGGACCATATTTCCTCTAATTATATGCCTCCTGTTTTACAAAAATGCCCATACATCTTATTCATTCATTCAATTTATTCATTGTGTATATATTGATCACAACATCACAGATTTGTCTGGAATAGCAACATAATGAAAATAAGTGAGTCTTAGATAATTTTATTTGTTAATTTGTCAACATTGAACTAACTCTATGTGATCATAAAAGTCCCTGTTAGAAATTTGTTCCATGAAATATAATTTCCAAATTATTTTTGTAATATTTATAGTATTGATAAACACATAGAAAATTTTAGTACTGATCCTGATTTTCAGCAGATTGTTTTGATATTAGAACTTCTCCAAAATCTTATATAAGATAGGAATATATAGCAATAATTATAAAAATAATGATATTAAGCTACTCCATATTTTGATCAGAGATTTGAGATTTAAAGTTATGTTTAAATTTTGGAAAAATGTGGTGGCAAACCATCTCTCTATAATTTAGGTAATTTGAAATCAAAACTACAGATGACCAATGGTCAGGGAATCTAGGATTTGTAGTTCAGAATACACTGGGCAAAATCCCTTATTTGTGAAATGTACAGCCATATAAATTTGATGAATGAATAAATAAAATACTTATATAGCTATAAATCCTTCACAATTTTATGCAATGCATTTAGATCCTGAAAATGATTATGTGATGGCTAAGAGTTAATACCAACTTGAAAGCACATCATCATCACCAGACAGTAAGAGGTCTGCAAGTAGTATGAATGAACTTGTGATGGAAGCCTATCTATTTGGTTACATTTAGAGTTTATTTCGAGAAAAAGTAATCAAAGAGAGCATCAAAATGGTTCCGGAGTGACAATCTAGATGCAGAACAGATTTTGTATCTTTAATAGTGCCTGCAGCCCCACAAATTAAATAAAAATGCCTGTTAAAAATTGGAATTCTTCATGATTGCAAAATTTCACAAAGTTTTAACTTTTGTGAATTGCCTATTGGGTCTGAAAAGGTTCCTGACTTCTGCAGTAATCTAAGAGGTGTGTAGCTGAGGCCTCCTTTTTCTGCCTAAGGCATAAAGCTAAGATAACTCTAGATTTCTATATGATTTGGCAGTTAGGTATCCTGGAATTGCATTCCTAAACTAGAAAGTTTCCTGCCAAGAATTAAGAATACAGCTAATAATGCCCTTCTTGGAAAGTGAGAGAAGATGAACTAGGAGGCACCATCTTAGGTTGCCAGGACTTATTATTTGGAACAGCCTCCCAGTTGAAATTAGATGTGTTGATGATCTTTAGAGAGTAGTTTAAATCCAAGTCCTCCCAAGAGCAGTTATAAATCGAGAAGGCATCATCTCGATTTACTATCTTGTTGACTGACTGAAATGATAATGGAAGTGAGATTTATCTCATTCACTGGATTATTTTTTTTTAGTTTACCTTGTTTTCTTGGTTTTTTTAATCCTTACCCAGGATTATTTTTATTATGTTTGCTTCCAAGGTTCATAACAAAACTATGGTGTAATATGAATGTATGTATGTATGTATGAATGATTGAATGAATGAATATTTCTGCCTACTAACTTTTATAAACAGCACTGGTTTCGGGAATCATATGAGCTGTATATGAGCCATCTTCATCCCATTCAGGTTATCCAGGTTGTTTGACCTAATTCATTCCAAAATGTCTTCTTTAGTGTTATAAATTTCCTTTCTTTAATGGAATTAGAAGATTCCTGTTGTTTGCCTGTTGATAGGTTTTTACCCAGGTCTCAAAATGAATTCTCTCAGCTGTTCCCTGTAGAGATTCACTGCAGCTTTATTCCTCACAAAAAGAAGAATGGGGGAATAATTTGAGGGTTATGCAAAATTTTGAGAAGTTTCAGTAGATTTATATTATCTTCCAATTTTCAAGATAGCAATACTCTGTTAACTCTCAAGATAGCTAATATTCAGTATAAAATTTATAAATATAATAAAAAAATTAAGTTATAGAATTATTCCCCTTAGGAAACTCCTTATGTAGCTATTGGAATTATGAGCAGATACCTTGGTCAGTGTTATCTACCTTTTCCCTCTGTCTTCAGGGATCCTTCCCTCAGGACCGTTGTTAGTAATAGTCTTGTGGACAGGAGAGGGATGAGTCCACCACAATCATCTTTGGAGTTGGTTATCACTACCTTTCTTTTCTTTCATTATTTAATAATTTTCCTATAGAATTTTGGTCAGATATCAAGATATCAAGATAGAAGAGTAGTCAGATTGCTAAGCATATCCAAGCTGTCAGTTAGCTGCAGCTACTTAGCTTAAAAAAGTAAACACTCTAATCCTTATCAGAATGGAAGTACATCCTCCACACAACTTAAAGCCCTATGTTAGTCATCCCACTAAGGATTCAAATAATCTTTATGAAAGGATTTTGCAGCCATTCCCCGTCTCCCTCCCTCCAGTCATCAAATATTGATCCATTGCTGACTACATAGAGATATTCACAAGCATGAAAGATAGCCAATAATGCCGTAGCATCCCAGCACTATCTTGTGAATATGTGCCTTCTGAATAGACCAGCAGATTACAAATAATGTATCATTACTCAAAATTTAATTAAAGATGCAGAAATTGGTATGCAGTTTTATATATCGCACCAATTGTGCAAACTTCACACAGTCTGGCTTCAAACTTTGTCAGACTTCACAAAATAATATTCATAAATTGCGTAGTGAAATTATACACAGAACAATGTTTGTAAATGTTAGTCAGCATGATTTTTCCCTTTCCATATTTGGTAAATGTCACTGGAACAGCTTTTAGTTTTATAGGATTTGATAGAATTCAATACAAGAAATCTCTTTGAGGTTTTTAGCCTAAATACATGGCAAGAAGTTTCATTTTCTTAGACTCGCCTGATAACAATCTAACAGCATTGCATTCCACTGTGAATTCTTTCCTTTCATTCAAGTCTTAGAAAAAAATGAAACAACGAAGTCTTTTAAATTGCAAGGTTTTCTCTGTATTCAAGATTTGAGCCTAAAGTAAAATATACACACATAAATACCTACACTCACACATTTACTATCTATAGTATCACTTTAACATGATAATGAAGGTGAGATGGGAAATACCTCAAACTGACAAACATATAAATATACATTATACTCCATCTGGCCTTACCTCCTTCCTAATATTAAAAAGGGTTTCCAGAGATAGGTGGAATTTTTCTGGTACCTAGCTTTTCTTTGCTTAGTAAAACATTTGTGCTTCTTTTTGTCCATCGTTTTTACTCCATCAAGAGCTTCCTGCATTGGGTGGACATGTCCCTATGAAGTTTTTCTCTTTCCCTTTCTGGTCTTCTACATGATTCTCCACATAGTGCCCAGCAGCTCTCTTCAGCAATTGTTTCCAGAACTGCTCTCAAACAAGAATTCTCAGTAGTACAAAATAGTGTTGTTCATTGATCCTTACTAAAACCAATAACCCAACTTCAACAATCAGAGTTGTCTAATCCGATTTAGTTGATCACAATTATCTTCATTCCAATCATCATTTAGTACTTTAGTATTCATAAAGGTAGTCTTTCTCTACCTTTCTTCTGCCCAGAGTCCTTTCTGAGTCCTCCTTTAAGACACCATCTTTAAAGCCAGCCCATCCTTTCTTTCTGTGAGAAACTTTCTTGTGATAACTGAATTATTTCTATCCTTATCAACAAAACTAGCACAAAGTAACAGAAAGCATTTGTTTGAATGTGGGTGTGAAAGTAAGAAAATGTGACCGTGATAATTCCAGGCATGTCATAGTAAGCAGTGATTATATATGAATTGAGTTTATATGTGCTGTAATATACTTGTTTAGCTCCACAAATAGATAGAAGAAAACATCAGCCAATTATACAACCAAGTTGCTTGGATTATTGAAAAAAGCATTTTGGATTATGTCAATCTTGTCCTGAACTGAACATAGGAAGACATAAAATGCATTGGTTGATTCATAAAGAAGTTTATGGAGAAATTAGAACTGCTGTTCTATTTACCAAAAATGCTTTCTGTCAAATAAGTGGGATTTTCTTTTGCAAAAATGAGATTAATTTATAGTTTTCTGAAAACTCATGTCTTTAAAAGTTCAGATTAGCTCACACAACTTGTTTTAGTAAAATTTAAGGTAAATTTTCAGGAATTTAGCATACATTTTGAAAGTCCGTATTTGTTACAATTATGAATTAACAGTTGAATTATTTATATATGATTACAGTCCTAAAATATTCATATTTAAATATTCTACTTTAAATGGCATTGTAGGTGGAAAGCCATCTCAATCTATAATAAAAAACACTCCAATTTAATTGCACCAATTAACCACTTTATGTATTTGATGAAGTGAGCTGCAGCTCATTAAAATGTATGTCTTTTAATACAATTGTTAGTCAGAAAAATTGCTACCAGACTCCTGACTTTTTGCTATCTTAAATGGCTTAATCTACAAAATATTTTTATATCAGAATTCTAATTTGTAGAACACAGAAAACCTCTGCTATGTCTCACTGCTGGAACCACCAAAACAGAAAACATTTTAAGACCCTTACTATGTCATCACCTCTTTTTTAACAATGTTTTCTTTTCCCCACTGCATAACCAGGCTCGGCTCCCTTCGTGCTCATCCACCTATAGTGTTTCTGAGGTATACTTTGCACGTGTTCTTTCATAGTACAGTTTCTTCATTCATCACTCTTTGATTTAAATCTATTTATTTCATTTGGTCTTCCCCATGCAGAAGTGAGAGAAAAAAATATCACCTTGTGGGATTTATTATGCATGCTCACCTTGCAACCATGTCCAGCATAGTTTAATACCAATCAACCACTTAATCTTAGAACAATATTTAATTGCAGCATTTTATAGTCTATAATAATATTGTATAATTACATACAAACCAAAATTCTGTGCAATTTTTTAAAAGAAAAGTTTTTTAATGCAGAAAATTATGTATAATTTTGTAACCTATCCACAGTCACTGCTGTGAGATGACTGGCCACATAATTCACTGAAATTAATTAATTAAATGCTTGTTTATTGGATTTTTTAATAATCAGGTCTTTCAGAAATAGATTACAGAGATCAGTAATTGTACGAGTTTGAAGTTTTATCTGTTTCATAAATGCGATTGGAGGAAAAGTGAAGGAATTGCTCTTTCAATTATACTTATTCAGTGGAATGGAAATATTGGAAGAAGTTTTTCAATAACTGGAATTTTCTAGAAGCATCCATAAATCATGTTTTCCTGATAACTATTATTGGAATGGAAAGGATGGAAAGATTTATTGTATTTAATACTGTTCTGGAAGAGTTTTGTACTAACAAATTTATCATGCATCCAACATCGTCACCAAATGATTACTATAAAAATGTCTAAGATCTCGCTGCATTTTTCCTTTCAGGTATACAAATACTGTCTGCATGCAATTTTGCAAATACAGAGAATGTTCCCAAAGTTGTTATTCTCAAGTCTTTTTTTTTTCTCGTTCTAACAAAGCCTGCTGCCGTGCTTGACATCTTGCAAGATATTTAGCCATGTCACAATAAATTATCCATTAATCTACCCTGTGTTTAAATATCTGCTCACTTATTCACGTTCTTTATGGAGACAGAGAAGGTCAGGAGATGCACTGGGTAATTATGAATTGAAAATGTGGGGGATTTATATTATGGGGAAGGACCATAGGATGGATAACAGCTACATTTTAATATTTGAAATTCCAGTGAATTAGAAAAGCTCTAAAGAGATATGTCTGGATTATTTGCCAGTTTGACTTAGTAGTCCATAAGAGTAAATAGAAGGTACCATTTTGGCACTCCACTGAGGTAAGACCAAATGCATCCATCCGGAGACTGCTAATTTTAGAACTCTCATTGTAGATGTAATGGCATCTTTTGGTAATGAGTATATTTGTTCCTATCATAAGTGAATATGTTAAAACAGTGTTTAGTACCAGGCAATTTATGTTAACTCCTCTTCATTTAATATGGTACAGCACTATGTATCTTGAGTCCGTTTGCTGCCAATTCCAACATAGCAATTCACAATGCTCATATAGGAGGAACAGTGCTTGAATTTTACTATTATATCTGGTGTATACATAAGATTAGCAGTGACACATGTTACACCCAGTCACCCTCTCTCAGTCTAATTCATTTCAAATTGTTGCTGTGGGGAAAATAGGATAAAGGTGTGTTTGATATTTTGTCGCCTTGAGTTATTTGTAAAAATAATAAAAGCGGGATACAAATAAATAAAATAAAAATAAATATGTTGAATATTTAATACTACCACTATGAAAAAGTTTAATGATATATAATAAATAGTTTAGGAGAATAAAGCTCCTGCCCTTAGCTTTCTTGAGTTTTTTGTTATCTAGTGTGGCATACTATTTTTTACTTGAAGATATAGCAGACATACCAAATTGTAATACAAAAAGTCATTATACCATTCTTCTCAAAGTAAAGAATAGTGGCCCATAAACAATGTGAAATCTGCTTGAAGAATACTTTAGCCTCTATCCTCAAGGTCCTACTTACACCCTTACCTCATTATACACACATCTACATGGCTGGGAATGCACTGCTTAGTCATATGTCACATGCATATTGTCCATTGCTTGCAGTGAACAATTGAAATTGAAATAATTCATTATTTTCTGTTGTAAGTTCCTCCTGAGATCAGAAGGTGGCCTAATTTCTATGAAAAGTACTGGATAACTTAGGCACCTGTTTAACTGTTTTAATAGCTTTGATATTCTGTCTGTATATTTTGGTTTGTACCTCATTCTATACTTTTCTTTCTGCCTTTGCTATGTTTCCTTTAGCCTTTTACTGTAACATTAAGTAAATAATAATATCCATTTTTGACATCTCAGCTAGTAGAAAACAGAAGCCCATAATAACTCTTTTCTATTTTGATAGACAGGTATTGGTTTTAATGGAACTATCACTGGACAACCCATGCAGCTTTTATTCACAAAGTAGACTTGAATCTTGTCAATCTGAAACTTTATTTTTTATTTTTTTAGATATCTCCTAAAAATCTCCCAATAGCCTTAATAATAAGTTGTCTAATATAGGAGACAATTAAAGGAAGTTTATTATTAATTTAGCTAGGGTCATGATGTTGTATTTCATTACTGCTGTAGTGGATTTACAATTATGATTGCCCATATATGTTTAAATAAAAGAAGCCAAAGACAAACACTGGAAAATCATAATCTTCATACATTGTTTGAGTGAGCTTAATGGTATATGACAGGTCAGTATTTTAAATAGGACACAAGAGTCAATGACAGATCCACTGGTATCAATGAACAAAAAATACATATTTATCCTGCTTTTCCTAAGAGGGCTCAAGATGGCATACATAGTATCTATCTCCTTTCATTTTGTGCAGCAGCTCACATAATTAGGCATTGAGAAACTGTGGTAGTCAAAAATCACCTGAGCTCCATGGTGAGTGAATATTTGAATCTAATCTCTCTCTCTCTTTTGCCAGTTCCACTCAAACACCTAACTACTGTAGTTTATGTATATTTTAAAGCACAGGTGTCAAACTCACAGCATCACGTTGCTGTCATGTGATGTATCGTGACTTTTTCTTTTCTTTTCCCAGAACTGGGGCAGGCATGGCCTGAGTGTGACTTATCTGGTTTGACACCCCTGGTTTAAAATTTAGGAGTTCTAACAATTATTAATAGAGAACATTTCCTGCTTCAGTATTGGTGATCTGAGAAATCAAAATATATTCATCTTGTTTTTTCAAATCTCAGATTCATCATTCTTGTGTTTTGAAGAAGAATTGGCACCTCTCAAAATCAGAGTTGGTGAGGCTAATTTCATGACATTTGGAATATAAACCTTTTAATATGATTTTCCTGGAAACTGAAGTTCTGGGAAGAAAAGAAGCATTTCAAATGATTTTCATGCTTTGTTTGAACTAGAACAGAAAAAGAATAATTTTTAATATTTTTTTAAACTATAAATTTATCATTCTGTAAGAGTCATATCTCTAAAATATAGCCTGTTCTCTAAAGACATTTGGTGATGTGTATGTTCTTTCTTTCGTCTGTCTAATGAATATTATTTGAGGAAATCTAAATGTAAACTTGCATTATTAGATACATACCTTTTGTATCTAGTTTTTTTCTTATATTTTCATATACTTCTTATTTTTTATATTTTTCTTAGATGTTTTTCCACATTAGTTCTTTCAGATTCTTGGAAGTGTAACTTCATGCAAATACATAACAAGCTGTATTATTAAAAGTTCTTGGTGGCTAATTTAATCTAGATGATTAAACATTTTATACTTTTAGATTGTAGGACACTGCAGTAAATTATATAAAAACAGTTGTACTTAAAGGTATAAATGTCATGTAGCTGTTAGAATTTTTTTACAGATATGTATCATGCTTGAATAATTTAGTAGTTCCCTAAATGTATAGAAAAAAGGGACTTCTGTCAAAATTATACATAGTGTAAATGTTTCTTTCAAAGTCATATTAAGGAGGTAAACTAAAAGGAATGATAGGCAGTAGTGCATCTGTTCCGAATTGTGGCATTCATAAAGAATGTTAATTACAGTACATTATAAAAAGCATACAACCATTTTTTTAAAAAAAAACATTAATACCTCTAATTCAGACAGCCCTTAAAATTTGGAGTTTGCCAAAAACTAAGATCTATATTTCTAAATCTTTCACAGAAAAGGTAATACATCTTTTTCAAATATTGTGAAGTATAGCACATTATAAAGAAGGCCCTGTGAAACAATAAGTGAGACCCAAAAATAAAGATCCTTATAATCCGGTGTTTTGTCTTGTTCTTGCATTGCAAAGCAATTGTATTTCTCTAAAACCAATACCAAGACTTTGCAACATAATCTTAATAATGCAACTTTTTTCTGAAGAATGCTTCCATGAGTGTAATGAAATTTAAAATTGTAACTGCAATCAATAACTTGGTTTGTTTTAATTGAAAGGAATGACTAAGATTTCTCTTTTAGAAAAATACATTACTGTTTTGTACAATTTTTTAATTTGATATTTAATCAATGTGAGAACCAAAACACCTAATGTAACATACTGGTGAATTTTTCTTAACTTGTGGCACTTTTTCCTTGGGCAAAACATCCTCGTGTCATTTAAAATACTTTTGAACATCCCCCAGTTTCAGAGGAATTTGCTTTGTTTTATGAGCTCATGAAGGTGGAACATTGCTTTATGGTATTAACCAAAATTAACTATCTTGTACCAATGGAAATATTGTACAGTTCTTTGAACTTGGCCAATATTTTTTCAATGAGGAACAAGGAATTGTAGTGAGATTTTGTAAAAGAGAACAGCTATAAAAGAGCATTTTCACTAAGTATACTATAAACCAATTTAAAATAATCTGGACAGAGAGGGCTGCTGGTTTGAGGGAGGGGTCAAAAAGCCATCTACATTAAGATTGAACCGGGGGGAGGGATACGACATCATCTATCTCCTGTTTGCAACACAGTTCTTTCAGCAGTTCCAAGAAGTTTCCATTCCCATTTGCACTAATCAGGTGACCTGAGGGCACAGATACCTTCCCAAGAGCCTCAATGACTCTCAGAGAGCTAATGGCTGACATTCAAAGTGCTAACAACCAGATGACTGGTTGTTGAAATCCTTCCATTCCCCAACATTCAGTCAGCACTGAAGAAGCATCTTGGATGAAAAGTGAAATGTCTTCAAGGAAAAACAAAGAAGGCCCAGTTGCCTTTTAAAAACATACCTTTGCAACAGGCAATGTAGTGTGAAAATTATTCTTAACTTAAAATTCATCAATTAAGGTGGTCATTTTTTCCCACCATATGAAACTAAGATACTTTCTATCATTTATTTTATATAAAATAAGTCTTTGTTAGTAATCATTGTCTCTTTGACAGATTTATATTCTTTCTTGTATAGATACTCTAACATGGAAAACATTTTAAATTAAATGATCTTTTGGCTCTCTTCTATCACAGACAAAAGTCTTCTCTATATTAGTTTATTTCTTTTAATGCTACTGGCCTTTTTTTCTCCAGAACGTAAAACCATCATATAAACATTTCTGATGTGTGCTATATGACTCTTCTCTTTCTGATTCTACACATCTATTTGAACACATTGAAATTTCTTACTAATTAACATTTCAGCAAGGAACTAAATTAATCTTCCAGATTTTTTTAATCAAAACACATTTGACTATTTGCAGACTGTTTTTAAGAATTAAAAGTCTTTTTTTTTTAAAGACACAAACACTTTTTACTTCTGTCCTTCCATGCTTTGGCCTTTCATCAAGATTTGCTTGATCAGAAGCAAACAAATTGTATGTTGTTTCTCCTTAACTTTATTTTAGTACTATTTATGGAATATTGTACTGACATATACTTTCTATATTACAAATAATTTCTTTCAGGTATATATTTCAAACACATTTAGCATATTACAACTCTTCTCAGATTATTTCAAAAATCTAGCATATATGTTAGCCAGTCCAAGGCATATCTTAATTATGCTTTATGGTAGATTTGATTTCATTTCTGTCCATATCTCAAAAGTTATTCTTTATCTCCAAAGGGTAAATTTTTAAGAAGAGATTGGACAACCATTTGGTATAAGGTTTCCTGCCAGAGCAGGGGATTGGACTAGAAGACCTCTAAGGGCCCTTCCAACTCTGTTATTTTATTCTATTCTATTCTATAAATTTGAAGGGTGGCCCATGACTCTGTGCTTGGCCTGTTAAGCCCTTTAAGGTTCAAAGCAGAAAGCTCTTGAAACTTCTTACACTTGTTTCAATGAATCTATGCTTGAAATTTCTACTTGGAAGAAAGTTGTTTCCATTAATAGTTTACATACATTAAGTAGCACTGTGGCTTAAACACTGACATATCTATATCATACTCTGCATGTGGACATGTGAAAAATGTCTGCATCTCAAAATAAGAGTCATTATTGATTTAAGTCCTTATGAGGAGTTTATTATTTATTTATTTAATATAGTGTATTATAAACAGATTTGTAAGGCAAAAATTCTCAGATACGCACACACTCACACAGGAAAACACATAAAACAGTCATTAAAATCAAGTAATCAACTTTTATTTCATGGTTTACAGCAAATACTACATCACAAAAAGGCAGTAATTTATAAAGCATGGGTGTCAAACTCGCGGTGTCATGTTGCTGTCACAAGATGTATCATTATGTTTTTCCCCTTTGTGGAACTGGGATGGGTGTGGCCTGTGCATGACACATCTGGCCTGCAGGCCACCAGCTTGACACCCCTGATCTAAAGCATTGATGGCATAGGAAAGTTAGTATAACATCTAATCAAAATGAAAATTAACTAAATAAATAATGTTTAAGTATAAATTAAATCTGAAGCATGTGTTTTCTATCTAATTATCTACCAACAGAAATTAGTTACATTGTATGCTTGATTACAATTTTGATTGGAAGTAATCACTGCTTCATATAAAGGACCACTACCTTTCTCAGAAACTTCGAATAAACTCAATATGGTAACGTTACATATGCCTCATAGGACAGCAAGACTCAGCACTTGCCTGAGAATTTTGTGTAACCATCAGTTTCAGGCCACCTACATGAAGCTTAATAAATCATCTACAAATGCTTAAAAGATGCCACTTGTTTGATCGTATGCTCTTTAGTGATTTAGTTTGTTGTCTTAGACTTTATTTTAAAAAATCATATTCTTGGTCTTGTTACAATTAATCAGCAAGAATTCTTCTCTAAAGAAAGCAGCCAGTGACTGCAATGCTGTCAATAGTCCAGTGGATTATGGTTATAAAAATTGGTTTATCATCCATGTCAGGTAGTTTCAGCACTGAAACATTTTTATTTTCTAACTTTGGAAGATAATCCAATAATTTCAGTATATGTTTTATTTGAGTAGGATTTCACAAAAAAAGAAACAATGGTTTTTTACAATTTTTTTGCACAAATCACCATTTTTAATAGCAAATATATTTCTCCAGTGTTTCTCTATACCAGATATAGCTTATACACATACAAACACACACACACACACAAAACTGTGATATATATTATACTTCTGATGCATTATTGAAAGTTTGAAAGTTATACTTAATGCTCTTTAGGCATTACCAAAGGAGTGTCACAGACTGATTTGTATCAATTCTCCAATTAACTGGCAGCACTTTATTTTAATTTTTTTTGCAAAATTTGCCATTGTGATATTCACAGACAATAGATCTAGAGAAATGTATCTTCAATATGTTCAGTGCTCTGCAAGAATTATTGCTAAATGAATTCAAGTCTGTTATTTCAGCTGGTAGTTCTCAAGGAACATTTCCTGTAACAGCTGCCCTTTGTGGTCCCAAATATTAATATGTTGAAGACAACTCTTATGTTTAAATTAACAATTTTAAGATAAAGGAAAAAAATATAATTTTTTTTTTATAAATTTTTATTATTTTTTTAACATAAAAAACACAACAACAAAACATAAAAGTATCAGCTCCCCCATATTTTTGTACACACAGTAAGTCGGTTGGTCCATCGGTTTTGTGCATTCACCTCATAGTCACAATTACAGTTACTTTATATATACTCTTATCAATACAAATTTATAAATCCTAGTATCGCTATTAAAGAAAAAAATTTGACTAAACTTTTATTCGGTCATGCCTTTATGAGATAACTATATTTTAAATATTTTATTCTAAAACAAATCTTATAATCATACCAATTCTATCCCAAATATGAAAAAGAAAGAAACAAAGAAAACTATTATATAGATATAGTATGACTTTATTTTCCCTTTCCTTTTATTGGTTTTTGATAAAAAATATAATTTTATATTTTATATTTTTATTAAGTTTAATACTCATGAAAAAATAAAATAAATTTGTGATAAAATATTCTTTACCACAGTCCTTAAGATAGTCATAGAAATAGATTTCCATTTCTTCCTTCCATGATACTTTTTGGCCTATGAACCTGTTCTATAATGCTAGAATTTCCTAGTGGTGTTCCATCCCGTACTAACCACAGCTGACCCTTCATAATTTCTCAGCCCAGGCAAAATGGGCTGGCTACCAGTCATTTGCTGATAGAAGCAGTAAATGTTCTGCTTAATGCAAACCTGGAAAAAGACCTATATTGATGGATCTCCTGTTTATAAAGTAAATCTAATGTTTTGATGTTAGAAGAAAATAACTCTCACATCATAATTGCTTTACATTATTTATCTTGCTTCGTTCATTATAGCTTACCTAATCCATGACATTTTCCTCTGTCTTGGCTAATATTATATATATATATATATATATATGTTTATACAGTATGTATGTATTGGTCCATTGAGTTGGAGTTCTAGTGATGCTTCTAGATATTGCATGCCTTTTTGATGATGAATAGTAACCCTTTCTGTAAATTAAATCTTTCTAGTGTTCTTGAAAAATTGCTTTCAATCAGTGGGAAGGTTTTTTTTTTTGTTATTAGAGTTCCCTATATTGTATTATACATGAACTTAAAAAATATTTATAAGAATTAGTTGTTTACATTATATTAAAAATTCTTCATCTTTGTACAGCACTTTATTTGACTTCTTAGCTTCTAACTGTACTTACTCTGTGCTAATCTTGTTATGATATAATAAAGGTAAGTAATTTGTTAAAACTTTCCTAAAGATTATAGGCACATGGTCAGCATTTTTCGTCAGCTTCTTTATACTGCGGTTTTGGTTTGGTAAAAAAAAATAGTTTCAATTTTTAAATTTAACATGAATATTTCATGACCACAGCACTCAGAGTCTCTGACTTTGTATGAAAGATGAAAATGGATTTTTAAAAGTAAACATTTATCACTATTGCAGAGTTCAGCTCCATCATACCGTACTTGACCTTTTTGTTAATAGGTATCATATGCATTATTTTCCATCTCCTTCAATTTCTTAATTTCACCTGTGATGTAATATTCATTTTTATAGAGTTATTACTTAGCATTTTCAAAAATGGAGAAATGTAACTTCAAAACCATGAAAACAGTTGATCTACTTTTTAAAATAATACTTCACTAAACAACAGAATGTAGTTACAATTTGCCTAAAGCTCTTTTTCTAATAGGAACTCAGAACAAAGGAAGGAAAAATATATATTTGAAATAATACAAAAGACATGCACATGTTATTTTCTGTGAAGAGACTTCCATGGAAAAATTGGTTGAGCCAGCAGAATCCTGTACATACTTGTTTTAAAGAAATATCTATTATACTCAGCCATATCTCAAATGGAAATCATTGTGATGTAGACAAAAATAATCATATCAATTATCTGTATAATCACTTTTCTTTAGATATATATAGAATAACGTAAGTGGCAGCCGTATTGTTGTTCATGCACCATTTTGATAATACAGGATTCGTAATGTTTTGGATATTCAGAAAAGCATAGGAAATAAAAGACTTTCTTTTCTTGTATTCTACTTCTTATGCTTTAATATATACCTTTCAAAATAAAGCTTTGCCAGCTGCTTTGCGGTAAGATGTCTAGGATATTCACAAGGATAGAAAAAGAATGGAAAAAGTTATTTCATATATTACATTTGGAAATACATGGGAGGCAGGAACTTATTTTTCCTATTCCAAAGGTTTATTATATATGTGTAGCTATTTTGATATAAAGCCCATACTAAGTTAGAAGATAATGGTATACAATATATACTAAAATGGAAATGCTAACTTGTAACAGTTTTTTATTAGATAGGGTTTCAGCTAAAAAAAAAATCTGTGAAACTCATTTTATCCCATGCGGTTTTCATCACTACCTCTATGGATAGAAGATAAATTTTCATAATATTAAACTTGATGAGTGGTAAATTCAGTTCTATAATAAGGTTCTTCCAAACAGTCAAGAGATTTGTTATTTTAACAGAAGCTGAATCATCATACAAGTTTCAGCTACATTTTGTCATTATACATTTTTTGATTTTGTCCCTGCACAAGCTTCAAACTAAATGGGCTTGATGATGAACTTAATGTTAGCTACAAGCAATAGGTCAACATGTGAAGAGTTCAGTTTGACTACGACAGAATGCTTGTCTTTCCTTGGCAACAGATAGATAAGGTTCCTTGGAACTTGGGGCAGGGTAGGGGTTTATCAGTCCTGTTTTCTTGCGACTGTTCAAGGACTCAAAGCTAACTCCCCGGTGATTCCTCCCCTGCCTAGTTGGGCAATTCCCAATAATCAGGCTGACTAGAGACTGCAACTTAATTTAACAATTACTATTCTAAAGGACTGTTTTCCATTTGCAAACATCTGTTCTAGAGTGTGAGGATCCTTCTGTTTTTATATTGTGTTTTAAAACTCTTGATTTTCACTTTGTTATTGTCTCATGTTCTGTGTTGTATGATCATATTTGTTTCTCCATTTATCATTTAACAAACTACTCCATGTTTTATCCTTATATTTTTCCTGAGAGGTCTCTGGGATAAACATTTTTTTATATTGTTCAATCACTTTTTTCACTTGTGCAAAGAAACCATTTTTAAAAAATGGCACTATCCATCCCAAACAACCCACCTCCAACCTCATTCATGCTTCACAGACACAAATGAACACATTTATACAGGGCAGACATGAATTTAAGAATTTTGTTTATAGTAGATCTAGAATACAAAAACCAACCTGTTAGGTGTTATTGTTGCTTTGATTTTAATCAGTCTGGGAAAGTTAGGGCAAGGGGAGCAACAAATCTGAGCCACTTTTTAAATTGAAACTATTACTGTGTAATTATGGTAGGAAAGTTTGTGTTGTTTTCAGTTGTTGCTTTTTATTTTTAAATGTAACTTTTTTCCAGGAAAGGATAACCAGAAGCCACCATAGGTTGGAACATTGGCTTAAGTTATTTAATTTCAATAAATAGATTTATGTTAATGCCATAAATTCAGACTGAGATAGATGTCTCTTTGGGGCAAGCTGCTGTGGAACAGAAGAAAGAGGGATATTTGGATTTTTTTTAAAATACATAATTATTTAATCATTATATAAGATGTCTCAAAGGTGGTTTTTGAAAAGGCAGCTGGACTGTTTTTTTTCTTGAGGAAGAAAAACAAAATGTTTTGCTTCTCATCCACAAGCTTCACCAGTTATGATGGTGGAGCGTGGGTGTGTGTGAAATGGAAGAATAGGTATGACAGTTGAGATTGGATGGTGGGGGGATGGAACGGTAGATTCTGACAAGATTTTGGTGGGAGGGGAAGGGAAATGGAAGGATTGTATTTTTGTGCAGTCATTTGGTCATTAGCACGTTCCCTGAGAATTCTTGAAGCCACTTGGGGGTTTAATCTTTGTCCTCAGATTCACCTGAATCAGAGTGCAATTGGTTGTGGAATTTTCTTGAAACTGCTGCAAGAGCTGTGTTGTAGACTGGAGACTGCAACAGTTTCAAGAATATTTTACAAACAATTGCACTCTGATTCAGGTGAACCTGCAGACAAAGATAAACCCCCAAGTGGCCTCAAGAGCTCTCAGAGAGAATGCTAACGATCAGATGACTGCAAAGAAATATAATCCTTCTATTTTCACCCCCAATTGTCTAGTCAGAATGTATCCTTCCATCCCTTCTCCCCCCATTATCACAATTGATGAAACTTGTTGGATGAGAAGCAAAATATTTTGTTCTTCCTCCTCAAGGAAAAAAGTCCAGTTGCCTTTTGAAAAAACACCTTTGAGACAACTCTGTCTTGAATGACTGAGGATCTCCACAGACATTATATAAGGTACAATTTTGTACTCAGAAGTAGCTACAGAACTACACAGGCCTTATTTTAATCTTAGTAATTGTTTGCTCCCTCATTACTTTTCTTGTTAAATGTTCTTCGTTGACAAGTAAAACTAGAATCTGGACTTCATAGTATAAGTTTCTTCTTTTCTTTTTAGAAGAAACAAATATTTGGAAATTTAGGCTATGCAATTAATAGAGCATGCAAAAGTTATACTCCCTCATTCAGTGATCTTTGAAAAATGTGATATTGTCCAACCCCCCCACCCCCCAGCAAAATACAGCCTACCAAGAAACAATCCCACTGAGTACCATTATTTAGATTTATTGTCAAGAAACTAAGAATCATAGAATCATAAAGTTAGAAGGCACAATGGTCTTCTAATGCAATCCTCTGTCCAGAGCAAGACTCCTCATATCAACCTAGACAAATTACTACCCAATCTTCATTTCATCAAGTCCAGTGGTAGAGTACCCACAACTTAAGAAGCAGGTTCTTCACTGCTAAAGAGCTCTCACAATCAGAAAACTGCTCTTGATTTCAAGTTTGGATCCCCCTCTGCAAATCGTCTACACCTTGATCCTTAACCTATTCTCAAGTAAATCCAAACCTTTCCACGGTGATTGCACTTTGTATTTGCTAACATGCTTTCTTTAAACTAAACATACCCAACTTACAATACGTTTAGGTTAATATTCATGCATACTATAGACATGGTATAGAGTGGTGCAGTGGCCTAGAAGTAGAGCTCTCGCCTCACAATCAGGAGACTGTGAGTTCAATCCTAGGTAGCGGCAGATATTTCTCTCTCTGGGCACAATGAGTAATTATCTGCTGCAAACTCTACACTGGTGACAAGATGGGCATCTGCCCAGTAAACATTCTGCTTCATTCATTTGCCCCAACTCCACACCAATGTAGGCAATTACAAAGTCATTAAAAGAAAAAAAAATACTATAGACATGGTATAGATACTGTAATATATAGAATTTGGGAACAAAATAAATCAAGTGCCAGCATTCATTTATTATTCATTAGGCTGGAGCTTCTGAGAACCACTCAAATCTGTTGTTTCCAGGAGTGCTTCCCAACCAGGATATTTAGAAATAAAAAAGATGTTATGTTTCTCAAAAGTCCTCTGTAAAAACACTCTGATTAATTTCCCTAACAGCCCTCTAATTACAATAGTCCTCACTTAAGGGTAATAATTAGGAACAGAATTTCCATTACTAAGTGATGCCATCATAAAGCATGATGTCATGTGACCATGTTGCTTAGGAACAGCAGTTCTGGCAGGCCCCAGTTACAACATTAAGTGAATTTCTGTGGGTTGTTAATTGAGTACCTCATGTGACCCTGACTTCTGATTTTCTGTTGGCTTCTTCAATGAGTTTGCTTCTGGGAAGCCAGCAGGGAAGGTCACAAATCATAATTGTGATTCTGGGACACCACGCTAATTAAAAAGGTGGGCCAGTTGCAAAATGCCCAGATCATGTGATTGCAGAGGTATTGCAATGCCCAGAATTTTGAGGACCACTCATAAGTACCATTCGTTCAGCAATGTCGTAAGTTCAAACAGTCACTGAACAAGTAAGTGGTTATTAATCAAGAGCCACCTATATGGGCTAATCAGATATCATGTCTAAGACAAAACAATATCAAAGTTTTGAAGAAATTTGTGCTTAGGAAATAATTGATCAAATTGAGAAACAGCTAGAAATGTTAAGTACAGTGTTTATTTTATCTTGTCCTGTTTTAAATGTTCTATTACAATCGGCTTCAAGTGTCTCCAAAGTATTTTATTTCTGTATTTCATATTTGAAATAAAATATAGATTTCATTATATTTTTCTCATTAATATATTTGTGCCGTGTTTCTCTAACAATACGGCTTCCACCAATAGGAAGGCCCAGCATGATTTCTAGGCATGAGGTGAAATTAAGCCCCACCCCCAAAATTTAGACCTATTTAAACCATGCGTTTCCCTACCATTTCTCACATCGTTCGTTAGAACTACACGAGGTGAAGAGAAATGGGAAGGGAAGGGGGGGAGAAAACTTGCCTTTAGGAGCTCCATGTAGGTAGCCTAGGCTAGAATACCCTGATCTACTACCAATAGAACATTGGCCGATAGAACCTCCCCAAAGGCCAAGTGACCAGCTGCTTCTATCAGCCGGTAGAAGCGGCTGCTTGCCTTTGGGAAGCTTCCATCGGCCGATAGAAACGGCCTCGTGGTGAGGGGAGCTCGCATTAGTTGTCTTTGAATCTACCAGTGGGGCAGGAGAGAAACCACATACGTATCTGTGTCTGGATGAAAATTGTGAGATTGCGACAGAGGGAATGGGAGAAAAGGCCTTAGCCCAAATGTATTCTTGTTTTGCTTTCTTGCCCATTCTCTGATCAATCTCTCCGGGGCAGCTTTTAGCCTAAAATCGCCCAGGTCTCCCTCAGCTAAAAGAGAGGGGAGGTCTCCAAAGACCATCCCTAACCTCCGCCATTTGAGAGGACCAAACTCATCGCTTCTCAAAGTTAGACCCATAAGTTTTTCAAAAGTTCTTCTGAACACCTCCGACGTCCGATGAAATCAAGAAATGTCTCATGATTGAACTCAATTAAAAAAAAAAAAGAACCTGCACCTCGTCGCCAAGTCCCTGGTTTTAGGGCTCCTCTCTCATCCCGAATTATGCCGAAATAAAGGATTCCAAGGCTGGCATTGGTTAATTGGTTAATGAGGGGCGCTCTTTCAGGCGCTTAGAGAGAGAGAGAGAGAAAGAGAGGGAAAAGGAGGTGTCACTGAAGTTATCAGACTCTCCCCAACTGTTAGCAATGCCACCCGTGAGCTGTGGCAGGATTGCCTTGGATCATGTGCAGAGTGCCTTCGCTGTTAAGCTCCCCTCCCACGACTCAAGGTTCATATTAAAATTAGGCCTTTCCAACCAGCCCCTGCAAATATTCGGCCCTCACCAGAGCAATAGAAAGGACAGTTTAGCTTCTCTCCTGCCCTTCTTCGCTCCACCTCCCATCCGCCCTCCTGTGCCGGGGCGGCGACCCTTTCACACTTACCCCACTTCCCTGCTGCATTCCTACGAGGACTGCTCTCGCGTCTCCTTTCAGGAACCCGCCCAATCTCCCTTCTAAGGGTAGCTGAGCTCTGCTGCCTCCTCTTCCCTCCCTGGTGCCCCCCCCACTCCCCAAACCAGTGGCGGCAGCAGATAAAGGGAGGTCGGCTGCCCTGGGACTTTGGCAGGGTGCCCGGAAAAGGTCTGGCCTGGGAAGGGGAGGGCAGCAGTGGGAACCCCGCAGATGCTGAGACCTTCCCTCGCCAGAAGGGCTTGGCTGACCCGGTGCAGGGACGAGGACTGGCAGGGTGTGTGGGGGGGGAGAGAGAGAAAGAGAGAGAGAAACTCAGCTTGCTTCCCTTCTGCTAAGAAAAGTTTGCAGCCGCTCTCCCATGCGCACTCCCCTTGCCACGAAGCCATTTCTATCGGCCGATGGAAGCGGCTTGTGACTCTGCCTTTTGGGAGCTTCCATCAGCCAATAGAAATGGCCTCGAGGAGAGTGTGTGTGGTGCGCTCCTCTCAGGAGTGCCCTGTGGGCAGCCATGCCTCACCCCAAAGTGGCTGGTGACTCTGCCTTTGGAGAGATTCCATCGGCTGATAGAAACAGCTTCGTGGCGAGGTGAGTGCGCGTGGGTGCTTGCCCCGAGGTCGCTTCTACCAGCCGATAGAAGCGGCTGGTGACTCTACCTTTGGGGAACTTCCAGTGGCAGCCTCATGGAGAGGTGAGTGCGCATGGGGCACTCTAGATGGAGGTGTGCGTGGGGGAAGAAATTATGTCACCCCCGGAAAGACGTCCTAGCTGTTTTTTCGGGTCTCAAAAAAAAATAAGACCCAGCCTTATTTTATGAGAAACATGGTAGTAAAGCTAAAGTATAATTGAAATTGAATATATATATTCAAATTATTACAGTTCAACTTTAAACAAAAGTTGTATTCTATACATTGGTTTAGTTTCTCTTGTATATATTTAATTCAAACTGTTAAGCAACAGTTTCTTAAATATAAGTTGTGTAAGAAGATTTTAAAAAATGAATATAGCCTCTGTCTCCAGATCCCAGGAGCTTGCCCACTATATTCCTATAGTCATTTTATAATGTTTGTTCTACTTTATCAGTTCTGTTCTTCTCTCTACAGGTCCAATCCAGGTGCAGCAGTAAGGAGAACATCCTCCGAGCAAGTAAGTGTTGCATCTTTGTATTCCTCTAGTGGAATATAATACCTTCGTGATAAGGTAGAGTTTTGCTGGAATTACTTTGGTGACACCATAGAAAGCGATGTAACTGGACTTCTTTTAAAGCTATTTTTCTGGGCTTTTGTGTCTGCAGAATACACATGGATATATGTGAGATCTCATTAGACAGATCGAAAGATATGCAAAATACTGTATCCGGTGGTCATGGACAGATGTTCTATAACATTTGTAAAGCCATGATTAAAATATATACTAAAATGTAAAATAAATATTTTGTAAAGACATCTTTACCCATCAGGATATATAGGAGAAATTTCTGGAGGCGGGGAAAAGAAATCAGTTAACGGTTTTCTGCTTTCAGGCTAGAAAGTACTGGAAAAACACAGTTTTATGTTACATGCAGAAACCCTGGACACATACATTTCTCATTTCTCAAGCAAATCAAAGCCTGACATTTATTTTCAGTAAGCTGCATATTAATTATGTGTATTAACAATAAACTGATTAATTTTAATTAAAATATACTGAACCAAGTTGCTTCATTATTGCATTTAATGCAGTCATTAAAACAGGTTGTCAGCAAAGATAAACTCTTGACTAGTTGATGCGAAACTATGATAAAGTTATATATGTGTGTGAACAGATCAGAGTGCACCCTTGAAACAGCCATGTGTAATCTAGATTATTGAATTAAATAATTTATATAAAGCTAATTATCTTTTTATCTTTGTGATTAGCAATGTTTTTATTGATTCTTATTAGTTAATGTTTCCAAAGCCAAATTCCTTGTGTGTCCAATCACACTTGGTCAATAAAGAATTTTATTTTATTCTATTCTAAATATCATTGAATGAAATTGTTGAAGCTTGGATCACGGAACCTCTATAATAAAAAATATAGCAACTGGCTGTAAAAAAAGGGAAAGTTAAATATTCAGGAATATAATTCCTAAGAGAAAAGTCTTTATTATCTGAGCGAAGTGTTAGAAATGTAAACCTAGCTGACAGAGTAAAATGTAATGACCAGATGCACCAACTATCATCCCTGGATCCATTTTGAATCAGATTTGTGCGTGCCACAAGAGTGGATAAGTAACAATGGGAATGAAATTAAAGTGAGAAGTATAGCACAATATAACACAATGAGATCTATTTTATGTTAATACATGTAAATGCAAGAAAGTAGTCACAAGTAATCAATGAAAGATAATTTCAGTAAAGTAGATACAAATAATCAATTTTCAAAATATTTATGAACTACTATTAATATAGATAATAGAAGGTAATCAATTTTGAATAATTTCATCATAGAGATTTTTCAGACTTCTTTCTTATGTCTTTTTTTAGATAGACCTATTTCTCAAATTTGGATATCATGCATCTAATGAAAATGTATTTTAATTTTCAGTTTTTTATTATAACAAATCCAGCAATCATTGCCTCACAAGAATTAAATCAATTGCTTATGTTACATTAATAGCTATAGATATAGATAGAAGTGGACTGCTGGGGGTTTGCAGGGAGAACCCCTAGCTAAGATTCTGTGCAGTTCAGAGAACCCCCAAATCCTACTCCTGGCTGGCCCCACCCACCCTGCCCTCCCCTCCCAGGAGACCCCATGCAGCTCATTTTGGATGCAGGTAAGTGCAGGACACTTGTGGAGGCTCAGGGAGGGCAAAAAACGGGCCTCCCAGAAGTTCAGGAAGGCCAGAAAATGGCCCGTTTTCGGCTTCCAGAGAGTCTTTGGAGTTGGGAGAGGTTGTTTTCACCTTCCCGGCGGCTCAAGAAAAGCCTCTGGAGCTCAGGGAGGGCAAAAACACCCCCCACTATGGTGCAGGAGGCCAACTAGGCCACACCCAGCCAGCAACCAGAAAGAGAGCCCTTTCTAAAATTTTCAAAGCCCACCCTGGATATAGCTAATGTCTTAAGAAATATTGCCTAAAACTAAGAACAGGGTTTATATAAAAATTATTATTTAACAGGGTTGGGGTTTAAAGTTTAGTGATTGTGGTCCAACAAATAAATTTCTTGATTTTTCACCAGCAACTGTTATTGATACCTTAAAAAAAAGATGTTTTGGTACACAGGCCATAATTACTGAGCAGACACTGACTGATTAATTTTATGGCCTGTCTTTATAGTCAAGCATCCTGGTTTCTCATTGGACTTTGTGCCTAATCTTGATTGGTCACTTTGATGGTCTTGGTTTCAAATTGGTCCTTTGTTCATTCCAGTTTCTAGTTGGTCATTTTTGAAATCCTAATTTCTGATTTTTAAAAATTTGTCCTGGGTTCAAGTTGGTAAGTCTGAGCTACTGAGTCTGATTGGTTTCTTGTCCAAACAAGTTTCTGATTTGTCCATTGCTACAGTCACAAAACTCTGAAGCCCAACACTGCCCAACAAATAGCATATACCAGTATAATTATAAATTATTCTTTAATGAATGTATTAGTCGCTCAACTCTAATAGGTTCTGAATAAGTTGAATAATTCTGTCAATTTATTAAAAATTTAAACCAAAAAGGCTGCATTACTATGAAAAAATGTAATATATATCCAACTTACATATTGCATAAAATCCATGTGAACTCAAAAGATTACAATCTACATAGTACAGTTTTACTGGAGTATAATTCAGTATGGATTATCTTCATGGTGGCCTACCAAAATTGATAAATACAATTTATGTTGCCAAACATGGAGGTCAGTAATGTTAATTCCTAAATTATCTTCCTCATTTTTTTAAACTTTCAAGAACTTTTATCAAAACTTGTTATTCTTACTATACGAATTTTATGTAGCAACATTTTATATAAGGCCTCTCCCTGATTACATCTGCCCATCCACCAGATCTAACAGAGAAGGCATGCTGTGTATCTCCATCACTTTTCTGTTGTAGAGTCTGCTTTAAGGAAACGCCCCTCAGAAGTGAGGTTAATTCCATCCTCCTTACTATTCTGCAGGCTCCTCAAAACCTAGCTATGCCTTTAGGTCTCAGAAGACCGGGGAGACCTTGTGATGACCCAATTATTGTAGCTTACATGCCCCTCTCCTGCTTTTGTGTTTTTTATATTTTTTAATAATGAATATTTTTATACATTTATGGATTTTGTTAATACCAGGGACAAATTATGCCCTTAAAGGTTAAATAATTTTATTCAAGGGGCTCATAACATAAGCCTTTGAATGTTATAAATACCCCTGAGAAGAATATTTAGAAACTCAATAATTTTACATATTGCTAAAAAAAAGCTGTCTGACAACATTGTTTTACAGAAATTAAACAACAGCTTCCTGGCTATGGTTCCAACTAAAGAAAAGAAACATCTAATAATCAGCCTATATAGAAAACCCACTGGCAAAACTTTTTTTATAAAAATATGGTCTCATTTGAAACAAATCAGAGATAACTAATGGTCAGTTATCAACATTTGCTAAAAATTACATGAAAGTATATTTTTAACAAAGATTGCCAACTGCAACCCAAATTTTCACAAACCAACTCCAGATCATATAGTACTGTACAGCCTACAAAACTAGGTCTTCAGAGCCTTTTCCAAAATGCAAGCAGGGTCGGAGTATCTGGAATGGGAAGGTAAAACTACTCCACAGGGCAGGCACAGCAACAGAATAAGCATGTCTCCTAAGTGCCACTTTGTCAAATTTTAATTGTTTTTATTTAGATGATAAATAAACACAGGAGAAGGCCCTTCTAGTGTGCCCTAAAGAGAAAGAAAATAGATATCTGAGATAAAGCAGCTGAGATTCACAATCACATTACCTATAAAGTTTGGTCAAGCATGGAGGTCTCCAAACTTGGCAACTTTAAGACTTGTGGAATTCAACTCCCAGAATTCTCCAGCCAGCATAGCTGAGAGTTGAAGTCCACAAGCCTTAAAGTTGAGGACCCCTGGTCTAGCAATTAAGGCACTAAACTAGAAACCAGAAGACTAAGAGTTTTATTCCTGCTTTAAGTTGGGTGACTTGGGGTCAGGCACAACTCATCTCACAGGTTTGTTGGTGTATGAAAAATAGGATGAGAAAGAAGCTTTAAGTATGGTTGCTTCTTTCAGCTTAAAAATATAAAAACAAAACAAACAAAAACCAAGCAGGCTGTATTCAGTTTAAATAAATGGAAGAGTTTTCATTTAAGCAAGATTTGGGCAATTATCTTAGAGCAATCTTACCTGAATAATACACTGCTCAAAAAAATAAAGGAAACACTTAAACAACACAGTGTAACTCCAAGTCAATCACACTTCTGTGAAATCAAACTGTCCACTTAGGTAGCAACACTGATTGACAATCAATTTCACATGCTGTTGTGCAAATGGAATAGACAACAGGTGGAAAGCAGAGGCAGTTAGCAAGACATCCCCAATAAAGGAGTGGTTCTGCAGGTGGTGGCCACAGACCACTTCTCAGTTCCTATGCTTTCTGGCTGATGGTTTGGTCACTTTTGAATGCTGGCGGTGCTGTCACTCTAGTGGTAGCATGAGACGGAGTCTACAACCCACACAAGTGGCTCAAGTAGTGCAGCTCATCCAGGATGGTACATCAATGCGAACTGTGGCAAGAAGGTTTTCTGTGTCTGTTAGCGTAGTGTCCAGAGCATGGAGGCACTACCAGAAGACAGGCCAGTACATCAGGAGACATGGAGGAGGCCGTAGGAGGGCAACAACCCAGCATCAGGACCGCTACCTCCGCCTTTGTGCAAGGAGGGACAGGAGGAGCACTGCCAGAGCCCTGCAAAATGACCTCCAGCGGGCCACAAATGTGCATGTGGCTGCTCAAACAGTCAGAAACAGACTCTATGAGGGTGGTATGAGGGCTCGACATCCACAGGTGGGGGTTGTGCTTACAGCCCAACACTGTGCAGGACGTTTGGCATTTGCCAGAGAACACCAAGATTGGCAAATTCACCATTGGCGCCCTGTGCAGGTTCACACTGAGCACATGTGACAGACATGACAGGGTCTGGAGACGCCGTGGAGAACGTTCTGCTGCCTGCAACATCCTTCAGCATGACCGTTTTGGCAGTGGGTCAGTAATGGTGTGAGGTGGCATTTCTTTAGGGGGCCACGCAGCCCTCCATGTGTTCGCCAGAGGTAGCCTGACTGCCATTAGGTACCGAGATGAGATCCTCAGACCCCTTTTGAGACCATATGCTGGTGCGGTTGGCCCTGGGTTCCTCCTAATGCACGACAATGCTACACCGCATGTGGCTGGAGTGTGTCAGCAGTTCGTGCAAAACAAAGGCATTGATGCTATGGACTGACCCACCTGTTCTCCAGACCTGAATCCAATTGAGCACATCTGGGATATCATGTCTCACTCTATCCACCACCGCCACATTGCACCACAGACTGTCCAGGAGTTGGGGGATGCTTTAGTCCAGGTGTGGGAGGAGATCCCTCAGGAGACCATCCGCCACCTCATCAGGAGCATGCCCAGGTGTTGTAGGGAGGTTATACAGGCACGTGGAGGCCACACACACACTACTGAGCCTCATTTTGACTTGTTTTAAGGACATTACATCAAAGTTGGATCAGCCTGTAGTGTTTTTTTCCACTTTAATTTTGAGTGTAACTCCAAATCCAGACCTCCATGGGTTGCTAAATTGGATTTCCATTGATAATTTTTTGTGTGATTTTGTTGTCAGCACATTCAACTATGTAATGAACAACGTATTTAATAAGAATATTTCATTCATTCAGATCTAAGATGTCTTATTTTTGTGTTCCTTTTATTTTTTTGAGCAGTGTATATTTTCAGCCTTGTTATATATTCCTGTAACATCCCAATCTACTTCCTTATGGCTGAGTGCCCTTATCACATTAGTAATGGTTAAAGAGGAAAATTATGTGGTTATGTTCTAACCTACTAGTAAAATTATATGGTTATGTTTTAACCTACTAGCTCTAATAGAGTTTTAGTTCTCACTTCATTGATTTCCCTGTTCTGTTAATGATGTATCAGTTAACATCCAACTATACTTAACAAAATAATTTTCCTAGTTCTTAAAGATAGCCTAAATTTGTACAGTGACTTCTACTAGGCCACACACACTACTGAGCCTCTTACTGACTTGTTTTAAGGACATTACATCAAAGTTGGATCAGCTTGTAGTGATTTTTTCTACTTTAATTTTGAGTGTAACTCCAAATCCAGACCTCCATGGGTTGCTAAATTTGATTTCCATTGATAATTTTTGTGTGATTTTGTTGTCAGCAACTATGTAATGAACAAAGTATTTAATAAGAATATTTCATTTATTCAGATCTATGATATCTTATTTTTGTGTTCCCTTTATTTTTTTGAGCAGTGTATATAATTCCAAAAGAAAGCAAAGCTTTTTCTCATAGAGTTGGAAAATATTTTCAGTTGAATAAGAATGGATACTTTAGAAAAATACATTTTGTAAAAAATATTATTTTAATAGGTGTTTTAGTTTGAAGTGCTAACCATGGTTTCTAACGAGTTCTACAACTGTTTGATGCATAGCCTATGAACCAGTGGTGGTATTCTACTGGTTCAGCCCAGTTCTGGTGTACCGGTAGCGCCAAAGATCAGCTGGAAGAGAACTGGTTCACTCTGAGTCTCTCCAGCACTCTACAGTTGGGCCCACCCTCCAGCCCGTGCTCCTAGGTCCTTTTTAGCCTCTCAGCTGTTTGACATGGCAGGGCGGATTGCTGTGCTAAATAGCTGAGGGGGCCGTAGCTTAGTTTTTATTGCTTTAACGCATGCGCAAAGCGTGCATTTGGCACATGCACATGTGCGTGATTCGCGAGTCATGCAAGTCGCACAAGTTGCGCGATCCCAGCCCTGCAGCCATGCCCAACAAGTCACGCCCACAGAACTGGTGGTGTGAACCTTTGAATCCCACCACTGCTATGAACATTCCTAAGTAGGATAACATTTTATGTGAAAAAAATATAAAATGATCAAGCATATTGTCGTCAGCCCTTGGGGTTTGACTTTTGGAACACCCTGTACATGTAGGCCTCTACTTAGAGCAGTTTGTTTCGTGACTGTTTGAAGTTACAATGGCACTGAAAAAGTAACTTATTACTGTTTTTTACACTTATGACCAGGGGTGGGATACGACAGGGTTAACTATTGATTCAGTGATTTACGAGGTTTGGTGATTTATGATGTGCTTCCCTGCATGCTGCGAGTGCGTGCCTGTAAATCGTCATCAGCACACTGCGTGCAGAAAAGCAGCCTTTGAAACAGATCTCTTTTCCTGCTTTTTTAACTGCAGCTGTGCCTCGTTTGGCAGCTGAAGTTGAAAAATCAGGAAATAAAGGTCAGGTAAGAGCCCAGGTGGGCGTGTGGGCAAAAAGCTCAGCGGACATAGAACCAGTTCTATGTCTGTTGCTTTTCAGAGCTACCGGTTCTAAAGAGGTGGATAGAACCAGGACAAACCCACCCCTTCTTATGACCATTGCAGCACCCCCATGGTCACGTGATCAACATTCAGATGCTTGGCAATCGACTCATACTTATGACAATTGCAGTGTTGCAGGGTTATGTGATCACTTTTTACAACCTTCTGACAAGCAAAGTCAATGGGGAAGCCAGATTCACTTAACAACTGTGTTAAGAAGTTAACAACTACAATGATTCATTTAACAGCTAAGGCAAGAAAGTCCATAAAATGGGTCAAAATTCACTTAACAACTGTCCTGTTTAGCAACAGAAATTTTGGGCTCAATTGTGGTTGTAAGTTGGGGACTACTGTAGAGAGAAAAAGATGCTCCTTTCTTTTGGCCATAATTCTCAGAAATATCAAGTAATAAGAAAATGGTTTTATTTTAGAAAAATGTGAGTTATTGTTCCTCAAAAAGAGTCTTAAATTAACAAAAATATTCAATTTATTTATTTATTAAATTTATATACCGCCCACCTCACCTAGAGGCAACTCTAGGTGGCTTACAACCAAGTAAATTAGATAATTGAACTTTGTGTATGTAAATAATAAATTGGAACAAATTTGTTCTTGAAACAGAATATTTTTAATGTCTTACTCTGAACAGCATTTTCATTCCCCAAAGTTATGAAATATTGGTTTGATACAAAGTATTGTTTAGATGAGGAAAATTATGTACAAGTAGTCTTTGACTTATGACCACAATTGGGATAAGGCTTTTCATTGTAAGTTGTTGTGGTCCTGAGTCAAATTAGATGCAATTTTACAATAATTTTTATAGAGGTTGTTAAGCAAATCATGTGATTGTTAATGCAAATCCAAGCTTCCCCAAAGGATAGTTTTTTCCAGAAATCAGCAGAAAGGTCACAAATCATGATCAGGTGACCTCAGGACACTGCAACCAGTTGTAAATTCAACCTGATTGCCAAGGCCCTAATAACAATCGTGTGATCATAGGGGGATTGTGACAGTCATAAGTACGGGTACAAGTTGTAAGCCGCTTTTTCCAAGGCCATCATAATTTCAAGCAGTTGTAAATCGATATCTATAGATATCCATATTTATAGTTTATCAGTCTTTCCAGGAAAATATTAATTGTGTTATTTATTAAAAAATAATTATAACTTTAATACTCTTTTTCAGGTCACAGTGCCGTAGACATTACAAAAGTAGCAAGAAGACATCGTATGTCTCCATTTCCATTAACATCTATGGACAAAGCCTTCATTACAGTTCTGGAGATGACTCCAGTGCTTGGAACAGAAATAATCAATTATCGAGGTATTTAGTATCAGTTCTGGCATCCAGAAGAAGAATAAAGGGAAAACTGTTTAATTTTCATTTACATTATCTTTATTAGGACTGAGCAGATACTTGGAAAGGTGTGCTTCACAATGCACAGAGATGCATACAGAGTACCTCTCTCTGAATTATTAAAGCAGCCATGTTTTTTTTCTAGACCTGCGTAGCTGTAATGTCAACTGTTTCTGCTTGTCTGCTCAACATCCATCTGCAGGCACAGCCCTCTAATGTTGAAACAGCCAGGAGTAGTTTACAAAGCAGCTGCAGGCATCTAGAAAAAAGATACAGCTGCTTTAATGATTTGGAGAAAATATTTCATGCATAATCTTATATATTGCAAAGTAACTGTTTGAAAGGATTTGCACAGCCATAGTTTTTATATTTTAAGTTATGCATAACTTCTTAGAATGTTTAGAATGTTTACAGTAACAATTCTCTTGGGTTTGATATCTTTCTACTACTTATAAAAGAGCTGAATCCAAAAGATAATGGCTTGTAAAATGCCTGGAATTTACCTAATGAATTCATAGCAAAAATGTAGTTTACTTTAGATTTCCATTCTAGCAGGAAAATGGCTCAAGTAAAAAAAATGATAGGGAAATAAAAATTAAAATCTGGAACAATGTTTTGTAACCTGAAGAAAACAGAAGCAGCAGTAATTTATTATATCTGTATTACGAGAATTGAGCTACATATATTATCTAGTTGCTGCTTGGGAAAGTTTTAGCTAAAACATTTGTCTCTGTCAGCAGAAGTGTGTAGTAATAGTATTTTCACAGAAATAAATCTAGATTGAAGAAGAATCACAATAACAAACACAGTTATTAATCATACTTACCATCAGTTTCTTTCCCTGCTGCATGTCAAGTAAAAAAGAGAGTAAGTTGTACATTTATTTGGCATCCGTGATTATGTTATAGGAAATCGCTTCCCAACAATCTGTCTAATAATATTTAGCAAAAAATGAAATAATACTGTACACATACAGATTATCAGTACAAATACTGCATATATAACTTTATATAACATTACAGTTATATAGCAGGTACTGTATTCCTCTCACGCATCCCCCTAAACTCAAATCCAATGTAAGCAAAGTATTTTGAAAGGCTGCACAAGTAGTCCTTAATTTCCAACCACAATTGAGACCACAATTTGGGTCATACGTCATTGCAATTGTTATACGAGATGCCCATATGAGTGCCTCACTCAATAATCACAATCCCAGTGTTTTGCAGGTTTCAGGTGTGGTTTGGTATAAAGAAAGAGTCCAGGTATTTACCTTGATAAGCTTTATGTGTTTATTCAGCTAAATAAAGACAGCCCTCCCTTAACAAGTTACGTATGGAGAACCCTGAACACACTTTGACACTCATATTTATATGTTTGCTACATTGTCCACTTCTCCACCCAGAACCACTGGCACGCTTCATCAGACAAGCTGACACACACTAGATAAGATAAAGACGTACAAAAATAGCCATCCACCACCCTTGGAGGTCCTCCAAAGACATTGAATGTCATCTCAGGGACTTTGTGTGCTTCCTAAGGAACTTTCCATGATCTTGAAGGCTTGCAGAAGCAATGGTGACATTGGCACATATGCTCCATCAAAACTTTCAATAGAAACATTAGATTCCTGGTCAACACCAGCGTCCCTGTTCTGGTCATTAAGCAATTGTAGAGGTTGTTAAATGACTACACAGGTTGTCCAGGGGGTAGGGGAGGTCCTAGGAGACACTGGTTCACATATTTTTTTCCCCTCCACACTACGCCCAAAAGGATTAGGCCTTCTCTCTGCCCCACTACTCTCCTGGAGCATTTGGGCTTTCCCCTCTTCCAACCACTCCTAGAAGAGCTGGTCTTCTCTAGAATTCACTACTGGAGCACTGCACAGCTGGTCTTCATCTCCTGGCCCACCACTGGCACTTGTTTCCCAATCTACCTCTGTAGAAAGAGCCTTAGAATACTGCAAGATGAGCACCAGCCTTCACCAGGTTTTCAAAGGTTAGAAAGAGCCTTGGAAACTTCTCAACACAAGCCCCAGACCTCACAATGTTCTGAAGGTCTTCCTACCTTCAGAAACATGACATTTATTAGCTTTCTTGAGTAGCTGCATATCACTTAGGTTGGGCGCACTTCTCAGTAGCTGCACAAAAAGGAAACGAAAGTAGGCCTGCATAGTTGGGCGGGGAGAAGGCCCAAGCCTTCCAGGAGGGAAGTGACAGAACCTTCCAGCAGAATGATAGTTCTCAGGATGCATGTTATATTTTGGTCTTTGAACTTATGAAATAACTGACCCAAGATCAGGGTTTTTTGAGATCAAAACATTTTGCAAATATATCAACATACTGAAAAATCTACATTATTATATTACTATTCTACTCTTAGTCTAGTTATAATAGCCAATATTATTCTTTCTGAATGAATTTTTCAATATATATTTTTAATTGTGGTATGTCTCCATGCCTCTTCACAGATTATTGAGAATAAAATTAAAAAGGGAAATATTCAAAATTTTCTTGAAAGGAATATGGGCACATTTAAATAGAGAAGTCAGAACTCATTTTATATTAAAAGTTATTGTTTTTAGCACTGTGCATTTAGTTCTGTTCATCTCCCTTAATCTGGCTGGCAAACTTTGGAAAACTTTTCTAAATGCTCCCTTATAAATTTTAATAAAACTTGAAAGGGGTGGGGGGCGGTTTGAAAATAAAGTTTTTGCTGTCAGAATTTCATGTATGCTCTCTTTTTTTCACTGTGTTTATGTATTAGATGGAATGGGCAGAGTCCTTGCCCAAGAAGTTTATGCAAAAGACAACCTTCCACCTTTTCCAGCTTCAGTAAAAGATGGCTACGCTGTCAGAGGTGAATGCTAACAATTTTGAATATGACAGGATGCTTTTCTCCAATTCAGTGTCACAGCATAGTGCTGATTTCTGTATGTTACCTGGAATAGTCCTCAATGGCATTTTAGTCCTTATCTTAATGAAATTCATTCATACTTAGTGTACTTAAAAGTAAACTTCATTTATCATTACAAAATATAAGTTGCAAGTGATATTACAAATCAGTTAGTTTGCTTATGTATATGGTTTTTTATTTATAATGAAGTTTTTTTTTAAAGCTCAGTGCTACAAAAGAAAATATCCATCCATCCCATTAAATAATTTTAACTATTATTGTAGTAATATGGCTTTTAGTTGTTGTTTTTTTAATTCAGGATAATTTCATTCAGAGAAAAGTATGTTGCTGAATAAAAAATATCTAGTATACCCAGTGCAGAGCAGAAATCTATGACCAATAGACCTTTTATCCTGGCTTGTTCTCAGTGAAACATTATGAGCACTATTTTCATCTCCCCACCACCTCCTTGTGCTTTCCTAAAGCATTCTCCATAGACATAAGAAATTGTCATGAAAAGATTGGATGTGGTTCAGGTACCGTATGAGGAGGAATAATCAAGAATCAAAATTTCAACATATGTTCCTTTCCACATCAGCCTCAATCCTTATTTATTGGCTGGACTTATCAATAAGAATATGGCATAAATGATAATATCCTAACAAGATTTTTACATATATGTGATTAATTTTTCTACATAAATGGCACAATAAAATAATTAATTGCCTTTTGCCATAAGTAAAAATTGTAATTTTGCTCCCAGAAAGTAAACCCAAGAAATATTTCTGTAGGAAATGTTAGTAGGGTGTGACACCAAGGTGTTTACATAAAGCAGAATGTGTAACGTATGTTACGTAGTAACTTATCTTGTACAGTTATGTTGTATATTAAGAAAGTGGTTAAATCAAAATTGTTATGCAAAAATATACATGGGAGAAGGAATTATAAAGTCAGAAATAGCCATAGCAAAAATAATGAGCCTGATAATGCATATTTTACTGATAACTGTAATTCTCATGATCCTATATTAACTTTCAGCTGCTGACGGACCAGGGGATCGTTTCATCATTGGGGAATCCCAAGCTGGTGAGCAAGTAGGTACAATATATTTTGCTTCCCCTTTCTATTTTTTGTTCATTATGAACTAAAATAATCTCATAAAATAACATGAAACCATTCCAATGACTATTGTAAATAGCACAAAGGCTATATGAATTATTGTATTTCTATAATTACATATTTTAATGTGGTGATAGCTTCCTCCATGCATATAAAATCTAGCAATAGTAGAATAGAAAAATTATCATTTGTCTATAACTAAGTTCCTATGTTCATGAAATAGAAAGGCAATTAGCATGTTTATTAGTCATTGACACAAATTCCAAAATTTAAAGAAATGAAGCAATTAAATAATGCAAAGCAATTATAAAATCACAAAACAAAATAAGGAGGCTCTAGATTAAAAGTTAATAAAATCAACATCTATTCTTTCAAATTAGTAAGATATTTATTTATAGCTTCACTAAAAGCGTAAGAAGAGAAGAGTCTTAAGTTCTTGAGAGATCTATAGCATGAACTTTCTCTTGTCATGTAAACAACTAGCCCTTCTAACACTCCATTTCCTCAAGTCCAACAAGTTTAAATTGTTCCCAAGCAAATCAATCTAATGGGTCCACCTCCCTTCTAGTGGGTAGTAGTTTTAGAGAATCTCATAGAAATCCAGGCAAAGAAGCCATTGAGAGGATCCCCAATCCCAGATCACATTGCCACTGCCAAATCCAAAGTGTGATCACTGTCCTGAGTCAGACTCTGGATGATCTGGGATAGCCCCATGGCTGTCATGGAACCTATGAACTCCCAAGCACCTCAAAGCCCATTCCTAGGGAAGGTAGATTATAGTCTTAGAACCATGAAGTTTCTCCAAAACTCCACTGCCAACCCAGAAATGGAACAGAAACAGGCGGTTGCTATGCAGCAAGGAGGTTGGTGCAACAGCAACAATTCTCAGCTGAGCCTTAGAAGTCAACTTAATGAATAGGCTCTGAGGGCATTAGGGACCTTTGTGATACAATCGATGAAAGCCATAAAGATTCCCTGTTGAAAACTGCCACGCCCCACCCCCACTCAAAAGTCTTGGTTGATGCCACACTCAAAATACACCTTGGCAAATTTCCAAAAGGACAGTTCACATCCAGATCTTGCTAATAATGACAGGTCAGCATCTCACCCACAATTATAGATTGGGGGGGAGGGGGTTATTATACACTGACCTGGCCGTCAGTAGCAGCAACCAGAGGACAGGGCTACTGAAGATCCATTCACAGGTAATTGGGTCTGAGATCAAGGAGCTGGAATGTTGAACTGTTGTGAGACAACAGTTAGGCAGTTCTTGATCATTCAGAGAGAATTTTTCAGGGGATAAGTGGATGGAAGTTTATTTTCTACTTATTACATTTGAAAGCTTCTACTTTAGTCAGTTTTGTTTTGTTTTGTTTTTTAAAAAAAGATGAAACAGAAGAAAAAAATAAATTAATAATGCTTTGTATATATGTTTCCTGGAAATAAAGTGCTGGACTCAAAAGAAACTTCTTCTCTCAGTTCCTCCTTCAAAAAGGTTCCTTGTTACAACCTTACAGTCTCATAATTCATAATAGTATATTTATAGTATATTTATTCATTAACATCCTGAAAAGTGTTATGCAATTTTTTTATAGTTTTTGGTGTTGCCCTATTAGACTAATGAAGAAAATACCTGTAATCCAAAATGTTAAAATATGTTTCATATATTTTATGATTCTAAACTTTTAAAAATAAATTGACATTTTTTGGTATTTTTTTAGCCAACTCAAACTGTAATGCCTGGTCAAGTAATGCGAGTTACAACTGGTGCTCCAATACCCTGTGGTGCTGATGCTGTGGTGCAAGTGGAAGACACAGAACTTATCAGGGAATCTGATGATGTGAGTGATACCAAAACATTCTTTCTTGCTATATCTGCAGCAGGGCAGCTCTAAGGAGTCATCCATCAGTCTGTAACCCTACAACATGGATACAAACTTGCATTCACACATTTGAAACAAAGAACAGTGTCAGCAATTGTACAGTCTAGAGACAGTAGACCATATATGAGAAGGAGCAGCATACATATGAGAGAAAACCGCATATAAATAATTGTAAATAAATATACACAAAGTTAATTTTTGAGATAAAGGGGAAAACATTCCCACTTCCCTCAGAACATTTTCAGTTGGCTGTATTTTAATGGAACAAATCTTAAAATGGCTTAAATTCTAGCCATAGAAAATAACGGGAATTCAGAAACAACTGCTAGTTTCCTACGTTGGAATTGGTCTTAGACAAAAGGTAAAGAAGAGATTCTCCTCTTCCCTTATCTCCCTCTCCCCCGACACACAAGAAACGATGTGGTAGCAGCTCATGCTGATTTCTATTCAAGCTACGGAATATTTGAACAAGGTCACAACTTTTTAAATTGTTTGAAAAGCATTAAAGAAAAGGGATTTTTAATGATTTCTAACAAATTAAAAATAATCTCCTTGGAAGTGTTTGTGAATTCAGTGGTAATTAGCACTTATTATGGACTAACACTTTACCCTATCTATTTAGCAAGTAAGCTGAAGTACTAGAATCGTGTCCTTATAGTCATCCTGCTTCATAAACATAGGCCCAGTGAAAAACAATTACTTTATTGCTCTTTGCTAGTCTTATTTGGATGCTTCTATTTTGTAGCTGCAAAAAATATAAGCTGCTTTTTTACCTTTGCATGAAATAATTACATTCCAATAGTAAAACAATATCCTGTACTGCTCAAGTTCTACAAATAATCAAAATTTGCATTTAAACACTCTGAATTTTAATAGCAACACAGCTTAAAGTGCATACCCTCAAAAGCCAAAACATCAACATAGTACTTTGTCTTTATATACGAGGGCTATCCACAAAATAGATTACCTTTTCGTCTGTAGCAAGAAGGGGCGGAGCTAGCACAGCCATCTTTGGTTTGTGTGTCCGCCGCTCAGTCTGCATCTAGTCGTGCTAGTGGGAGGTTCATATCGTTGCCCGTTATTTCACAGCAAATGTTTGAAATGTGTGCTGCAATTGAAAATCCCGCGAGATACAGCCCCGATCTTGCTGTAGGGCGGATGAGGAAAAATCTCCCACTTGAAAGCATTCAGGACTTCTCGAGTGTGATTTGCTGTGTGTGGTCAGGCATTGTCATGCAAAAAGAAAATTTTTGAACTTAACTTTCCTCTACGCTTGTTCTGAATTGCTTTTCTTAGTTTTTGCAACATTTCACAATAATTTCAATCGGTTTATGGTTTTTTGCAAACAAAAACCTTATCACTGATCGCACCTCACATCTCACGGGATTTTCAATTGCAGCACACATTTCAAACGTTTGCTGTGAAATAACAGGCAACGATACGAACCTCCCACTAGTACGACTAGATGCAGACTGAGCGGCGGACGCACAGACCAAAGATGGCCACACTAGCTCCGCCCCTTCTTGCTACAGAGGAAAACGTAATATATTTTGAGGATAGCCCTCATATTTATAATCTAAAACCTGAGCAGCATTAGCACTATGTTTGTGAAACTCTATTAAATATAGCGAGACACCTTTACATTTAGCTACCAAGTGTTAGTTTTATTTACTTACTTTCTATTATGGGCAACTTTTCTGCAAATAGAGCAGAAGATCAATCAGACATGTAACCCCTACATAAGTTCTGACTTCCCTATAGGGACTACATTTTTAAACTGACAGAATGAGGCAATAAAATTGAGCCATCAATGGCTCTTCAGCTCTGAGCTATGTACCTACTAACTGTTCCTACCTTATCTCAATCAGTACAAAGCATTAACAGAATAAATATAATAGTACAACAGAGAGAACTAGAAAATAAAGAAAAATTCAAGCATCAGAAAAGTCCAGTCACAATGCCCAAATAATGCTGTTCAGGCTGGTTACATTTTGTTCTGAGCATTGAACAAAAGAGCATGAAATAAAACTCTCAAATCACACATGCTTTATTTCAAATTTGAAACATTGGATCACATTTGGAATATTTTGTGCCCTCAGCAAATGTACATCTGCCTAGTAGACTCCATTGAATATAGAATCTATTTTGGTGGTGCCTTGATTGGTTTGAAGGAGGAATGAAAAGACTGATAGATGCATTCAGAGAAATATTAGAAATGAAATTTGCAGTCTTTTTCTTATGCTTGATAGGTATATGGAAAAAGTACAGTATAAAGTATAAAGTCTATAAAACAAGTTTGAGAAATACTGTTGTACTTTTAACTCTTGTAAACTATCTTTACTATAAGATTTATAAATAGAGAAATATGTTAAGATTAATGTACTTATATATTTAATTTAAGATTGTTGGATAGAATAGAATAGAATAGAAAATAGAATAGAATAGAATAGAATAGAATAGAATAGAATAGAATAGAATAGAATAGAACACTTTATTGGTCAAGTGTGATTGGACACACAAGGAATTTGTCTTGGTGTAAATACTCTCAGTATACATAGAATCATAACGTATAACACTTAATGATAGTCATAGGATACAATAAGCAATCAAATCATACTAGGAAACAGTCAATATAAATTGTAAGGATACAAGCAACAAAGTTATAGTCCTACAGTCACAAGTGGGAGGGGATGGGTGATAAGGAGTGATGAGAAGATTAACAGTAATAATAATGCACACTTTGTAATAGTTGAACAGGGTTGAGGGAATTATTTGTTTAGCAGAGTGATGGCTTTCAGAAAAAAACTGTTCTTGTGTCTAGTTGTTCTGGTGTGCAGTGCTCTATAGCGTCATTTTGAGGGAAGGAGTTGAAACAGTTTATGTCCGGGATGTGAGGGGTCTGTAAATATTTTCAGAGCCCTCTTTTTGACTCGTGCAGTATACCAGCCCTCGATTGAAGGCAGGTTGGTAGTAATTGTTTTTTTTTTTTTTGCAGTCCTAATTATCCTCTGAAGTCTGTGCCTGTCCTGTTGGGTTGCAGAACCAAACCAGACAGTTATAGAAATGCAGATGACAGACTCAATAATTCCTCTGTAGAACTGTATCAGCAACTCCTTAGGCAGTTCTAGCTTTCTGAGTTGGCGCAGAAAGAACATTCTTTGTTGTGCTTTTTTGATGACCTTTTTGATGTTAGGTGTCCATTTTAGGTCATGTGATATAGTAGAACCTAGAAATTTGAAGGTCTCTACTGTTGGTACTGTGTTGTCTAGTATTGTTAGAGGTGGTAGAATGGGAGGGTTTCTTCTAAAGTCTACCACCATTTCTACGGTTTTGAGTGTGTTCTGTTCCAGATTGTTCCGGTTACATCACGAGGCAAGTTATATAACCTCCTGTCTGTATGCAGATTCGTCATTGTCTCGAATGAGACCAATCACTGTTGTGTCATCAGTAAACTTCAGTATTTTAACAGTTGGATCACTTGAGATGCAGTCATTGGTATATAGGGAGAAGAGAAGTGGAGAAAGTGCACAGCCTTGGGGGGGGGCTGTGCTGATTGTACAGGTATCAGATGTGATTCTGCCTAGCTTCACCTGCTGCTTCCTGTCTGTTAGGTAGGTAGATAGATAGATGTCATTCTTCCCCAGAATAATATATTCAGGATTCTAACAGGATGCTAATATTGATTCACAAATATAAGAGTTGAGATTTTAATCAGTATTTGATAAATACACCATAATGGACTCAGTATATCACTTTAAGCCAGAAAGAATTTAACCGTATTACTGTTTTATGGAAAGCCAGTCATTGCCTTTAACAGATTTAAACTTCTAGCCCACATGAACAAGTCTGCTTTGTTCATACCATACTGTAATGTAAGCTGAAATCGCTCTTATTTCCATAAATATAGGGCACTGAAGAACTTGAGGTACGCATTCTGGTACAGGCTCGACCGGGTCAAGATATCAGGTTAGTGATTACTTATCTTTGCATTTAAAAATGAAAAACTCAATACCTATAGTATTAATAGCTTTTGAAATGTTAAAAAGGAGGTGTTCTTTTTGTTAGTAACAATTCCTCTCATTGTTTTGGGGGCATATTCAGACCTATAGGACACGACATTAAAAGAGGTGAATGTGTATTGGCCAAGGGAACCCATATGGGCCCATCAGAGATAGGTCTACTAGCAACTGTTGGAGTAACCGAAGTTGAAGTTAACAAGTTTCCAGTAGTTGCTGTAATGTCTACAGGGAATGAGGTAAGAAAATGTCTAATATTTATAAATTGTCAAAAAAGCATGGTAGAATTTTTCATAAAAAATGGTACCATAGTTCTGTTTTGATTATAGTTTTACAATCTCTTTTTGCTGCCTCTTTATTGGTAAAATGGATATTTTAAATATTTAATATAGTGCTTTGAAATATCTGGTTTCAAAAGTATATTTACATTATATGTATAGTGGAGTTGAAAGTTTGTGAACTCTTTTGAATTTTCAATATTCCAGGATAAATATGACCTAAAAACGAATCTGTTTTCCACACATCTTAGAACTAGTTAAAGAGAACCCAAGAAATGAGTCAAAAATACTTTACTTTTAGTTTATTTATAGAGAAAAATGAACTAAAGACACAAAAAGTATGTGAATCTTAAAGTAGGTTTATCAGTTCATTAGAAGAGGAAATAAAAGGCAATTGTTTCAATAAGTGGAATGATTCTTAGGTGTCAGAGTGGGTATCCTGCTTTATTTAAAGAACAGAATTCTGGATATTCACTATCAAAGTCTTATCTTTACAACACAGGTATGAGGAAGTATATCATGCTTGAATACATGAGATTTCTGAGGACCTCCAATAACAAGAGATTGATGTTCATCAGGCTGGAAAAGGTTAAAAAATTAGTTCCAAAGAGTTTGCAAAACATAATGGTAGCAGTATTACCATTTGGGCCTGCTCTTCTGCCTATGGACCAGGACAACTTACCTCCACTAATGGAACTGTGAATTCTGAATCGTATCAGCAACCCTACAGGAAAATACCAGGATATCTGTCTGTGCCCTGAAGCTCAAGAAAAAGTAAATCATGTATCAGGACAAAGACCCAAAATTCACAAGTAATATGACCAAGGAATTGCTAAAGCAGAAAAAAGTTAATGTTTTGGAACGGCCAAATTAAAGTTTTGACCTTAAACCTCTGGAAAAGTTGTGGAAGTGCCTGACATTAGCATATCATGAGAGGAATGCCACCAACATCCCCAAGTTGAATTATTGTGAAAATAGGAATGGCCTAAAATTCCTCGAAGCCCTTGTGCAAGACTGATCAACAGTTGGAGGAAACATTTTGTTGCACTTACTGATGCCCAGAGGAAGTTACAGAAAGTTACAGAAAGCAAAGGTTCACGTAATTTTGCCCCACACATATATTAGGTTTGGATCATTTTCATCCATAATTAAATGAATAAGTGCAATGTTTTTATACATTTATTTAATTGGTTTTTATCTAGTTGTAGAACTTCTATGGAAGACATATTAAAGTTTAGGTAATATGTATGCTAAAATATTGAAAATTCAAAAAGGATTACAAATTTTTATTGTATCACTGTATGAATCTCAAAAGTAAAAAACCCAAAATTTGGGTGAATTATGAAATGGCAGTGATACTGGCCAGAGGTGGAATTCGGTTAATCAAACAGTTAAGCAAGACAAAATCTGAATGACTTTTATTTAATGTAATATAAATGGATTATATGCCCTTGTGGTAGAATTTTCTCTCCATCATGCCCCTTACAAATCTGCTCCAAAAGATCCTATAACCCACACCAGGCTGCTTTGTGGGCCTACAATGTGTAGAAAGATAGAAGATGCCTTTCCATCAGCAAAATCATGTGACTGATAAATATAGCTGGGTGCAATCTAGTATGTGCAGATTTGAAGCTATGTACCAATAAAGGAGAATTTTTGTGGCTCAGGGTTGAAATCAGGGGTCCTTGATACTCTCTGAGCTTGGTTGTTTGCTTTCAGATATTTCATTACCCAAATTAGGTAACGTTATCACTAAAGCTATGTGCATACTTTCAAAGATAAAATCCCAATAGGAAATTGAGGGAAGAATGGATGGTGAGGATATGAAAGAGAAGGAGCAGAAGAATAATTGAAATAAGGTGGACATTTTTAATTTGGGAAAGCATCATGCAAGGCTATATGCATTCCAACCATGTAAAATGTTACTAATAAAATTCTATCTACCTATTTCTCCTCCTCAACAACTTCAAAGCACTTCCTTGGCAACTTCTTTTAATATCTGGGAAAGTGCTTGAATCTAGACTTTTACAAATCTTCAAGAAATTGTTTTTTCACTGTAGTGATGCACACAGATATTATAAATGAATACCTGTTCACAATCTTAAGATTATTGTATATAACAAATGTGGTTTCGTGGTTCAATTAATTTGATTATAATTTATTTCTAATTAGTTATTTTGACCCATTTTTCACATAATACTATTACTATTTTTTATAGCTATTGAATCCTGAAGATGACTTGTTACCAGGAAAGATTAGAGATAGTAATCGTTCAACTCTTTTAGCAACAATTCAAGAGCATGGATATCCGACAATCAACCTGGGGATTGTAGGAGATAAGTATGTGCAAAATGCTTTTTCTACCACAATATTATTATTTTTATATATCGTTATATACCTCTTTTTGTTAACAATTTTTTGAAGCAGCACTGAAAAATGTGATTTTTGATCAGTCCTTGAACTGAATGACTGATGCAGTGTTCCACAGTCATGTGAACAAAATTTGGGCAGCCGACATGTATTTACAATGGTTGCAATGCCACAAGATCACATGAGCACCATTTGCAACCTTTCCACGGGGCTTCCAATAAACAAAGTCAATGGGGGCCAGATTTGCTTATAAACCATGACAAAAATGGTTGTGAAATTGGGTGAGACTCACTTAACAGCATTGCTTAGCAGTCCCAATTGTAGTAGTTAAATAAAGGACTACTTGTTTGGTAAAAAGGTTTCTGTGACATTATGCCTAGTCAAAACATGCTGTTTTTTTAAATAATGCTTTTAGGTATACATGGGGTAAATTAGATTAAGTTTTCTGCTCATAGATTTCAATCAGATGAATGTCATATTCATTTATTGTAATGTTTTTCTGTTTTCATTGATTCTTCTTTGATTACATATGAAGATGTGTTCCCTTAAATTTCCCAAATTTTAGAAGCAGAAATTTTCTCATCTTCATTATAGTCATTACTTTTGTTTAGAAGTCAGGCATTCCCTTGAACTGCAATGAACTTCATTTAAATAGTGTTTAAAAACTTTTAAAGTTAAAATTTCAAAATTGTTTGACCTCTTCCTTGGGCTCAGCCTGGTTATCTCCTACAATTTGAAAAGAAAGCTATAGTTTATTGAAAGACATCAAGATATACAGGTACAATTGAGCCCCAAATCTCTGTTGCTAAGCAAGACAGAGCAAATCTCTGTTGCTAAGCAAGCTGTTAAGTGAGTTTGCTCCATTTTATGACCTTTCTTGCCACACAGTAAGGGAATCACTGTAGTTTTTCAGTTAGTAACACAGTTAAGTGAATCTGGTTTATCTATTGACTTTGCTTATCAGAAGGTTGTAAAAGGATTATATGACCCTGGGACACTGCATATGTCATAAATACATGCCAGTTGCCAAGTGTCCGAATTTTGAGCATGTGACCATGGGAATGCTAGTTGTAAGTGTCGCTCACACTGTAAGTGTCACTTACACTGGGTCATGTCGCTTTTTTCAGTGGCATTGTAACTTTGAACAGTCGCTAAATGAATGGTTATAAGTTGACTGTAATCCATATGATTTTGAATCAATTAAATAGTTCTGCTAAATATTTGTCCACTGTCTAGTTTATTTAAAATCAGGTGTAAGTTTGAAATCAGATTATATTTTCTAAGCAAGCAAATGAAAACATTAATGTTAAAATCAGATTAAGAATCACACAGTGTTGTGGGATTGTCTCCCTATACAAGATATAAAAATATATGCTAGGAATTATAGCCATATGCCATTATTCTAGTTTATATGTCCAAAACTGCAGTCTATACATATTAAGGCATGGAAGCCACTGAATTTAGTAGGGTTTATTTATAGTTGGAAGGATAAAAAATGTAAACTAAAACAAGAGGACTCCTTATTTACTATTAATTGACACTCCTCAGCATAAATCTGGGAATCAAATCTGCACAGCTTGGGTGAACAGGTAGGGATGGAAACTGGATGCAGCAGGGCATAAATTCAATTCCACCACTTCTCTTTTTCACTGCATCCATCAGACTTGTTTAAGACACTATCAGCATTTTCTCTGAGAGAATATTGCATTATTCATTTCTCATCTTCTTGATTGTAAATAGAAAGGGTAATCTATTATATGCAGAAGCCGGATTGCTTTCAAAGCAGTAAATCAAGTCTGTAGTTTATTGCATTCTGCCCCTATCTCTTTCTTTATTGGCTAAGCTGAAGTACAGTTCAAATCCCCATAGATCTGCTTTGCAGTTTGCAGCACTGGAGTTTTTGTGGGCTTATGGACAAGCAACCCACTTACTCATAATCTTTATTCACCCTGTCTCTTGGTGCTAGAACTCAAGATTCCCTAGCAAGTTACATACACAATTTGATCTGTATCTGATCTTTCTACAGTAGTTCTTTAAATCTCTGTGAAGAACAGGATCAAGTTTTTTTCCTACTTATATAAAATCTTGCCTCCACACAGCAGAGCTTAGAGCTTATTTATGACAGCTGTACAATAAATGCCTGATTGCGAAACTACAAATATCACACCAACATCACATAAATTTCAGCAGAAATTTATAAGCAGGAAGAATGCTTTCATGCCTAGATAACTTTCTTGAACCCACAGCTCAGGGTTGTTTTTGTATTTGTTTTGTTCACTTTCAGATAGGTTACAGATTTCTATTTCCTTCTTTTCTGGGTATATTTTGTATAACATGATACCATTATTGTAGTTTATTATAGCAAGGGTCCCAAACTCCCAGTCTGTGGCCTGATACCAGCCTGTTGGGAACCAAGCTGTGCAAGCGATGGGCAAGTGTGTGAGCAAAGCTCCATTTGAGTAAGCGGTAGCCATGCACACTAAAACCCCTGCTGTAGTTGCTGGCAGTCCATAGAGCCAGAAAGGGTTGGGACACCATTGCATTACAGGACTCTGTTGATACAGTTGGAGACAGAGTTTCCAAAGCTTCTTTCTGATAATTGACTCATTTAGTGAGAATTGTATTATTTAAATGTTAATATCAAACATGATAAAAACAAATTTCAGCAGTTGACTAAAGCAACTGCAGACAAAAAGATTAAGGCAAGAAGATTTTATAGGAGTGATATGTGGAATTTGTTGATGATCTATAGAAAATAAATTGGAACTGTACTGTGATTCAGCTCCCAATGCCCCATTCTCTCATGCCATATTGTTTCATAATAGCTCTGTCTTTTAAACTTGTGATATAATCAGGTTAATATGGTTGATTGCCAGATTTAATAAGCAAGTTGCTGAAAATTTTTCATATGGGATTAAGCACATCAGCAGAAATAAGAAATCTAACCAAGAGAGATTTTAAATGAAGGTCTGCTCTACTTTGCCTTATTGAATTTAGACTTGAGTTGATTAGACTTATTTGATTTGTTAAATGTGTCGTGTATTTGTTTGAGACTGAATGGCCATGCTGGAAACTTCAAGTTCAGAGAAAAGGCCAAGCTAACACTTTGTCCCCTGACATCGACTTGTCACACAGAGAAAGTTCTTAGCTGATACTTAATTTTATTTCACAAATGGAAGTGAACTTCTGCTAGAAAAAATGTTCCCTGAAGATGGGCTCTAGCAAAAGTCTGAAAGCTTGGAAGAATAAAACCTCTGGTCCCAATGACCAACCCAGATTGGATTCTTAATTTTATTTGTTTGTTTTTCACATTTTTAAATCACCCATCTTTTCAAAAAATTCTGGGCAGTGTGCAATTAAATGTTAAAATATGAAAACAGTATATAAATGTTAGAATGTTAGAATTAAAATTTTGGGAGGAGAAAGAATAATTAAACCCTGTTAAAAAGGTGAAGAGGGAGCTCTCAGGGCACCAACTAGCCCCATAGCGTTATGCTCCTTTGGGCTCTTCACGTAAGGCTGCACATGAGGCTGCAGAGCCATGTTTTAACTTTAGGGTCAGGACGTGTGGGGGGTGTCTGCCTCACCTCCAGAGGGATAATATTCCACAGGACAGGGGCAACAGTAGAAAAGGCTGTCAGAAAAGTTGGAAGTTCTTTAATTGACAAGATCTGTAACATACCTTCCCTGCCTGACCAGGTGCAACAGGCTAATGTAATGAGGTGAAGCTGGTTCTGCAGTTTGGCTCCATGCCATAGAGAGCTTTATAGGTTACAAACAACACCTTGAACTGGATCCAGAAGCGAACTGGCACCCATTGGCATTCATGGAGTAGAGATGTCACATGTGCCCTTCACTGGGCATCCTAATATAGTTTGTGCAGCCTCATTTTTCACCAGCTGAAGCTTCCTAATACATCTCAAGGGTAGCCCCACATTGCAGAGCACATTGCAGTGGTCCATGTTACCTTATGCTTCACGGGAGAAGGCTAGAAACTGTAGAGAACTAGATTGCTTGCTTTTCTGCTTTTGCAGCCTTCTGGATACCTGAAAATAACAACCAGCTTCTCGAGCCTAATTCTGGTGTTGAATCGTCTCAGAGTTTATTGTTTGTTTTGACCCATATTGTTTGTTCAGAGTACTGCTGATTTATAATTCACTATCTGTTGCTTGATAGTCTTATTTACAAATTAAGGGAAGGAACAACAGAATAATTAAATAAACATGATGTATCTTTGATTAGGTGTGATGACATCACTGTTCATTCAGATATAATCTGTCCAGAGTAGGGCTGTCAAATTCCCAGCCTGCGGGCCAGATGCGTCACATGCTGGCCATGCCCACACCCAGTTTAGCGAAGGGGGGGAAAGTCCCGATAGGTCAAGTGACACCGCAGTGACAATGTGAGTTTGACACCCCGGGCCTAGAGGTATCACAGTTTGGTCTTAGAAATCTGTTCTATAAATAGTACATAATATAAGAAATAACAGTTCTTAAAAAATATTTTTTTCTAGCACTAGTTTAACTAAATGAAGACTTGAGCCATGGAAGGATTAAATGTTGATCTGTATTACCGGTAGCAATCTGTTTTATTTGCTTTGTGCTATGCAGAACAATCACTAACGTTGCCGTTTAGAAATACAGTACATTTCTAAGGTGACTTTTTAAGTTGGCTGCCTTCTTTCCCTCTTCATCAGTATGGTTTTATTCTGGTTAAAGGATGATAAAAGGAATGTAAGCTGAACAACAGCTTACAACATTTGCAACAATATCTGTAAGGTTAAAGTTTGTAGCACACTTTCCCATTTAGATTCACAACTTGGTACTGATTTTTCTTACTCCGAAGTAAATGTGATGGGACAATGGTGACAGAAAGAAAAAGCTAGCATTATATGATGTTTTGACAGAGCTGCAGTATGCAGTCCTTTCCCTTGTAACTCAGATTGCCATACGTGCGCCACTTTCTGGAATGCCCCAGTCTTTGAGTAAGATTTTCCAGAAAGACGCTTGAAATGAAGTCTCCCCTTCTTTCACATTTTTAAAAATCTAAGCAAAAGATTCTGTTGTTGTCAGGTACTAACTTATATATGACAGAATACTTATTTATGTTCTTATCACTAGAATTCTCAAAATCTTATCCCTATAAAGTAGGCATGTTTGGGAGGCACTGCAGAAACTGAGTTGGGTATCTAGAGACTATAATTTTATCAGGAGGAGGAAAAGAAAACACAAGTCTGAGAAGATGACAGCAAAAAGAGCATGAACTGGGACATCAGGGGACCAAATAAAGAGAAGCAGAAACAGTTGAAAGCAGCCCAACGAAAAGAGAAAGCAAAATAAAAACCAATAAATACTGAAGTAATACTCTGAGATAGTAGTGAAGCTTCTTCCAGCCTAAAAAAGGAATCTTAGAGAAGTAGAAGCAGAGCCATGCCTGAGAGCAACGGCTGAGCTATTACTATGGTCTTCTTAATAAATCTTATTAATCAGATCTCTGAGACAGTTGTTTCTTGTAATAAACTAGTTTCAGTCCTGGCTGATAGAAGAAGCCTGAAATTATGTATGGCAGAGGTCTCCAACCTTGGCAACTTTAAGACTTGTGGACTTCAACAGAGGTTGGAGACCTCTGATGTATGGAATGAAGAAAAGGTCGAGACTATTGATCTGGATCTTGGCATCCCAGTAATTCAGGAGGAGGGACAAATGACCACCCAGAGGATTGCTTACGATGGGGCAGTGGCAAATAAGGTCAGCATTAGTTCCTGCATTTTTTAATGGAAGGACACACCTATTTTCACTGAATTTTTATTTTAAAAAAAAGTTCACATGGATTTAATCTAAACGATGAAATGGGCTCATTTATTTAATGCCCATAACATTAAAAGAAAATATTATTTTCTTTGTATCAAATTGTGCTTATTCTCAAGGAAATGTGTTTAATTATAAGAACAGCAAAAGCAAATCCTACTTTAATCCAGTGCTCCCAGTGGTGCTATGATAAGAATTAAAATGTTAAATTGTGGAATCTCAGCATATTTTTTACCAGGATAACAGATATTTTTTTTCGCTTTCTTTGTTGCTTTTATACTAACATGGCAAGAATAAAACTGTTCTAACGGAATTTATTTATTTATTTATTTTATTTGCCATCCATCTCATAATGAAAAGACTTGGCACAGTTATGGCAGAAAAAAGGCAGCTACGCAGTGCATAAGGCTGAACATAAAAAATTGTCTGCTTAAAGGGGCCCTCCATAATGCAGGGCTTAGTGTTAATTAGCTGCTTTAGTATGTATTATATCCAGAACAGTTCTTCAGGTTTATTGGTCCTATTACAGTGAGTTGAATTTATATATTAAGTTTAAGAGTAATGTTTGAAGAGTAACAAGCGAGAAAAAAATAGGGCTATGAGATTTAGTAGATCAGCAGCAGATTCTTTGCTGTGGATTGGATCTTGTCAGGTGCTGATAAAACCAATCTGTAGCCATAAATAAGAACTTCAGGAATAACTCTTGCATAATAATACTTGCACCTAGTAACAGCTCCGGAGTAGGAATGAGAAGCCACAAATATCATGGATTTATCTCATTTCATGGGCTCTCTATGAATTCTGAGATTTTTGTTGACCAAATTTTTATTTCTAAAAAAATATTATTTGTTTTTTTCCTCCTTTTCTGGCTGCTGCTTAACTTTCTGCTGTATCCCATCAATCTAATTTATGGTAGTGTAACCTTGAAGTGGCTATATTTCCCTCTTGAGAGTCAGCCTGAAATAGCTTATTGCAGGCCAGTGAAATCTCTTCTGCATTCAATTAATATTCCCAGTAATTCTGTGCCTCCTATTATGATTTCTCGGTTGTCTTGCTCTTGAAATTTATATTCTTCCTGCTGATGAAAATCAAAGTTGTAATTTTTGTACCTCTTCCTTTGAAGTACATAAAAATCTACACATATGTTACCATTAATCTATTTTCATATTGTCATCCTACAGCCCAGATGATTTACTTAATGCCTTGAATGAAGGAATCAGCCGTGCTGATGTCATCATCACATCAGGGGGGGTGTCAATGGGAGAAAAGGTATGTATGATGGATGGTATTGGATCAAAGCAGATGGTTGAACTTTAAAATAAAGTAATGGGATGAAAACTCTTTAAGAAATAAGTAATAGCCCAGGGCCGTGATGGCAAACCTATGGCATGCATGCTGGAAGTGCATGCAGAGCCATTTCTGCCGGCATGCAAGAGGTTCCCCGGAAGAGCCCAACTGTGCATGCGCACGCGCCCCCACCAGCCAGCTGATTGTCGGGTATCTGCCATGCAAGCACGGGGGGAGATGCACGTGCGGGAGGCGCATATGCATGCACATGGGGCAGGGCGCACAGGGGTCTTGTGTGCATGCAGAGGCATGTGGCATGGTGGGTTTGTGCGCACATGCACAGAGACACACGATGCATGGGGGTTTGTGCACACATGCGCAGAGGCACGGCATGGGGATTGCGCGTGCATAAACCGAGGCACGTGATGAGCACACGGGTTGTGTGCACATGCATGGGGGATGGGGGGGGTCTCATGTGCATTGCATCATGGGTGCAGGCACACAAGTGCGCACACACATGCGTACATTTTTTGGCACACGATGTGGAAAAGATTAGCCATCACTGGCCTAGGCGAATCTTCAGGCACCAAAATGGAACTTAAGGACCTGATATTAAGGCCATCAAAAAGAGAGCAATCTTGTAGAGCTACCCAGTATTCAGACTCAGCATGGGTACCCTTTGTCTTCTCATTGATTGCTCCTTACAGGACAGCTTATTGCCATCTCCTTATCTCAAATGCAAACTTTTCTGAGCCCATGGAGGTATCTACAAGCTCAGGGAAAGATGTGGCTTCTTTAAGGAGCATCTGGCAGGTATAGAGTGCTGCTAATGCCAAATTCAACGCAGTCTTTCCTGCTTCAAACACTATCAACATCTGTGCAAAGTCTAAAAGCTCTGGATGGCGATGTTATCTGCCATTCTTTGTTAGACAAACAGTATGTTGGATAAACTTCAAAATAAAAGATTCAGATATGCTGAATATTCTGAAACATCTAAGCAATTGATACTCCTCTTCATAAAGGAACAATAGCATTTCACCATCTATGCAGAATTACACTTTTGTGATGCTCTTTCATGTTGTTATTTAACACCATCTGAGGAAATGATATAAAAATTCAATAAACTGGGATGTGCAACCTATTTTTGCCAAGATCTGCAAGCATTTGAAAACCCAATTGGTAGGGTTGAAAGAACTATTGGGTGGAATGAAAATCAAAATTGGGAAGTTGGTGAGGTTGTTTTTTAATTAAAAAACCTTTCTAATACTTTGCCCTCTCCCAAACTATAGAGAAAACAGCATTTATTATATATTTGATGTGATCTTTTGCATAGATGGTTTGAAATTTGGATTTACAAGTGTATTATCTTAGCCTGCAAATTCTGGTTGCCTATTCTTGAAATAAATATATTATCTATGTCTTTGATCTATGCCTGCTTAGCTTTCTAGGACTGGATGACGGTTCATCTTACAAATATCTTAATTAATACCTTAGAATCCCTTTTTTGGTTCTTTTTTCCAAATAGGACTATCTTAAACAGGTGCTGGATATTGATCTTCATGCCCAGATTCATTTTGGCAGGGTTTTTATGAAACCAGGGTAAGTAATATTTCTTTTGTAGCATTAGTCTTGCATATAATCTGGACAATATTGAGAGCTTAATGCTTTGCCTAATAACCCAAGAAAGTGTGTTCTAATAAGAAATATTACATTGCCCCCTTTTCTCCAAAATTATTCCACTACAGGTGCTGCTAAATAATCATGCTAATTACTAGTAAGATATCTTGATATAATTCACTGTAAATGGTGCAAAAGAACATTTAACATTTCCTGTTAAGATAGAAGAACCTGTTGAAAACAAAAGAATGAAGAAGTAGTACCAGTCAGACTGGACCTCCTTGTTAAAAAGCATGGATGCTTTTGAATATTAACTTAGATTGTTTGAGAGGACTTCCTGCCTGCTCAGCATTTTTAATACCTCAACAAGGCTTTCTCATTCTTTCCCTATGTGGTCAGCTCAGTTCATCTTCATTTAATTTTGTGCCCCCTTCTTTTTTTCATTCATTTCTGTTTCCATGTGCAGCATGTCTTGCTTCTTTTTTGCTGTTCACACCAAAAGAAAGCAGTGGGAAGAGATGCATTTATTTGTTTTTCTGAGACTGGGAATTGTTTAATTGAAAGAATGATTGGTATATACAGACAGGGATCAGTCAGCTTTGTAAACAAGATATTTTTACAGCCAATTCATTTTAATGAACAATGATTCAGTTAAGGTAAATCCATCCATCCAAACATGCATATATACATATACATATACATATACATATACATACATACATACATACATACATATATTGTACATACATATACATACATACATACATACATACATACATACAAGAAAAAGCATAACCTCAACTGGTTTCAATGAGTTGGCAATCAGAGGTTGGCAAAGTGAGAGAATTGATATGTGCTTATGTTTCTAAAAAAAATTATCTATTTTTCTTTGCGGGATCATTTTAAATTCAGAGTTATCTTTTAGGTAAATATTGTAAATACCGAAAGTTTATCAAGATGCCTTTGGCCTATATTAGATGATGAACAATAGGAAAAACTGAAAGGGGCAAAGGAAGATCAAAATTTATCATGGGAGAAACAAACTTCAGTCTGGAATCAGATTTAACAAAACAAGACGCAGGAAGGATTGGACTCCCCCATTGTTTCCATACATTAAAACATTCAGATGATTGATGATATGAAAGTATCTGATGTCTGGACTATACACCCTTGAGAGGAATGATATCTGACCTGAATATAGGGGGGTTGTGTTCTTAAATTAAGGCAAATATTTGTGGCCTCAGCCCAAGAAAGGAGCATTTTAGAATTATACAGTAGTGCAAAGGTGTCATTTTCTTTTCTTTTCAAAATATCCTTTGCATTGCATATATTTGTTTTAAATATAATAACCTGTTTAGTTGTGGAAAAAGATAATTTCTTCTCCTCCTCTTACATTATCTCCAGCTTCTCACTCTTCTATTTTTCTTACACACTTAGGCTTATCAGGTATTATGATTTACTAATTCATATAAATTGACATTTCAGGGATTCCTCAAATATTTTATAACTTCGTTTTCTAGTGCTTATACACATGCAGTGATTTTTAGAGATGATTGGAAATCACTAAATAAAATAACCGTTAGAGGAGAAAATTAATGGATGCTACTAAAATAGTCATTGATTAAGCTGGGTGGTATAGATATTGAATAACATAAAATAAGCAGACCCATATTTTAATTACAGCAGTGTATAATTTCATTATTTAGTAAGTCAGACTGTTATCTTAATCATGTACATAGGATAAGATGCTCCCGTTGACTTATTTCTTTTTAAAGAAATAATTTTAGTGAAGTGAAAAATTAAGAAAAGTGTGAAAAGAAATACAAAAAAAATATAAAGAAATGGTTTCTGATCTTCTGTGCAGTAGTTACAAACTTACACTCTTCTTCTTCATTAAAATTTCCTCATTATTCTCTTCTTCCCATAATCAACCTTTTTTAATCAGCAGATCCATAAATCACCAATTCATTTCTTTTTATTTTCAGCAAGATGTCCATAGGAAATTTTCAGTCTTTAATAAAAATATTCGCTATCTTAGCTCTGATCAAACAGGTCAATTTTGCCATTCTATCATCTTTACAATCCATTCCTCCATCGTGGGTATTTCAGTATTTTTCCATCTTTGTGCATATAGTATTCTCACTGCAGTTACTACATACAAAGCCAATCCTCCATAGATCTTTTCTAATTTGTTAGTTGTCCGTAAGTCCTAGCACTAACATTTCTTACTTCATCTGAATGGTTAATATTTAGAATACTTTGTATCATTACATATATTAGTATCCAATACCTTTTTGCTTTTTCACAAGTCCACCATGCATGGTAAAATTATCCTTTATGTTTTCCACAGTTCCAACATTGATAAGAAGTACCTTTATACATCTTAGTTATTTTTTCTGATATCATATACCAACAGTACATCGTTTTGTAAAAATTCTATCTTAAATTGTAACACAATGTGGATTTCAGCTCTTTCCACCACATACTCTCCCATTAGTCCAAACTAAAATTCTTAGCCCATTTTATCATGTACTCTTTAATTTGTTCTTTTGTTTCAAACCCCAGCAAAAGTTTATACATTTAAACAATCACATGTTCATTGTGTGTACACAATTCATTTTCAGATCCCTTTTGTTTTTCAGTTCCAATTATTTTTCATCTATAATAAATCTCTCTTAATTGTGCATATGAAAATCACTGAAAACTAAATCCCTTTGTAGTAAATTGTTTTTGTGAGTTCATCCCATTGATTTATTTCCAAATTATAGAGCTGCACTTTATTTTAAAAACAAAAAACAAATAAGGTAAAATACTTTGAAAGTGCTTCATCTTTGGAATTTTAATTGCATCTCATTGAACAATGGAATATAATTCTTAAACACTGGAAAATGAAGTTGGAGGACAAACAAGCAGTTTGGAACATTATTATTAATACACTCTAATCATCTGGTAAATAATTGGTTTACAAATGAAATTAGTTGTCTAGATGTACAATTTAGTTAACAGAAGAATTCATCTTGAAAAAAAATCATACAATAAACAAGATATTGCCAATTTGGTGGATTTTACTAGCTAAAAATCTGGCCTTCTAATGGGAAAAATGATGGAATTGTGAAGTACTATTAATTCACGTTTTTATTTCCTGTGTAGAATTTTATGAGAACCATTGCATTTTCCAGGGATGTTGATGATAGCAAAACTGAGGCAATAAAAAAATATGAAATGTTATTGACAAAATTGATAAAGGATTTAGTTCATAATTTTAACAATTGGCAACACTTCCTAGGTTACCTACAACCTTTGCAACCTTGGATATTGATGGGGTAAGAAAAATCATCTTCGCGCTCCCAGGTAAGGTATATTACATTCTAAATCTCTTTATTCATGCTCATATATTCCAAATGAATTTTAAACCAAATGTTCCAAATCTTCATGTTCCATACTGCAAATATCTTAGTTATGCATTATTTCTTCCATATGTAACAATCACAATGCTCTTATTTTTCTGAACCAAAAGTGTTTTTAATTGACTATGTTATTAATCATTCTTGCTCCTCAGTTCATCAAATATTCCTTTAAAAGTTTTAAAAGACTCTTGCTACAAAGCACAATTTGGTTCCAAAGTAAATGTTCTTATTCTTGAAACAATTCTCAAGTAATTTATGAAATAACTGTTTCTTGATCTTTAGGGAACCCTGTGTCAGCAGTTGTTACCTGCAATCTTTTTGTTGTCCCAGCACTGAGGAAGATGCAAGGAATTCTGGATCCTCGTCCAACTATTATAAAAGCCAGGGTAAGAGTTTTCAAATAAAAGGTGAGTTTTTGAGGTGCTCTGCTTAGTTGCATTAGTATCTCAGAGCTGAAGAAATAACCTTTAAATAGCCTAGAGTTCAAAGAATTCAGGTGAAGTATTGTAAAAAAGAGAAAGCATTACAGAAATGAGTTTTAAGATGAATCATAACTATTGAGGATGGATAGTATTTGATCAATAAAACATTGGTATTACTATTGATTGCTTTTGTATTATTTGTAATAGAATATGGGTGCTCATATTTTGTTAGTAGGATAAGGATATGAGGAATAATTTGCTTCTAGGGAAAGAAATGCACAGATAAGTCTTGGTCATGCAACTAATCTCTACACCTCCAAATCATTATTAGACAACATTTTCAAGTCCAACTGAGGCATTAGTGAATTTTACATAGACTTAAAGTGAGGTTCCCTTCCTGCCCCTCCTAGTCTTCTCTCTTTAAGCCAGAAGGAAGATTAAAATCCCTATGAGCCAAGAACAGCTGATAAAAAGCAAAGAACAGCTCCTCCTGAACAGTTTCTTGCCCAAGGAATGTCAGTAATGGACAGCTGTTTCCTCACCAACAACCCTTTCAAAAACTATCTAACTTTCCTTACAAAAATCAGCACTGTAAATATATTTGGTTTGCAAAGTGATAATAGCATTGCAATTTGAACTTAGTTTATATAAAGATTTATACAGCTCCTACAAATCCAAATTTCACAAAAAAATACTGAAATTTTTCCACATTTTTGGGAGACAGAAAAACTTTTCATTTGTTCCAATACCTTATAATCTTCCTAAATTCCTTGTCTCTGTATTGTACAATTATCAGTTTTATGTACTATTTCAGATTGCATAGCTTTTTTTTTACTAATCATAGCTAAATATTTAATAGCTTTGTTAATGGAAATTTATTTACTCCATTGCCTTTCTCCCTCAAAACTTTGCTTGGTTTGGAATGTCACAAGTTGCATTTGCAACAATATTTTGGGGGGAAAGGGTTTGGGGCAAAACCCACGTACATGTATTTGGTCTACTCTAATCAAATTAATCTCTTTATTTTGTACATGTTATTTGAATCTGTGAGCTAAATATGGGCCCTTGGAGAGGGGCGTTTTAAATTTCTTAATGTCACTGTTTTCAATTTGTATGTTTTCTACAGTTATCATGTGATGTAAAATTGGACCCTCGTCCAGAATACCATCGGTGCATACTGACTTGGCATCACCAAGAACCACTGCCTTGGGCACAAAGTACAGGTTCGTGCTTACAACCTCTTTCTAAAGTTTTACAGCTTACAACCTCTTTGGCAGTTTTTGTTGAGTTCATAAGTTTGAAACATAAAATAACGAAACACAAATGATTGGTATCTTCTCTAATTTTGAATAACATGTAATATTTGAAATCATAAACCAAACATGTGACAGTTAAGGAATTTCCCTCCCCACCCTTTATCCTTTCTTGCTTTAAATTAAGCTCATGAATCTCACCAAGTTATAAAATAAGCAAGAAACATTAACTTCTTCTGATTGTTTCAGTCTCCATTACATGTCATAGCATATATAATTATACTGTATAATTGATGCAGTTTAGATTTAGTGTCTTCTATTTGCCTTTTGAAGTCTTGACATGAAATATTTCATTGTATATAGAAAATATCTAGGTTTGGGGGAGAGAACATATATGTATATAAAATTGAAAGATTTACTTAACTGTCAGGAACATCATTTTCTTTAAGTACTAAGTAACAAAATTGATACTTCATGATACAAAAATTCATGAACCAGCTGTCTGCTAGGGAATGAAACAGGTATTTTAATTTTGCATCTGGATTCTTTATTTAATTGGGAAAAATGTTCGTTTTGAAAACTAAAGCAAGCTTAACTTGCTGTGTGCAACTTTATACAAACCCTTCAATGTATACCAAGATGAGGTAAAGAAGAAGGAAATGTGTATACACATTTTCTGCCCTCCCGGGTTATCCTTGTGCATTGCTCTTCATTTTTTTAAAAAATGTTATTCAAAATTGTCCAAAGAAAGAGCAATACATAGTGATAATTCAGGATGGCAGAAATACAATATACTCATTTGCTTCTTTTTTTATCTCTTCTTGGTACCATGACTTGTAAGAAAATGTAGAACAGTTTGCTTATCATTGCTTTCTGGTGCTCTTGACTTTTTGTTCTGAAACAATTCAAGGACTATAAAAAGAATAAGCATTGGTGTTTGAATCTGGCTTGTAAGAAAAGCAACAAGGCCTGCTATGTGCAAAATACTAGACAGACTTTTCCAAATGAGTTAAACAGGGGAGGAACAAAAGTGATGCAAAACAGCACACAGCTTGATCACAGTAAGTTCACGTTCATTAGAATCTTGCTTTCTGTAACAGTTTATTCTGAAGATCATGTAAAGTCTCTCTTGAGTAAAGGCCAATTGTTGATTTCATGGGCATGTACCTGTAGCTTACTTGGCAGAACCATAGAAACGGCTTGCTTGTGCCTCCTTACAGAATAGTTTTCAGGCTTGAGATTTTACCTCCAAGTACTAACCAGGCCCGACCTATTGATTTTCCAAGCCAAGACAGTCAGATTCTGCCTTTTAAGTATAACTCAATTATTTTTCTCTTTGTAAAAGAAAACATTTCACAGACCCATGTTTTTCTTAGATGTCCAGGTTTTCATGCTGTAAAACAAGTAAATTACAAGAATATGCTGTTATTCTTAAGATGGCACTGTCTCTCCTACTACAGGTAGTCTTCATCCACAATTGAGCCCAAAATTTGTTGTAAGAGACAATTGTTAAGTGAGGCTTGCCCCATTTTATAACCTTGTCACAGTTGTTATGTGAAACAGTGCAGTTGATAAGTTAGTAACCCGATTGTTAAATGAATCTGGCTTCTCCATTGACTTTGCTTGTCAATAGGTTGCAAAAGATGATCACGATACCAGAACACTGCAATCGTCATAGTTGCCAAGCATCCACATTTTGGTCACATGACTATAGGGATGCTACAATGGTTGTGTGAAAAACGGTCATGTCACTTTTTTCAGTGCTGTTGTAATTTTGAATGGTCACTGAACTGTTGTGTTGAGGACTATCTGTACTATAACCTGTATTGCTGGCCATCATATAACATTGTGAGCTGCCCAGAGTCACTGAGAGTCGGGTAGCACACACGTTTAATAAATTATCATTATCATCCTATATTTTCCTTTTCCAATCACTATTGATGGGGTATTGCAAATAATTCAACAAGATCCTTAGCTTCTGAATAAAACATCTTTCAGGATCCATTCCTTGAGGCCATCCAACAGGCAGTCAAATGTTCAGCCTGGCTGCTTTACAAAGTTAGGGAGTAGATGCAGGGGGGCATTTTTCCCACAAGCAAAGCATCTCATTGAATGATTTTGCATAGCCTTACCATACAGTAGGAATCTCACAGAAATAAGTTCAAGTGTTTTGCTTCCTTATAGCTTTAACCTTCCCCCCAATGCCTCCTCTGAAATAAAAATGCTAAGTTTGTAATTTATACACTGAATATGGTATATACACTGGAAATGTACGTTTGTATGTATAGAATGCAACTTCAAATAAGATCGATTACGTGTGCATGTTCAATTGCCAGACTTACTGTAGATATTGATCTTCTCCACCCATATTTATATTAGATGATTTTTCAGAAGGATTAAAAGTCTCAAACAATGCAGTAAAACTTTTAAAGCTTTAATTGGGCCTCTTCCACCATAGAACATTATAAATTATTCTCTGTACATTTATGGAATCTGTTTTGCAGTCTAAAAGACTGCTGCTAGTTCTTCTCTGGAAAGTTGTCTTGTTAGGAGCATGTGAAATTGTGATATAATTACTGTAATGGATCATTTATCATAAGAAAATGGCACTTTAAGCATCAACCCTTGAATACTTTTAAATGAGTTTGTACTTAAAGGATGCATGGTTCAGCATGGAACACACGTTTTGCAAAAGTTCTCAGATTCAACCCCAGTGTCATCTGGCATTAATTGAAAAGAATCCTCATAATATCCTAGAAAAGTCCATTAGCACTGACAGCATTAGGCAAGACAGACCAATGGTCTGATTCAATAAGCAAGTTTCCTATATTCCCATGCAAAAGAAAAATAGTTTAATTGTGTTTTGCTTCCTTAATTTTTCCAAGTGTCTCTCAAGAAAAAACCTAGCTGAAAAGTCCTTAATTGGAAATGATGAAGAGATGATTTTGCAGTAACATTACTATATTGCGAAAAGAGAAGAGCTGCGCCTTGACAAACTGAACATGTGTTGCCCAATGCAAGTCAGATTATCACCAGTGCATCCTAGAAATAAATCGGATAAATATCTAAATGTTTATTGTGATATTATTTTAGAAATGTCATTCCATTTATTTTATTATAACAACTTCAAATGTTATTACTCACCATCTTTATTTAAATTCTGTAATATAATATTAAATTCTGTAATATAATTACTATAATTAATCCTTGGAATGTATTACCGCAAGATGAAAAGATAAGTATCAGTTTAGCTTTCAATAGACAAAATCATGAAACCTAATCCATTTTGGGTTACCAAAATAAAACAATGTAAGTTTCTCAGTAGCTACCAGTAACATTTATATGCTGCCTACAAAATAAAAAAAATGCATATCCCTAAAAGGAGAGAAATAGTTACGTTATGCGTTGTGCTTTGGTTTCCTATCAAATCTAGGAGGCTGTGATGAGAAAGAATACTGGATCCGGTCACTAATAAACTCTATGCTGCAGAGTTGTAGTAAAAAAGGACTGCATTAACCACAATCAGCTTTTGGGTTTATCGTATTCATGGCCAGTGTGCAGTTTTCAGATGATAATTTAAAAGGAAAATCATTATTTAAGATTGCGCTGTAAGAATTTTGGGAGAAAGACTGACAATGCATTTCTTGGCCTATGGCATTTACCCAGCTAATGAATCTTTTTTGCTTTCTATAGGGAATCAGATGAGCAGTCGTCTGATGAGTATGCGCAGTGCCAATGGACTGTTGATGCTACCTCCAAAGACAGAGCAGTATGTGGAACTTCATAAGGGAGAGGTGGTTGACGTCATGGTCATTGGAAGACTATGATGTTACCAGCAGGAGAAAAGTTTTGATGCATGTCCACATATCATTGACTGTATCCTGTAATATGCAACGGCACAGCTAGTTTTTCTGAATTGGATAAAAGTTGATCAGTATAAACACCTTGAACTATATTTCAAATGGATTTAAATAAATACCTTTTAAAAAAACTTCAAAAACAAATCTTAAAAGAATTTATTCTGATTATATCAAAGCAACTTTTTCATTTCTTGCAATTGCTTTGTGTGTTCAATGCTAGTTCCAATAGCAGTAGCTTTTAGTAGACAGCGGTAGGTGCCTGCAGAACTTGTGTTTTTTCTCATCTTTAAGATTCAACTACTTATGCTCTTAAAACAAGGCTGTCTGCTTATTTATACTAGTGTAGACAACACTTGGATTTTCCCTTATTAGTATGCTTCATAACTGCTTCACCGAGAGCTTCTGCTTGTTCTTTATCGTATCTCGTGTTGATGTGCACAGTGCCAAAAGCAGAGTGGCTGCCCTGGGAACCCGATCAAGCCCCAAGGTTTTCCTCCTTGCTGCGCGTTCAGGGATACCTGTCATCCCAGCAGCCACCCAGCTCAGTACTATTGGGCAGTAACTGGATACCTTTTGTTTAAACAAACAAAAAAATTGCTTCCTTAAGTGCTGACAGCCTTTTTAACCAATACATTTAAAATGTACAGAATTAAAATCTTTAAAAAAAAAATCAAAGACTGATCTTGTACAGATATTAGTGTTACCAGCATTCATGTGGAAATTAAATAAGAAATAAAAACTAATGTTAAACAACTCTGTACCATAACATTTTCTGTAATGATACTGAAATTTAAATGAATAAAAAAAAATCCTGAATCATTATTTAAAAGGTGATTGTGTTAAGCCTGTTTTCAGTCTTGGGGAAAGGACACCATGGTTCAAAAATTAAATGTGCACAGATATATTGGAGAAGAAAATTGCTGATGCATAAATTTTGAATTTAAAAGGTTTTAATAAGGTTGTGCTATTTTTCTTGAGTAATCTTAAAACTGCAATCCTTGGAAGATACTTTAACAATACGATTTACGAAAACATCACCAATACAGATTAACTTAAAAATATAGGATTTAAATCATCTAAGAAACTGACATAAGTGAAAGAAAATGTTTAACTACTGTATGGAATATTTCTCCATTTTAAAAATTATATGCCTCAGGAACACTATTGCAGTTAAGTATAATTAACCCAAAGTCACTTACATAATGTGACACTTCTAGGTGTAAGTAAGAAGTGAAGGAAATAAATTCAGTATGAGATAACTAACTACAAGATTGCTTTCAGGATGCTGCGTAGTGAAAAAATATTTTGAGTTCAGTTGTTCCCCCTACACAGCATTATTGTTTTCATTACTTCTTAAAATATTTGTTTTTTAAAAATTCCATAAAGAGTTACATAAATTATATTTTGCCTTAAGATAACATTTATTGCTAATAAGCTGTAAAAATATGGTGAAATGAGAAATACATTTTATTCTAGTCTAGAATTAAGGCTAGTAAAAATACTATCAAATGTAGAATGTAGAGCTGAAAACTGATTTGATATTGATCATGGCACTTCATGACTGACCGCAATCCTATTTTCATTTGGGAATAAGCCAAGCAATGATGGTGAACATTTCTTCTCTAGAAGAAGAATAAGTAGAAAGTTTAACACTGTTTAGCTTAATGTCAATAGTTAGACGAGTTAGAGTTAGATAATTCCTTCCAATAACTCCTTTGATTTATCTGCCCTCTTCACTGAACATCATAACCAGATTAGAAATAAAAAAGTGTGCTTTCTTAAACAAGATACTTACAAAAATGCAGATTTATAAAAGTGCAATGCTTTTCATTTTTGTTTAAATTAGGTAAAACATCTTTTTACAAATGAAGATAATATCACAACTTGTTGGTAATAGCACAAAGACATTTGTATAACTCTTAAGAAGAAATCCCTTCTTAATCTCATATTGTATTTCAAAAATCTTATTTTACAAATGGCTTTAATCCAGATTGATTCTTTGGGCCATCGTTACTGTTGATTTTGATTTTTTTCTGTGTATTTCTATAAATTTCTGCTCCCCATCAAAAATGCCTTTCTGTTTGTATTTCGTAGTTCTCACACTTCAATGTTCTAAGATTATTTGCCAACACAAGCATGTTCACTCTCTGTTTCCTGCACTAAAGTAAGTTTTTTGTTATTCTTCTACACGTTAACAGGTCTCTTCCTTATGTTTACTAATATCTCTTCTCTAAAGCTTATATTTCACATATCTATATTCTACAATTATACTTTCTCTGCAGTTTTTTACCTTTCCTTCACTTCTGCATAGATATATAGAGCGTTGTGTTCTAAGGGAACATATTCACAGCAAAGATAAACCCCCAAGGGGACTCAATGGCTCTCAGAGAGAGTGCTAATGACCAGATGACTGTAAAGAAATATAATCTTTCCATTCCGCCCCCACCATCCTGTCAGAACCTACCATTTCATACCCCCACCATCTAGTCACAATTGATGAAGCTTCTTGAATGAGAAGCAAAGCGTTTTCTTCTTGCTCAAAGAAAAAGAGTCCAGTTGCCTTTTGAAAAAAACAGCATCTTTGAGACATCTATCACTAATACCTTAATTATATTAAACAACTACTTATTAACTTCACACTAGCTTTTATATTGCAAGTGCCATCAAGAAAATCATCAGATAACAAGTCAGGCCACTTTGTCAAGGCTTAAAAAACAGCAGAAATTTGATGAAATAATGAATGTTAAGGTATGTACTAGCTAATTACTCAATACAGAGAAATTATATAGAGAGAAACTGTATAGGGAAACACTGTATATGAATGGAAGGAAAGACGTAACATTGAGAGGAGCAAAATAGATAGCTGATAATCTATGCTGGCTGGGTACTTCTGAGAGTTGAAGTGAACCCATCTTGAAGTTGCTGAGGTTAAGAAATACTGATCTAATCAAGCAAGAGAAATTATTTCTGGAAAAAAATAACAATTTGCAGAAGGTCCCTCACTGAAGATGTCAAATAAGCTAATGGTCCTGAAAAATATATTATTTCTTAATAACTATAGGTCAATACAGGTGGCGCAGCGGTTAGAATGCAATACCACAGACCCCTTCTGCTGACTGGTGGCTGCCAGCAGTTCAAACCTCACCAGCTCAAGGTTGACTCGGCCTTCCATCCTTCCAAGGTGGATAAAATGAGTACCCAGATTGTTCGGGACAATATGCTGACTCTGTAAACCGCTGTATAGCACTGTGAAGCGGTATATAAGTCTAAGTGCTAGTGCTAGACCTTGACTTACCACTGGTCAATTAACAACTGTTCAGTTATGATGGCTGCACCACCACCACCTTCATCACCATCACCTGCAGTCATATTTGGGGTATTTGGTAACTGATTCATCTTTACAGCTGTTTGCAACATCCCATGGCCACATGTCTGCAATTTGTTGTATTTTTTTGGCTGGTTTCTGGCATTCACTTCTAGTTTCCAGCAAAACAATACATATTGGGGACAACTGATTTGCTTAATGACTGTAGCTTTCACTTAATGACTGCTGCATTTGCTTAACAACTGCCACAAAAAAGTGGGAGGAAAAATCAGGTCCAGTCACGTGATACCTTGACTTATAATCACAACAATTAACAACCGTAATTCTCAGTTAGTCATACGTCAAGGACTATCTGTATAAATAATGTTCAAATACTACCATCCTTTGTATACTTTGATAATAGTTCAATTTTAACAGAATTTAAGGGATCTGTAATCTTTAATTCTAGTTCAAGACAGAAAGTATAGTAGCCTTTAATAGTGCCTTATCATTGTGATGAGATTAGTAGTCCAAAATGTAGGGGACCATTGTTCCTCCACCCATTTACTAGATGATGTGCTATCAGGAGAATAAAGTATATTGTTACTGTTTTAAATAATATAATTTAATTCTAACATGTCCTTTCATACATTTTTGTCCTTACATTCTCTTTAAGATTTCTTTTTCAGCATCCCATCCCTTGTTCAGTTCCGAAATTCAGCTGTGCCCTCTCTGTATGATCAGTTGGTATCAGAATCCTTTCTAATTCACTAAAGAAGTCACCTATGTTTGGAAAAAAAATAAGCATGTTGTGTGGGAACAGAATGAATAATCACTTTCCCCCCCCAGACCTATTTCTAAGGCATTATTATAACAATTATATTTCTCATTTTCTCTTGCAGAAGGATATTAAATTTTGTCAGCCTTTATGTCATATATAAAAGAAGTAATACTTCATTTTCAAAGAACAGGATGGCTACAGTAAGAGTAATAATGCTAATAGATGCCAGTCTTTTATATGTCACCAGTTCAACCCTTATGGGAACTGACTAGACCTGAAAATTATCATCGGAAAGTGGTTTAATGCTCTTTGTGAAAATTACTAACACAAGAAACTCTTCAACTCATTTGTCAGACAAAAGTGAAAATAGAATGTGGTTGATTGAGTCTGAAAGCAAAAATCTTAGCCATTTGTTCTTAAGAATGCCCATAATCTTGAATGGAATATTAAAAGGTGTGTTGTAAATGTGATCAAATTCTGACTGAATTTTTTATTTTATTTCTTGATGAGATTAAAGGTTTCACTTCTCTTTGTTATGGATCACATTCACTAATCTTCTATAGTCTTTGATAAGTGTAACACTTCCAATATTAATGTGCAGAAAGTGTCCTTCTCCATTACTTCTGACTTCCATCATCACGACTGAATATCAGTGATTTACAAAGCTAACTATTGCTTCTTTCCTCTGAAAAATGAGAAGGTTGTTAGTCCAGGCAAACATGACCAAACTTAGTCATCTATGTTTTGTGGGAAATTTCTTTCATTTGGAGCTTTCTTTGCACCAAGAAAACCATTTAGTCATGAGCTTTGAATTTCTTTCAATATAGCTCTCTCTCACCTTTTACCTAAAGAAATAGCATTCATGAAAGCCAACATATAAATCTGTATAACCTTGAATCAGAATTATTAGCACAACCTTTCTAAGACAAATAGAAAGAGGAAAAAGATTTTTTTAAATAGGTGTATTCTAGGCAGTGCTTTGGGGTCTTCAAAAATAATGGAAGATGGAAAGGAAGCTGAGAATTCAACCTTTTAGAACCATTAGCTTACTTTTAGAGATACAACTTGCATATAACAAAAAACTCAATATTTGCAAGAGATGTAATTTTTTAACTACTTAAAAGAAACATCAAAAATACAAATTATCTTGTCAATTCTATAACACTTGAAATGGCTGGATGGAAGTAGTATGTTATCTATAACAGGGGTCCCCAACCACCGGGCCACGGACCGGTACCGGTCCGTGGAACATTTTCTACCAGGCCGCCGGTTTGCTGGGCGCCGCCATCTTGTTTTGATGAGAAAGTGCTTCCAGTGAGCTTTTCTGGTTGGAAAGTGGCATTTGGGTCCTGAAGGAATCCTCGCACCTTAGTTTCATCAAGGGGGTGGTGGCTTCGAACAAAACTAAGGCGCGAGGATTCTTTCAGCATCCAAGGCAAGGCGAGCCGAGCGACCACCCCGAAGCTGTCCCGAAGCCCATTGACAAAGGTACAAAGGAGGAGTTCAAGGTGGCGGGGAGAAGCGGGGGATGGCTGGCTGGCCGGTCGTTTGGCTCACCTTGCCATGCGTGCTGATGCCGGTACTGGGCCGCGGATCATTTTGTGATGCCAGTACCGGGCCATGGCACAAAAATGGTTGGGGGCCACTGATCTATAACTTACAGGATGAAGATTGTACTGAATTCAGTGTCCACTCCCATTTTCCCACCAAGAAGTTAGGTGGAAGGAAACAAATTAAGTGGAAGCAAACAACAGCATTGGGGAAAAGCAGTGAGCAACTCTGTTTAAATGAAATTACTATTATTTGCAAGACTGGATGGTGGTGGTGGTGAGATTGGAGAAGTTAGCAATATATGTATTCCAAGCACCCAATCTGTGACCTGCAAACTGAGGTTCCCTCAACCAGGTTCCTTCAGAAAACCATCTTACTGTTTCTGTTGCTCTTTTGCTTGCCACTCTCCCCAAGAATTCATTCTAAATGAAGATATAGTCAGATTTTTAAAAATTTCTCACCTAAGTCTTTCTTACAAGAACAAGAAATTTTCTTACAAGAACAAAACATTTTCCATTAGCTGTGTTGTTGAACTGTAAAGTTATACTTTATATCAATGAAACCATAGGCATCTTGCAAAAACTTGCAGTAATGATCTATGATTGGAAGACATTACTAGGAATTCTGGACAATAACAAAGACCACCGCACAATTCATTTTAATTACAATATACCCTGTGCTCATCTAGGAGATCTTAATTGTATTCTTATCAAAATTGTATGAAAAAAATAATTGAACTAACTTTCTATTGAGAATCTATTCCACAGAAGTGAAGTCTGAAATTAAGGATATGGTGAACGCACAATTACTGCAGACTGTTTTTCAACCATGCATTTTAACATTTAACAAGCTATTTTTATGTAGCATGAGTTTAATAAGAACTAAACTATATTACTTTATAGACTTGGTTTTAAAAAGATATTATTTTTTTGCTGAAGTTTATCCAGCCAAATGTTTACTCTGTGCCTAGTATACAAAAATGTTTTCCTTTCCAAACATACTTTTTACTTATGATTTTTGTAGAAAACACTTGCTTCTCTCACCATGAAAAGGTTAAGTAAACATTGTATGTAGTGATTCCTTTGTCTGACACAAATATGCTAATAAGGCATTATTCTCTCAGAACCTGCTGGGACTGGATAGGTTGGTTTATTTTTCAAATCTTTTATCCTTGTATCCACTGTTTGCTCTTGTCCAGAGAAAAATCCAGGAACATGCAGACAACCTATACAGTTTTATGTAAGAATTCTGTTGTATATTGAATAATTTTACTATGACACTTTCTAAATGTTCTTAATTTTAATATTGTGAACTTTTAGAGTTTGGATTGTGGCCCATCTTTAACAAAATAGCTTGAATACAAGCTATTTTAATTCTGTAAGCATACTTAGGACTTAGAACCCTCAGTAAGAAACACACACCATAATTTTTCATTGTGTTCTTCACCATTAATCATTAAAAAGTTGCCACTAAATAATACTATCATCAGTTTGGCCCAACTGTAATCTTCAACACTGAAGATAGTCCAGAGATTAAATGTCCTCAGATGTTTCTTACATCCCTATTCAGATCATTTTATTGAATTGTATCTGGTAATAATTTCTGAACTGTGCAATGGACTTGGTATACTTCTAAGAATTCCACAATACAATACAATTATGATAGTGTGCAGGGATAATGCTTATTATGTGTTACTATTTGCTCTCTCAAGGATTTCAGTATTTTCATTTCTAGCATTTGTCAAAAACAATTGATAATGTCACTATTTTGGTTCATTCTGCTCTTCAACATATTTCAATGTGAAATAAATGTGCATGTACTGAAACAGAATGTATGAAGAACTAATATTAAACATTGTGTCAAAGCTAATGAATAATATCAGATACCAGTGAGGTTGCTTATTTGGAGTTTTTCTCGCAAATTAAAAAGGGCCATGGACCAAGAAAGCAACTGCACCCAAAAGAGGTTAAATGTAGCCATTTCCTAACAACCAGTTCCATGATTCTTTTATGTACCAATACCTGTCATTTCTAACTACACCTTTCTGCATGATGTCAGGTAAGCTATTCCGTTTTGCATATGCTTCTATTGTGACACAACTTTCTCTCACATCTGAATGCCAATGATGGCTTGGAAAATTCTATAAGGGAGCACTTGCTTCTTGACCTTTACTGGACCATTTAATGGACCATTACAAACTGTTGGGGAAGGATGTTACTGGGCCTTTTTTAACTGTTCATCTCGAGAAATTCAATGGCCTATAAAAAAAAAAAGAGAGAAATAAGATTTAATAGCCAAGCCATCCACTGTGGGAGGCCAAAAATCTAAAACGGCATTTGCAATAGTCTCTTTTTTGTGCATTGCATTTGAGACACATGTTTAAAAATGACGTTTTGATCACATGGTTTCAGTTGCTTTCCCTACTTCTTTGAGTACATCCCACCTGCTCTCCTAACAGAAATCCCTTTTAAGGAGAGACATTATTCGAAATTTGTAACTTGTTCATTGTGGAAATGTAACCGATATACAAATAGATACAGTATATAATTTGGTTATTGGCCTGCCATCTTTCTAATTCTAGGCTAAAATAATGAAAATTTCTTCACCTGCTTATGGAGGTCTATGGAGATTCTCAGTCATGCAGGTCATGGTTGTCCCAAAGGTGCTTTTTTCAAGAGGCAACTGGATTTTCTGGTTTTTCTTTGAAGATGTTTCACTTTTCATCCAAGAAACTTCTTCAGCTCTTCTCTTCAGCTCTGAAAAAGCTTAGATAAGAAGTGAAACGTTTTCAAAGAAAACCCAGAAAGCCCAGTTGCCTCTTGAAAAAAGCACCTTTGGGACTGCTTATGGAGGATTGGCTTATTAGTTGCTTAAATCCAAAACAGGAATGTTAAAAATGTGTTTGTCATGTAACGCTTTTTTATATGAGCTTATCCAATAAAAACCCATTTTTCAAACCAATATATATGAACTTGAAACCACTATAAGTAAAAACTCTGTCTCAGCAAATATATATTAAGGAGAAATTCATACACTGTAGACTGAAAATAATGCTTAATCTAAAAGCAACAAGTTGCCCATTTCTCTATAAATAAACCAAACGTGCTTTATAAAATGCTTGGCTCTATAGAGAAATTATCTGTGAATGATGCTTCAAGTTATCCAAAAGAGCATCTGCTGAATTCAGTTCAGTCTAGCTGATGAGCATGTGTCCTAATACATTATACATTTGCTGCAGGGCTTGGCTTCCCCAGAGAGTATTACGTCCAACACTGCTAAAACTTTTCAGAAGAGCCTACTACAATCTCTTCTTATATTACCAAGTCTTAATCCTCATATAATAATTGACCTTTTCTGGATCATTTTAGTGGCCCACTTTATCAAATTTATATCAGCTCATCTCGCACAGTGAAGTAACACTGAGCTTACAATATAATAAAACATATAGAAATAAAAACAATTCTAAAACATAAAAACAGATTAAAATTACAAACTAAAAAGTGAAGCTATCTGAAAGCCCTCCAAAGCAACCACTCATCTCTGAATCCTTAAATCCATCTTTATACAGATGGAGCTTATTAATAGCAGCAAGTATCTCTAAAATAACATGCCTGAACATTACTATGTCCAAATGTCAGAGTTTACAGAAATCACCCCTAGACATTCAGGATAGTGATGGACTCCAACGCATGATATGCCTTTCAAAAGGTTTGAAAATCAAGGCTTCCAAAGCACTCTCTCCAATAGTCTGAAATAGTGGAGGCAGCAGTATATCCATTAGTAAATAGTTCGTGTATAAAAGTATCATTCATTCTTGTCTTGTGTTTAGGCATAATAAACAGCTGCCACTTTTAAAAGCTTTAAAAACACAACCAACAAAATCAGCAAACCTGCTATGGGAGATCTGCAGAAAGTTCTTGTCAAAGGAGAATATATTCCCTTGAAATCTGCTCCTGTGTTTGAAAGTAAATTTGTTCAGGTAATTTATTTTTTGAAGTGCATTTGTTTAATTGGTAGAAAGATTTTCAATTACAGGGACTGAAAAAGTAAAAAAGATAGATGGAAAGGTTAGCCCAGTACTTGTTCCCTCAGGAACAAGAGAACCATACCAATATAGGACAGCAGGATTAAGTAGCTTTTATCAGAATTGTTGTTTAACTTTCTTTCCTTTCTACCTTGAAGCAAGAAATAACTTAATTTCTTTTAAGAAACCACTTTGGATAATGAGAATTCCAATAATTCAATTCAATTTTACCAATTTGGATTAATTTTTTTTAATCTACCTTCAAGGCTAGTATTGTTCAATGCAAACAGATTTCTAAGTGGTTTTTCACAGATGTTTGCAATGTCCTTTTTTAAAAATAAGTTTTATGAATAGTTATATCATTTTGCAGCAATTCCAATTGCTATTGAAGCACCATGTCCATTCCAAATTTAAGGTCCATTACTAAACCCCAGAACTTTTAAGCTGCGGATCCTCCTAGGGTTCCCTCCTATTCCCTCTTCTTTTCATTCCTAGTATACAGCTGTTCAAGTCATCCAGGCATTGTATATATTAAATCAAAAGCACAACATACACAAAGGGTTTGTATTCTATGTAAAGCATATGAAATATTTTGTTTGCATATCCTAGTCTACAAGGCATGCATCCTTTGTTACTCACATCATACATACTATTGCTTGAATATGTAATAGTTGCTTTTTAACTTTTTTTTAAAGACTGTAACAAAGAAAGCAGCAACACCCAGCATTACTATTTCTTTCTTTAACCCCCAAGGGAACTCTTAATGATGAACTGCACCTCAGAATTTAATTTGGTTTGGTTTGATTTAGGCCACATTAACAACTTAATCCTGTCAAAACTTGAATTAAATTGAATTTCTCCAATTAGCAGCTGATCAATTCAGGAAAGATGTTAAAACTGCTGTATTATTACTAACAGAGCATCTGACTCGTTGTATCTTGATGCTTGGTTTTCTCAGATCCTATACTTTGAATTCTTTTGCAGGAAATTGGACTGATTGGTTTAGATGTCCCTTTCAAACTGTCATGAGAAAAGGATTATGCAATGCTATGGGTTGAGGTCTCAAGAGACTACTATAGCATAGGGGATAAATTTCAATTTTTTTGCTATGAGCTCAGGGGAGGAAGGGAAGGTCAGAAAGATGTTGAGCTAGCCAAGATCAGAAAATGTGCAGGTCACTAAAACTTGCTAAACAGAGTGATCAAGCTGTCAGAGAGTGAAACGCAATTGAAAAGCATTGCTAAACAAGCAAAAATTCCATAATTTGGTAATGCTCAGGGAATCTGGACATTAAATGAGGTTGTCACCACTGTTACTTCCAGCAGTGTGACTAGCCTGCAACAGGACCTTTTGCAATAGGCAACTGAGATACCACTGGACTAAACTGACGAGTGATATCCAGTGACAACTCTTACCGACTCTTATTAATCTCAAAGAATAATTTCATAATTCAGGGTAACCCTGTACTTTTCAGCTCTTTGATCTTGGAGAAAGTGGTAGAGTTAGACGCTAAGGGTTCAGTTCTGGCTGAAGACCTCAGGTTTGGTCTCCTGGCTTTCCATTGAAGCCTCCTCCTTCTCCTTCAAGGAAGAATACAAAATGTATTAGCTTAAACTGGTGTGCCAATTATGGCCCTTCTTCATTAACCCTATGGTATAGATTTGCCTTTTCAATGGCAAAACTACACCATTTCTAAGACTGAATTTAAATAAAAATAGCTACTAATTAATTACTCTGATATATTATCCTCTACTTAGACTCAATTTCTAAGAGATACACGTGTCTGTTTATGTATAAAATTTAGAATCAATAAAACTCATGTAGCTATTCTAATGCTGCAGTGCTTTAACTTTAGCATTATACTGTATATATGCTCTTTGGAATGATTATCAAAACATACTTTTAATGTGTTTTAGTAAACACCCTAATTCTAATTCAATCAAAAGTAAGTTGTCAGTTGTATAATGTTATCCAGGAATTAATGTACTCTTCAGCTCAACCCAACAAATGGACCTTGGTATAAGTATTTAATTACCGTAACTCTCTTCATGTACTGTACTTTAACACTTGTTTATAGCTCTTCATCATTTCATATGCTAATTCTTTTTTGATGAGCCATTGAGGTGAATTCATCTTGTGGTGACTGTATGAGTGACTGTTTATCATCTTGATAAATTTTTGTAATAACATAGTTTTTCCAAGAATGTATCTATTTTGAGTTCATTCATATACCGTAACCATTATTGTCATCTTTTACTTTCCCCCTGATTTGCTAGAATTCTTTTTTCTTAATTTCATCATTCACTCACGCTCCAGAATTATGTTAGTTTCTGGTAACTGCACTTTTTATTATGCTTGGGACAAACTTTTTTTTTCAGGTAAATAGGAAAGGTGGATCAATTTACCTTCATAATCGTCCCAACTATGTGACTGTGGGCATATGTGCCTCTAGCACAAAACTGTCAATGCCAAATGTAATGCTGCTTGCCAATTCATCTCCCTATTCCTCCAAAGAAGACCTTTCAGCCCATCCACCATCTACCCAGCCCTCACATTCCGAAGAAGAACTGGTACTCACCAGGTGAGTTAACTACTGAACTAAACTACTAAACTGTTTTTAAAAAAACACTCAAGTATATAGTTATTTACCATAAGTTGATTGGGAGAAACAGGACAAATTTTATCCACTATTCCCATTTTCTCTTATGTAAGAACTTTTTCCATGCACAAGATTAATTTCCTTTGTAATTACTCTTAATATCAAAAATCCATTTATTATCCATTATAAATCCATTTATAGCTCATAAACTACTTTCAGTTCTTGCTGAATAAAATTAGTGGTTAAGACACCAGGCTAGAAAATGCAAGACTGTGGGTTTTATTCCTACTTTAGGCACAAATGAAGCTGAGTGACTTTGGGCCAGTCAGTTTCTCTCAGCCTTAGGAAGCAGGCAATGACAAACCACTTCCAAACCATATCTATTTTTTCTGATGATGTTCTTTTTAATAAAATAGAAAAATATAGTCTAGATCATGGATGTCAAACTCGATTGCGTCACATGACGTATTGTGTATTGTGATGTTTTTTGCCTTTGCAGAGCCAGGGTGGGTATGTATGGCCTGCACATAAGGCATCAAGCCTCACAGGCATCCGGCTGCCAGTTTGACAGGCCTGGTTCGACAGACCACGTCTAGATGATATGGTATCTAAATGGCCCAAGCAAGTAACAAGTAACATAGCACTGATGAGGTGTCACCCAAATGGAAACTGGCACCAATGTAATGCAGTGAAAGACATACATGGAACATTATAAAATTAAGAGTGCCAGATAGTGCAAAACTAGAAATGTACCTTAAAATGTTATGCATTTTTGCATTGTTACTTTTTTCTTATTTTACCATTCAAGAAGCTGGAAGATCTGTCTGGATTAGGTATACTATTCAATGGCTTCTTTCTATTATATGCACTCCTGTTGCCAGTCTTCCTTCATAAAATGTACTTTTGTACATGTTTGTTTACAGGCAATCCAAATCAATAATTAAATCTGTTTGAAACCTGTCCTGTTCAATGTAATGAATTGTTAAAATGTTACCTTTCTGACACTGATGTGACAACTTTGTTGCAGGTTCTTGCCTTTGCAGTTTGTAGACCTCTCTGTTCACTCTGCTAATAAGAGACGGCTGAAGCTGAAGTTGGTGAATGGTCGCGCCTACTACCTAGAACTCTGCGCTTCACCACAGAGGCAGAGTGAGATATTCTCTCAGTGGGTGCAGCTCATCAATCTGCTGAAATCTCAATCTGAAGGGCCTTCAATCAATACTCTTTATAAGGATTTTGAAACCCAGGAGGACAATAAAGCCATCGGGAATAAAACAGGAATACAAGTAAGCACATACTGGGTAGACCCAACATTACTTCAACAAGTCAGGAATATTGTTGGAAATGAGACCCTGAGCAGTCAAACACCACATATACCAAAACTGTTCAATAAAATAGGTATTTTTGTAAAGTTGATTTTTTTTTTTTAAAAAAAAGTGACCGATATCAATTCTTTGCTCACTTTACCATGTTAGGGAAAGTACCTTACATATAAACTGACCTTTAATTTTTTTGATGTTTCTAAAAACTGGTGTGAAGAAAAAAACACTGCTATGCTTTTATTGCTTTGCTCTGAAATAGTCTTACAAGTCTTCCGAGAAGATTGGGAGATACAAGCATACATTGCTTAATAAAATTATTGGTTAGTGGGTTGGCCTGGCCCAAATTCCTATTTAAGCAGAAGAAAAATTTTAAACTGCTAAGATAAAAATATAGATAGACAGAAAGATGGAATCTAAATAACTCATTCCTTAAGAATCCCCGCTGAAAAATGATCATGACAAAAGGAAATCTTGAAAGAGAATATAGTCATCCAGAGCAAATTACACATTTTGCGGTGTCATACAGTTTTCAAATCAGTTGCATATGTAAAAGAAACCAAAGTATCATACACACTGAAGTAATTCGGAAACATTTGATATTGGGCAATTTTGTATATCACAATCAATTGCTGTACAATTAAAAAAAACTCCTAAGGTATTTCATGTGTAACACAAAGGCATGGCAATCCCACAGGTTCCTTTTCAAAAGGCAACTGGACTTTCTTTGTTTTTCCTTGAAGATGTTTCGCTTCTCATCCCAAAAATTTCTTCTATTCAAGGAAAAAGTCCAGTTGTCTTTTGGAAAAAGTACCTTTGGGACAACCATGATCTAGATAACTGAGAATCTCCATAGACAAAAGGCATGGAAAGTATAGAAAAAAATTAAAATCCTGGAGAAATTTTAAGTTGTGGATGAATCAATAAAAATGTTCTATTTCTTCAAATCCTACATTTCAATTCAATAATTCAGCTACATAATACATTTTCCAGAGTGGCAAAATTGTCATTTGACTGTTGCATTATATAATATACATCCCACATCCCACTAGTAAAAATGTCACCCAATTAAAAAAAAAAGTGTTGCTAGACTTGAACATTTCACACATGATCTACAGCCAGGGGCTCTCGATGACTGAAAAATAGGCAGCCAAAAGCCTGGAATGTTACATCTTAAGGATTCTGCAGCCTATATAGTATGACCTTAAACATGATAAAAAATATACTTTTCAAGAGCTATTCTAAGGAGGTTCCATAGGAGAGGATATCTTCTTTTTTTTTTCAATTCCATGTCTTTTCTACTGTCAGTCCGCAGCCAGCATAAAGCAGGCTGCTTACAAATGATACAGGATCAGGACGCTGTGACATCAGCCTAAGGTGTCCTTAATGCAAGTATTTGAAAAAATCTAGAATTAGCTGCATACCACTTGGTTAACTTCTATGCGAGATAAACCATGTCATCTCTGAAAAGCAATGAAAAATAATGACAATCTTAATCCACAGACCTTTTAAGTCCAAATAACTGGATTCAGTGTGCAGTTATACACATTTAACTGAAATTATTACATGTAGTTACAAGAAAAATGCAAAAAGAATAAGCTGCACAGCAGAATCTTTTAAAGTAAAGCAATGTTACAATATGCTTTGTGACAGTACATTTAAATATAAATCATACTTATCTATGGAAATTCTCAGTCATCCAGATTAGGGTTATCCCAAAAGTGTTTTTTCAAGAGGCAGCTCCAGAGCTGAAGAAGCTTCTTGGATGAGAAGTGAAACGTCTTCAAAGAAAAACCAGAAAGTCCAGTTGCCTCTTGAAAAAGACCTTTGGGACAGAAATCATACTTACAAATATCAAATTTAATAATAGTTTAAAACCTATTAAAATATTGCTAATGTGATTTTCTGTTTGTCATTTTGTGCCTCTCATTCTTCCCAATCTACAGGGAAATATTTGGGTTAAATATTCTAGGTTGCACTCTGAATCATCTCCACAGCAAATTCACAGAAACTCATGGTAGTTTTACTGTACTGAGTTTTATACCAGGTGTTCAGGTTTTGCTACATATGGCCTGATTCTGTATGCTTTCTTATTCTTTCTTCCTCAGGAAAAAAACACAATAGAACCTCTTACAAATCAACCAGTCAGTCAAGAGTCAACAGAACTCAGTAAGAAAGCATCTTCCAAGCATGTCACCTATTCAGATGTTGTGGGTTCTATTGCAGAATTTCAGAATAAGAGCCAAACAATAGTTTCTTCCGACAGCTACATGAAACAGCCCCATGCAGACTCAATGAAACAAAACAATTTTAGTCAAGAATTAATCGAGACAGCTATCAGAAAGAAAAACTCTAGGTAAGTGAAATAGATTGATGTGTGTGTGTGCGCGCACGCACATACACACGTATAAGGACATATGCGGGCATACGTACAATACATATATTTTCCATTTTCTGATTCAGCATAGAGTTTTTATACCAGTACATCTGGCTTGTAATGCAGTCATTGGAGCACTTTACATATTCCTTGGTCCTAAGACCCCATTTATTAAGCACACTAGAGGGATGGTGAACCATAGGATTTCAAATTTTGATCTAGAACAGAAAGAAGAAAATATCAAAAGATAAATCTACATCTGAATGTCTAAAATGAAAGTAATACAACTCTAAAACTAAGGTGACTAAGGTAATAAATTCACATTATCAACTTTGAACAATGGACAACATAAGTAACATTTAAAAGCCTATTAACTTATAGGGTCTTCAAATTTCTTTTAACTTGCAAGGAAAAATTTAAACATGACCCAAACAATGCAATCGACTCCCAGAATTCCTGAGCTAACATGACTGGAGGAAGAACTCTGGAAGTTGAAGTCCACAAGTATTAAAACTGTCAACTTTGAAGACCCCCGAGCTATACGAACAGAAGAAAACATTTAAATCAGCAACAATTCTTATCGTGGGTTTGGGAGTGATTCCGACATCATTGAGGTGAATCAGGGAAATCTGTAGGGAAACAGCACTGAAAAGATGAGTAAGCCAGCTCCCCACATACTATGAACTCTTCTTGTGGCAAAATATGGAACTTGATTCCTTCAAAGCCATTACAACTTTGATTTTTGTTACCTACTTCAAATGCCCCTGCTTTGTTTAATAAAAGCAATATCTATTTGTTGCTGTGTGTAATTCAGCTTAGAAATCTTAGAAATCTTCCTTAAATTCTCAGGATAAAATCTTACTAGTTTCGATTGTCCTTATTGCTTGCAGGGAAAGGGCACCTTTTACCAGAAGTGAAAAACGACTGCAATCTTCAGGTAGGGATAAACTTCATATCAAAGTGGATTAGGGCCAGCAGGCAAAGTCTTGGAACCCTGGAAAGCTCTTAGGAACAGGCAGTTGCCAGGTTAAAAAAATAGCTTTGTACCCCAGGGGAGAATTAGGAATATTCAGTTTAAAGCTGCTCTCAGAATTATGCAACTGTGAAAGTGTCAAGATCTTGCAGTGATAAAAACATTTTTACCACCTCTGCCTTATATGCAGTAACTATTCCTGAATTACCTTTAGCAATTTATTCAGTAGTAACTTAAAGTGAGAAAAACTTACAGGTGGTCCTCAATTTACAACCATAACTGGGGCCAGGATTTCCATCGTTACATTGGTGAAAAGCGAGGCATCACGTGATCAGACCCGCTTATCACCGTTTTTATCATGGTCATTAAGCAACTCACATGCTCATCAAGAAACCCAGCTTCCCCAGTTGATATATTGCTTGCCTGAAGCAGATTGGAAAGGTTGCAAATCGTGACATGACCGCAGAATGCTGCAATTGGTCACCAATGCAAGTTGGTTTCCAAAAATGCCTCTATTGGGATCACATGGCACAGGAGTGGTGCGATGGTCGTAAGTGCAAGGACAGGTCATAAACCACTTTTTCTGAAGCCATCGTAACTTTGAACTGTTGTTAAACAAACAGCTATAAGTCGAGGACTATCTGTAATGCAATTTGGTATGGCATCTTTCTGCATAGTCTGGAAGCTTCAGCTAGAGTGAAAGGCAGCAGCCTTAAGAATTCTTAATCATTTATAAAGTCCTGAGCTTCCCCACAGAAAACATTTCTTCCTATATATCTTTAATAGGCCACTGAAATCATTAGAAGCTTTTGTTGTTGGGCAATGTCTCATGAATTTATGTTTGGCATCAGCAGGCAACCTTTTCTGTTATAGCACTCATTCTATAGAACAGTCTCTCTTAGAAATAGGCTGTGCGCTGGCTTTATTACAATTTAAGCACATGATGAATTTTAAATTTGCTTTGGCATTTTAGGAAGCCTCTAAAATTGTTCATGGATACTGGTTTTATTACATTTTATTATTTCTTACTGCACTTTTTATCGTATCTAATATACATTTAACATTGCATGTAAGCCAGAAGTGTTTTGCATGACAAACTGCATATTTTATTCTGAGTAAAATCAAATGAACACTACTAGTATTAAGACTGCTAAACCTTAAAGTACAATAAAGAGGACATATTCAGTTACTGATCTGAACAACATTTTTAGTCAGTTGGTCCAACTTCCTCAACCCATGCCTTTGCTTGGAATATTAACACAGATGATATCTACCTACCCATTTTTCCTGTGGAAAGTCTCGGATCCTTTCAATTCCTCTACATTTCTATTCCTTTCATCATTCCAGTCCCATAATATTCCCTTGTGATACTGATTGATGCATTCTTCCCTCACCAGTCTTTCCTGGTTTTAATTCTTTTTCACAGCACATTTCATCATCACAACTACAGCATCAACAATTATCCTATCTGCACCTTAACTCATTATTTACCCAGAGAAAAATGAACAATAGCTTTCCACATGAACTTATCATTCCTTTATCTTATAAGTGGTCTTGACGGATAAGAAGTCTAATAAAGGAATATTATATTAAATATTCCTTTATCAGACTTCTTATCCGTCAAGCCCACTTAACCACCTTGAGAAAGCACAAGACCATACTTGACCATCCCCAATTCTAGTGTCCTAGGCAGCCTTCAGTAATCCTAAATATTAATAAATAAGTAGATTAGGCAAAACCTGGCTCAAAAACAGTATCTGTGAGAGGAAGTCCTAATGGATGATCACTTAAACATGACCCAGCAATGTGTGACAGCAGCCAAAAAAGCTAATGTAATCCGTGGTTGTATAAACAGAGGCATAGAATCAAAATCATGTGAAAATATTGGTACCGCTCTATAAATCCTTAGTAAGACCATACCTGGAAGACTGCACCTAGTTTTGGTCACAATAAAAAAAAGATGTTAAGACTTTGGAAAAAGTGCAAAGAAAAGCAACTAAGATGATTAAAGGCCTGGGGATAAAAACATGTGAAGAACAATTGGAGGAATTGGGTATGACTAGTCTAGAGGAAAAAAAGAACTGGGGTGACATGACAGCAGTCTTCCGGTATTTGGGGAAATCCCATAAAAGAAGAGGGGGTAAACTTATTTTACAAAGTATCAGAAAGCAAGACGAGAAACAATGGATTGAAACTAATCCAGGAAAGAAGCAACCTAGAATTAATGAGAAACTTTCTAACAGTGTGAACAATTAACCAGTGGAACCGCTTGCCTTCAGAAGTTGTAGGTGTTTCATCACTGGAGGTCTTTCAGAAGAGACTGGACAGCCACTTGTCTGAAATGGTATAGGGTCTCCTGCTTGAATGGGGGTTGGGCTAGAAAACCTCCAAGGTCCCTTCCAGCTCTATTCTGATTGATTCTGCCTTGTGTGTATCATTTTCTCTCCCAAAATTATCCACTTAGTTTAACCTCATGCTCCCAAGACTGGGAACAATAAACTTCTCACTATTCTCCTTTTGTATCTGGAGAACAAAGCCTCTTTCCCCAATCTCAAAATTTTCATCTGCTGAATCAGGCTGTGGAAACTACCTGGATCTTTGTATATTAAATTACCGAAGTAACCTCATAATTAAGTTCTGCGTCTTTTCATTGTCACCATTGTCATTGCCAACCACAGTTTTTAACAGTCAACTGCAACCAGACAACCACTAATAATTACATGACTGGTTTAAGGCCTACATCTGAGCAGAAGCAAGAACCTGATTCTGAAGCCCTTTACCTCATCAGACATTTTGAGTATTTAAAATTTCTGTATTTAAAAAATCGGAGGCATGGTAGTCTAACTGACGTTCCCAGACATGTTATTCATGTGTTCTGCCTGACAGTTTAAATTTGGAGTACATTTAAACTTTCCATAATATTTCAGCACAAGAATAATTTTAAGCAACCAAAGCCAAAAATAAAAAACCCAATAATTACTGCAATTCTAAAGAATGCCTTTCCTCATTTTTTTTCCTCCACAATTATCAATGGTGCCATTTAAAATTATCATTCTTAGGATTGACTATTCAATAAGGAATACATGTTCTTATATGTTGGTTGTGCTTACAGTATACAACTTTAAAACAGTGTGGAGCTGGAATTTTGCTTCCACTTGGCAGAACTGTCACATTATCCAGTGTTTGTAAATCAAATTTGTATGATTTTCGTCTGTAAAATTTGAGCAATAAAGATTCAATAAGGCAGCTTCTGAACATGTAGATTCTATCCAATTCATTAACTCAAACTGAACCAAAATCACAGAAGATGTACTCAGAGAATGACATCAGCAGCCTTTTCTCTTCATCTAAAGCAGTATTTCACAATCTGTGCAACTCTGATATGAGTGCATTAAATTCCTAGAATTCTTAGCAATGGTTATGCTGGCTGGAGAATTCTGGTTCTTGAAGTTCACACAGAGGTTGAGAAATACTGATCTAATGTGAGCCATGCATACTATCAGATGCTTGTATATAATATATGGGTGATTTCGGAAACATTTATCTGTGAATTTTATGAAACATCTTATGGTATATATAATAATAGCTAAGTAGCTTTTAAAGTAGAAAGAGAATGTACCCCATTCTCTTTGTATTATTTCATTCATCTGCCAACTCTTGAAAACTATGTTCACTTTTGTCTGCTCTGTTTTCTTCAGAATTTTACTAAAAATTACTTTCTAGCCTGTCAACCAAACCCAGGAAGGATAATTTATTAGCAGGAGTAGGTTTTTACACAGGCCACAACCATGCTTTAGGATCTGTATACATATCAGTATACAGAAAATGATTAGTTCTATCAAAGGTTCATTCATGAACTTCATAATTAGTGACTAGGAAATTGGTCATCAACCTTCATTATTCCCAAGCACATTTTGTCTGCAAAAGCAAAGAAATCAGAAAAACATCCATCATTAATTAAACATTGATCAGAAACTCTATTTTAAACTCCTAAGCATTAAAAGTCTGCCTTTCAATTTACAAAACAAAAAACAAAAAACCTCACCACCCTCTCCAACTCAATTTTTCAAACCAGTCAGTGACTCACAAGCAGGCTTATGAAAAGCCAATCAGATAATGGAAGCTAACCCATAGTACTACAACATGATCCTCATGATGAGGCAGCTTGACATTTAGATGGAAAAAAACATGGGAGAGACAGCATTTCCTGAAAAGGCCTGAGATAGGGGGGAAAAATCAGTGAAGACAGAAAGCACCCTTAAAACTTTGTTGACATTTGAAACTGTGTTATTGATAGAAAACCAATCAAAATGACCTTTATTAACAAAATTCATTACTTAGTAAATTCTTTTGATAGTACAGTTTCTTCTGAATACTCATGTTCTGTGATTCTAACAACAGTAATTCAAATCCACATTCCTATTCCTATGTGTGTATCTCTGTAAATCTTTATAAAACCAATGCTTGAAACATAGGAAACATATGTATATAACATAGAGCTCCTGATTATATACGCAGTATGCATTGGAAACATAGAATGCAAATGGGGTAAGAAGTGACATTAACAATGTGTATTAAAAGAATTATATGTATCTTGCTTAATCAGGTAACAAAAAGCATCCCAGTACTCAAATTTTATTGTCAGGATCCCTATTTGCATTGCGCTCATAGAAGTTGAATGGGGTGATGGCACTTTGGTGCCTAAGTTATAGAAACATTAATCTTTTTTTATTATTGTCTGTGACTATCAATTAGAATTTTAATTCTGTGTAATTTAATTTTCATTGCATGCAGTCATATTTATAATATTCTATTTTTAAAAACTCACAACCATTCATTGTTTGGTTCTCAACGCACAAGCTAGAATTATGTTCGTCTGCCTTGTGACTCACTATATTATAGAAAAAAATGGTTTGGTACTCAATATTTTTGGTACTCATCACACCTCCTGGAACCAATTAATGATGAGTACTGAGGTACCACTGTATAAAAATAAATATGGATATATATATTTACATACATTTGTATTTGCAGATCATTTCTATAGATAGTAAAACTGACTCTTTCCTCATTATCTTTCTTTTCTTTCCCCAATCTTTTTCCACACGATTGCTTTTTCTTGCTATCCTGGATTTCTCAAATTCTTTAGCAATTTCCAGTGTAGCTATTTTCCCTCTGATTATCCTTTCTTTCCCATTTTTGCTTTAAGTCACTAAGCTTTCAAAAATTTACATTATTCCTGTACTTCAGATTCTCTATTGCACTTCACACCTACCAACACCCATTTCTTTGATATATTCTTCTCAATGCATGCATGCCAAGGAGTTCATTTGTTTTCAGAACAGTGCTTTCCCCAGTTTTTCAACATCCATAAGATCTACTTTTGAAATAGTTTTTCACAGAACTATCATAGCTATTTTGTGTTATACCAAATAACTGAGATACAATTGATGTTTTAAAAACTATCCTTTCCACCTAGGGATAGCAATTCTCATGTATCTTTAAAATGGACAAAAGAAAACTAGCTTGTAAGCAGATATAGTTCTAATTATAAACATTAATTAGCAACTTTAAAAGATAGTTGACTAAAGCTGGGAAAACGAAAGTCAGTTTTGTCTAAATCCTCAAATCTGGCTATACACACATACTTCCCTTTGATGCTTTTTCCTCTATCTCTCTTCTTTTTCTCTTACACTTTTTAATCTGTTTTTCTGGGCTATATTTTCCTCATGTTCCTCCTGTTTTTTTACAGGAATCCTAAAAAATATCAGTCACTCTAAACTACTTTATAACAAATAATATTGAAAAAAATGTGCTGTCATATAAATGATATGAAAAGAAACTAAGCTGAAGATGCAAAGTGAAAGAAGAAAACAAAGTGGTCAGACGGGAAAATGGAAAGTCAGAAACTGTATGAGTGTTCTCTTCAAGAATATAAAACTATTGAAATATCAGTGTACATTTTGTTTTGTTTTTTAAATAATTTACCCACAAGAAAAATGTGTGCCTACTGCTGTTAATTCTTTATTTCATTCTGATTAAATTATTTATCTACAACATATAAAAACTTAAAACACAAAAAATACAAGAGAAGATAAACACAAATTTAATCTGCCTTCACAAAAATGTATGAATAACTATTTTTAATTATTAAATATTTATTCATTACTCACTGTTTCATAAAATCTCTTTCCACATTTTCTGGTATCTGTTATCTCTTTCCACATTTTCTGGTATCCTTTTTCTAATATTGAAAACTCAATGTTCTAAAGGCAGCTTTCTAGTTGTATTATTTTAAAAAAGCAAAATATCTGCTCTTTAAAAAAATCTGCTTTTTAAATAATGCTTTTATTTTGTATATTAAAGACAATGGTGAATTTTAATTTCCCCATCATCTACAACTGATAGTTGTATAGATTTCTTTCCAAAGTTTTGCTATAAAAGTTATGCATGCTTAATATATTTCCTACCATTTTACTTAGTTTATTTGGAAATATCTTTATAGTTATGATTGAATCAAAAATCTACTTGCAACATAGAATTTCTTAATCACTTTTTCTATAATTTTGTACTGAAAAATCTGGATTCCTAATTTTAAGCCCAATAAAAATATTTTACTGATGTTCGTCACTTATCAAACAAATTTGTAAACAGTCAGACAGGTATATCATACAGACGTTTTCCCGCTTTGAATATATAAAATTGATTGTTTATTCAGTCAATACAATAAGCTAAGATTTCTTTATTCGTGGTTTACTGAATAAACTACGTATGTTTCCAGAACAAAGGAGACAATAATTAAACCATTCTATCAGTGGTGGGATTCAAAAAATTTAACTACCGGTTCTGTGGGCGTGGCTTGGTGGGCTTGATTTGGCTTGGTGGGTGTGGCAGGGGAAGGATACTGTAAAATATCTATTCCCATACCACTCCAGGAAAAGGTTACTGAAAAATCACTCTTGGGGGAAAAACCACTCTTGGGGGAAGGATACTGCAAAATCCCATTCTCTCCCCATCCCACTAACCTGCTCTCCAGCTCCGTTCTCCTGTGCAGGGCAACAAAGGATCCAGCCGATCAGCTGGGACTCAGGAGGCAGAGAATAGATGGGGGTGGGGCCAGTCAGAGGTGGTTTTCCAAACTACTCAAAATTTCTGCTACCGGTTCTCTAGAACTGGTTCAGAACCTGCTGAATACCACCTCTGTATTCTATGATTCAGCCACTGACTTTCCACTTCTACTATGTATTCTATCTCCCCACCACACACAAAAAACTACTCCTATATTTCTCATGGAATTTCATGAGCGCTTACCTATTGCTATGTTTACTCAATCTGAGTATGAAGAAGTTCCAGCACTGGCGTCACTTGGATGAAAGATCACTGTAATATTTTTTTTAAATGGCTTTACAGACATTCCTTGACTTACAACAGTTCGGTTAGTTACAGCACTGAACGAAGTGACTTATGACCATTTGTCACATTTATGACCCTTGCGGCATCCCTCGGGTCAGTGATCAAAATTGAGACACTTGGCAACTGACTCATATTTATGCCGGTTGCACTGTCCTGGAGTCAAGCGATCACCTTCTGACAAGCAAAGTCAACAGGGAAGTCAGTTTCACTTAACAACCATGTTACTAACATGGCAGTTACTAAGTGCAGTGATTCATTTAACAACTGTGGCAACAGTTGTTAAATTTTGGGCTCAGTGCAGTAGTGAGGACTGCCCATACTTGCAAATATACAAGAACAGTATCAACGAAAACAAACAGAAGATATAGATTTGCTTCTACTGAGAAAAACTGAAGAGAGATACTGAGTAGTAGCAGCAGCAACAGTTGAAATATGAATAGGAGTGCCAGTAGTTGGAACCCCAGAACTTGGAATGAAAATATCAGCTAATTTTTAATTCCCCTTACTGCCTGTCCTTTTGCTGCCAAAGTACTAAGGACCAATTTTATCTTGAATTGATGAAAGCATTTAGCGAGAGAGGAAATGGCCTTGGGTTTTTTTTTCTAAAAGTGGGTAACTACAAAGCCTTGGCCCTCAGGTTACTGAGCAAGCATTTTCCTGATGAAGTTTAATTCAACAATGGGCAGCTGGAAGCTGAGGGATGCATGTGCTCCATTTATCCCTTCTTTACTATCCAGTTTTTTCACATCTTGTTAACTTTTTCTGATGAGTATTCTCTCCCCAAAATAGCAGGCTGATCTTATCAAATCTTGAAAGTTAGACAAGATCAAGTCTAGAATGGGAGATTTCCAGGGAGTCTACCAGCACTGTATATTAGACTGGAAAGTTTTTTTTTAAGCTAGAAAAAAAAAAGACCAATTATAAACTGTTGCCAGGAAAACTGAACTCAAAATCACGTGCAGTTGCGCATCCTAACTTTTTTTGTGAGAAAATCATGTTTTGTGATTTAATACCCAATATATTAAATAATTTCATAAAATTCATAACATCAGAAACTAACTCCTCAATATAATACAAAGATTATCCTTCAAAGAGACAACAGGATGAATCATCTATGAAACAGAAATTGTGTTTGCTGAAGGCATTTTTCAGGCTGTACTTTAAAAAACACAGATAATAATGTGACATTATGAAAAATTCTGCAGTAAGCGAATTGTTACATCATAATCAGTTGCAGGAGAGTTATAGATGATGGTTCCTCTTTAGCTTATTGAAAGAATATACTGAAACAAATATGCATGAACACTGGAAGGACAACACATTTTCTCCACTGCCACATTCACAGATGACACATATTCTTCTTTGGGCTATTTTAGTAGAAACAAATGGCTAGAGAGAATAAAAATTAAAAAAAAAATATGTTCCTTCCTAATTGAGATATTTTTTACTTATTAGTTTAAACTACAATGACCATATGTCAATTACTATAAAGGGCAGTTGTTTACTTCAGAAAATTGTCCTTTAGATTTATTTTTCAAAAACTCACCTTTGTCCTTTTTGTCATTTACTTTTCCTGTACAAATGGTACCACTTAATGCAGACTTATTACATAAAAGCTTTTTGATGCTTACTTCTTATAACTTCATAGCTTTTTGTGCTTTTTAGATATTTTGCTCAAATAAACATTTTTGTAAAGTTTTTCTTGATTTTGTTCTTGGATTTTCCTTCAAAGTAAAGTTATAAACAATTAGGGGTTGTTTTTTTAAAAAAATCCTTATGAACCTTTTTCAGATTTTGCCCGTTTTCCAGGTATTTTTTTTTCCCAAAGAAATATAGTCACCGTGTTCTAAATTTACATTTGCCTTCTTTGAGAAAGGTGATGCTTGATTAAACCATTTCACAAATTAAAAGGGCTGAACATTATAAAGACAAACATTTTCAAAGATCCTCCATGCAGGTCCACCTTAAAAGCGTAAGAAGTATAACTTGGTTTGCAGCCTGCCGTCACCACGGAAATACAGACAGCTATGAGAAATGCCACCGCCCCAGTTTGTACCGACGGGGCACTCAGCTACCCAAAGACACCCAGCGGGGACGTCGCTCAACCTAGCAAAGCCGGAGAGAGGCTGCCGAGGGCGGGGCAAGTTCGTTCGGGGCCGCGGCGGCGGCGACGTCACGCAAAGCTCCGCGGCCCGGGAGTGGCGCACCGCCCCAATCATGCCTCGCGCCCTTGCGAGGCGGGGCTTGAGGCTCGGAGGGCGGGCGAAGCTGCTGTACACATGCGCGCGGGGTGGGGGGTGTGGGATGGGGGCGGGGCGGCTTGTGGGACGGCGGTTTTGTGGCCGGAATCCGGCACGGGAGGGAGGCGGCCGAAGTTGCCGTGCTTGACTGACTCTCGCTAGGCGGCGGCGGCGGCGGCAAAACCGGGAAGCTTCTCTCTCTCTCTCTTTCTCCCCCCTCCCCACCTTCGTCGCCTCTTGGTGGGAGAACTCCGGAATTGGAGCGGGAGCTGCGTGCCTCTCTCGCTTTCGCCTCGCACCTGGGCTATGCCTCGGCCGGCATTGCTGGCGGTAGGAGCGTGAAGGTGAGGCCCCATTTCTCCTCTTTGGTCCTCCTGCTGCTGCTGCTGCTGCTGCCTGACAGGTGCCTCAGCCGAGGTCGTCGTATCTAGGCTCCCTGACCCCGACATTCGCCCCACTTACCTTCCTTCCCCGCCTTTATTGAATCCCTGTGGGGGCGCTGCTTCCAGTTTGGGGCCCCACAGGTTGGCTGCTCCTCTCTTTCTCCCCCGCACTGCGCTCCTTTTCCTACCCCCCGCGCGAACTTTCATCGTTGCAGCCTGGTCGCCTCCTGCACTCGCCCCCAGCCCCGCCTTTTCCCTCTGCCTTTTTCCCCCCTCCCCTTCCTGATTGTGTTTGTGTTTCGCTCTCTCTCTCGCTCAATCTCTCGCTCTCCCCGCTCCCGAGTATGAATTGTAAAGGGGCTCTTTCCGCGTCCTGATTCTTTCCCTCGAATGGTTTACTAGCGGGGCTGTCTTTATCTCTCCAAGGGTTTCATCTTGCAGTGATCGCCAGACATGTGGGACACCCGGTTTGGGTTTTTGGTTTTTAAAGGCTGCTTCCTGGGTGCCTGGCACGAACGAGGGGGAAACCAAGTTAGTTTCTGTCTCTTAAGGATTCCTGGATGCAGCAGCTATTTCTATTGCTGCCTTGCCCACGGTCTATTTCGGTGCGTCCTGCCCTTAATCCTGCCTGCCTTCTTTCTCTGACCTACTGGAAGTCCTATGCTGGGCGAATTGGCCTTGTTTAAAGCTATTAAGCCCTAAGTTGTTTTTGCAAAAGGAATTACTTACCCGTACGCCCAACAACACTGCATACAGTATTGGGATTCTTGTAATGTTTCTGGTGTGAGTTAATATAACCGGTAGCTCTAAGGAAAGTTGGCTTGATAAAATAATTGTGAAGAAACCTCAATGAACGTTGCGCCTCTGATTGTATCCGGTAATTCCAAAAGCTTCAAGCTATTCCTCGGATTGGTTCTGTGAAGACTTGAGAAAATTGAAGCAATTTAGCCTTTTCTTAATATATGCCTGCATTGACATAAATGGTAGATGAGCTTTTATTATACATTAATGGTGTCTTATTATATCTTGTCTTGCAAAAAGAGCAATAGACATAATATTTGCTGTTTTAAGCCAAATTTCCAAGAAGTTTCAGACCATAGTATAAAGTTTTGCACTCAAAGTATTTTTTTTTCTTGAATTAAAATCCTTTTCTTTCTTTAGTACTTGATTAGCATTATTTAAATGAAAAATACCTATATTTTATTTTAAAACGTGTAAGAGAGGGGCTTATTTGTGGTAGTCAAAAGGGTTAGCTTTATTTCTCTTAGCAAAGGATGCTAAACTCCAACAAATGTAAATGCAAGTTAGGATAACAAGATAGAGCATTGTCTTTTTAATTATGTAAATGTATCTGGGAAAACATGTAACGGATATTTTTTTAAATAATGTCTGTTGATATTTATTTTCTTTAAACTTATTAGTCAGTTAATATCTGGTGAATTGCTGAAGTGAAAAGTTAAAGCAGTATTAATATCCATTCTTTATGGAAAAAAAAAACATACCGGGTTCAGTTTAATAGTTAAAAGCTTTCTAATTAAAAAGCATTTTGTTGAAATCTGCATATTTTTAAAAGCAGATGATTTGGAAACAGCAGTGCATATGATTTGTTACATACCAGTGAGTCAAGAATGTAAACAAATAATGGACTTCAGCCATGTTCTTAATACTCAGATCAAAGTTTCTCATGATATCTCTTGCTATGCATACTCAACTGCTGCTTCCAAGATAAAAGATTTGAGATTAAAAAAATAATTCTTTCCCAAATAACATTACTAAGACATAATATAGTTAAAGCAATCTTATACATAACTAAAAATAAATTACATTGAAATCAGTGGGATATATTTTTGAGCAGATATTCTATTGGCCACAAAAATATGGCCTCCTTTGATTTCAGTATGCCATATTATTGATGCTTATTTATTTAATTTATATTATATGCCTAACTGGTTGGAAAACAACAGAATAAAAACACTTGAAAAACAACCTAAATTAAGAGCAATATGTTTAAATCTCATTCAAATTAGTACTTAGTAATTTATGGATCATAGTGTGATTTGCATTGGTTTTTAAAATAGTCATTTTATTGCTGCCATATTTTAACTGGTTTGAATAATGATGTTTGGAAAGGCCGCTAATATATCAAAATGCAATATAGCTTCTTTGCTTTTGCATTCCTGAATTGTTGTTGGACTTTAGCTGGAAAGTAGTTTGCCATTGTATAATCATACTTTACCTAACTCTAGCTTACATTTGGAATCTTTTGTCTGCAGTGGGAAATGTTTTTGGGAGACATTAACTGCTTATTTATTTAAAAGATTTATAAGACTGCCTCTTCACAGTTTGTGATTCTAAGTTGCATTAAAAAGATTTTTTTTTAAAAGTAAACATGTTACAAAAGAAAGAAAATAACTTTTTCCTTTTCCCATTTTAATAAGGAAAGTTATTAATTTTTAGTTCAGACAAGATGAATTCTAAATTTAATGCCTGAATAAGAATATTTTGGTATTGATGATGTAAGAGCTGATCACTTAGACTGTTTTGTTCCTGCTGAATAGTCTGATAATTCAAACTGGGACCATTGAAACAATCAACTGGTAGTTCTCGACCTATCACCATAGTCAAGCCCAAACTGTCTGTTGCGAGACAGTTAAGTGAGTTTTGATCCATTTTATGACCTTTCTTGCCATAGTTGCTAAGTGAATCACTGCAGTGGTTAATATGATTATTAAGTGAATCTGACCTTCCCCATTGACTTTGCTTGTCAGTGAATGTGAAATTGCAGAGGTCAGAATAAGACATAGCTAAATAAGGAAATATTATTGGAAATACTCTCAAAATTAGAGTATAATAACTTATCACCATAATAGCTTTGATGTATCAGCTTCAAATAAAATAAAAAATAAATTTAAAATTTGTTACATGTTGTATATATATTTATATATATTTAAAATGTTGATGCTTGTGAAATATTATTCAAATAAACATGAATTTTAGAATTGGTATTAATGATGATGACTGTACCTTTCTGGGATGAATGTGTAGAGCAGATGTCATTAGCTTTCATTTCTTCCTCTGATATGATAGACTTAACCTCCAGAATTGTTGAAGAAGCAGAAGCTAATAAATGTTTCTTCAGGATAGATCTCCTTTTTTCTTTGCTCAGCATTTTAAACTTTGAAAGTAATATTTAGGAAAAGCTATTAATTTGTCCCTGCTTAACTCTTTCAATGTGAAACAAAATTTAAAATTCCATACTTTATCTGATTCTGGTTTAGAAAAAAGCATATTTTCCAAACCATAGGTCACAAGATACATCAGGGGTCCTCAACCCCCAGGCCACAGCCCACTAGTGGGCCGCGGCCCATTTGAAAATAGGCAGCAGAAGTGGAAGGTGAGCATGTGCAGGTACAGCTCCATGTGTGAGCAGCTCAATTTGTGTGAGCAGCGGACAAGTTTGGAACTGGACCACAGAAACAGTTGGTGAGCTAGTATAGGCACAGGTTCACTTGTGCGAGCAGTGGGCGAGTGTGCACACATGCAGCTCCATTTGCACAAGCAACGGATAAGTTTGGAACCAAGTTGCAGAAGCGGTGGGTAAGCATGCACGTGCAGCTTCATTTAAATGAGTGGCAGGCACACATGCCCTCTGCTCGTGCAAATGGACTCGTGTGCTTAGTCAAAGCTCACACAGAACCATTTCTCTTCCTCCCCACCCGATGGTCCTTAAAGCCAGAAAAGTTGGGGATTGCTGAGATGCATACATACATACACTGCATACTCCTCATCCATAATATGCAAAGAGCAGAAAAAGTATAAAAGTATAAGTCTACCTTATAATGATTGGTCTTGCAATTGATCCTTGCTTCCACCACATATATACATACAGTACATCTCAAATGATGGGTTTGGTTTTCTTTAATCTTTCTGAGAATCTTATACCCTTTATCCACCTATATCTTTTTTGATGTTCTGCTTTTAAATCCATTTCACCGTCCTTCATATATTTTGACCTATACAGTTAGTCCTTGAGTATGACCATAATGGAGCCTGCCCATTATAGTCACAAGTTGTAATGGTTGTAAAATAAAATTACAACATTTTTGCAGTAGTCATTAAGTGAATGAAGCAGTTGTAAGTGTGAATATTAAGCAAACACAGTGATAATAAGTGCAAATCTATTTACTATAGGTGCAGTTTTGTTGAAAGCCAGAAATGCCAGTTTTCAGTCAAACTTTTGTAAAACATGGTCATATTATGTGGAATGCTGCAAATAGCTGTAAATGCGGCCATGTTGCTGAGTGTCTGAAGTTTGGTCATATGACTGCAAGGACTGTGTGACCATCAGAACTTTGGATCCAGGTTGTAAGTTCCCTTTTCAGGTAGGTTGCAACTTTGAATGCTTGCTAAGTAATTGGTCATAAGTTGAGGACTACTTATCACTAGTTTTTATATTAAATCCATAGTAATTCATTACTTATTCATCTGTTCCCTATATCCCATATTTACCATGTCCAATTCTTAAATAATCCATTTCCTACTGTATTCAACTTTTGTTTCTTCAGGCATAAGCAAACCTCACTTCCTTATAACAAAATGGACAGACACCTATCTTGTTCAAAACTATTTTCAGTTAATTTCAACAAACTTTAATTCCTCAAAATAAACCACTAGGTTTCTACCAGTATTTTCATACTTTAGTATTTATTTTTATTTCAAGTGAACTTGCAATGTTTCCTGCATTTTTTCCTGTCATATACAGCTGTCTTAGTCTTTGGTACTGTAATACTCTTTATTCTGAAGATGCTGTGAATAACTTGAAGTGCTGCTTTATAAATTTCAAACTAAAAGTAAAACAATTTGTCAGCTGTAAAATGCTAACATGTAACAAAACTTTCTCTCCCTACAGCCCTACTTTTCTTTCCTGTCTTTCCTTTTCTTCAGTGTCCATTTTTCCACAGTTCACTCTTGACACTAACAATAATTTGTCTCCTAGTCAAAACATCTGATCGTTTGTATCCATTGCTAGTTGTGGTCCATATTTCAGCAGTGTAATTTGTTTAGTTACAGCATGCTTACAATATTCTATATGATCTAGAATCTCTAAACTAGAGTCTGTCTTGCAAGCAAACATGTTGTCTGGATAACACCAACTAGGAATTATCTGTGATATACTAAACAATTTGCTTAGGTTAAACGTCTCTCTGGGTTGTGTAAGTTCGGTACTTAATTCTAGTTTTTCTCAACTGAAACTCTTGGGTTCCATGAGATTTTGCGATTGGTAGAAAAAAAATAAATTTCCCATGCCATGTGATATTAGCAATTGAACTTATGGGAATTTTTATGAATCAGGACTCAGCTGCCAGCCTGCTCCTTTGTTTTATTATTAACATTGTAAAGCTAGATTGTAGGTTAGAAGTGAATTGCATTGTGAAGTTTTCAAGGTTTTTAAAATATTTTTATGCAGGAGTTCCCTGAGACCTAAAAAATATTTTAAATGTTCTTCCAAAATAAAAAGTTTGAGAAAACAACTTGAACCAATGAGTTTATCAATTAACAATGGCTAAAACAAAAAAACCTTCTTTTGGATTGCAAGATAAATAGGATGCAGCTCAGTTAAGTGAAAAGAAGGGAAGTAGATGGATGCTTGGCTTATGTAATGGTATGTGGGAATGATCTTGAGACACAAGGGAAAAGATGCTGTCTAGGCAACAGTCGGACAAGAGCTTGCAGTTGTTTAACAATCAGAAAAAGAAACTTAGGAACGATCTGCTCTAATTGATCAGGCTGTAAAAAGAGATGGTAGGAGGTCTGTACTTTCAGACTTGCAAGATTCTGTCAATGTAATCTTACAATAAAGTAAAATTAGATCATCTGGTTCTGTTTTCTATTTGGTTTATCTGAGAGGGATAACAACTTACTATAGTCTCCAGAGAAGACTCATTCCAGGATTGGCTATCATGTCTCCTGTTCCAAGAGTCTTTTTCTTCTTCTTCTGATTGTAGGTACTCCTTACTTACCAAACATACATTCAGTGACTTTTAAAGTTAAAACAGTGCTTTAAAAAACCTTATAGCCCACTCTTCTCAGCATCTCTCAGTCATGTGATCATCATTTTAGTCAGAACCCCTCTTGTGTCTGTATTCTCCCTCTATTCTCTCAAGATGAGGAGGGGAGAAAATGACCAAGTGATTTCTGTAAGTAATCTTAGAGAAATTTTGCAAGAGAGTAAGCCGTTTGCTCTTGTATATATCAGAAGCAATGCAATATCAGTGGGGAAAAGGAGGCAAATCTTTTCAGACAAAAGAGAGGTTGCCTACATAGATTGCTTGCTCTCTGTCCCTAGCAGAGAGATTGAAGAAAAAGGAATTTCAAGAGAGTAAGCTGCTTGTATACCATGTCTATGGCTCCAGCCCCAGGTTGCGACACAATCACATGGTTTTTGATGTGTACAAGACAGTAACCATGCAACTGAGAATGCCAAAGGGCCAGGAGTGGTTAGAAGGAAAATAAAAACCAAACTGAATAATCTTGTCTCTTTCCAGCTAGAAAGCACAGTTGCACTCATTTGATTTCCCACTTAATGACTGGTTCACTTCTCAGCAGAGTTGCCAGTCCCAATTAGTATCATTAAGCGAGGACTATCTCTGCTTTTTAAAAGTGTTTAAGTACTATTTATAGGAGTTGTAAAATACAGTGCATAAATAAGATATGGATGATTTGAAAAAAGGATTAGATTAATCAATGCAAGAAAAAGCTATGAATTCCTGCAAATAATTATTGTGCATTGCCTTCTTAACTAAAGAAACTGAATCTCTAACCTGCTGAGAAAATGAACTTGATGATACTGCATTCAGTATCATCATTCATTGCATTCATTACATGCTTGTGATATTTTCCATAGATGTTTGCATGGCATTGTAAGAAGAAAATGGCTATTGCTAATCTTAGAAAAGTGAATAACATGCAGGTAGTCCTCACTTTACAACCAATTCACTTAATGACTGTTTGAAGTTGTAACAGCACTGAAAAAAAAGTGACATCGCCATTTTTCACACAATGCAGCATCCATGTGGTCATCTGATCAACATTTGAATGTTTGGCCATTGGCATGAAGCATTGTCCCAGGGTTATATGGTCATCTTTTGTGATCTTTTAACAAGCAAGGTCAATGGGGTAGCCAAACTCACAGTGTTACTTAAAAGTTCTGACAAGAAAGATCATGAAATGAGCAAAACTCACTTAATCTTGTTTGGCAACATAAATTTATTCTCAATCAATTTTCAGTTTGGGAATAGATTCATATTCTTGTCTACTAATGGTTTTGAGTTGTCCACTAAGATGAGCCAAAAACTGAAAAGCTCTGTATTTAAAGATTCATTAGTAGGTCCAAGATATATTCTGCTTGATATTATAATGGGTTAATTTGTGGCTACCTCAACTATACAACTAGAGATAGGCAGTGTCTGAGATTGGTTGCTTACAGTGAGAATTTTTAATAACATTTTCTTCTTAATACTCACTTCGGGTGTGGTGATTGAGATTCTTTGTGGCCCTGAAGGCTTTTTCAAAATAGAGTGTAAAAATATTCATATTATTTTTAACTGGCATTACTGGTTCCTTACGGAAATTTAGGAGGGTCCTGCAGGCACATCAGGCAACACCTTGAAGCTCTGCGTTCCCACACATTTAAATCAATCATATTGGAATGAATAGAAGAGATCCAGTACTTCACTATGTTTTATTTATTAACTATGTTTTTATTCTGATTTTTAGAAATCGGTCACATTGGCTTAGGTCAGTAAGAGCAACAGCTCTAACAGGAAATCTACATCAGTGAAGGGGGTAAAGGCAAAAATAGATATGGAAGATTGTTTCTAGACTGAAAACAAACGGTCAATATTTATATTCTATTTTAGTTTTGCTATTCTTGTTTTAATGATTATTGGGAGTCTTTTACTTCTAAATTCTCTTCCCCTTGACTCTTGCATTTTCAAGTAAAGACCTTCAATGAGACATAATCTTGCTGGCAAAAAAGGAAAAGCACAATCCATTCATGCTATCTGATTCATGGTTATGACAACTTTTACATGTAATTCAATTAAAATCAACTTAAAGCTTTTAGGACTGCAGTTAGTTTCTGTCATTTTTTGACTAGATATCTTAGATTCTATTTTGTATACAGTGCTACTTGATTTTCCACATGTAACATCTCCAAGTATATAAAGCATATTCCCAACTGGCTTGCTTTTTTCAGATGTGTGAACTTAACCCCATTTCAGTAAGCCTCATGACTGACATTAATCCATTGTTATGTCTGTAAGCTGTGTCTACAAGAACCTTCATCATATTGTTATAGGAATATCCAAAAAATTAAGGACATAGAAGTTGGTTGCATTGATAGCCCTAGGAAAAATTATAATACAGATATATTTGCAAAAATGGTGGGAGAGGAGAAGGAATAAATAGGTGTATTTCTCCCTTTGTCATAAAGGGATTTTACCATTTTTTTGCTATTTTTCTGTCACTGCTTTTTTTTTTTTTTTTTAGAAGTAACCTAGCATTTTGGCAGGCTGCTTGTCCCCTCTCTGAGTGTTGGGTTCAAGAGGGTATGACTTCTGTTTTCTCATTTAGTTACAGTACATTTATCATTGTAATATCAGAATGGCTGGGGATGGAAAGTTCTGGTACGTTCTTTGTAAAGATAGAGTGTAAGTAATTTTCTGAGGCCAATCTACAAAGTGTTTGTAGCTTGATTTCAGAAGAAATGCTTTAAATATTGACCTTCTTGTACTGCTAGAGATCAAAGTTCTTTTTCTCTGGGACAGGAAAAAAATGATACATAAAAGAAAGGTAATTGTGTCTGAGGCTTGCAAAATAATTTATCTCATTGCACACTCTGAAAGTTCTACTCAGTGCAAAACAAGTTGCACTGAATGAAACTAAACTGATGATTCAGAAAAGCCACTCCTAATTGAAGTAGGATAAGTGATCAAATGGCTGAAAGTTCCTTTCTTATGAAATTATAAAATATTCAGGAGTGTCCCAAGAAAGTATTCTTTGTTTCACTTTACAGTTATGGAAGTACATATTTTTTTCCCAAGTTTTATTGGTCTGCCACCCAAAATCTTCATCACAATGGGCAGTCTTCTAAATTTCACAATATAAATGTATTGTATTGTAATTTATTCAAATTGCCAAAGTCATACAGAAAGAGAAATAGTAATCTGTTAAATTTATTCCTTTTCCTGTTATTCCCTATTCTTGTTATAATTGTTATAAGAAGGGAATCACAATTATAATATGTTCAAAGCAGGGGTGGGATGCTACCAGTTGTCTGGCTCTATAGAACCGGTAGCTCTGAAGATCAGCAGATACTGAACCAGTTCTGTGTCTGCTGCTGTTTGGGCCACCCACCCGCCCCAGGCTCTTACCTGTCCTTTATTTCCTGCTTTTTCAACCTCAGCTGCTTTGCACAGCGCAACGTAGTCACCGAACCGGTAATAACACCGGTTAAATCCCATCACTGGTTCAAAGGTTGATAGGCAATCATCTTTTGGAGATATGTTCATTTAGATTTCTGCTGTACAGAAGAAATGGCTTTACATTTTCAGAAAGAATTAATCTTACATTGTTGGATTATTCTGAGACAGTTGCCTTGTTGTACCTTAAAAATATGGTAACATTCATTGCTCTTTAGGTAGGTTGAAGACATGACTAGGGCCGAGTTTTCTTAAAACATTATTTCTGAGATCGGATTACTGCTTCCTGGAAATTCTCTGCAATGTAGTAAACTTTAAAGAAGTTTTAAGCATTACAATTATAGGAAAAATGTTATACTGTAATAATTAAAGTAGTCTAGAGCAGGGGTCTGCAACCTTAAACACTCGAAAGAGTCACTTGGGTCCATTTCCCATAGAAAACAAAACACGGGGAACCACAAAACCTGGGTGGGCGTGGCCAACTCAAGATCACGCACACCCACCCAGACACATGACCCTCCCAGCCATGTCCACCCAGATTTTGTGGCTCCCTGTGTTTCCTTTTCTATGGGAAATAGGTATCTCTCTGTCCCTCCCTCCCTCTCATCTCTCTTTTTCCCTCTCTATCTCCCTCTCTCTTATCTCTCTTTCTTTCATCTCTTTCTCTTTTTCTCTATCACCCCCTCCCTCTAATATTTCTCTCATCTCGGTCTTTCTCTTTTTCTCTCTCTCACCCTCTCTATCTCCCTCTCCTCATCCCTCTCTCTCTCTCTCTTTCTCTCTCTCTCTCATCTCTTTTTCTCTTCTCCCTCTCCCTCCCTCCCATCTCTCTTTCTCTCATGTCTATCTTTCTCTTTTTCTCACTGTCTCTCTCTCTCTCTCCCTCTCATCCCCCTTTCTCTCTCTTTCTCTCCCTATCTCCCTCCCACTTCCCAACCCACACACATAGGGAATAACTGTAAGGAAAGTCAACCATGTTCTCTCTGTCTCTGGAAAGATAAACCTTGCGTTGCAAAAGAAGTGATTGTGAGGCTGTAATCACTGCATTCACTTCAGAGAAGCATCATCCCAAGCAGCAGCACACTCACATAGGCACGCATATGCATCCTGCCACTCGGTCCAAAGTGGCCGGAAAACATAGTCCCTGGGCCCCCCTGAAGATGCTTGGCAGGCAAAGTATGGGACAAAACTCCCCCCCCCCCCCAGCACCAAGGCAGTGTCTGCTGAATCCTTACAAAACTGGGCAAGGCCGAGAGAGAACACTTGGAGCTGAATCTGTCTCTCTCTCACTGCCTGACTGGTGGAAAACGGCAGGCGACTACTTCCGGCTTTGTTGGTGCTGGGCGCCACCTGCCCTGCGCCTCAGAGAGTTGCCAGGGGCAAGTGGGGCAAATTTCTGTTGCTAAGTGAGACATTTGTTAAGTAAATTTTCCCCCATTATGACTCTTCTTGCCACAGTTATTAAGTGAACCACTATAGTTCTTAAGTTAGAAACACAATTACTGAGTGAATCTGACTTCCCCATTGACTTTTGCTTGTCAGAAGGTTACAAAAGGTGATCACATGATCCCAGGACACAGCAACAATCATAAATATGAGTCAGTTGCCAAGAGTCTGATTTTGATCACATCACCATGGGGATGCTGCAATAGTTGTAAGTGTGAACAGTGGTCTTAATTCACTTTTTAGTGCAGTTAAAACTTTGAACAGTCACTAAATGAACTTATAAGTTCTAATTATTTAGAACAGGGGTGTCACACTCGGGCCATCATGGCAGCTTCACATGATTTATCACGAGTTTTCCCTCCTTTGCTAAAGCAGGAATGAGCGTGGCCAGCATGTGACGCATCTGGCCCTCAGACCGCAAGTTTGAAAAAAGAGAATTAGTCTGTTTCTGCTTAAAATACAGATTATCCAGGATGGATTGGATTGGATAGGATGGGATAGGATAGAATAGAATAAGAATAGAACAGAACGAACAGAACATATTGGATACACAAGGAATTTGTCTTTGGTGCATATGCTCTCAGTGTACATAAAAAATACATTCATGAAGAATCATAAGATAGAACACCTAGTGATAGTCGTAGGATACTAAATAAGCAATCAAATCATACTAGGAAACTAAATAAAATATAAATCGTAAAGACACAAGCAACAAGGTTCTAGTCATAAGTGGGAGGGGCTAGGTAATAGGAAGGATGAGAAGAATAATAGTAATACAATCTTAGTAAATAGTTTGACAGTGTTGTGGGAATTAGTTGTTTAGCAGGGTGATGTCATTTGGTCAAAAACTGTGTCTAGTTGTTCTAGTGCAGTGCCTATAGCGTCGTTTTGAGCATAGAAGTTGAAACAATTTATGTCCAGGATGTGAGAGTCTATCCAGGATGTCAGGATATATCCAGGATGTCATGATAATTACTATAATGGCATTTCTTTACAGTGAAAATTACTTTGTAAATGTTTTGAATTTTTTATTTTGCATATATAGATAAATTCTATATACAATTAATATTGCAAGTATCTCCTTGAAAGAAACAGCCAAATGTTGAGTACTTCTCTGTTTAATATTTCAATAATATCTATGCAGTATTTATATAACTGATACATTATTTTGGATTGAATCTATTTTTAAGCGTACAGCATAAAATGAATTCTCACCTGGGTCATTAAAGTATTCAAGCAGTCTCAAATGACTGATGTAAAGCATATGTTTTATGTATTTGCTGTTCCAAGGAAATTTTGGTATCATTACTGCTACTTACTAGGGTGTTTTAGCCATTTGCCAATGGACCTGATAACTGCTAGAAGTATGCTGTACTGTGTAACATCTAGGAGTTTTTTTAGTTAAAAGGTTAACCTGAAATCTTACGGGAACCGGGAACCGTAGTGAGAAAGAAAAGGCTTGATACAACTTCATGATGTAATTTTTTTCCCTTTAGTAGCTGGGAAAGCTGTTGCTATAGAAACAAACATTCAGTTCCAGAGAGTGCCAAAGGAATGCTAATCTGGCCTAAATGAGAAGTTCCAGCTGTTGCCTAAAGGTGGAAAGGAATAAAAAAGGATAAAATCACATACCATTGTTTCAATGTGTTTGTTTGTTTGTATCCTACCTTTTTTGTTTATAACTCAAGGCACTAAACATATCTAACATACCTTTCTTCTATTTTCTCCATAATGACAACTCTCTTTACAATGCCGGCATGAGAATTTTATATTGATAGTAAAAACTGTAGTAGCAGAAAATAAATCCTTGTTAATTTAGATATTTCTCTCCATCTATATCAATGTAAACATAAATCAATTTCTATATTATTTATATATCTCACCTTTATTATTTTTACAAATAATTCAAAGTGGTAAACATATTCAGCATACCTTCCTTCTCCTATTTTCTTCACAACAGCCTCCCTTGTGAAGTGGGTTGGGAAAGTGACTGGCCCACAGTCATCTACCTGGCTTTCATGGTTAAGGCAGGACTTGAACTTACACTCTCCTGCTTTCTAGCCTGATGTCTTAAGAGTCTGCTTAGCCACCAGACTAAGAAAACTCTAAATTAGTAAAATTAACAGCAAACAAATCTGACTAGGACCTTGTCTCTTTTTTTATCAATGCTACATTTGATTCAATTCAATTAATGTTTTTTTATCTTACATAGATAAATTTACATAAACTGCTATGGCATTTCTTGTTACAATAATAACTAAAGGCAGATTGTGCTGATGATATTGTGGTTAAATAAAATTTTCATGAATCTGTTTTTTTGAAGAGATACCTTATATATATTACAAAATATTTTCTATTGCCAAATATTTATTACATTTAAAAAAGAAAAGTATACTTAAAAGATAGCTAAATACTATTTTTTTAAACTTTTTTACAAATTACAAATAATGTGTTACGTATGAAGGCTTACAGTTGCTATTACCTGTTTATAGCATCCAAAAATCATCTTCCTATGAAATTTGACATATCTGTCTGCCTAAATATTATTTACATTTATTTTAAGAGATCCAAAATGGGAAAGGCAGATCATTTTCAAATTCTGCTGAATCTATAGAACCAAAATATAGTATAAACTTTCAATAAAATAATTTGACCATGTAAAGAAGACCAATAATTGAATCCAATAAAATATCCTTTCCATTCATAGAAAAAAAAAGTCAGTAGCAGCTTCTGCCTAGGAGGGAAAATGGTTGTCATCAGAGGTGGTATTCAGCAGGTTCTGACCAGTTCTGGAGAACCGGTAGCAGAAATTTTGAGTAGTTTGAAGAACCAGTAAATCCCACCTCTGACAGTATCCTTCCCCTGCCACACCCACCAAGCCATGCCCACAGAACTGGGAGTAAAAAAAAATTGAATCCCACCACTGGTTGTCATCAGCATCTATTTTCCCCAGCTGTTACCAGAGTGACCCATTACTGATTTAGAAACTTGACCCAGTTCCTTTGAGCAACTTCTCAGGGATATAGCGGGTTGAGATATTTTCATTGCTTTAAAAAGCAGTACTGTGTTCAAATTACAAGGAAGTAGTTTTAAGCTATTAAAATGAGCTTGACTGTCAGACTATGGAGAGGCTGCTTTATAAATTAGTGAATATTTCATCAAGAACTCAAGCAGAGATTAGATGCTAATCTAGCAAAGATGTAGTAAATCATTCCCTCAGTAGGTGATTGAACTAGATATGGGGTGTCAAAATTAATTTGAGGGCCGCATTGGAGGTTGTGTTTGACCTTGGAGGGCCAGGGAGGCAAGTATGGCCAGGGTGTGTGTGGTCAGGTATGGGCATGGTCAGCCATGGCCGGGGGGGGGCGTGACACAGGACTTGTGTCGGGCACCTGTGGTGGCCAAGTGCTAATGCAGGACCCTCCCTCACTCTCCTTATAATCTCCTTTTTTTTCCTTTCCCTTTTCCTTCTTCCTTCCCCACTTTCCTTATTTTTCCTTCCTTACATTATTCCCTTCTTCCCTTTTTCTTTGTCTTTCCTCTTTCCCTTTCTCCTTTGTTTTGTTTTTAGTTTGTTTTGATAGTCCTCTGCCAACAAAAATGGAACTTGGGACGTGCAGTCCCCCATGCCCCGTTTTCACTGGCAGAGGGATGCAGGAGGCCGTCGTGGCTAAAAATGGGGCACGGGGTTGCACACTCTCCCCAGTCTCGATTTTTGCTCGCAGAGGCACCACGGGCTGGTCCTTTGCTGTTTCCAAGCTGTCCCCATGGGCCAGATCTAAGCATCCTGCGGGCTGGCTCTGGCCCCCAGGCCTTGAGTTTGACACCCCTGGACTAGATTATTTATGTAGCCCATTCCAAATCTATGAATCTGATTCCATAAAGGTAATTTTTGTTTAGCAATCACAATAGAGACCTATAAGTCATTTCCTAAGTGGAAAATCATGTTACCATGACAAACTAAGACATTAAGAGAAGCAACACAGCTAAGTAAAACATCATGTGACCACAACTTATGATTTTCCTTTTGCCTTTCATCACAAGACTGCAGGACACTGCAACAGTCATAAATGCTAGGATTGGTCAAATGTTGTTTTTTTAAGCACTATTGTAACTGGTTGCTGCATAAGGCTGTCGGTAAATGAGGACTATCTATATTGACAACATGTGTACAATCTATTTGCAAAGATTTTTAGTTAGAAAACAGATTATGATTACTGTGGCCAAATTTGTTCATGACAAATCTATTTTGTCATTGTTGATGCTGACTCCTAGTAATTATTGCTCTGTTTTCAAGATGCTCACAAACTGATCTCTATAATCTGCTCTAGAGATTAAAATCTCTAGTTCCTTGGATCCTTTTCACCCTGTCTCCCTTGAAGATAATGATATTTGCTGTCATCCATTTATCTTGCACTGCATTTCTTCCGTCAGGGTTTCTCAAGAAAATTATTGGCCAAAGTATTTCTTCATTATTTAGTTGATAATATTCATCTAAGGATTCCCCCTACAATTCTGGGCTACATGCCATGTCTTTTTCTCCTGTCTATATGTGTCCTTTTTTGCTTTTAGATTTTAGTAAGCTTTTCATATAACTAGTTAGGATTCTTCGGTTGTCTTCCATTGTATGCTCCATTAGATTTATTTAAGTTGTCCCTTTTTTAGGACTCACATCCCTCTTGAACTTCTTGTCCCATTCTCATGCAATAGAGTCCACATTGCTTAATTTTTATTAAAATCTACTTTTTGAAATTAAAACAAGTGAAGATTTCTGTCATCACATTGCAATTTTCCATTAGTGTTCCTAGAATTTCTAAATATTTTACTGAGTCTTCCCTGTTGCATCAGTATCTATGTCAAGAAGAGTTAATCCTCTTGTGCTTTCTACAGCGTTTAGAGAAACAAAAATACCGGGATTGTTTACATTCTCTGCCAGCACTACTTCCCTCTTTGGAATGCCTGTTACTTGCTTTTGGAAAGCATCAACACTTCTTGATGGGGCAAGTGACAATAGATATCAAAACAGTAGTGCTTTTATTCTGCTTTTTTAGCCCTGATGCTTTTTACAGTATTGTCAAGTTCGTTGATTAGGATTTATGAGCTTGCAACAGATATTGAATTGAATTAAATTGAATTGAATTGAATACTTTATTGGCCAAGTGTGATTGGACATACAAGGAATTTGCCTTGGTGTTAATACTCTCAGTATACATAAAAGATTCGTAAGAATCAAGAATCATAACATACAACACTTAATGATAGTCATAGGGTACAATAAGCAGTCAAATCATACTAGGAAACAGTCAATATAAATCGTAAGGATACAAGCGACAAAGTTACAGTCCTACAATCACAAGTGGGAAGGGATGGGTGATAAGGAGTGATGAGAAGGTTAACAGTAATAGAACTGCAGACTTTGTAATAGTTGAACAGGGTTGAGGGAATTATTTGTTTAGCAGAGTGATGGCTTTAGGAAAAAAACTGTTCTTGTGTCTAGTTGTTCTGGTGTGCAGTGCTCTATAGCATTGTTTTGAGGGAAAGAGTTGAAACAGTTTATGTCCGGGATGTGAGGGGTCTGTAAATATTTTCACAGCCCCCTTTTTGACTCGTGCAGTATACAGGTCCTCGATTGAACGCAGGTGGGTAGTAATTGTTTTTTCTGCAGTCCTGATTATCCTCTGAAGTCTGTGTCTGTCCTGTTGGGTTGAAGAACCAAACCAGACAGTTATAGAGGTGCAGATGATAGACTCAGTAATTCCTCTGTAGAACTGTTATCATCAGCTCCTTAGGCAGTTCTAGCTTTCTGAGTTGGCGCAGAAAGAACATTCTTCGTTGTGCTTTTTTGATGACCTTTTTGGTGTCTATTTTAGGTCATGTGATATAGTAGAACCTAGAAATTTGAAGGTCTCTACTGTTGGTACTGTGTTGTCTTGTATTGTAAGAGGCAGTAGTATGCGAGGGTTTCTTCTAAAGTCTACCACCATTTCTATGGTTTTGAGTGTGTTTGGTTCCAGATTGTTCCGGTTACACCATGAGGCAAGTTGTATAACCTCCTGTCTGTATGCAGATCTCTCGTTGTCTCGAATGAGACCAATCACTGTTGTGTCAGCAAACTTCAGTATTTTAACAGATGGATTGTTTGAGATGCAGCCATTGGTATATAGGGAGAAGAGAAGTGGAGATTGCACACAGCCTTGGGGGCCCCTGTGCTGATTGTACAGGTATCAGATGTGATTCTGCCTAGATTCACCTGCTGCTTCCTGTCTGTTAGGAAGCTTATGATCCACTTACAAGTGTGTTTAGGTACCGCTAGTTGGTTTAATTTACTTAGAAGAGTGTCTGGAATGATGGTATTGAATGCTGAACTGAAGCCTACAAAGAGGACCCTTGCGTAGGTATTTGGAGATTCAAGGTGTTGTAGGATGTAATGCAAAGCCATATTAACAGCATCATCTGTTGATCTATGCTCGGTATGCAAACTGCATGGGATCTAACAGCAGATCCATGATGTTTTTCAGGTGGGACAGCACAAGCCTTTCAAATATTTTCATAACTACAGATGTTAGAGCAACTGGTCTGTAGTCATTCAGTTCCCTGATGGAGGGCTTCTTTGGCACTGGGATGATGGTAGAGCGTTTGAAGCAAGAAGGAACATAGCACATCTCTAGTGATCTATTGAAGATTCGGGTGAAGATGGGGGCCAATTGGTCAGCACAGACTTTTAAACAAAAAGGAGTTATCTTGTCTGGCCCTGGTGCTTTCCCTGGCTTTTGTCTGTGAAATAGATCTTGCACTTCTTTTTCTGTGATCACCAGAGGTTGTGAACCCAATGGATTGGGGCCAGTTGTAGGAGGCTTGGCTATTGTTGGTGTGTTTGAGATGTGGGTTGTGGAGATAGGAGGCTGTAGTTATATTAAAACTGTAGACATTGTGAATACATAGTACAACTCTTCCTCCCTTTCTCTCTTTTCTTTCCTTGAAGCTTCAGAAACTATTCTGAAAGGGTTTAAATGCTCTTTCTAATTTCTGGTTATCCAAATGGTTATCCAGATATTCTCATCATCACATTTGTCCATTGGGCTGTTCCTTAGATTATTCTCCAGATGGAGAGTTGCTTCTGTTGTGGGTTCCTGTTATAGCACCCTCTTTCTTTTATTTGATCAATCTTATTCTCCAGAATGCCTTTAGGATAATCCACACCTGTGGGTTGAAACTGCCTTTCTGCCCAGAGACTGAGTCATCAATCTTTGCCACGCCTCTTCCTGTTGGGGCAGAAAGCCCCTAGCCCCAGTCACAACTCAGTCTTGGCCCTATAGAGACGTGGCAAAGGTTGGTTCCATTCTTTCATATTAATTGAGGTATCACTATTTGTTGTTCAAATGCTCCGACTCTTTCTTAGGATTTGCTATAAATTTCCATTTGCTGCCAGCATATTTTCTCTCACAAGATTATAATATGCAAGTTATAGTTTAAAATGCAAAACTATGGCCTTGCATGTATTGAATGGGTAATGATGATTTATGAGAATTTCACATAGTTCTTATTCCACTTATTCAATATGTAAACTGGAGATTATTAGAGATAAACTTTTCTTACTCTTTTCTATTTCAGTGCATAGAATCAATTTAAAACTGAAACATTTCATTTGTAGGAAGACTATTACTCTTTTATTTTAAAAGGAAATATATTTACTAGGACATTGCTACAATGAAGATAACAATGTGCATTCTTTTTTCTTTTTCTTTTTATGGTCCCTTGGCAAGACCTTACAATGAGAGCAAAGGAGGTTTGAACTCAGTTCTTGAAACCCAAAAGTGTCATTAGGGACCTTAAAATGTTAATTCCATGGCCTAAGAACGGTACTGAATATAATTAAAGCCCTGTGGTGTACTATGTGGTACTCCTATAAACACTGCTTATACATGAAGATAATTTAAATTGTTAAATGTAGGACATGTGTTGGTTAAGGTTAGTTAACCACCTTGGTTTTTTTCATACATAAGTTTTATAACTACATCTTAACAGAATGAAAGAGCTGTGGTGGTGCAGTGATTAGTATTGCAGGCTAACTCTGTCCACAACCAGGAGTTTGATCTTTACTGTCTCAAAGTTGACTCAGTCTTCCATCCTTCTGAGGTAGGTAAAGTGAAGATCCAGATTATTGGGGGCAATATGCGGACATTGTAAACTGCTCAGAATGCTGTGAAGCACCATGGAGCAGTATATAAGTGCTATTGCTTTACAAATTTTGTTAGCATAAGCATACTTTATTATCTTAGATAGAAAGTATATAGGAAGATGATTTGCTGCAAAGCAATAAGAAATCCTTTCATGCAGCTCAGAGATTTACAAAGATTTCATAATTCATACTGTAAACAGTAATAGAAAACCTTTCTGACAGCTAGGTTTTCAACTAGATTATTTAGTGAGGATAATCTTGAGCCAATTTTATTACAAAAACATCTACCGAAATTTCACTAACATCAGGAATAACAGGTACAACATAAATGAATTGAAACAAATAGCTATATTTGTGATATAATCATATTCACTTTTAACAATAAATGTCACTCATGAAATGATGTAAACAAACTGTATTTTTCAGCAAGGACATATTTTAAAGGATAGTTATTAGAGCATGTGACAACTGGAAGTTAACTAACTTGCCTAACCTTGACAGACTATGAAAAAGATAAAAGCTAACCTGAATTGAACTTGGCAATTACAAAAATGAGAGATTACCAATCAATCACAGGGCAATAGTTAGACATTGGGAATGGGGAAGGTAAAGATAATGGTAAAGATAATCTCCATATTGTTTCTGAGAAAATATACAAACATGCTCATATAGTCACCAGAAGTCAAATTTGTCTTCTGGAGTGTTGATTTTATTTTTCACAGATTAAATAATATTACTACCACAAAAAAGTAAAGAAACTGTTATTATTAAAGCCTAACATAGCTGTTTTCATTTGATATTTTGAAGTCCTTTTTGAGAGGTGTTTCCTTACCAAATTCCTCAGTGCCTTCAAGAATAGTTAACCTAATGTACTGGATAATTTCTTTAAAATTCATGGATATATTCAGAGATATATCTGCACAGTCAAACATCAGGAGTTGGCCATAGGAGACAGTTTGGATATTTTGTATTATAAGACTTTATGATAATTTTATATCATTAAATTCTTTATAAAATTTGCCAAATTTTAATTCTATAGAAGTCATGGGTTCTGAATGCATTCTTGAAAGTAGCCCATTTGAGGTACATTGGTTTAAAATTGTTGCCCTGCGATTCACCACTTTCTCCAGACAGGAGAGTTTTAGTAGTATATTAGATGATAGCTGTTGGCATTTATTGGCTATAGTAGCAAACATAATGTCTAGAAACCTAGAAGCAGTGTGACCACATGCCAGATCTCACAGGACAGTCAGATAGTACCCATTACATTTATCACATGAACATGTGATAGTTCTATTAAAAACAAACAGTGAACTAGATGGACTTTTTATCTAATGTAGTAAGGCAGGAGTGTCAAACTCGATTTCACTGAGGGTTGCAACAGGATTGTGTTTGATCTTGGGGAAGGTTGGGGGACTTGGCCAGGATTAGCATGGCCAGCTTGACATCCCTTATGTCAGGTACGTCTATGGTGGCCCAACCAAAAATGGGCTCCCGAGCTCCATTTTTGGCTTTGATGGCCTCCTGCAACCTTTTGCCAGTGAAAATGGAGTTCAGGAGGGCTCTGGGAGCTCAGGAGGCTCCATTTTCATTGGCAGAGGTACCGTGAGCCTGTCTATTACTGTTTCCAGAGTGGGCCAGATCTTAGCACCCAAGGGGCCAGATGTGGCTGGCGGGCCTTGAGTTTGACATCCTGTAATAAGGTAATATGTATAATACATGAACAGGCAGGGAGGTGCATTTTTTATCTTTTAATAAATTAAGTTTAGTTTGTGACAATAAAATATGTGCTGAGATCAAGTACAAGTTTCTTTTGAATGAAAGAAAAAACTAAAAAAATGGGAATAAAAGTGGTTGATTGCTTAAAACAAACAATTGTTTTATTAAGTATTTTTACAATGTAGTGATCACCATGGTTGTTTTATTTTGCAAACCAGCATCTATTAATAAAATGGATAGAATAACATACTCAGTGATAAAGTGATATTTACAAAAACAAGAGTTTCCTATAGCATAATATAAAACATATTCTAATGAATGTTTATTGTATGTATTAATATTTTATAATCAGAACCAGAAACTCCTTGTACAGTGTGCACAGGGAGAAGGATGTATCTGTTTGAAAGCAAAGAAAAGTGCTCTTAAAACTTTTAATTAATATGATGAAATATAACTAAAAATACTTCAAATAAGAACCAGGGCATGTTTTCCTAAAATAATGACTTTGGTAGATAAGAAATATATAAAATGAAGGCAAAAACTGTGCCATTAAACAGATGCAAAATAAAATACCATACAACTAATCCAAATACAGATGTGTCTACATGCATTTTTTCCTCTACATTTTCAGATTTTCATACTTCAAAATGAGTTTGTATTTGAGCCTTCTTTTCCATTGTAATTTAATTATAGTACATAGAATGTTTTTCCCCCCAACTTTTAATTTAATTTGCTCCACTAAACAGAAGTAGTTTTTACTTGAGAGTTGGGAACAAGGAAATTTTGTATACCTTGACACAGAGTTTTCTTTGAGAAAATTAAGGTACACACAATATTAAATATAAGAATTAATTTTTCTGCATTAACTTTATTCATTTTGATATAATCTCCTTTTATTATTTTCAGATTTCTTCCTGGAGATATCTCTTCATATTCCTCTGGTCATGCATAAGAATTATTTAACATTATAATGGATTTTAAGTGGAACTACCAAGAAAAGAAGGGTTATAATATAATTTATGTTTGATAAGCCATATAGCTTCTCATATAAAACAATGACAACTTCTCATATGAATGGACATGTAACAGAAGATTCAGACAGTGAAACAAAAATTATGGATCTTGCACCTCTTGAAGAATCTCAGAAACACAGGGAAATGGCTGTGGATTGCCCAGGTGATCTGGGCAATCGCATGATGCCATTACGGCGGAGTGCTCAACTTGAACGGATTCGACAGCAGCAAGAGGACCTAAGGCGAAGACGGGAAGAAGATGGGAAAAAACAAGAACTTGATCTTAATTCTTCTATGAGACTCAAGAAGCTGGCACAAATTCCTCCCAAGACTGGAATAGACAACCCTATGTTTGACACAGGAGAAGGAGTAATTCTGGAGAGTCCACATTGTGCTGTGAAAGTCCTAGGTATGTATATTTTTAAGTAGAACCATTTATTTTATATGCAAAGGAACTTTTAGTGCTTCTAAATGAACATTTAGTTAGGCTTGAGAGATTGTGTCTATGCAGATAGTCCTCATTTACAGACCTTAACAGGGACTGAGCAACTCTATGGCTAAGCAGTGTGATCATAAAGTGAATCACAATGTCTTGTCTCATCTCTTGTTAGAAAGGAGATATTAATTTAATATTTAAACAAAATCAAAAGCTTTAATAAAATATAATTTCATATAGTTCTAGCCCAATACTGGGATATGTTAATGGCAGAGATATTTCTGATCAGCAAGTTATTCTGTGTGCAAGTCGGTCCCAGAGGGCAGTATCAAAGATGGATAGTTGTTTGAATAGTGCCACATTCGTAGTGAATATCCAGACGTAATCTTTAGTTCTAACCAGACCAGTGCGCAGCCTATTTAAAATCTCCAGACTTTCTACTCCTCCACACCTCCAGGCAATTCCTCAAGCAGTTATATCTAATTATGAAGAAGTTTTACTTGAGATTTTCATCTTTTTAACTGACCTCTTTGAGGTGTAATAACATTCTCCTCATTGCAGTCTACAAAACTCCTTGCAGGAAATTTCTCCTGTAAACATAATATGACCACACTGACTTCTGATGTCAGTTCCAACTGCAGTCATTAAGTGACTCACCAGAGTCATTAAGCACTGCTTCATATGTCTGACTTACAACTTCCTGCTGGCTTCCTCATTGACTTTGCTTCTTTGAAGCCTTTTGTGAAGTTGCTCTTGGCAGTCACATGACTGCAGGACTTTGGTTGCTGAATGAGCAGTTAGCAAGCAAGGACTATCTAATAAAAAGTGAGTTATTGAACTAAAAACAATGTGAAAATTTAGAATAACTGGTATGATTTCTATGATATGCTTGCTTAGGCATTCACTCTGAGAATCTTAAAATTATATTTTAATAAAATTGTGTTACGTATGTCAGAAATTTTATTGATTTTATTGATTTGAAATAGCTCACCATAAATCAGCAATTCACAATTAGATGAATTGCTATAATAAAAAATATATAAATCTATATTATCAGCAAATATTTGATCTAGGATAGAAATCATGAAACCATAAGTTCAAGGTCTGCCTTAGCCATGAAAGCCACCTGAATGACCTTGGGCCAGTCACTCACTCTCTGACCATCTCGCCTCACAGTGTTGTTGCAGGGAATATAGGAGGAGGAAAGTGTGTTGGAAATGTTTGCCACCTTGAGTTATTTGTAAAAATAATAAAGGTGATATATAGTGGGTAGTTTGAAATTAGTCTTCATATGAGAAATATTCTAAGGCAGAATATCTTGCATACAAGGAACAGAAGAAATACAAATAGTCCTTGACTTAAACCCAAATTTCCATTGTTAAGCAAGACAGTTAAGTGATTTTTTCCAATTTTTCTACCTTTCTTGCCACAGTTGTTAAGTGAATCACTGCAGTTAAGTTAGTAACATGGTTGTTCAGTGAATCTGGCTTCCCCATTGACTTTGCTGGTCAGAGGGTTGAAGAGGTGATCACCTGACCCCAGGACCTTGCAACTTTCATAAACACATGCCAGTTTCCAAAGTCCCAATTTTGATCACATGACCATGGAGATGTTGCAAGGGTTGTAAGTGAAAAACAGTCATAAGTCTCTCTTCAGTGCCTTTGTAACTTCAAAAAAATAGTTGTAAGTCAAGGACTTCCTTTATGGGAAACTGTATTTTCAGGTTATTGAACTATCAGCTTCAAAACTGTGTATGCTGACTGACAAAAGCTCTCCAAATTTCACTTGGATTTTCTCCAGATCTATGTGGAAATGTTCTGCTTGTTACTTGTACTTTTAATTACTTCTGCTTGTGACTTCTGCCTTTTCCAAAAAGAAAATAACAATGAAAAAGATTTCAATACCAAGGAATGGCAGGCATTCCTTCCCAGTTCATACATTGTGTGAATAAAAAAATAATCATACCCAAAGCTCAAAAGAACAGTCCTATATGTTCTGAGGTGGTTGCATTCTGCTGGAATAAAATTCAAACCATTTACAATATTCCAGTTGGAAAATGATGGAAACTTTTCAGTTTCCATCATTTTCCAATTAGAATACTGTAAATAGTTTGCATTTTATATACCTTAAGTGCCTTAGGAATAAATGGGGTGGTCTACGCATTTTGCCACTTATTTTATACATTTTTATTGATAAAATATTACTCTGTTTCCCTTTCTGGAACATTCAAGGTCTTTCACTTGAAAAATTATCCATCCAAACCTAAGAAAATTAGACAAGTGGAGCCCAGCTCCACCATCTGCACCAAAGCTTATCAGAGTAGTTGGTCTTAACATCAAAACGCAAGCAAGGTGGGGGAGCAAGATATTCCATAATGTGGAAAATTTGGAACGCCAGGATCCTGCTTTTTACCTTAGGTGACAAAGAAATCTGAAGCAGTTCCTCAAAGGGCTGATTCACGTCAGGAGAGAGTGTTCATGTAGGCTAGAAAACTAACACCTTGAATTGAATCTAGAAATCTCTTGGTAGTCAGGGCAGTGACTTTAACGTAGGCATAACACTACTAAATCTACTCCCACCCAGGCCACTGCATTTTGAATTAGTTGCAGCTCCTGAATTAGTATTCATTAAAAAAAAAACCATGTAAATTCCATTAGCGATGATTAGGACATGAGTTACCATTGCAAGGTATCCCAAACCAGAAAGACCCACAACTAGTTGACCAGAGCTTTCATCTGTTCTTGAGAAAAATTTAATTAGGTTTCGGGGGATCTGCAAAGACAAATGTCTGATGTAGCTGCATTGCGTGGACTTGTTATGTGGACATTTTCAGTATAGTACCTAGGAACAAACCATTCAGTACCATGTAATTTCTTGGAAAATACTATAAATTCAAAAGCACTGTTTTTTTCTCAGCAGTTAAGCTCCAGAGAGCAACTGGGGAAACGGGCAAAGCACATGCAATGCTTGAACATGAGATCCATACTATTCCATACTGAATAAGTAAGAAAACAAGATTCTTAACAAACTGTTTTTTTGTGACTGGTAAAATGAACTTCAAGAGATCAAAGAGAATAAAAATAGGCAAAAAGATATACTTACAATTGGAATGACACCAGGCAATGGAAATTCATAGTTATGCCTTATCAGCATAAATAGAAAAGCAATAATCAGAAACATTTTTCTCTGAATATATGATGTTTATGTAGGCCTTCCCAATATTTTGCCTATAAGCAGCAACAATACAGTATTTATGAAGATACACTTGTACAGTTCTTTATTGCCATTCCCAATCTTTGCTGTCTTTAAAGAGATACTCCGAAGCAGAAGTTTCAAATCTACATTGTTATCTGACTTTCTTTTGCTTCCTCCCACTTTTTCTGGTGGAAAGTCTGCTCCCAACCAAGCAGCAAATAGAAATACCAGAGTTACTTTTAGATAAAGCAGATTTATCCATGTTTGGATAAACAAATCTTATCCATATTTCCAAAAATGACCGTAGTATTTCTCCTTCAAGAAGTGCTTGAAATCAGTTTTTCGTACATCTTCTTTAAATATTGTCAAACATATGCAATCATTTCCTTTGTTCAATTGTTTCATCCCAATTTTATTTATTTATTAAATTTATATTCTGCCAAATTTCACAACTCTCACAATTATAAAATATAGTAATAAAAGTCCACAATAGTTTAAAATTAAGATGAATTGCAATCATGATGTCATAATTGACTCCCAAATCTGCCAAAATATTTCTGAACTAGTTTTGGAATGTAATTATCAATAGAGACAATCTCACTGACACAGATATAAAGAACCAAAACAATAACGGAGAAACAATCCTTTTAAGTTAAATAAAGAAACATTCTCAGGTGTACAAAATTTAGTTTTTCATTCTAGAATTGTTAAAATCTGCATCAGCATAGCTAAAGTACTCCAAGGTAATAACAGGAATCCTTAAAAAAAAACTCCTAGGTGTTCTTAAACCAGGGTGATCCCATGGCTTTTCATGCATAAGACATGTGTTTAAGACCCATTATTTTATTTTATTTTATTTATTTATTTATATAAGTATGTATGTATGTGTATGTGTGTGTATGTATATGTCTGTATGTGTGTATATATGTATGTATGTATGTATGTATATATATATGTATGGCATTCAGCTTTGTTTGGGTATTTTCCCACGTCATTGTAGTTGTGCTTTTAAATTTGTAGCAACGTTTCGGCAGAATCTCATCTGCCATCATCAGGCTTCTGTATAGTGTTCATCTGTGAGTCAGACTTTTACAGTGGTTTCAGATTTAAATTTGGGGCAGCCTATTGCTGTGCCAGAATGGTTTTTTCTTCACCCTGATTGGTTGGGAGTTTTGGTCTGTGTTTATTGGTCTTGGAGTTTGCTGTGTTCTGCTTGATTGGTGTTTCTAATATCTTCTGTCTGTTTTTTTGGCTCTTTTTGTATCTTGATTGGCTGGCAACATTGTGTTACTTTATTGGAGGCCTTTAGTGCAGCTTGGCTCTGGGTAAATGGACAGCTATCATTAGTTAGGAAGCTAGGTTTCATCTGGGTGCCTGGTTGGGGTGTGTTTGAGCTGGAGGTATCGGGGGGATCTGTCTGTGCTCAGGTGTTTGCCTGGCTTGTGGTGTGGAGATTTTTTTCCCACAATGATGTGGGAAAATACCCGAACAAAGCTGAATGCCATACATACATACATACATACATACATACATACATACATATATATCATAGTATTAATTAAAACTGATTCCTACGCAAGCAACTTTTCCACCTGGCAAACATGACATAAGCATTGAGAATCTTGAAAGATGACTTCCTAAATAAAAAAAATGTTTAGAAGGTTCTTGGAATAAAAGGAAGGAATAAAAATAGAAAGAAAATATCAAAATTAATCTTAAATATTTAAGAGAAATAGTCAAAGGAGTTGTATACTGCTGAAGGTTCTTGCCATGTCATCACATATATGATAAATATCTGCCTAGATTTTTTTCATTTTTATCAAAGTGGGAGTTTGTTTTTGCTAAGACTAGATGGCTTCAGAGCTGAGAAGAATATTCACAGACAGCGAACTTGGACTTTGTATATACTCTCTTATAGTATTTTCATAGTATTATGGTATTTCATTTAAGATGAAAACCAATATTTTTCTGGATTTCTTGGTCCTTGGGATTGTTGCTTAGTACAATTTAATAACAAATTGTTTTAAATGTGTGAAGCTTATGATTATTTAGCAGGAATAAGACATCTGCATTATTAAGGAGAACTGATAATTCCTTGACTTGATCTTCTGAAGCACGGGTTCTTAAATGTGACAATACAACAACAGATAAATGAAAATCATAAACAGTTTTATGTATCCCACTTACACAAGCACAGCAAATCATTTCATCGGGATTAGAGCTGGACAAAAAATAAATATTCTGTTTGTATTAAAAACAAGAATATTTTATGCCTTTAAAAAAAGAATAGCTTAATTAGAAATAAATGGATTTAAAACCACATTTTTAATGAGAAGGATGGACTGAGGGTCATTCTCACTTTGAGAATGTGAAATTATAACTAGTTGTTGTTTCCTTATATGTTTGGATATGAAAATAGCTTAAATATTCCACACTAATTCTATTGCCTCTCCAAGTTTAATTTGTGTTTCTGTGACAGTATCTAATGGAAGGTTTCTAGTGTTAATAGCTACTTCTCCTTAGTTTTCTTTTTCTCATACAAAAATGATGGAAGGAAATGCAATAGGATATCAATTGGGAACTGTTGCATAGATCTCTTTAAGTCTATGAAAAAGATATAATAATAACACAGCAAAACACTCATGATAAATCTTTGAAATTAAAGATACCAAAGATTGTATGCTTATAGGAAATGGATGATCAACTTTTGAAAAATAGTTCAGCTTGGACTGCGCAGTGTTCTGAAAATATTGTGGAAAAAGAAATTTTTCTGGAAACATTTGTATGTATTCTGCTGTTGCTATATGATCCTCAGAAGAGGTAGAGTGGGTGTATGGGCAAGAGGTTAAAAAGATTGTTTTCTGTACTACATTTTCAAAATACACTTTTGACTTCGTTTAAAGTTGGGAATGTTTTTAGTATTGTGAAAAATATTGCTCCTCAACCCCTTTAAAAAAGTTTTGCCATTAGAGATTATCAGAGCTTCAGAAAAGTCTTTTTTGAGTGGAATATGACATGATTCTCTTATCCAAATAGAAGAAACATCAGTTTGAAGAAAGTGATTTAAATAGGGGAAGGTTTGCCCAATCAATCATAGTCATTAAGAACAAGTTGCCTTGTATTCCCTTGACTGAAAGATTGCACTAAGGGATGTTGGTAGTGGATGCCTTTGTTAACCATATAAAATCAACAAGTCTCAAATTTCTGTCTTATTTGCTTGCTCAGACTTCCTTTATATATCATTAAAGGTAAAGGTTCCCCTCGCACATACATGCTAGTTGTTTCTGGCTCTAGAGGATGGTGCTCATCTCTGTTACAAAGCCAAAGAGCCAGCTCTGTCTGAAGAGGTCTCCGTGGTCATGTGGCCGGCATGACTAAATGGTGAAGGTACATGGAACGCTGTTATCTTCCCACCAAAGTGGTCCCTATTTTTCTACTTGCATTTTTACATGCTTTCAAACTGCTAGGTTGGCAGAAGCTGGGACAAGTAGAGAGCTCCATTACGCGGTGCTAGGGATTCGAACTGCCGAACTGCCTGATCAACAAGCTCAGCATCTTAGCCACTGAGCCACCGGGTCCCTTATATATCATTAGGAGCTACATTAATAAAAGGTGAAGCTATATCATACATCAGGGAAAGATTGTAAATAGATTTTCACAAGCTATGCAGCTCCTCCTTGAATTATTTCTATATGGTTGCCGTAGAAAGTGACTCTAAAATTATTCTAGTTACAAAATAGAGATATCCTTTGAACGTAGACTATCAGTCTGTGGTATCTGGAATCCTTGAGCCTTGAGAACAAAGCTTTGTCATTAATCCACATTTTTATCTTGTACAAATACTTTAAGGTAAGGGATTTAGCAGGGAATTAAACGTTTTCTTCTCCATATCTGATAAGGTCCGGCTAATTATTAGTCCCTAACCCATATTGTTTGCTTTTGATAATTGCAGAAAAATATTTAGCATAACTCCAGTTTGCTCCTTAGTCCTTTGAAACTAAAACAAAATCATAGAGATATTCTTGTTTAGAGATGAAGATCTGTGCTCATTTTAGAATCTTAAATTTCAATAATAGTTGTGTCTACGTGTCAAAATAGTCTTGAAAAAAATGTCCAGAAATTCCAGTCTATATTCTCTGCTATGAAAGGACTTTGAAAGAAAAAAGAGGAACATGGAAGAAAATGTGCCCTCGTGGCCTCTGAAGATAAAAGTCTTAACATGGGTGAATTATAAAACTGAACTATCATTTGTTACTTCATTTTATTAACCAATGTGTAACAACTGAGAGGTTGAATGAAACATGTCGAGATGGCAACATGATGCCACAAGTGTGACACCCGTGTTATAAGGTATAGGGCCAAGTTCCTTGAGACAATGCTTCTTTCTGTAACCATATGATTCCATGCCCCACAACCCAGCTCACTAAAGTTATCTGGGGAGACTTAGTTACAGTAGCCCCAGGCTTCTCTTAAGAAAACTTTTAATCTTAGTTGTTTGGAATGGTTGCCCCTACTGCATTGATGGGTTTAACCTCTTCGCTTCTATGCTTTTAAAAAAGCTGTAAAAACTTACATTTTAAGCTTGCTTTCACTGCCTTTACTTTCTTTTTTAAACTGTTTTTAATAGCTCTGGGTTTATTTTTATTTTTATATTTATAGTTTTATTCTAAATCAATGAAAGAACCCATGTTGGTGACCTATGTTAATAAATTGAAAATTAGAGATCAATTGCCAGGCAAGATAGAAATAATGGTCATCTGACGTGCAGTGCAGTTTTTTAATCTCGACAGGGACAATTCTTTTGACTTTAAGTAACCTCATATCAAATTTTAAAATTTACTTAGGCCCTGTAAAGCCTGATAGTGAACATTTGATGTCTAAAGCTGTGCTTTTCAAAAGTAATGAAGTGAGATAAAGCTCTTTTATTTTAATGAGAAAATGTTCTCATCTTCTGTTATCTTTTCAGAATTTATGGTGTACCATGAATCAGAATTTCCTGTTTCCTCCTTCCTTCACTTTCTCTAATTAAATTCCTTGACTTTTCAACCACTTAAAAAACATACTACAACCATATTGCTGACATCAGTGCATAATTTTCCTTCCAAGGTATAACTAGCTTACACAGTACAATGATATTAAAAACCTTGAAAGCTCAGGATAATTAATTAGTAGCACCAATATGAGCAATTCTGCAGATAGTTCTTGAGATTATGTAGAACCTCCCCAATATGTGATACAAAATTACAGAAAAAAGGCAGGAAGTTCCATTTCCTCCCACAACCATATTCTCAGCTTGTGGTCTTTTGGTGATTGCTATGGGAATTGTAGTATGACAGTACTTTTTCTACATTGATATATGAGTTTGGAAGAATGGAAATCAGAAAATGAGTATAATTTACTCAGGACTGAGGCCCAAGGAAATGATATAAATTTAACAAGGTAAGATAAACAAAGCATGACATTCGGAATTCTTCCCAATAATGACAAAGGCATCTGTATTTTATTTTGCATAATGAATTAATATGTTGCATCTGCGGGTCTGTGTGTTTCTCCTTCCCTCTCAGTTTGCATGTATGCATATTTGTAGGGCTCTACGGGAAAGGATATGGGTTCTGTATTCTCTGTTGGGTTGTTCAACCTAGAGGGTAGGATGGGGATTTAGATGGTCAAAAGCCTTTCAGATCACTAGCCAGTGACTTCTTACATAGGGATTCGCTGGAGATAAGGGTGGACATGTTTTTCTCTGTAACCTTTGCCAGATGCAGACAATTTTCAAACTCAATATTTTATTTAGTTGCTTTTGACCTCGTCAAATGTTATGGAATGATTTTGTGTTATTGTTAAACATACTTTATCAAGTAAAGTTGAATTTCAAGGGAGTTTGGTTTGTAACTAATTTGATACAAGATTTTGTTTATCTGATTCTATATGGTTTGTTTATGGCAAGGGTCTTCAAACTTGGCAAGTTTAAGACTTGTGGACTTCAACTCCCAGAATTCATGAGCTAACATGACTGGAGGAGGAATTCTGGGATTTGAAGCCCACAAATTTTAAAGCTGTCAAGTTTGAAGACTGCTGGTTTACGGGATAATCAGTTCACCAGACTCTTGTTTTCATTTTCATGCAGGAAATAATAACTGTAGTAGATAGTGAGAATGCTAATTAACAAAATGTATTCCATATATTTAGTATATCCATACTTACTAGTACACCTGTTCCCTTTGCAGAGGTTGATGAGCTGCTGTGTTCTCTTAAGCATGTTCAACACACACTGATAGATCCACAAAGTCAGGAGGAAATTGCTCTCATTTTACAGCTTGTACAAAATACTGACTTTCAAAATGCATTTAAGATACACAATGCTGTTACTGTGCACATGAACAAAGCAAGTCCTCCATATCCTCTTATCTCCAACGCACAAGAACTTGCACAAGAGGTATGTATGGCGTACATTCTTATTTTAGTAATTAAAGTGCTAGTAATTACTTTGTTACAAAGTGATCCTAGGTGTGGCATTAAAAGTTTCCATAATTAAATTAGTATTTGCTTTTTCTTGTCTAGAAGAAAATGATTTTTAGAAGTAATATGTATGAGAATCTGCAAATATACTATTTCATATTTTAAAGGCTATATTTAAGAAATGTGAAGTTTCATTCTCTAAAGAAATATAAAAGTGTGTAAAATATTTATTTACATTAATACAGTAGTTAAGATCACAGTTCTGCACATCCAAGGGAACTGCGTGTGTTTCTTAAATAGCACTGCATCGTTATAGAAACATCAAATAATATTTGGAACAATAAAAGTACCCCAAAACCCTTGTGACATAATACAGCAGCTTTTTGACCAGACATCTTCAATCCTGCCTGGATCCTCCAATAATTCTTGGGATCCAGGCGGCCTGAGAAAATGCCATACTATTCTATTTAGCATTTAACCGCTTTTTCAAAAATAAAAGCATTTAAAGATATAAATAGATGAAGTAATTACACATCTCTATTCTTATATCAAATTTGTTATAATCGATTTCCAGCTACAGTTTAATGCCCTCAAATAATTTTCATTCACTAAATTTGGTTGTATAGCAAAACTAAATTACTGAAATATTTGTATAATGTTTAAACTTCTTTAAATAAAAATATTGATTTGAAACATAAATTTCATATAAAAAACATTCTATATAGTTCTATTTCAGATTTCCTTCTGTTATCACAACCTGTCTTGCTTTTGTTTTAAAACCACCCTGGAAGCATTCCAATATAACAGCATAAGTGAACCATTTATGCTTAGTTACAATTTCTCTTCTGTAATATGCTTCTTTTGATCACAGCTATAAAGGTATTTTTTGGACATAACCTAAGCTTATATCTATTCTATACTCATAGTTCGGCATTTGTAATACAATTATTTTTGAAATCTAGGTTAACCTTAAACTTCGTTATACTATAAACAGTTATACCAGGAGTGTCAAACTCAAGGCCCGCGGGGCCACCCTGGAAACAGCAAAGGACTGGCCCACGATGCCTCTGCCAACGAAAACTGAGCTCGGGAGAGCCACAGATGGCCCTTTCAAGTTCTGTTTTTGGCTACAATGGCCTTCTGCAATCCTCTGCCAGCGACAACTCAGCTCTGAAGGGCCTCATGCAATCCTCCCGAGTTCCGTTTTCACTGGCAGGGCACTTGGGCCACCCATAGGTGTCCCCAACATGAGTGATGTTGAGCTGGCCACGCCTACCTCAGCCCCACAGAGTCAAACACAACCTTGATACGACCCTCAATGAAATTGAGTTTAACACCCCTGAGCTATACCAACCACATTTCAGATCATGCCATTCTAGTTCCAATAATCTGTTTCTCAGCATTACCCACTCTTTCATCTGAGTTAAACAACAAACTGCAAAATACAATTTCCAAAAAAAAAAACAACCTTAAATCTCCTCATTCTGTAATGTCTTGTATTAACTTATACTCAGTGTGGGGTTTTTTTTAATCTTGCCACATAAAGTTAAATATATCTTTCTGGCATTTTTTAAATATTACACCAGCTGATAAAACAAGTACTGTGTGAAACCAAAATATAACATTCTAGGTAAACATCTTGATTATAGAAACTCTTTCCAGCATTGACAATATACAATTCAAATTCGTTAAATTGACACCCAAGTATTTTACCTTTTTCTCAAACTTAAAAATTTTTGTTTATAAATTCCATTTTTGTGCCTTCATATTTTTGTTAGCATCCTTGTTTCCTGTTAATCTTAAGGCCAGCTAATGCATTAAAGGAGTGCTGAGCTAATTTAGACCCTAATTCATCAAACATTGATTGAAGTAAACTTAAAGGAACTGCTTTATGATCTTTATATTCTTTCTCTAAGGGCTGTTCTGAAGATCTTTTAGCTTCATGCCTTGCCTTTCAGGCTTGTCATTTTTTCAAAATGAAAATGCTAAACAGAAAAGTAAACAAAACCTTCTAGTGTCTTTCATGCTATTATTTCAGGCACATATCTCAGTCAAATACAGAATCTATTCAAATTGCTATAGTCTTTTGTTTTGCAAGTCCAGCCAATTATAAAGCATATAAGACAAAAGCATTCTCATTGCAGCAATTAATGCAGTTGCGGTTTTTCAATGCAGATTCATAATAAAGCAAGCTTTTAAAAATAAAATTTCCCTTCCATTATTAATGTCTATAGGAATTCTCAGTTACTCAGGTCTTGGCTGTCCCAAAGGTGCTTTTCAAAAGGCAACTGGACTTTCTTGGTTTTTTTCCTTGAAAAAGTTTCACTTCCCATCCAAGATGTGGGCCAGTGAAACAGAACTGAAAAAGCTTCTTGGATGAGGAATGAAACATTTTCAAGGAAAAAATCAAGGAAGTCCCATTGCCTTTTGAAAAGCACCTTTAGGATTTCTGTTACTAGCTTTTTAGATCACACTTATCCAGCTTTTTGAAAGTGTTCAATATACTTTAAGTCTCTTAAGTCTTCTTTTGATGTTATATTTTAATGTTATTCTTCCCAGAATGCAAAAAACACACAGAAAAATAGTTATCTGCTATTGTAAGTCCAAAGGATCATATGCATAGGAGTCCTCGTGATGTAGTGATTAGAATACAGTATTGCAGGCTAACTGCCTGCACCCTGGAGTTTGATTCTGATGCAATCAAAGTTGACTTAGCCTTCCATCCTTCCGTCAATGAGAACCCAGATTGCAGGGGGTAATATTTTGACGTAAATTGTCGAGAGAGTGCTGTATAGCACTATGGGGCAGTATATAAGTATAAATTCTATTGTCCCAAAGGTGCTTTTTCAAGAGGCAACTGGACTTTGTTTTTCCTTGAAGATGCTTAGCTTCCCATTCAAGAATTGAAGTTAAATAAACAAAGTTGTTACCTTTTCAAAAAGCACCTTTGAGGTAAAACAATGACAATATAAAATAGCATTTGATGTCTTGCAAAAGCCTAGCAGAATGAGAAAGACTCTGTGCATCTTTGAAGTGTTTTCATAGTGTGGGAGAAGCCATCAAAAAAGAGCAGCCTTGGATTCTCATCCCCTTTACTTCCAGTAGGATGGAGAACTTCAGCATTCCGTGTCCTCAGGACAAGCACATAGGTTAGGTTCCATTTATTCAGTATGGAACAGTTAGCCCCCTATCTCATCATCTTTGGTAATGCCCTATCATTCCCCTCCCGCAGGAGTTCTACTTAGATGGCTGTTTTCCAGAGACATTTGGAATTGGAAGATCCTTGAATGCTCTGAGAGAAGGTTATGTTAAAAATGAATGGGTCTCTGATTTCTTTTATCCATTTACTGTATTAAAAAAATAGTTAGGAAATCAATGTTTGTGTAACATACTACACTACTTACAGAAAAGATGTTCTTGTGTGAAAAATAAAATAATATTTTGCTTATAATGAATGGTAACTGATACATTTTTGGTGTTTTAATTCCCAGGTACAAAATGTTTTGAGACCAAGCCATCAGAAAGATGGGTTGGAACTTAATTCTTTATTGAATGCTCCTCATGTTCAGGTAGGAATACTCTGTTTTAAAGTATAAAACATTCAGTTTTTTAAAATACACAATATATAGATACCTACTGTTTTTTTCCTCTATCCATATGGTAAAACTCTGATGTCAAAGAAATAGTAATTATATAATTGAGATAACTACACGTGTATTTCTATTGGTGTTTGTGCAACAATGATGAGAAATCAAGATTTAAAACAAATTAATTTGTTGACTGTGAACTTTCTAAAGTGTCAGTTGTAAAATGCTAGCAGTATGAACATGTGAGTACTTTTAATAGTACCAGAATGAGACTTAGCATCAATAATGGCCAGCACAATTATTTACTGTTTTTCATAGGATAACATGAATTAATAATAAAAAACATAATAAATGGAAAACAATTTCCTGTTACATTAACTTTTACAGCTTGTATTGATAAAAATCCCTTATTCCTTGAACCACAATGGGCTCAAGGAATACTGGTAGTCCTTGCATAGCAAGCACTCATTTGGCAACCTTTGGAAGTTATGATGCCACTGAACAGAAATTTATGGTGGATCCTTGAAGTTATGTCTCTGTAATCACATGATTGCAATTCAGGCACTTGACAATTGGCCTGTAACTGCTGACTTCTGACAAGCAATGTCAGTGGGCAAACTGGCAGCAATTACTGTCATGTAACAAACATGCATGCTCCTAACAAATATGCATAAGAACTGCAATCAGACCTGCTGTTGCATTCATGTGTGAAATTGGTGGTCTCAGTTATAGCTGTTAACTGACTGTAACTTGTACCATTCCTTAATTTGACTGTTCACCCATATGGAATCATAAGAAATTACAAGAAAAGTGTATTCTGGTTAATACCACATCCAGTATTGAATTTTGTATCCAGTATTGAATTTTTGTGGTACTTTTACCCTGTTCCGCTTACTCTTTGCTATCTACTATAATTAACACAATGGTACAATTTACTATAATAAATTTTAAGTTTACTGTTTTGCACCAGGCACTACTTTTGGCTCATGATAAAGTTGCTGAGCAGGAAATGCAACCAGAATCAGTGGCAGATGAAAAGATATATGAAAATGTTGGTGTGTATGGAGGAGAAACAGTTAAAATTGTTCGCATTGAAAAAGCTAGGGATATTCCATTGGTAAGTATACTAAATGTGATCTGGATAAACATTGACTCCCATATTTTTCATAATGCTTGGTCTGATCATTATACTACATTAGAGTACATTATCTGAAAAAAGGGAATACTGAATAATGAGTTTTTGCTCACATTCTCAGATTCCCCTGAAAATTCTGATCTATTTTAAACAGGTTCAAGTGCTGGTTTCACATACATATGTATTTTTCTGCAAAAATTGAATTGAAAATTGAGCATAATTTCAATATTTATAGGGCATAGATCTCAATGTTCCTCAATATATGAATATACTAAAAACTAATTTCAGATATCTATTAGGTATTGTTATTTTTCCATAGAAAGTGTGCTAGAAAAAATTGGCATTACGGAATTTCTTTATGAATCTTTATAATTCATTTCAGTATACTGCTGTGCTTTGGATAAAACTGCACTAGTTCTGTAATTGCACTCACGTTCATCACAATATATAGAAGAGAGATGATCTTGGAAAGGAGAAGCCATTAAGGGATACAATGTGGGAAAATGAAAAGCCTGAGAAATAAACTCAATAACTTTGATTCTATTTGGATAAAAGAAAACCCTTTCACACTTGTGCTTATTATACCTTATAAAAATAGTTTTGCTGGAATACTTACGATGTGTTTCCAGACCTGCCATATCTTGAAAGGCTGACAGGATGCATGCATCTTTACCATTATATCACAACTCTTCTTCCCAAAGGACATTTTTGTTTTTATCACTTTATATCCATATGATAGGTTCAAGAAAGGAAATGAAAAAAAAATTATCTGGTTATTTTTTCTGGCTCTGTGAGCACAAAACCTAAGTATGACGCTGCACATTTATTAGAAGAAAGATTTGATTTTTTTTGTAATGATGGGCACAAGATGCTATAAGGCATTTTGTGTTTTTGTTGTTGTGCTAACAATAGAAACTAAATATTATCTAGAAACTGTATTTTCAGTTTTTCTTTTCATTCTATTTTTAGCCTACTCATGAAAGACTGCAGAATACCATTCACAAACAAAAAAAATGCATGATTCTCTTGCAGAATTTCTGTCTTCTGTGTTACTCTGTGGAATAGATCAGACCAATTTTAAGACGTCTGGGCTTCTATTCCCAGAATTCCCCAGCCAGCATGTAGAAGTAGAAGTCTAGACATCATAAATTTAACATGGTAGAGAAACACTGGATTAGACTGACAGATTGAGCATAAGATGCCTGAGTGGTGTTTCTATCTGATTCAAAACAAACTTTTTAAAATTTTAATAATTTCTCATCATCATCTCAAATGTACACTTCTTATTACATAGGGTGCCACAGTGCGAAATGAAATGGATTCAGTCATCATTAGTCGAATAGTGAAAGGAGGTGCTGCTGAAAAGAGTGGGCTCTTGCATGAAGGTGATGAAGTTTTGGAAATCAATGGAATTGAAATTCGTGGAAAAGATGTTAATGAGGTTTTTGACTTGCTGGTATGTTATCACTTATTTGATAGAGCCAGTTTGATATAACGGTTAAGACATCGGGATAGAAATCGGGAGACCCTGAGTTTTAGTCCTGCCTTGGGCAAGAAGCCAGTTGGGTGACCTTGGGCCAGATACTTTCTCTCAGCCCTTGAAAGAAGGTAATGGTAAATCACTTATGAAAAACCTTGCCAAGAAAACTGCAGGGGCTTGTTCAGGCAATACACTTGAAAAAAAGAGGCTGGGGCAAAGAAAACCTGATATTATCCTTAGCATGCCAATTACAAATGGCAACAATTTCAAAGTTCTTGGAGCTCCATCTTGGAACACCCATTTATAGAAGTCAGGGATTTTGTTTAGGCTAAACTTTAATAGCATGCATCAGTTTCTATATTTATATTTCTGGAATGTTTAATCTCTGTGTTGTAACTATTTCTGATTTAAATATTTTTTACTAATCAAAATTTCCATGTATATCTTAAGATATAATGACACTGGCTTAATATCTGTAAGTTGCACTAAAAAGGCTGATTATCATATTGTTAGGTACAGAACACAACACAATAATTACAAATAAATTGAATTAGTTTGAACCCAATGAACAAATATTAACTCTAAAACGACCAGCATTACACTACATTAAAATATGCATGGGATACAGCCTAGTACAGTGGTTGCCAACCAGTGGGATGGGGACCATTGGTGGTCCACAAGAAAATTTTGGTGGTCCACAGAGAAATGTCACCCCCAAAACACCCCCCAAAGCAATGCTTCTTTCCACTTCTTTCTTCTTCTGCTTTTGGCTGCATGCAAGGAAAGCAGCAAAAGTCTTTCTTTCTCTCCCCCAAACTTTGCCAGAAATGAGTCTTTGGGACCCTGCAAGACATCCTGCTCCAAGAGGCTGCGCCGGCAAAGACTCATTCCTGGCAGAGTTTGGGAGAGAGAAAGAAAGACTTTGCTGCTTCTGCTTCTTTCCTTGCATGAAGCCAAAAGTGTCTCTCTCTCTCTCTCCCTGAGAACGGAGCAGGAGACTGTATTCTGCGATCCCAAATAAAGAATGATCGATCAGTAGGAAAACAGGGTGGGGAATTTTCTTATAGCCTTTTGGGGTATTTTCCCAGGGTCTCTGGTCCATGGGATTTAAAATTATGAGTTTGGTGGTCCCTGAGGTCCAAAAGGTTGGCGACCCCTTGCCTAGTGCATATGCATTCCTAATCATTTAAAACAAGTATCCTACTTTGAGTACAATGCCAGCTGGGTGATCTTGGCGCAGTCACTTTATTTCGGCTCAGCTCATCTTACAGAGATTATTTATTTATTAAAAGTTGTTGTGCCATGCATCTCACTGATACTGTGAAGTTGTAGTTGGGAAAATAGGAGGAGGAAGGAGCATTACATATGTTTACTGCCTTGAATTATTTATATAAAAAAGCAAGATTGTAAATAAATAAACAAACAAATCAACAAATAAATAATAAATCATATCCCACTCTTTATTTGCAAAACTCTTCTAAAATTCTTTGGCTTAAAGAAATGAAAACAATAACAGAATATGTATAGTGTCAAAATCCAGCAGATTAAAATACGTTGGAATATTGACAAAAAGTTAATTCATAAATAAAAACCGGGGATATTCTGTCTCTGAAGTGTGACCTGAATAATGGTACCATTCTTATTTCTAAATTGCTTACGATGATAGATCTGATACGTTTGGCTGATTTTTAAGAGAAGAATAATGCAGCATTTTATATCAGAATATGTCCAAATGGAGTTTTGAAATGTAGTATCAGCATACAGAAAGAAGACAGTTGGGCAAAAACAGTAATTTACCAAGGATTTTAAATTATCATTCATTGTTGCTTTTTTTCACAGGCAGACATGCATGGCACTCTGACATTTGTGCTGATTCCAAGCCAACAGAATAAGCCCCCACCTACAAAGGAGACAGTGGTATGTGACATGTGAACTTCACATAACAGAGGCTCAGTTGATGTTTATACTCTGGGGTTTTTTTCAATCTTTATTTACATTTATTTATTTATAAAACTTATTTGCCATCCATCTTACCATCGGGGAACTCCGGATGTCTTACAGTGATAAAAATGTATCTATACATATAAGTTAAAACAAAAATAAATTAAAACCAAACATTAAAATCTAATGTTATTCAAAGTCATTTGACATTTCAAAAACGAAACAACATGAGGCTACCTATTCCTTGATTCTTGGTTATAGCAATCTAAAATTCATGTTTTGAATTTGACTTAAAGTCCTGCCTCAATTTATTATTTAAAGGAAGTATTCGGGTTATATGAGAAGGAAAAGAAATTTAATTTAGAAGACCTTGAGTCTTGTATAGTTCTACAAGTGTTTGGAGCAGTAATTTGAAGACCAATTTTTTTTTCTAACAGGCAGGAGAAAATAAACAGGAGAGGATGATAAAGGGTTTCTGGATTGTTATGTCTATATCTTAGCTGAAGAAGCTTCTTGGATGAGAAGCAAAACGTCTTCAAAGAAAAACCAGAAAGTCCAGTTGTCTTTTGAAAAAGCACCTTTAGGACATCCACATCTTAGTGGTTTTCTTAGTATCAGTTGTCCCTTCCCCATGAGAAGCATTGGGAGAAGTAAGAGAGAAGGGAAAATCCTCCTGGGCTGTCAGCCTTCTTATTTCTTAACATGAATAAATCTACTAATAGTGCATCCTGAAAGATCTAAAGCACCAGGATAGTCAAGCCTCTTCCATCCAAGAACTGCCAAAGGACATTCTTGAGAATGACCAGTGCAGTTTCCAACCCTTGCTCAGGCCTGAAGCCAGAATGCCAAGGGCCTTAGCTAATTCATATCCTCCAGAGCCCTTTCCGTATTGGCCCCACTATGTTCTCAGTATCCCCTGCTCCCCCCCCAAAAAAAAATGAATGTAAAAGAGTAGAAATAGTTCAGTTTTGTTAGATTGAAGCCTGGTTTCTTGAGAAGTGGGCAAATCAATAGCTCTTTAAGGATCTCTGATAACTCTCACTTAATCACAAGTGAGATCCAACTTCGAATCCCCTGCCTCATTGCTTTAATTCATCAGGTAGGGGACAGATCCCGTTCACAAGTGGCAAAGCTAAGACTGCAGAAGACTCTGTTCACTTTGAGGGATCTATGGGTCCAAAACCCTCCCAGATAATGGCACAACATGTTACTTTAACATTTCTAAAGATTCTGCTTATCCATTTTCTAATTGGGAACACAAGCAAATAATTTTATCTATGAAATTCTCAGCCAGATAATAGCAACTTACATTGATTGGATCTTTCAGCCTATCCGTCCTCAGAAGAGTTCATTAGCTGCCCCTCCGCCCATGCCCTTGTAACTAGAGCATAGGTTTGAACCTGGGCTCCTACCAATGTCAGGTTACATTCATTTCTTGAGCATCATCCCAGCTGTCTCTTTGCCTACTTCACTTCACAATGCTTCTCAATAAATCAAAGAACTGCATGGGTTCAGTGGGCAGGTAGTGCCTAGTCAGGGCCTATCCTGTTAATATCAATAGCATTTACACTTATATACTGCTGCACAGTGTTTTACAACCCTCTAAGTGATTTACAGTCAGCAAATTGCCCCCGACAAGCTGGGTTCTCATTTTACCAACCTTGAAAGGCTGAGTCAACCTTGAGCCGGGTGAGATTTGAACTGCCAAACTGCTGGCAATTAGCAGTCAGCAGAAGTAGCTTGCAGTACTGCATTCTAACCGCTGTGCCACCACGGGTCTTTAAGTGCCGTAGTTGTCTATATTTCAGTATTCAGCAAGGAGCCTAAAAGAAAACCTTCCAGGTTCCTGGAGAACTCCAAGAAATCTATTGAACCCATCAGATGTTGTATCCATTAGGAGTTGTAATCTGTTTTTGAAGTAAGGGTATTTTTTTAAAAAAAAGGGGGCGGGGAGACCTTTTTACTAGAAATTAATCATTAGAATTGCCTATCCATTTTGTGTTTGTATGTTTTTGTGTCCTAGATACATGTGAAGGCTCACTTTGACTACGATCCTTCTGATGACCCTTATGTCCCTTGCAGAGAGTTAGGGCTGTCTTTTCAAAAAGGAGATATACTCCATGTGATCAGCCAGGAAGATCCAAATTGGTGGCAGGCTTATCGAGATGGAGATGAAGAAAATCAGCCTTTGGCAGGCCTCATTCCAGGTACTTAATGTTAAGAAAAGCAGACTATTCACATGGGCACTCATAAAATATCCCCCCCCCCGCTTTGCTGGGAATGACAACATTTCAAATGTTTCATATTGGTCTCTTGAGCAAAGAATTTTATTTTTTATTTTGTATGATGCCTTCTAATATAATACAATTATTCCTTTTTTGAAGAGTTGACAAAAGGCAGAAGCAATAGCACAGTTAATAACAGCAGTTTAGTGACCTGGTGTTCCCCTAGGTTTTTAATCATGAAAACTTAATGTTTGGTTATGTGCTCATTTTATTGTTAGGTCTTCAACAATAGTATCATGTTTTAGAACTAGTTTTTCCTGTATATTTGAAATGTAATCAGTAATATTGAAATTAGAAGAAAATATTTGTAAGTGCTATTGGTCTTAAATAAAATATGTATAAAATGTATTGAAGTTACAAAAGGAATATTCGCTGTAGGGCAAAAGCTTGCAACTGAAATGGCTCCTACTATATATAGCAAATAATAAATTTAATTTTATTCATGCTTATAACACAGGAATCCTATTATTTCCTTAAGATATAGCAAGGTAGAATGGACCTATTAATAAATATTAGCTTGGGAATTTATTATTTAAATTGCTAAAAATGTACTTTTTCACAAAAATAGGAGCATTCTAGTATTGTACCATATTAATGACTAGCAAAGTATTACATCCCTTTTTATTAGTCCTTTAGATGAGAGAACATTACAATGAAAATAGATAAACCCATAATTAATAAATCACTAGAGAAAGTAATTAAGTTTGGAAGAGTTAGCAGTAAAAGGCAACTAAGCCGCCAAAGAACTCAGTGGCTGGACAGCATGATAACTGACCCCAGCCAGAGCATAGGAAAAACCAAAGTAGTGCAAGATCTGGAGAGACCTGGCCCAAAAAATCACCAGGAGTCTGACACAACTAAATGAATATCATCATCATCATCATCATATAACAAAAAAGTAGACATGAAATGCAATGAAATTGCTTAACATAAATTAATTGAGTAACATCTATTTATTAAATTTATATGCTGCCCATCTTATTGTTGAATGATTCTGTGTGGTTTACAACATCATAAAACAGTCATATAAAATATTAAAACATTACAAACAGCATTAAAAGTTAACAAAAATTAAGTTAAAAAGGAACCAATACATAAACAGGGTGGAGGTGGGATCTTCTCAATCTACTATCACCAATGAGGGATGTCCCCATAGGACCCCCAACTAATTGGCTGAGCCAGGTTTTCAGGCCTTCTCGGAAGGCTAAAAGGGTGGGGACAGATCTCATCTTGTGGGGCACAATGTTCCAGAATAAGCTGTTCTGGATCATCAGCCAAAGTTCCTTGGCCAACTGGATCCATAGCAAGCCCTTTCTCCCAGAGCAAGTGGGGTGAGCCCATCCCATAATACAGAAGTGGTTTCAGAATTAATTTGAAGCTGAAACCATTTTATTCCATTGTCTTGACTTGCCAAATAGATAAAACAACATTGCTCACAAGGTGAGAAGAATATTTCTCATACAATTTTATGAAAGATACATGTTTAATGATCAGTGGAAGTTTTCTTCAAGCCTATTTTGAAATGCTCTCAAAATAACGTTTATTATTCTAAGAAAGATACTGTTATATTCTTTCAGTGTTAATTCTCGTACATATTTTCTTTCATGAAGGAAAAAGTTTTCAGCAGCAAAGAGAAGCAATGAAGCAAACTATAGAAGAGGACAAAGAGCCGGAAAAATCAGGTAAGTGGAAAACTTCAAAAATACTTGTGTTAGCAAGTTTAGTGATTTTCAGTTGTCTTATTAGTCACAGCGGATAGATGGATTTATTATCTGGACAATTGATTTGTCTTAAGAGGGGTATTCTTTCTTTTAACATTGAGCTCAGTGTTTTTCAAATTTGGCAACTTTAAAAATGTGTGGACTTCAGCTTTCAGGGTGTGCTATCCTGGGGATTCTAGGAGTTGGAAGACCTTATATCAACTTTAACATGGTCTTCCTTAAGTGCAGTTCTTATTTGCAATGTTTCTTAACAAGGATTGTTTAGAAAAAACAGCTACAAAGATTGAGTTGAGTAACCCACTGTTTTTTGGTTGCTTTTAGGAAAACTTTGGTGTGCAAAAAAGAACAAAAAGAAACGGAAGAAAGTTTTGTACAATGCCAATAAAAATGATGGTAAGAAAGGGTTTCAACTAACTTCAGGATACTTTTTTCTGGATGAATGAAGTGTTAATGGGATATGGTGCAGGTAGTCCTCAACTCGCAGCCACAAACTGGGACCAGAATTTCTGTTACTAAGCTAGGTGGTTGTTAAGTAAATCACACCCAATTTTAGGACATTTTTTGCAATAGTTGTTAAGTGAATCATTTCAGCTATTAAGTGAAACACGTGATTGTTAATCAGATCTGGCTTCCACCATTGACTTTGCTTGTCAGAAGCCTGCTGGGAATGTCATACATGAGGTCATACATAAATGAGTACCGGTTGCCAAGTGCCCAAATTTTGATGGTGTTGTTGTGGTTCGCAGGCAGCCTGTGCAGACAGCAGCAGAATCGGACACTGGGAAGAAAGGGGATCAGTCCGGGGATCTGGAGAGGACTCGGACGATGGTCCTGCGCCCGATGCAGAGATGGAGCCAGGACCATCTGGGAGTGGGGTGCTGCCTCCGGAGCCTTAGAAATGGCAGCAGTGAGGCAGAGGACCCCCAGGGGAGCCTGTTCCCAATGCGCGTGTGCGCAGAGATGCTAAAAGGCAAGAGCAGCTGAAACAAAAGGGGAGACTCAGGAGTAAGGCTGGGAGGTGATTGCCCCTCCCATAAGGTATAAAGGACAAGCAAAGATGATGAAACCTTTGCAGGAAGCAAAGTTTGTTCGGTTCAGATTCATTCTTAAAGATCTTTGTACTTCGGTTGGTTTTTGTTCTAGTTTATTTGACACTTCTGTCATTGGCAGCACTTCACAGGAAAGAAAGGTGGATGCTTATCTTGAGGGACTGTTTGAGATTCATTACTGGCTGGGAATGAAAAAATTCCCAGCATTGCAATAAAACAAGACTTGTTTTTAAAATAAATGTGTGCATAATTACAGTCTCAGAAGCCTTGGTCAGAACAGATGTGACTATGGGGATACTGCCGTGGTTGTAAGTGCAAGGATTGGATGTGCATCATTTTTTGTAGTGCCTTTGTAATTTTGAATGGTTGCTAAATGAATGTTTATAAGTTGAGCACTACCTGTATAACTTTCCTTTCTCCTTTTTTTTATCAAAATGCACAGTAGTTATGATAGCTCAGTTGCTTACTTTAAAATTAAATTAGTCACACAGAACTGTTTAAAATATTTGAAATATATTTTTTGTATATGTTCTCTTGTCTCTTGTTTTTGTTTGGTTTTTGAACACATTCATGATTGCCACCATATTCTTACTTGAGGGTTCAGTATCTCCATAGCTGTTCAGAAATGATTCTAATCTTCAGGGATACAGGTAGTTCACAACTTTACAACTACAATTGGGACTGGAAGTTCCATCACTTAGTAATGCAGTCCTTAAGTGAGCCATATATGATTTTGTGATCTCTTTGTCTGGTGGTTAATCAAATACAGCTTCCTCCATTGATTTTGCTTGTCAGAAGCTCCCTAAGAAAGTTGTAAATGGCAAAATCATGTGACCCTGAGATGCTGCAACCATAAAAAAACACAAGCCGGTTGCCAGGTGCCTAAATTGGCTCACATGACTATGGAGATGCTATGATGGTCATGTGAGGGCTGGTCATAAGTCACTTTTATCAGTAATGTCATAACTTCCAATGGTCATTAAACAGATGGTTGTAAGTTGAAGACTACACATATGAGTATTTCTTTTAATCAGGATCTAAAATTTGGATGGGAAATAGACCTTCTGTTTTGATACTTCATGTAATGAAGAAAGATGCCAAAAAGCATGTGATCCACATCTAATGTTTTGGATCAGTATTTGAGCGAATAATTTTCTTAATCTATTAAAGGCATCTCAGAGTACTTTTATTATTAATTTAAATCTCAACCGTGTCAATCTATACCATACATGTGTATATATGTGTACATATATATGTGCATGTATGTGTCTATATCTGAAGTCACACAATACAGTTTACTAATAACTACTAATGAAAAGCTTTTTGAATTAGGGGCACACTGCAATTTAGTATCAGCATTAGCAGTTTTTAATATAATACTTCATAATACATGCACCCACATTTATTGCATGTATAGCACAAATGTTGCATTGGGATATCTATATAGGAATCCTGTTATAATATGCATAGGGCTTTCTTGACTAGGAAGGCACTATGCATATTACTACACATAGGATATCTATCTACTTATCATTTTCTCTTTATCATTATATAATTATAAAAAATAGCTGAGTTAGCAGCAAAAGAAATGAGAGAAAACTCTTCAAATTATTGTTAAAATCCAAACCGTTCTGATATTTGCAAAATAGAATTTATATTTTTCAACCTGTCAGTGCTACAAGAATTGTATTTATTTTTACAAAAGAATAAGCTTTTTAAAAAAATTGTACATTTATTCTGGGCTTTCTTTTTGAAGATTATGACAACGAGGAGATTTTGACTTATGAAGAAATGTCACTTTATCACCAGCCAGCAAATAGGAAACGACCTATTGTCCTGATTGGTCCCCAGAACTGTGGTCAAAATGAACTGTGGCAAAGATTAATGAATAATGAAGCTGACCGATTTGCTTCTGCAGTTCCTCGTAAGTTGAAATTATGGACATCTCACTGCTCTATTTTTTTACTATGTCATTTTGTAGCTTAGTAGATTTGACATATAATGATATTGAGGGAAGATGCTTTAGTCTAATCTTCCTTAGTTCTGTATTTGTTATTATATATGTGTAATTAATAAGTCATCATAAAGAGAAATTTGTCAATCTCATTCACAAAAACTTCACATTACCAATTTAGTTATTTCACGTTTTTAAGAATGTATTATTCTGTTTCCGTTTCAGTAATTTCAATTGCATGTGTAATTCTCTGCATCCTGTGTTCAGCAGTGTTCTTAATATTTGGAAATGTGCTATATAAGACTGTATATATGCCATACGTTACAACATGTAACGATTTTTGAACCCATTTAACGAATTGAAGTATTTAGAATGTAAAATGAAAAGTTTTTAATTTAGCTCAAGGATGCTCAACTGAAAAATGGTTTTTGCAGATAGCTTTTTCTCCAGCACACCAATTGGAGAACCCATACACGGGTTGACACATGCCTTTCTGCCTAGAGACTGAGTCATCAATTTGCCACGCCTCTCCGCCAACGGCCAGGACCCCAGTTACAACTTAGTCATGGCCCTATTGAGACGTGGTAAAGATGGGCTCAGAATTGGAGACAGGTTTGCAGGGGACCTGGGTGATAGACTTCCTAATGAGGCTCTTGTCAGCCCACTGTCTCTGAATTTGTCTAATTACCCTGACAAAGTTGTGGCTTCTCCTGAACCATCACTGCATTGCCCTTATCAAGGCCATACAGGAGAGGGAGCGCACTAGATTGCAATTTCCCGCCTGCTGGGGGGGGGGGAGCGATCCAGCCGCCGCCATTACCAACACAGAGAACGTGCAAAAAACAGCTCACCTGGTTAACTCCAGTGAAGCCGAAAATTGATACATTATAATACTATTCATGTACCTTCTTGCTCAAGATTTATTAAGTCTGCTTACTGGTCTTTTTTAGATACAACCCGGAATAGGAGGGACAACGAAGTAGCTGGCAGAGATTACCATTTTGTATCACGACAAGTATTTGAGACTGATATTACAGCAGGAAAGTTTATTGAACATGGTGAATTTGAGAAGAATCTGTATGGTACCAGCATAGACTCTGTCCGGCAGGTGATCAATTCTGGAAAGATATGTCTCTTAAATCTTCATACACAGGTAATGACATAGGTTTTGGACTTTAAAGTTTTAAATGTATTTTATTTGTTCATTTATGTCCTGTCTATTTTTACAAATAGTTCAAGGTGGAGAACCTATCCAATACATTTTCTTCATCCTATTTTCCCCACAACAACCCTGTGAGGTGGGTTGGGCTGAGAGAGGGTGGCTGGCCCCAGGTCACTCAGCCGGCTTTCATGTTAAGGCGGGACAAACTTGTAGTCTTCTGTTTTCTAAGCTGGTGCCTTATTACACCAAACTGGCTATCAGCTTCAGAATATTTTTTGATTAAACTTTATTGTACTGCGATGATTGAGAAACATGAAATGGTTTCTGCTTTGTTAAAAAAAATCAAATATCAGTTGTTAACTCTCCATATTTAAGGCTAATTTGTATTAAGAATTAATGTATGTGGCAGTGATGCTGAAAAACCTGTACTTGAATACAGTTGCCTTAGCTTTCTCTTTGGAGACTACCTTGTGCAACTTTTCACATTCCGATTCTTACCATCACAGACACTGAAAGTTGTACATCCTTGTAATATATTTGGTCATACCCCAATACATCTTAGCATACATAATAGTGCACTAGTAAGAAATCTGTATATATTTTTTTTATTTTTTTCAACAGTCCAATTTAGGAAAGGATTAAGTTTTTTAGAGAAACTTTATATTTTCACCTACTAGTCTTTAAATTCTTTTCTTGGCTTTAATCAGTTTCATATTTAAAATTAAAAAACAAAAAATGGCCTTATACAATGCTTGTTCCTGAAAAAGTCATGTCCAAATCTAGATTTATTATAATATTAATTACTTTCTATTGTTACACTACTAATATGTTAAAGGTTTTTTTTCATTATATAGCTTTTAATCATACCTGTTGTACTTATGCAATTTTCTGTAAAGTGGCAGATTTGTGAAAGACATAGGCTAATATTAAGACGACTAGTCTTGAATTCAGTTCCTCAAATCCAGTACCTGTTTCCAATTTGTATCATGTTATGACTAATTTTTGATGGTTTCATTTTGTTTGGTATGGATATTAATAGCACAAATTTGATTTTTACATTAGTCATTGAAGAGTTTACGCAATTCAGACTTGAAACCATATATTATCTTCATTGCACCTCCTTCACAAGAACGGCTTCGTGCATTGCTGGCCAAAGAAGGCAAAAATCCAAAGGTAATACTGATAGGTAATGTTTTCAATTGTGTTGTTTAAATTTTTGTATATCATTATACACTGCTCAAAAAAATAAAGGGAACACTTAAACAACACAGTGTAACTCCAAGTCAATCACACTTCTGTGAAATCAAACTGTCCACTTAAGTAGCAACACTGATTGACAATCAATTTCACATGCTGTTGTGCAAATAGAATAGACAACAGGTGGAAAGCATAGGCAGTTAGCAAGACATCCCCAATAAAGGTTCTGCAGGTAGTGACCACAGACCACTTCTCAGTTCCTTTGCTTTCTGGCTGATGGTTTGGTCCCTTTTGAATGCTGGGGGTGCTTTCACTCTAGTGGTAGCATGAGACGGAGTCTACAACCCACACAAGTGGCTCAAGTAATGCAGCTCATCCAGGATGGCACATCAATGCGAACTGTGGCAAGAAGGTTTGCTGTGTCTGTTAGCGTAGTGTCCAGAGCATGGAGGCACTACCAGGAGACAGGCCAGTACATCAGGAGACATGGAGGAGGCCGTAGGAGGGCAACAACCCAGCATCAGGACCGCTACCTCCGCCTTTGTGCAAGGAGGGACAGGAGGAGCACTGCCAGAGCCCTGCAAAATGACCTCCAGCGGGCCACAAATGTGCATGTGCCTGCTCAAACGGTCAGAAACAGACTCCATGAGGGTGGTATGAGGGCCTGACGTCCACCAGGTGTGGATTGTACTTATAGCCCAACACCGTGCAGGACGTTTGGCATTTGCCAGAGAACACCAAGATTGGCAAATTCGCCACTGGTGCCCTGTGCTCTTCACAGTTGAAAGCAGGTTCACACTGAGCACATGTGACAGACATGACAGGGTCTGGAGACACTGTGGAGAATGTTCTGCTGCCTGCAACATCCTCCAGCATGACCGGTTTGGCAGTGGGTCAGTAATGGTGTGGGGTGGCATTTCTTTAGGGGGCCGCACAGCCCTCCATGTGCTCACCAATGGTAGCCTGACTGCCATTAAGTACCGAGATGAGATCCTCAGACCCCTTGTAAGACCATATGCTGGTGCGGTTGGCCCTGGGTTGCTCCTAATGTATGACAATGCTACACCTTATGTGGCTGGAGTGTGTCAGCAGTTCCTGCAAGACGAAGGCATTGATGCTATGGACTGGCCCGCCTGTTTCTCCAGACCTGAATCCAATTGAGCACAACTGGGATATCATGTCTCGTTCTATCCACCACCGCCACATTGCACCACAGACTGTACAGGAGTTGGGGGATGCTTTAGTCCAGGTGTGGGAGGAGATCCCTCAGGAGACCATCCGCCACCTCATCAGGAGCATGCCCAGGCATTGTAGGGAGGTCATACAGGCATGTGGAGGCCACACACACTACTGAGCCTCATTTTGACTTGTTTTAAGGACATTACATCAAAGTTGGATCAGCTTGTAGTGTTTTTTTTCCACTTTAATTTTGAGTGTAACTCCAAATCCAGACCTCCATGGGTTGCTAAATTTGATTTCCATTGATAATTTTTGTGTGATTTTGTTGTCAGCATATTCAACTATGTAATGAACAAAGTATTTAATAAGAATATTTCATTCATTCAGATCTAAGATGTCTTATTTTTGTGTTCCCTTTATTTTTTTGAGCAGTGTATATTTTCAGCCTTGTTATATTTTCCTGTAACATCCCAATTTACTTGTTATGTTCTAACCTAGTAAAATTATAGGGTTATGTTCTAACCTACTAGCGCTAATAGAGTTTTGGTTGTCACTTCATTGATTTCCCTTTTCTGTTAATGATGTCGCAATTAACATCCAACTATACTTAACAAAATAATTTTCCCTAGTTCTTAAAGATAGCCTAAATTTGTATAGTGACTTCTACTAGGTTAAGGGAGGTATATTTAATAAAAGCAAGGAGAAAAGAAAGATAGACTTCTTTGGTCTGCCCTTCACAAACATCCACTGTTCATTAAAACTTGTCAGGAATGTTTTGTCTGTCTTGTATATTGCTTTCTCTTATGCAGCTGAGTTCTGTTTTTTATAAGGCTATCTGTATGCATGTGAGAGGCAGCAAGATAAATATTGCTGATATAGGTTATTTTTTCCACTTCAATTTCAGCCAGAAGAACTAAGAGAAATAATAGAGAAAACCAGAGAGATGGAGCAAAATAATGGCCATTACTTTGATACAGCGATTGTGAATTCTGATATTGACAAAGCATATCAAGAATTACTTCGTTTAATTAACAAACTTGATACAGAACCTCAGTGGGTTCCATCCTCTTGGCTGCGATGAAGAGAACCACATCAATGAAGAAAAGGGTTTTGCCAATTGCATCCTTTTCATCCTTACTAATTTGTTTAATCTTCAAATCCAACAATGTTGCTGCGATTGTAGAATGTCTGACTTTCTCTACTTTTAATTAGACACAGTGTGAACAAGCCACATTTTAATTATTTAAATAGGTTTTTCTAACAGCTTCTTTTGTCTAGAGTTGTTCTTCAAGCAAGTATATTTATACAGTCCATGATCATTACTAATACAGGTTACTTCACACTTAATGATCTAATGAAAATATTGTAGCTCTCAAAAATACCTTTCCAAAACATTGGATGGATGAAATTAGAGAAAGAAATTAATCTGCACATTTTCTTCTTAGTAGTGTAAGAGGCCACTTATATGGAGTTGTCCTTAGGCTTGAATTTTTTTAAATTTTAAATTTAATTTTTTTAATTAAACATTCCTTTATCCAATAGCACTGCAATTTTTTAAAAATATGTACAATGTAAATAATAAAACTTTTTTTGTCTTTAGATACTTTGTAAATCAGATTGATAGCTTATTAAATAATGAGATTCCACTGAAGATGAATTCTATGTATGAGTCAATATTTGAGATGTGATTTTTTATGGATTTTTCTCCCTTTTGTCTATATTGCCTGATTGGGAGCCACTGGTATCCCAAAGAACTGTGGAACATTTTAGAAGGGAGCTATATTTTTATGACAATTCTTATATGGATTTTTTACAAGGCTTTGCTTCCTTACATTGTAAAATTGTTTTCATAAACAAACAAATGAACACTAGAGTTGGGAATAGTGAATATTAGCATATATTCTTATATTTTTATACATAGGCACAAGACATCTCATGGCTGTTGGAATTAGTATTAAGTAATCAGGTTATAGCCCTGGAACAGTGACATAATATGGATGTTAGGAACTTGTCTTATTCTCTTTTCTAGAAATCCGTACTTAAAAGGTCCTAAATATTGGTGGCTTCTCCAGTAATAGCTGCTTTGGAAATAGATTAGTTTTGTTCCTTTATTGTTGATGGCACCCTTAAATGTGAATATTAATAAATGTTTTTCTCAACCATAGCTTTTATTTTTATATACTGTCTTACACTGGAATTACTTCAACGTGTAGTTGGTTAGGTAAAGTATTAGCTATTTCTTTATGTTATTTCATTTTTTTCCCTCATAATATATGAAATAGAAAAGAACTCTGCAAGGATAATGCTTTTTTATTCATTGTTGAACATGCTGTATGGCATGTAGCAACTGTGTGGAAAAACTGACTTAAGAACTGAAATTGTTCAGTATTATAAGCATCCCTCAGCAAGCAAGAAAAGAAGAAAAAATAAAAAATGGAAATATAAAACAGTTCCCTCCCATTTAAATTCTGTATAGTCTAATATTTATAAGCTGATGGTAAAATAATCACCTAGTAATGTGCCTCATCCAGTAAAGCCTTTCAGTAGATAATAGAAACGAGATGGAATAATTCCTGAGACATAAATATGCATCTCCAGTAGTCAACTTCGCTTGGAATGCATGAGAAGGAAACCTGGTGTTTTTTCCTCATTTGATTTGTGATCATTTCTAACTATTGATGATTGTTACAAGTCACTAAAAAAGATGTAATGCATCCCAGCTTTTTTCTTTGCTTAAGGGATCAGAAATGCACTATGGCACTGTTTCTCAACCTTAGCAACTTTAAGATGTGTGGACTTCAACTCCCAGAATTCCCCAGTCCTGTCCTGTCTTGTCTTGCATATAATTTAGTTTTGTTGATTCTGGTAAATTTGCATTGAACATTTAAACATAAGTTTGTAGACCAGGCATACAACTTTGAACATGTATGCCCTGTTCCTCATAACTATTGCTACAAAATGACCATATCTCAATACCATTGGCTAATCTTGAAAAATTTAACAAGGATAGGCTTGGATAGGAAATAATCAGAAAATCCCAAGGCTAGAGATTAAACTGAAAAGTTGAAAAGGGCAGGGAAACATTTCAGTTTTGTTTCTAAGAATGCTTCAAGCAAATGTCTCTGAAATCAAGAATCAAGCACAACTTAAATCAAGGATGATAGGACTACATTGTGTATAATAAAATCTGTATTTGATTTTTTACAATAGGTGTAACATTTACATGCATGTAGAATACCAACCTACAACTTCTTTCACTATCATACTTGAATTCTGATATAATCCAGGGTGCATTCTGGAGCAACAGATGAATTAATGATATTGATGTGACACAGCAGTGAGTGTATTACATGTTAAGATGCACAAAGCAATTTGTTATGTTTGTGTTGCCCTTTTAATGTCTTAAGAATCTAGAAGTTGCTGAACAGAGAAATTACTAAATATTAGAAGATAGGTTTTAAAAAACTACAGAAAACATTTAGTAAACAGATGTAACAAAGCCAAATAATGGTATTAAGATTGTTAAAATGGTGTTTTATAGATCAATTGGTAGTAATAAATTTATTCCTTTATTCTGCTGCTGAAAGCATGCATTTTGAAGTCTTTCAAAATGTATGATTAGAAAAAAATAGAGACATTGATTACTATTTAAGTGTTTTGCTATATGCTGAATGAGTGTACTGGATTTTTCTTGGCTATTGAAACAGGAACATTTTTAATCAATTATTTCATTGGCATGAATGTAATAGTGTCTAATAAGAACAATAAGAGGCTTATAAGGTAACTGTGACAATGCACCAATGTTGTAAACTGTATGCTAATGTAAACATATATATTTTCTGACTTCAAGTAAATGTTAACTGTTAATATATTTTTATTTTAGTGGCTTAATATTACAAAATATTGTAATAAAATGAGTGTATGGAATTAGTTACAAAAACTGCAGTGCAGTCTGTTGTGGTGATAAAGTATCACCAGCATTGTTCCAAATATCCTTCTACCAGCTTGGTGCTTCTGGATATATTTGGGGCTACAACTCCCAGAATTCCTGGGCAGCATAGCCAAGATGAACAATTCTGGAAATTGCAGTCATAAGAGATACGAGAACTACTTGATTGATGAAGGCTAATTATGAGGAAATTTTGCTATTCGGGCTCTGCATGCTTTGGTTTCCTTTTGTGAATATAACATCCCTGTTTATTAAAGCATCTTGACATTTTTAGGGATTCTGGCAAGCCTGAAAAAAAGATTGCCACTGCTTAAAGGAATCTGCTTTTTAAAACTTAGTGAAAATCTTAAAGCAGAGTTGCCCCTTCATTCAAGCTCCCATAGAAGCTGGGTAAAGCTCAGGCCATTATAAGAAAGAATAGAGAGGTGCTGTACTCATACAGGCCCTCAAGCACTTTTGAAGTGCAATTATTGTACCCCTCAGCTATCACTGAATTTAACAATATCCAAAATTAATTCCACTGACATTACCCAGACTTGTCCCAGGGAATTCCCAAACTCTGGAGTACCCATGGAGTTACCAGTTGTGGAAGAATGTGTTCTACCAATGATATCTCTTCAGCTGGCAGATGGAATTGGATATCATCTGTTGCAGAGATATGATGGCACTTCCTAAAGCTGCAATGTACTAGGAGATAAAAGCCACCTGATTTTTATACTTGCTTGAAGTTCTTTCGCTATTCAAGTGCATCAGTCCAATTTACTTTTTTCTAATGATTCAGTAGGCAACTATCTTGGCACAAGTCATTATCTGAGAGTACAATTCAGCCATCAGATTAGCAAACTTGGGCATGATAACCAATATTCTCTATGCGTTGCTTCCCCCACCCCACAACCCCTCTGCAGAAAAAGATAAGTTAGTAGAGATTACTAACTACACAGCTGATTCTCAATGGTGGTTTTTTCCATATGTTATAAGTTTGCCCAAAAGTATTTAAATAAAAACTTTTAATCCTTGAGTAAGTTTGAGAGTATTTTCAGGCTGATTTAAACAGCTCAGATGCAACTTGTATCAGCCTTATGACAAGTAAGGTACAGGCTAAACAAATGAAACTTGAATATTGCGTGTGTTAAATTGTGAAGCTGTTTCACTGTCCTTTGAGAAAGAATTAGAAAACCTTGCACCGTTTATTTGCTTACCAAAAATAAAACTCACTTCTTACTTACTTTGCATCGAGTTATGTTTTATATACGAGAGCCTTATGCCGATTTGTATATTTGCCTTTAGAAGGGATGGGGGTCAGCAAGCGTTCACATTTCTGTTTGTCTCATACAGTTATTTATTTTCAATCAAGACTCTTGTTTCTTTAAATTGTTCAATGTTTGTTACCCTTCTTGCATTTTCCTCCATTGCTTCCTCTTCTGATGTAGATATATTTCACAGACTGGTTACTGATGTGTATCCAAGAATAAAGCATAGGCAGAACAGACATAGAGATAGGATTTTCCACTAGTCAGTCTGATATCAGCACACATACAAACACTCCTCCCTAATTGGGACTTCAGCTGAGTGGGAAATCATGACACTGCTTTCCACTGGAAAGACATGAGACTACTCAGTTTCACACCTTCAGCTTTTGTTTAACTCTTAATCACCCCACTCCTCCCCCATTTTGGAATGCTCCAATACCTGCTTACATCTTGTACTCATCAAAAGCAAATGTAATTATACTGCAGCCTGCAAACAGGCATCTGGCTGACAATATCTTGACATTTCTTTCTCTCCAATCTCTATCCTCTGATAGGGAAGGGGCTCAAGGAAAAAGATTGTCTACTAAAATCACCTTTTTTCTTCCCATCTCCCTTGTATAATAGATTGGAGAGGAAGGAATTCCAAGAGACAACTGTAACAGGTCGCCAATGCAATCACATTGCTTTCAATAAGAGCAAACAAATTACTTTTGGTAATCCCGTTTACTCCAATTAATCTGTTCTGGACTGTTGCAATGGTGATCACTTAGTCTTTCCATTAAGTGGGGTGATACTGTTTTAGCTGTAAGTCAAGAGTTGCATGACACCAAAGAAGACAACTAGCATCCCATTCAGGGAAGTGAGGCTGAAGCAGCCATTGGTTTCTGGCTGGTGAATGAGGGGTGGCAATGGCAAACCATGCAAGGGACTTTTAGGACCGTACTCTTAAGAATCATTCATGTGAAGGAGATTTGACAAACACCTATAATCTTCGTTTAGCCGTATTTTTATTGATTTTACAGTACAATCGAGATACAATTTAAAGTGTTTCTTTTTTAGGAAAGAAAAAAAACATAATTCCAAGTTCTGAATTTCTGAAATGCTCACTAATTTTTACCTGTGACCGTGAATAAAAATTATTACAAGAATTTGGCAATACACAGGGAAGCCATACCTATACCAAAGGAACGAAGACAGATAGGAAATAGAAATGATCCTGCTTCATGCAAGCAATTAATTAAACAGCAATTTTCCACAATAAGAACATTCCGTGTATAGGTCTGGAGTGCAATATTTAAGCTAATACATCAAAGAAAGAACTTCATAAATAAGGTCCACAGAGTTGCACAGCTTTTAGATTTCAGTCACAACTTTATATCCATAGCTATTCAAAGAGAAGATCCTCATCTTTTTCTTCTGCAAGCAAATTAGCAGGTTCTTGCACTCCAGCAGCCTTCCGTAATTCTTGCACTTTTTCATTTTTCTCCTTCAGTATCTTTTTCTTTTCTTGGATCTTCTTTAATCTGGGAGGCATGAGATCAACTTTAGTGATTTTGTTATTCATCCTTTTAGAATGGAAATGCAAGATAAGAACAATATTATCCAAATTCCCCTCCCTCCCCATTTATAGAAAGGATAGGAAAAAATATCATTATGTCACAGGATGGCAATGCGACACTGAGTGTGACACCCGTGCTATACACCAGTGGCCCCCAACCTTGTTTGTGCCACGGCCCGGTACCGGCATCACAAAATGATCCGCGACCCGGTACCGGCATCAGCACGCATGGCAAGGAAAGGCGAGCTGAGCGACCGGCCAACCAGCCGTCCCCCACTTCTCCCCGCCACCTTCAATTCCTCCTTTGTACCTTTGTTGATGGGCTTTGCTTCGGGACAGCTTCGGGACGGTCGCTCGGCTCACCTTGCCTTGGGTGCTGAAAGAATCCTCGCGCCTTAGTTTCGTTTGAAGCCCCCCCCTCGATGAAACTAAGGCACAAGGATTCCTTCAGGACCCAAACGCCGCTTTCCAACCGGAAAAGCTCACCCGGAAGCACTTTCTCGTCAAACAAGATGGCGGCACCCAGCAAACCGGTGGCCCCGTAGGAAATGTTCCATGGACCAGTACCGGTCCGCGGCCCAGTGGTTGGGGACCCCTGCCATCTAAAGCAATGGTGGGATTCAATTTTTTTTTACTACCAGTTCTGTGGGGGTGGCTTGGTGGGCATGGCAGGGGAAGAAAACTGTAAAATCTCCATTCAGAGGTGGTAGTTGCTGGTTCTCCAAACTACTCAAAATTTCCACTACTGGTCAGAACCTGCTGAACACCACCTCTGATCTAAAGTGTGCACTAAAATCACTTGGAAAGGCTGTGCTCCAGATTTTGGTTCACAATGTAGTTAGGAATAGGCAAGGGTGGGATTCAAAAATCCCAGCAACCGGTTCACTGCCCAGTTGCTGGGAGGGCATGGCCTACCGGAACTTCCAGGAGGTCCGTTTCTTGTCTTCCCAAGGGTCCAGTAGGGCCCTGTCACTAATGGTGCCCCAATTATGGACTGTGTCTAATCCCTTACATGTGTCAAAAAAAAAGGACTTGATCTTAAAACCTAGTTTCCTAACTAAGTTTTGCTGAAGCAACCTCAGCTTTCAAGGACAGCTAGTATATGTAGCAACTTCATGACCACAAAGCCTTACTTTGAAATTAAAACTACCTCACAGAACACCCTTTATCCTCCCAACAAGTATTCAGGTGGCCAATGTGGTGTAATGTGTAAGGCAGGGACCGCCAACCTTTTGGATCTCAGGGACCACCAAACTCATAATTTTAAATCCCAGGGACCACTAATATGAATTTTGATTGATGGTGGCTTGCTGATGTTGGTGTGAGAGAGAAAGAGAGAGATCCTAACCTCTCTCTCCCCCTCTCTCAACACACACAAATACAGAGGCCAGGGGTGGGATTCAAATTTCTTAACCGGTTCTGTGGGTGTAGCCTAATTTGTGGGTGTGGCTTGGTGATTGGCCGGGCATGGCTTGTATGTAAATATTATATTTGTATATTGAATTTTTTATAAAAAAAGAGCAACCTTTACCCAAAATCAGGCAAAGCAGGCAGGCAGATTGAGTTGCTCACAGAATCACAGATTCACTTAGAGATCTGTGTTCCTACCATCGGCTAGCTGAGCCTGTCACATAAAATTTGCTAGCAAACTCATAAACTTTGCTAGCAAACTCACAAAATTAACTCACAACACACCACGTATGTAAATATTGATTTTTTTTTTATAAAAAAGGAGCAATTTTTACCCAAAATCAGGCAGAGCAGTCAGTCAGATTGAGTTGCTCACAGAATCACAGATTCACTTAGAGATCTGTGTTCCTGCCATTGGCTAGCTGAGTCTGCACTGCTTCAGTCCTAAGGAAGGTTCAGCTTTGCTCAAAAGCAGAGCCAAAGATCTACAGATTAGCTAGACAGAAAGAAATCCAACCATTTCCTGCTTCCTAGCTAATCTAAATCTCCCAGCACAGCGGAACAGCTGATTGTCAGAAAAAGGAAAAATAGAAACTTAGCAGGCAAGTTTGTGAAGTAAGGAGTGAGTGGGGGGAAAGGGCAGGCCATGTGGGCGGCGCAGCCTTGTGTTCCTGCACAGCCTGGATTAATTGCTTTGTGGGGTGACATTTCTCTGCGGACCATCAAAATTTTCTTGTGGACCACCAGTGGGCCATAGCCCACCAGTTGGTGACTGCTGGTCTAAGGTACTGGATGAGGAGTGAGGAGACCCAGGTTCAAATCCATCTCACCCATCACAGCTCAGTTAGTGACTTTGACCATGTTACTTTCACTCCCAACTACTACACAAGGTTAACTGTTGCCAAAAATTGGAAGGTAAAGATGATGAAACACTGACTTCTATGGGATTTTTAATGCAGGCATCTTTCATCTTCTGCACTTTGCTTCAGAAAGCCAACAATATTTCTAGATTCAAAATACTTAATATCTAACTTGCTGGCTCACCTGTAAAACTCCTCCCGTTCTCGCTCATCCAACTCGGTTATGATGTAAGACAGTGTGCGTTCAATTCTAGGAATAATCACTGTATAAAAAGGTAGTTGTTACTATACCACACAATTTTAAAAGAAGAGCTTGTGCTATGTGGGAGCTGAAATCTTAAACAGGTCGTCTTCGACTTACAATCAGTCCCTTAACAGTTCAAAGTTATGGCGGATTTCAAAAAAGCTACTAATGACCCATCCTTAAAATTGCAACTGCTGCCTCCCATGGTGACTAACTGCATTACAGGCACTTGGCTCATATTCACAGCCACTTTACAGTAACCTGTGGGGAAGATATTTTGGCAGTTTCCAGCATGTTTTGCCAGTTTCCAGCAAACAATGCCCATTTGGAAGAATGAATTTGTTTAATGATCACACTATTTACATATCGAGCACATTATTCATGATTATGATTATGGTGACTCACTTTATGGCCATTGTAAAAACAGTTGTAGAATTAAGTTCAGTAACAACCACAACTTAGGACTGAAATTCTGGGCTCCTTTGCCATCATAAGTTGAGGACTACCTGTATGGAAATTCCTTCTTCTGTCAACATGTTTTGTATTCGCTTTATCAGCATTACAAGCATTTGTTTGCCATTTAGGTGGATACTTTGGAAAGTGATTCAGCCTTTGAGATTTCTTGGATCCCTTAGCACTCCCCAGCTTAAAAGTTTTGCATAGCACAGTCCTAAGCCCTTAAGGGATATCATCCAAGTTACATCAACTTATTATGTGCTGTGTCAGGCGATTGTGAATCTTCTCCATTTCTGATTTAATTTGTTTAGATTGATTTTGTTTTAAAGGGGTTCATGTCTCCCCCATGATAGTACCCAGCAACTATTTTTGTTCCTCTCCCACCCCTGAACTGGTGAGAGATGCTGTGGTTATCCAGGCAGTTCAAACCTAAAAAAGAAGAGAGCCATGGAGAAATGCAGATATTCTAGCAAAGGAGAACAGCCATTCATATATTCAATTGTTAGACATATAGAGGAAGTGTGTAACGGAACTTGATCGTAGGCAGCCTTTATACCGGTAAAACTATAGTATTTATATATAGCTACATGGGTATCTCAGCACTAAAATAAAACACTCAATCCATAGTGCATTAATGGTAGTATGAGATATTATAATTTGAAACATAACAAAATAGTCATCTGAGGCTTCTGCAGTGTGAGACATAAATTACTGGCCAGTGTGATACAGGGCAAAGGGAAATGCCGTTAGTCTTGTTGTGAAATAATTTAGCAGGATAATAAAATAACTTTCAAGCTTCACCAATCAAATGCAATATACATTTGAATATTCTACTTCTTAGGTATCAAGTATGATCATGGGCAGGTCAAAGTTTTATTTAAACTGGGTATACAAGCCTTTTGGGGGGCACAAGTATAACATTTGAGTTTAATCTCAGGGTAACAAATTCCATCTCTCCAAAAGAAGTAGAACCAGGACAAAGAACAATTAATTTACATGTAATTGAAAGTTATTTTAACAAACTTATTCCACATATATAAAATAATTTATTTCTATTCACATAGAACTATAATTATTAAAGTAATGTTTGCAGAGGCTTTAAGGAACGAATTTAAGGTTTTCAAGGATTATTTGTGATGCAGATCTAGACTGGACACAGTTGCACAGATTTTGGGGACTAGAGACTTATAGCTATTAAGAAGTAGCACTGAATAGTAAATAAATAAACTACATCAAAATGTGGCACCTTGCTTGAAATGAAAGGCAAAAAGAGTTAAATCAGGGGCATTACTGGAAGAAAAAAAAACTGGTTTGAAACATATGCTGAACTGCCATGTAAAGAAGCAGGTGTTAGGGAGATGATTTCTTTGGATTATAATCCTCTAATGGCAAACTTGGAAAATCTTCAAATGTTAAAACTCTTGATACTAGGACACATATCATGGAACAAGGCCTGTCACATGATTCAGAGGGTGAGTAGATACCAGTTGTGCAGCAAGCACAGAAATGACCCACAGCTTAGCTTTAGTTTACTTTATTGTCACTGCACCTCGTACAATGAAATCAAACACCATCTTCAGTGCACATCATGACCATGACCGTGAAAACAAACACAAACACACATCCTTCACCCTTCACACATTGAACCGGAAATCCGACACCACACCAACACTGCACTATAGAGCAGAATTCAAAAGAGCTACTGTCCTGGGATAGAAGCCGTTTTTCAGCCTATTTGTCCTTGTTTTTATTATTCTGTACTGTCTGCCAGATGATAATAGTTCAAAAAAAGGGTTCCCAGGATGAGATGGATCTTTGAGAATGTTTTGAACTTTCTTAAGGCAGCAGGAGCTATAAAGCTCTTCCAAAGAGAGGAGAGGGCAACCAATGATCTTCTGGGCAATGACATTAACTCTCTGGAATGCTTTCCTATCTGCCACTGTGCAATTGCCAAACCATACAGAGGTGCATTATGTTAAAATGCTCTCTATGGTGCAGCAGTAGGTCACCAGCAGTTTTTCATTCAGTTGTTGTTTTCTGAGAAGTCTTAGGTAGTATAATGTCTGCTGGGCCCTTTTGACCAGGGCTGCAATGTGGGCACCCCAGGTCAGGTCCTCTTTTAGGGTAACACCCAGAAACTTAAAACTGGCCACTTGCTCCACTCAGTCTCCATTGATAAGCAAGGGCTGGATGTCTGATCTATTCCTTCTATAGTCCACTATAAGCTCCTTGGTCTTATTGGTGTTAAGGACCAAGTTATTGTCTCCACACCACGAAAGCAACCGGTCCACCTCATCTCGATAAGCAGACTCATCCCCCCCCCACCGGAGATAAGTCCCACCACTGTTGTATCCTCTGCAAATTTAGCAATAGTATTACTAGCATCAGTGGGAATGCAGCCATGCACATAAAGAGTATAGAGTAAGGGACTCAACACGCAACCCTGTGGCATATCAGTGTTAAGAATAAGGGCTGAAGAGGTATGATTACCTAATCTGACCCTCTGTGAGCGGCCAGACAGGAAATCCATAATCCAAAGGCAGACTGAATTAGAAAGCTTTCCACATTATCATGTTTTACTTACCATGTTCAATAGCATTCACACGCCTGTTTGTTATCTTGATTGCTTCATCCAGAGTAACAAATGAAGTCTATAGAAGCAAATGAGATGGAGTGTAATCAGATGGAGTGTAATATCAGGATTAAAGATAGATTGTCTTTCAGAAATTTAGTTCCAAACAAACCAAAGGCATGTCCCTAAAAAAAAACCTGAAAAATTCTTTACTAAATAAGACCAAAATGAACTGGTACAATACCAACATAGTCACTCACCTGGCATTTCACATACAAAGATGAGAATGATTCTGTTTACTTGGAGCCCGTTTGTTTAAATTCATAGGCACATTTCTTTAAATTAAGGGACTGGTATCAAATGACATCATACAGAAAGTCTCTCCTTTCCCCAAAGCCCTTATCAATGATATCTAAATGGTGCAGAAGTGTGTGCTTAGAACGTTTGCACAATCCAATCTTCTAATCCCTCAGCCTTCAACTAGAATGACCAGGGAGTCAGATTATGAAAAACATAGTTTAGATTTCCCTACTCATCTGTAGTTCATAGCTTTATAAAGGCTTGGAGAAGAGATTATGCAATGTGTATCTCTACTCAAATAGGCATACAGAATGGTCTATAGAGTGCTCTTACCAGATCTCAGGAAGAGTCTTATGCATCCCCAAAATAGATAAAGTTACAGGCTCGTTTCAAAGACAAGGCAATATAGCAAGAAGCCGGATACAACAAATTTGTAATTTGTGCAATGAACTATGCCTGGGCAGGGCAAAGCCAGAGGAAACTCTGGTGGAGGTCCGTAGCGGTTCTGACATGCAAATTGGTCATCCGACCTGGATATAGGGGTGAAAGACTAATCAAACCATCCAGTAGCTGGTTTCCTCCAAAGTTTCCCTCAGGATAATTGGCGCTCACGGGAGGCTGCAGACGAAATCCCTGGGGCTCATTGAAGGGCCGTGCCAGCTGAGGTGGGATCCTGAGGCCTCTGAGTGGAAGGCACATCACTGTCCCATCTCGCCTGCTCGGTTGGGGAGGCGAAGTGTGGGCACATATGCTAGGACTCAAAAGATGATGAGCTATGCGCAGTGGTCAGATAGGCAGTGTTTTGAAAAGCAAGCCTAAATGTTGCAATGTTTTCCTTGTTCAATTAAAGCCATTTACTATTATCAGCACCAATGAAATTCCCAACCAACAACATTAAAACATTGCCATTTTAACTGGGATTTTGCACGTGGCTTCGTCATTTAACTTGGAAAGAACTATTAGATACACTTAAAAATACTAAACAAGACCCTAATGAAAATAGTTGGAAGTACTCTAATCCCTTGAGTGATCATCCACCAAGTGAAGATTTCCAGTGTCTTTTTGACAGCATTCTGTCTCCACCTACCTGAAGGGAAGCTAGCTCTACAAGGAGTTCTACTGCTTTGGCATAGTTCCTTTTCAGCTTGGCCAGCTGTTCACCACCTCTGGCTAAACCAGTCAACTCATAACCTAAACAATACATTTAGATGATTAGCTAATTCATTAAAGTTTCAATAAACTTTTAAGCCAAAAGAAGACATTAGAGAAAGAGATTAGTTAATGGAGGGGAAGGTGCCAATTGACTCATCTTCCTTGCTAGCAATATAATAAATTTAGCAAGCCATTCTTTCTAAAGAATTGTTACTAAATTCGAATAAATTTAGAATTTGGTAAGCAAGTGGCATAAGAACTATAGTAAATAAATAAGTGAAATATAATCAAATAAACTTTGATATTGACTCTTCTGGGAAATTACCAATTATCAGGATTCCTTTCATTTGTTTACCTTCCTCAGCATTTAAAATCTCCTTGGTTATATAAAAACTAAATAAACTTTTTCCTTACAAAGAAATTTGTAAAACCTCAGATAATTGTTATTTAGTAAGCTATGTCATAAGAATCAGAAATTTTAGTACAGTTTATTGATACACTTAACACACCAAAGAAAAAAAATACAAACTTACTATCCCCTCCTTCTTGGTAATGCTCAAAAACCGGCAATGTCACACCTGTAAAAAGTCACACAACAACAGATTGTAAAAATTATACCTTTCCCAACTTCCATTCCAGTCATCATCCAGTTCTCTCTAGTGAGTCCAAACTGAATTCTATAGGAGTTACAATTACTTGGCCCAGTGATGGCCTGCGGTGAGCATTTAACCCAGGAGTGTCAAATTTGCGGCCCGAAGACCAGATGTGTCACATGCTGGCCACACCCACCCATTTTAGCTAAGGGGGGGGAAAGTTGTGATACATCGTGTGACCACGTGATGCCATGCGTTTGACACCCCTAATTTAGCCAGTGTTTCTCAACTTCAGCAAGTTTAACTCATGTGGACTTCCAACTCCCAAAATTACAAGCCAGCATTTTAAATTGTGCTTAGAGTAATTGGACATCATGATCTAGGACACTGTTTCTTAATCTCAGCATTTTGAGGCTATGTGGACTTCAACTCCAATCCCAATTGGAGGATTTTGGAAACTGAAATCCACAAAGCTTGAGAAACAGTCTTATATAAGACTCACCTGCCACATTGTCTTTTTTAGCTCTGATCTTAACTTGAGCTTTGTTCACATTCTGAATCACAGTAGTACTGCAGAAAAAAAGAACTTTTAATTCACACAGACCTTCCATAAAGGTGTTTGAAAATTATTCGCTAAAAGATTTTCACCATATCAGTTTTAATTAACAAAACCGGTAATATGTAGAACTTTAAAAACGGAGAACTTAATGCTAGCATATCTGACAAAAATTCATGTCTTGTTACTCAATGATTATTTCTTACTGATGAAGCTAATTCACATAAAATCTAGAAAAGATCAACAGTCACAAGTGTAGCTTTTTCACATATTAAAAACAAAATTAATGGTGAAAACTGCAGAAATGTTTAAGGATTTGGTATTTTTTATAACAAAAATGACAGAATGATCTAACCTGTAAAATCAACACACTTCCATTTGTAAAATGGATTTCTATAAACTTTTTTTTCACGGTAATATGGGTGAACTTAATTTTCAAGATGGTGACCACAGCAAACCATGATTATCAGTTCGTCATGTTTGCAGTATGTGTTTTAAAGCATGGATGAACAACATAAAGCTCTCAACCACAGAAAATATGGTCCCAGAGCCATGGAAATCCTGCTAATGTTCCTATAGCTCAGCAGGAAACAGAACACTATTTCCAATCACCATTAATAGCCAGGAATCAAATAACTGATTCTTGCAATCAATTACTTCCTGCTGTTAACAGACAATCTGCAGTAATACAGTGGAAGCTCGGAATAAGGTAAGAAAATATGATACCTATATAGGCTTAAGCAGCATTTGTGTATAAATATTTGAATACATAAACATACTGCACGTAGGAAATCTGAATCATTGTCTGGAAAACTCTGCAGTCCCAGGAGTAAAAAGTTGCCCACCTTGTTGTAAAATAGCCACAAAAAGCTCAGTAACCTATTCCACTAGCCAATACTTTTCACAAATTCAAATTCCTCACTGTTTTTCTTTTTCCCCATTTATGTTAAATCCTAATCTGAAATAAATCTTCTGACGAGTGTGCTTATTTCATTCTTTCTTAAAGCGTCTGCTACAGAATGTTCTTCTCCCTCATAATTTCATTTACAAATGCCAAAATTCATGGGATTCATTTTACTAGATAGGGCTGGCATCCCCAAAGTGCTTTTTCAAGGCTTTTTCTTCCTGGTTTTTCTTTGAAGACATTTTGCTTTCTCATTTCCCTGAGGAGCAAAATGCCTGAAAAAAAAAAAAAACCCAGAAAGTCCAGTTGCCTCTTGAAAAAGCACCTTTGGGATAACCATGACCTGGATAACTGAAAATCTCCAGAGCATAGGGCTGGCATCTCACATGGACTTCCTTCACCCAAGTTTATTAGTTTCACCTAAAATCTCCAGCTGTGAACTTTGCTTCAGCAAGGGAAAAAGCAGCTTCTCTCATCACTTCACCCATCAACATCTTAGTCTGCAAACAGAACAGAAAAGAAGAGCTTGTGAACTCGACATAAAAAGTACAATGATAAAAGAACAAAAAAATTTAATCGCAATAGAAACAGCACTTAGACTTCACAGTGCTTTACAGCCCTCTCTAAGCTGTTTACAGACTCAGCATATTGCCCCCAACAATCTGGGTCCTCATTTTACCCACCTCGAAAAGATGGAAGGCTGAGTCAACCTTGAGCCTGATGGGATTTGAACTGCCAAATTGCAGGCAGGCAGCAGAAGTAGCCTGCAGTACTGCATTCTAACCACTGCACCACCAAGGCTTATTATTAAAAATAATATTAAGTATAACTTTAAGAATAAAGCAAAACAAAACTCCTTACCTCAATAATTTTCTTCAAAATCTGCCGGAATCGTAAAGTCAATGCATCTGATTTTTTTTTCAAGAGGTTTCGACCAGTCTGGGCTCCTTTCAAACGGGCTTTCATTATAGTCTGAGCCCTATCAAAATCAGAAAAAGTGAGGCCTTTTATTTTATCACTTGAGATGAATGATTCTGAAAATAAACCAGTCTTCTTTAGCACATAGAAATTGAGGGTGCATCTAGAACACAGGCCTGGGGACAGCTTAAAACAAATACACTATTAAGCATACCTGGAAAAGCAAGCATAGAATTGCTTACAAGGGAATAAACTCCAAATTAACAATAGTGGAAAATTCTTTTCTAATCTAAGGAGGCTATAAAAAAGAAGTGCCAACAGGAGAATTTTCAGAATAGGAAGGATCTTTCCATCATGCGAATATATTTCTGAGCAAAGATATATTTGGCATTATTTCTTTACTATCATTCAGAGTAAGGCAAATAAGAACTAAATCATTTATAGTTCAAGAAACTAAGAATGGCAATATAATACATGGTGAAATTTGTTCTTGGAAATTAGTATATAATAAGTCACATGCAACATCTAGGCTTCCATACTTCCCCAATCGCCTAAAGATTAAACACTCTACTGGTTTTCCACATGCTTCAAGTTTCCAAATGAATTCAAACTATCACTAGTTTACCAATTGTCTGCACCTAAATCTATTGAATGAAGGAAAAATTAGTACCCTAACAGTAAACTATAACTGGGTGTGCATAAGTACTGTCCAAGGAGAGTTTATGTAGTTTCTTTTCAGAATTTTAATAAGTTGAAAGGAAGTTCAAGAACAGAAGTGTACCTTTTAAAAGAAGACAAAACAGAAGTTTCATATTCTTGTACCAGCTAGTTTCTGCCACTGCCTACTTAGCAGACTGATTCACTTACTAGCTAGAACAAGATTTTGTGTGTGCATTTCAACATCATTCTGTTTGCCATCAACAGTGTCATCCACTAGTCTGTCCTATAAATGTACTGTGCGTGGCTGATCTATGCAAGATTTATGCCAATAGGAATATTTACTTATAGACATGGCTCAGAACTGATCATATATACACATTTATGGTCTTCTTCACAAGAAGTAAAAAGCAAAAATATTTTTATAATTCATATCTCTCTCAACTATGGAGTTGTGCAGTGAAAAAGTAAATAATAGTAACATTTTCTATTGGACATTATATTTTTAAAAAGGAGAAAATTAACATATATGCAATATTTCTTTCTCTAAATAATGATAAAATATTACTGAAAACTTAAAAATTTACTAAACATACTTAACACAGCGTATATGAATTAAAAATCTTGAAAGATCAAAAGTTCTATTCAGAAATAGATATGATTCTATTACCAGTATAGGCACACTATCAAGAATATAACCTACAGAAATATTGAAAGATTACCTACATATCTGACTCTGAGTCATCTCATTTGGTGGACAGTATCATACAAAAATTGGGAGAATATCTAACCATACTGAGTATATAAAAACCCTTGAGAAGCAGAGTTAAGAAACAATTCTGATCAGAGTTAGCAATCCCAACATGATTATTAAAAGACATTTATTGTTTAGGAAAGTTTGAAGTTAGTATTCAACCACTGTATTTAAAGCACAAATGAACCCATTAAAATCAATACGATTATACAAACCAAGATGTACAAAAGATCATATTGCAAGGCCTCGGTGCTCACTTACTCTATTTGGGCATTTGCACCAATAAAATTATTGGAATTGATTTCTAGAACACGAGAGAAGTGGACTACATGAAATCCCCGCAAAGTAGCTGTCAAATCTTTTTTGTGTTTTTTTAAAAAAACTTCATAATTATTATCATCATGCCAACTATTATGGACAGATTTTTGAGTACTACTTTTGAGATTTATCCCCCATGCCTAACATTTCTGGCAAGGCCATTCTTTATTCCTATATCTCGCACATTAGAAAGGAAGTAACACCGACTCCAGTCCTTTCAACCCATATGCCCTTGGCATGAAACGAGCACATTCAATGACAATCCTGTTCCCTACAAAGGCGTCTGCACGACTATACGACAAAGCATTTATTCTTATGACAGAACGATTCACTTCTTCATTTTCTTTAACGTGTTTCTTCCGCTTGCTCCTAACTGAGGGGGAGTGGGGGGGGGAAAAAGAGAAGCGTCGGGAAGAACTACCAGAAATAATATTCTTCCAAGGACTCACTCTCTCCAAAAATCACTATTTACCCTCTTTCTGCAGAGATCCAGCTCCCCCACAGCTCTCAATAGCTGGACTATGCTGGACTTTTGATGCAGGACAAAAATGTACGTTGCGTGTCTTATTTCTCACCACCCCTCCCTCCCAAACCCACTTTTATTTAGTTCAGCCTTAAACAGCCCAAACGAATTGCCACCACCCGGCCAGTTCTTTGCAACCAAAGCCCAGCGAACCCAGCCACGTCCCAGCCAAATTCCCTTCCCACTCGACCGGCAGGCCCCGCCAAAAAACCAGAGCGCCCCCCGCAAACACACAACCAGGAGGAAGTGGGTTCAAGGGAGGGGGGAAATTCGTGAACCCCGCATCAGGCTGAGCTCAAGAAGCCCGCTGCCCTGCACGACCGACCGCCCCCACCCACCCCCCGCGCCCATCCATCCTCGTCCAGAGCGGGCAGAAGAGGAGGGCAACTCACATCCGCGAAGGGAAGATTTCGATCCTGTCCTTGCCCGACATCCTGCCAAGATCGACCCGCCAAGTCCGAGCCCACCGGACCGCTTAACTTCCTCTCCCTCGGCTCAGCAGCCCGATCACGTGACTCCCTCCGGTTACCAAGGGCACCAAGCCCTCCAATTCGGCTTCCCGCGGTTAGGCCCCGCCCCCTTTCTCCTCGCGACTCGGCGCGTGGTTCACGCGAACGGGGCCGCCCCGTTAAGAAACATAGAGCTAAAGGAAACAACCTCATTAGGAAAACATACTCGATGAATTCAGACAAGGTTCTCTGCTTAGTTGAACTGATAAGAAGACTTAATGTCCAGCCTGGAACAACTCTCGGACGTGGACCCGACAGACCTGGCCATGGCGAAGACAAGAGCCAAGAGGGGACCGAAAAAACTAACCTCCTGAGTAAGGGACAGGCCCCCTCAGTAAGGGACAAGCCGGCTGCTCCTCAACAGGACCCACTGGCAACGAGCGTAGAAAGACTCGTGCATGCAGTGGCAATGCCGGACGTGGAAACAATGCCGGACCCATCAACAGTGACCGGCAAGGAGCCGCCGCCGACCGAGGAATTGTCCGAAAAAGTGATTTGAGCCCAGCGAACCACCTCCAAAAGCACTTCAGAATGAAGTTTCTGAGCTCTCAAATCATATCATGTCCCTTAAAGGAGTCGTAGAGGCATTGGACAAGAAGATGGACAGTCTCATGGCGTTTATGAAAACTCAACCCAAGGTGACAGAAGTTATCGGAGATATAGTCAAAGTCAACTCCAACATTGTTGCTGTCGGAAAGATTGTTGATACCTTCGCAGCTAAGTTTGGTGATCTGGAAAAAGTGGTTTCTAAGCAAGGTGTTACTCTTGAAAAGATTTCTGAAAAAATGGACTTAAGATCTGCTGTCCACACCTGAAGCACCAATGGCCGCACCCAGCGCGCCGCCAGTCACAGCTCCCTATCCAGAGTTACCTGACAAAGCATCAAGTGGGGGTACTCCCAGAACTCCCTTTTAAGAGGTCTCTGTTTCGATTTAAAAAAAATGTGGGGGAGAAGAACGAACTTATGAGGCAGGCGAGGATAAGGAAATGGGTCGGACTCGGCGACGCCTAGTTGGAATTTCGGGGAGAAAAAGCGGGAAACACAAAGACCGTCCCTGTTCTATTGATTCTTTTTATTTTTCTTATATGTATCCATTTCATGTATTCGTAACTGTCTTTATACTTATACCTATTATCTTGTAAGCGATTGACAAATCAAATAAAGTCAGGCTGCGGAAAAGCCACTGTGGGCCGCATGGAAGAAGAGTAGAGCGCCTCCTTCTTAAGACTCTGAGTGACTAACGAGAAGAACCACCCCCCCACCATCATGGGTCAGATTTAAAAGTAATTGTGGATCTGGAAGCCGGTGTCCTGACTTTTGAATTGTTTAAATTAAAATTGCTCAGCGTGGATTAACACCAAAATACTGGCAAGCTTTTTTTTACGAGGCGGAAACTCGTATCATAGTCTCAAAAGTCAGTAAGATTGGTCATCTTCGGGCAGCAATAGGCTGAATTGGGCCGATCTTGAGAAACAGACTAAGACGGGGAAACTCAGCGTAACATATGAAAACCGGAAGTCTATATGCTATATTAGACTCCTCCCTTCCGTTTCCGCTTCGTATTCGGGGTGGCGGGGGGACTGCTGGATTGGGACATTGTTCCCGAAGTGCTTCCGTATGGCTTCTCAAAACAGGAAGAGGCGGGGCGGCGGCTGCGCTGTGTGACGCGGGGGGGAAAAGAGCACGCTGAAGCGGGAGTCGGGTCCGAAGAAGCGTTTGCGAGCGGGGCTTGTAGAGCGGACAGGTAACGCCGGGGTTGGGGGGGGGATGCGTTCCGCGACGTTCATGCCTCGGGAGGGACTTGCTTTGCGGTTTCCCTCACCCGTGCTGCGGAGGGAAAAGGGTCTCTGTGTCGGAAAACTCTGGGCAGGGTAACCGCTACGAGCCTCTTGGGCTCTTCGTGAGAGGCCCGGCGGCCGTATGAGCCTCTCTTACCAGCAGGATGGGCTTCTGTGGCGTCTCTTCGGACCCCCAACTGGCCCTCGGCCTCCCCTCGAAATGTGTCACAAAAGGGCTCCCTGGCCCCGCCACGCCGCTTTCCCCTCGCGCTCTACTGGGTCACAAACGCACCCTTGCAGCCCCGGCAGCGGCGGGAGGGAAGGGAGGGCCTGTGCGGTGGTGCCCGCAAAAAGGCTCGTCAGCGCCAGAGATGTAACCCGCCTCAGGTGCCAATGTCGGCCCAGGGTGCAGAGAGGGAGAAGGACGCTTCTAAGCGCCGGTCCTCAAACTGGCATGCTTGGTACGTTTGGGCTGCTTTGGTGGTGGGGTTTTGGTGGGGCGGTGGGGCAGAGAAACAACGTCCTGGGATCTTTTGGTCCGGCTCAAGTGCTTAAGGATTTCTTTTTTAAAGAGATGGTTAGGAGACTGGAGCCTAAAACATATGAAGGACGGTTGCTGGAACTGGGTATGTCTAGTTTGATGAAAAGAAGGACTAGGGGAGACATGATAGCAGTCTTCCAAAATCTCAGGGGCTGCCACAAAGAAGCTATTCTCCAAAGCACCTGAGGGCAGGACAAGAAGCAATGGGTGGAAACTAATCAAGGAGAGAAACAACTTAGAGCTAGGGAGAAATTTCCTGACAGAACAATTAACCAGTGGAACAGTTTGCCCACAGAAGTTGTGAATGCTCCAACACTGCAAGTTTTTAAGAAGAGATTGGATTACCATTTGTCTGAAGTGGTGTAGGGTTTCCTGCCTAAGCAGGGGGTTGGACTAGAAGACCTCCAAGGTCCCTTCCAACTCTGTTATTCTGTTATTTCTTCTCCCATTTTGGATATAAGTGGTTCAATGGTTTGGGCAGAATTTGATTACCTTTCCTTAACCAGCCTAATCAGATAAGGGATTTTTAAAAAATAGGCGGCTGCTGCTACTGTCAATCTACCGATAATAGTTCTCCATAAAAATATTTGCTTCCAAATCACAGCTGCTTTTGATGAATTTGGTTATTCTTGTTGTCAGACACAGAATAAACACATTTAAAAGTCTTCCTTTCCATTGATGGTACTTACCACCAACTATAACTACCCTATTGAAGTTCTGATTGAGTGTTTCTAACCTGGCCTTTGGCTTAACACATATTTTATGCAGGCAGCTGACAAGTAGGATGCACACTCCTCTTTTTGGTTTTGGAATTGAAAAGGGGCTTGTGAAGACAGCTGTTACAGAATTGAAGTGGGGTATTAACGTTTAAAATACTTTAGTTCTGTATCTCAGTTTGAGTCAGTGCTGGCTTTTTTAGGATAGTATGCACATTTATCTACATGCCAACTAGATTTCTGTACATTAATGCAGATTTGGACATAATACTGGGAGTGTGATTTTTATAAGGCTGTTTAATGAGCTTTTATGTTAATCTAATGTAAAATATTTTTCTATATTACAAAGATGCATTCTTAAATGTCATAGCTGTTATTTAATGAATAATGAATTTAGTTTGACAAATTAAAGAAACAAGGTTTTCCTGATCATTGTTTACAACTAGCCAATCATTGTGAAGTTCTAGATATTATTCTTTACTCTATTTTCAGTTATGCTTCGCTATTACTAATTGTTTTGATTATAAATATATATGTACTTACAACTTTCTGATTTATTATTGTAGGATGCCTGGATTAAGTTGTAGATTTTACCAGCATAAATTTCCTGAAGTAGAAGATGTTGTCATGGTCAATGTCAGATCCATTGCAGAAATGGGAGCCTATGTTAGTCTTTTGGAATACAACAACATTGAGGGCATGATCTTACTCAGTGAGCTGTCCAGGAGACGAATCCGTTCTATAAATAAACTCATCCGAATTGGCAGAAATGAATGTGTTGTTGTCATAAGAGTTGATAAGGAGAAAGGTGAGTTGCATAACAAATACAGCAACTTTTTCAATCCATAGGAATATATTTATGGTTTTCAAAAGCATTCAACGAGAGGACTAAAATTGTAGAACAGCCTACTAGAAGAGATAGTATGCAGTAATTTGGAAGAACAGATCTTTCCTCTTGCACTTAATAACTATACATATTTTTTTATGAGAGAAAGACTGTTAGTTGACTTAATATATTTAAAAATATTTCTTGTTATTTTAGGTTATATTGACCTATCAAAAAGAAGAGTGTCTCCAGAAGAGGCAATTAAATGTGAAGACAAATTCACCAAATCAAAAACTGTAAGTTTTTGTAAGAAACATTTGTCCTCCTGCTTTGTTGAATAATGAAATACATTTTAATTCTGCTAAAAGTTTCAGTTTGCTTGACCTTAAAATAAAGAAAAACAAGATAGAGCCATGCAACTAAAGTTATACAGATAGCCCTTGACTTACAACTACAGTTAAGCCCTAAATTCAAATTGCTAAGTAAGACAGTTAAGTGAATTTTGCCACATTTTACAGTCTTTTTTTTTTTTGCCCTGATAAGTGAATCTGGATTCCCCCTTTAACTTTGCTTGTCAAACTGTTGCAAAAGATGATCCCATGACCCCTGAGCACTTCAATTTCATAAATGTCAGTTGCCAACCATCTGAATATTGATCACTTGATTCTGGTGATGCTGCAACAGTTACAAGTGTGAAAAATGCTCATAAGTCACTTTTTCCAATGCTATTGTAACTTTGGTCACTAAATGTCATGAGTTAAGGACTACCTGTACTGTATATGTTGTGAACAATATCTTTTCATACCACAGTATTCTGCTCTTGCATATGTGTGTGCATGGTCCAAATAGCTATAAAAGAAAGTCCAGTTCTCCACTACACAGAGAATAATGATAAGTAGCCGATTTCCAGTATAACATGTTAATATGACCAAATTAGTATTATGGCTGTTATCAGGGATGTAGTAGTATACAAAGATTCTCTCTAGAGCAGTGGTCCCCAACCTTTTTTGTACCACGGACCGGTACCGACATCACAAAATGATCCACGGACCAGTACCGGCATCAGCTCGCACAGGCAAGGCGAGCCGAGCGGCCAGCCAGCCAGCCATCCCCTGCTTCTCCCCGCCACCTTCAACTCATCCTTTGTACCTTCTTGCGGTCAATGGGCTTTTCGGGCTCTTTCTTAATCTCCTGAGTAACGCAAGACTCCACTGCCATCGGGACGGCTCTTCATTCGAAGCCGCCTCCCCCCCCCTTCGACAAAACTAAGGTGTGAGGATTCCTTCAGCACCCAAATGCCGCTTTCCAACTGACGACCGACAAGCTCACCCGGAAGCACTTTCTCAAGCACCGTCGAAACAAGATGGCAGCGCCCAAGCAAAGTAGGTGGCCCGGTACAAAATGATCCACAGACCAGTACCGGTCTGGGGCCCAGTGGTTGGAGACCCCTGCTCTTGAGATTTCATGTCACCTAAACATTTCTACATCACAGACTTTTCCAATTATGCCATTGATAACTCTGGAGTAGCAGAATTTTACTTCATTTTTTCTGTTTGTTCTGCATGTGTAAATTAACTTTGGAAAATGGGATTTTGAATTTATCCACTCCACTACAAAGAGAAGAAATTAAGTAAATAAATAAATTTATCTAGGATATATTTTACACAATAGTGCTGAATATCTGTAGCTCGAGTGTAGGATGAGGGTGAAGGTTTGTTCTCCGAGCTTGTGGGTTGGTTTCTGAATGTTTCGTTACCAGGCTAGGTAACATCTTCAGTGGAGTTTAGGGGAGGCCAGTATCAATATTCTTCTGTTTATAAGGGCTTCGTGGCTGACACTGACATTCCCTAAACTCGCTGAAGATGTTACCCAGCCTGGTAACAAAACGTTCAGAAACCAACCCACAAGCCCAGAGAATGAACCTTCACCCTCATATTTAACACAGTTGCCCTAGCTTTAAAATAATTGTTTAGCTTCTGACCTCTTTGGACATATCAAAGACTCTAAAAAGATACCATTGCAGGATACAAGACAGTGAACATTTTATCTGGATCAGGAAATTTGAGCATGGGCACATTGATGAAATATTTAACATGTTAAGAAAAGGCATATCCTGTGTACAGATATATTGCATATTAACCTTCATTATTGTTTCATTGGATTAGGATTCACCGTGTTAAATATAGCAATGTTACATTCTTATGCAACTTTTTCCCTGCGTCTGTTCAGGTTTACAGCATCCTTCGCCATGTTGCTGAGGTTTTAGAATACACAAAAGATGAACAGCTGGAGAGTTTGTTTCAGAGAACTGCTTGGGTATTTGATGACAAGTACAGAAAGCCTGGATATGGTGCATATGATGCCTTCAAACTTGCTGTCTCGTAAGTAAAGATGCCTTTCTAATCTTTCACTAATTTAGAAATTAGATGATAAATTTGTGTGTTGCTTGCTTTTATGCAGATTCTTGTACCCTTATCATTACTCAACAAGTAATTTTTCTGCATTTTGAAGACATGGCATGCTAGCCTGCTTCTATCTATAAACTCTACTTGTATCTTTTGCAAACCTAATTTTCAGGAACAGGAGATGAGTTTAACTGTGTGCATAGTTTATTGTTTTGACAGTTCCTCATTTCTCTTTTGTGTGTAATTTAGGAAATTCTGGTAAGGTTTTCTTTGATTATTCATTTTATACAGTGATCCCACAATCCTTGACGGGCTGGATTTGACAGAAGACGAAAAACGTGTGCTAATTGACAATATCAATAGACGTTTGACACCACAAGCAGTGAAAATTCGAGCAGGTGAGTCCCCAAAACTGCCTAAGTTGATCGAACATTCTATATACTTGAAAATATCAATTACTGGATATATTATGAGGATATGTTGAATGCTGCTTTCTGCTTTATGGTAAGCTATTATTATCTGAACATGTGATAATCTTGGGCTCATTGAGGACTTGAACAATAAGCATGACTGGGAAATGTTTGAATGGGTATAGATTAGGAAAGTGAATTTCACAGTGCTATATTTCAAAAATAGCATTTTTTGTTGAATAAGTTATCCAAACAATTATTTAATTCTCTGAAGGAAAAGAACCAGAAATTCTCAAATAGATTTCTGGGACACAAGTGTTTTTAGATAGACAGGAATAGGAAAGTTGCTGGAAATGTAAGGAATCAGAGATTAATTGGCAAGGAGATAAGGTGTTATCAAAGAGAAAGCACTTAAAAGATAAATGAGAAAATTAATATAAAGGGCCTACAGAACAGTGAAATAGATCAAATAGGGTCTAATAAAAGGATGAGGATGGAAATTGTGAAATGACTGAGCCAGCTGCCTAAAGCTTTAGCCCTGGTTCATATAGATTTTAATGAGTGGAAAAACAGATCTTAATGAATAGAAGAAGTATAGCTGTATATACAACTAGAGAAAATTGTATTGTTTTACCTTTCAGTTGAGCTGAATTGAGAGTATACAGTCATTAGGTAATACGTTCATATTACATGAAATTTATTAATTGACTGCTATTGTTTAAAGGTGCAACAATTCTGTGATTCTGTTATCACTAATTAGAACTATTCCACTGGGATTAGGAAATATGGAACATTTCTGCCAAGTAATAAGATACAAATTATAATTTATAGTAGTTAAATTGTATAACTGGCTAAATGCACTTGTTGCAAAATTTCTAATGGTTGTTATGAACTTTCTCCATCCCAAAAAAACTTGCTTTAAAAATTATTTCTAACATGACAACTGATTTCTTTAAAAAATAAAAAATACCCATATGAGGGATAACGGGAAAATAGGATTTTATTCAAATACCAAACCACTTGAAAAGGGATCTGGTCATATATGTTACCAGTCAGTGAAGACTTGGCCATTTATGTTACCAGTCAGCCATTGGTTAAATTCCTTTCATTTTGTAGAAGCATAAAATAGTGAAGAAAGGCTTTCTTCATAACAGGGAATAGGATTAGATGCAAATGTGCAGGATTTGTAGGAAAACTGCATTGTAAGGGGAAAGTTACAAGGAAATAAACCAAATTCAAGAAAATTGAATATTTCATGTGTCTTCTGCTTCAAATGTTCCAACCTAACCATGTTGTCGATTAAATACAAATGTAACACAATTTTCCTTGGGATCACCTCTTAGCCTATGGCCTCTTGGTAGTTAGGAATGTTTTTATCTTTCACTAGCATTTATCTTTAAAATGCAAATATTATTGAACTGTGTATATTTAGTTGCTAATGATTTTAATTCTTCTAAACATTTTTAACATAGCAAATTTTTGTCTTTTTTAGATATTGAAGTGGCCTGTTATGGTTACGAGGGTATAGATGCAGTAAAGGAAGCTCTGCGAGCTGGCCTAAGCTGTTCTACAGAGAGTATGCCAATCAAAGTAAGTGGACATCCTTTGACTTGGTTGTTCTGGAAAAATCTTGAATATATTTGTAAAAATCTAATATCCTCATGTGGCTTAATTGTCATGCCACTTAGTCTGTTAATGTATAGAAATGGGGTTGAGAGAAAAAGTGAGATCTGAATTGATCTAAGAAAGCCAATAACAATCTTAAAGTGGCTCAGTTGGGTTGATTATTTTACCAATGTTATAAAACATATTTTGAAAGCATAGAAAAAAATATCTCCATAAGGCAGAAAATGAAACAGATTTACAGGAAGTTAATGGTAGTTACATTCTGTTAAAAAGCTACAAATACTGAATTGGCCCCAAACCACAGGAATATGCAATTTGGCTGATTCCAATATTTTGTTGCTCTGCATGTCCATGAATCAACAGTGCCATGAGTACTTATTTGGGGTTACAAATAAGTGAATTCACAAATACAGAACTTGCAAATAATGGAAGTTAGCCTGTATATCATGGAATACATCATTTAAAAGTTTATTATGTTGTACCGTAGTATTTTTGCAAAATACTAGAACTCCTTCATGAAAAGACCTGTATGAAATAACTCCTAGAGTACTTTTGTGGTTAGTTCAAGATTTAAACCATCTTTTTATCCATAGTTTTGAGGAGCAGGTTAAGACTTGTGAAAGCAAGTCTAATACTACCTCATTCTTTTTTAGATAAATCTAATAGCTCCTCCCCGATATGTGATGACCACAACAACACTTGAAAGGACTGAAGGCCTTTCTGTCCTCAGCCAAGCTATGGCTGTCATTAAAGAAAAAATTGAAGAGAAGAGAGGCGTCTTTAATGTGCAAATGGAAGTAAGTATTGAGTGTTCAGCTAGGCTGGGATCAAGGGCACTTACAGACCCCTCCTTCCCACCTTTGTCTATGATCCTCAGGGTTAATACCTGCAACTGTAATTATTGCCAGGTTTGGGGAAGGGGGGGAGATCCAGTGTTTTTTGCAGTCTCCAACCAGGAGCAAGAACTTCATTTTTCTTGTTCTATTTGGAAAATTAGCAAATGCTTCAAAACATGCTTCAAAGCATGTGTTCCTTTTTCCCTGGTGTAGAACTGCCTCAGAAAACTAAGAAAATGTTTTCTTCTCTTTCTCATGTACTTCCCACTTTCTCAGCTCCATTTTTATTAGACCTGTTTGAACACAATGTTGATAAGTCAGGAATTTGGAAAGACACAAGAAAGCCTTGTAGCTCTAGTCACAGTACTTTCTTAAGTGGAAGAAAAAGGATAGCAAATTAATCTGGCAGGTACTGCTATGGCTTGGTTTTTTTGAATATTGCCATTAACAAAGCTTTCAAATGGAGGAACAGAAGAGGAATAGACAGGGGAAAGAGAAGGGAAGAAATACACAAAAATAATATTTAGGGATAAATACAACCAGAGGAAAGATACTGAGTAAAGGTATGCATCTGCTTAAGTTACTCCATATTTTCAAATATTAATTATTCCAGACCATCAAAATACTCTTCCCTTAATGAACCCAAATAGATACAGAATGGGTTTATAGGGAGGAGTAGAAATGTCTGGTAATACAACATGGAATTCTTGACAGCTTATCCATCTGTGTACTCCACCAAGTGTGTATAGTGGAATCAAGTTCAAAGGGTGCTTTCCTTCCGGTATTCTGATTTTACACAATGGGATGTTTTATCACTCTTTTTTCAGTCTTAAACACAGAATGATTATCAAGTGTAGGATGCAGAACGTCTCAACCATTGGGTCTGCTGGAGATGGGTTTTTACCTTTGCTCCAGAAGACTTAAATTTTTTAACATTTTGTTGTAGAAGCAAACAATAACATTTTAATGGAAATCATTAGAATAAGTGAAGTCTGTTTAGGAAACAAAATTGTTTTAAATTAAGAAAACAAGTTTGTAAAAATTCTGCTGAATTGTTTCATATTGATTGCAGCTCAGTGGAAATAAAACCCAAAATTGTTTTGCTTTTTTTGTTTCTTCGACAAAACAATATCCCGAGAAATCCCAGAGTGATTTTATATGATGAGTAATTTTGTCACAGCTTTTTTGAGCAGCAACTAGTATAGCAGGTTCCACTACCTACCTAGCCTCCCAATTTTCTGAGCATCTTCCACTTCTCTGTTTCTGCAGTTCACGTCCCAGCATTGCATACACAGGTAGTCCACTACTTACAACAGTTCATTTAGTGACCATTTCAAGTTACAAAGGCACAGAAAAAAGTGACTTGTGGCCATTTTTCACACTTGCAACCAGTGCAGCATGTCTGTGGTCACGTGATCAAAAAAAAAATGGGCACTTGGCAATCGGTTCATATTTATGGCGGTTGCAGTGTCCTGGTGTCACGTGATCACCTTTTGCAACCTTTGAACAAGCGAAGTCAGTTGGAAAGCCAGATTCACTTGACCATGTTAGTAGCTTAACACGTATTGATCACTTTTTCTTTATAGCCCAAGGTGGTAACTGACACTGATGAGACTGAACTTGCAAGGCAGTTGGAAAGGTTGGAGCGTGAGAATGCTGAAGTGGATGGAGACGACGATGCTGAGGAGATGGAAGCAAAAACTGAAGATTAAGTTTATTGCCATGGCAAAATAGATGGAAATTATGCCTTCATGCAAATAACTAAAAATACCTAGAGTCGACTGATGAGATTTCATTGTTAAAAATGCCACAGGAACAGACTTGAAATACTTTCATCAAATTTTTAATGAGACCAAATTTTGAACAGACAAGAAACCATCTGCTACAGTGTGTTGCTTGATTTTCTCAATGGGAAGGTACTTCTCACTGAAGATTAAAACCTTTCCTCCCCTAAACAATCCAAGCATACTTTGATGACTCTTCTTAATATTTTCACGTCTTATACATTCAGATGGCAACTGGTTCACTATGTTGTATCAGTGAGTTTCTGAGGATTAAACCAATATTCCTCCATAGACCGCATTGAAGCATTCAATAAATGTATTGGATATTTACTTGGGTTTCTTTTCATTTTAAGAAATCTGTAGTGCAAAGAACTAAAGAGGAAAGAGTAGCTTTTAGCTCTTGAAGATGGCAGTTTGCATGTCTTTTAATAATTCCTAATCTCTACATAGTTCATAATCAGTTGTCATTATACAAGTAACTTTAGGGCTACTTCACGTACAAGTCAGCAAGACTAGATATTCCTTTTTAACACTCAGTGATGAATTGATGCACTAGTCTTCCTCTTATTTTGTAGGCTTTTCTTTTACATTTTTGAGTATGTGATGCCTTAGAACAAAATATTTTTCTCTACTCTGCAAGGTAAACCATAATCTATCTCATTGATAGAGCAAGGAAATACTGCATTCAGTTGCCTAAATAAGTTTATTAGGAGGATGGTACATCTTGTGTTTATTTTTTGCTGGTCTGCCACATCAAACTCCTACATACTATCGTAGTGATTATATGTGCTAAAACTGTTATTAAATGTCATTACTTTTTCCCCTAAATACTGTGCTATTTATGCAAGAATTTTCTGTTTTTGTGTATAGCAAAATCAAAAGCTGGTAAAGACTTCTAAATAATCAACTTTTTTCTAATAGTAACACCAACAAATGTTTTAATGGCAGCTTATAATGGTGTACTTTTTTTCCCTACCACTGGGTGTCATACAACCACAACAAACTGCCTTACTATTGCTTTAAAACGGGTCTCCAACCTTGGCAAAGCTGTTTGAGGAATTCTGGGAATTGAAGTCCACAAGTCTTAAAGTTGCCACGGTTGGAGACCCCTGCTTTCAAAGGATTCTGAATGTCCTGAATTCATATTTAGTAAAGCATTACTTATTAAAGTTCTCCATCTGGCCTGCTTACTCCTTATGAAGATTCTGCACTCTGAGGAAAAGCCAGTTCTCTCTCAAGATAAATTTTCAGTGTTGCAGGCAACGTTTGACGTCAACATCAACAAATAGTTTGTTAAAGCCAGTTCCTCCCACTATGGGGGAATCTGTAGGCCTAAAGATAGATAGGGCAATTTGAGAACTGATTAGACCTACCTGATCTGACATCACTGTCTGAGTTTAGTTTTATATCCATACAGGTTCCTACATGTTTTCTTCCAATAGGGATATGTTTAGTATTTGAAGAGTTCCTTGTAGCAGTAAAAACCCACATTTCAGTATTAAGTAGTATATAGATTGGGTAACCTTCCTCACGTCTTTAGAGTGAGAAGACGCCCATTTTCTGCAATGTCTAGGAATTTATTTTTGTGTAAAGTATAGGTCGACTGAATGCAAACTAGTATGGACATGTATCTTTAAGAACTAATTACAATGTTTGCCCTGTACATTTTTTTAGAGTAGCCATTTTCATACAATGGATAGTTTATAAATATTTCAAGTGCTATGGAGAAATAAAATATAAGTGGGGTTATCTAGGTATTGTTGGCATCAGAAATGTCAGGGCAAGCACAATCGATCAATTAATAGAAAACTAAATTGAACAGTAGTAAAATTGGGGAGCAGGGAAAGATAGGGCAAATGATTAAAAAATGATAGCTTTTCAACAAAAAAGATTTAAAAAGGGCAAAGGTGTAAAATAACTACCGCATGAAACTGGAAGGCAGATCTATTTTTGATATTTATTCATATCCCATCATTTTTACAAATAAGGTGGTGAATATATCTAACACCTCTTCCTCTTCCCATTTTCCACACAACAACCCTGTGAAATGGGTTTGGCTGTGAAGAGAGTGACTGGGTCCGAAGTCACCTGGCCAGCTTCCACCGCTAAGGCAGGACTTGAACTTACAGTCTCTACTAGACCAAACTGGCTGGTATACTTGATATACTTTAGCCATCCTTGTACTGTTCAGTAGTTAGTAGACTGGAGCAGAGAGCCTCCAAGAATACAGGAGCTAGACCACATCCTCTGGCCAAAAAAATAAATAAACACATTTTAAATACATATAACAATATTTACATAGGGCTGACTCATGTGAAATAGAAAGCAAGCAATTGGAGTGTATTGTAACACTCAGTCATAAAGTCCCCCACCCACTCCAAAATAATACTATGTCTGCAAAGAGATTTGCTGACATGTTTGCTGATTTAGTGACTAATGCTACATTGTCTGTGACTCGCACTTTTAGCAAGAACAGTAATCTGGAGCTGTGCAAGAATAACAATTGTTTCCTTCCTACTTCTCTCCAGGATGCTGTTTTTTTTAAAAAAAATCTTGCTTTGACCATAAAAGTATTTCCCTAGAAAACAAGTAAATCTTGCAATAAGGAAAAGTATCACTAAAATCTTAACCGTAACCTTATCTGTAGTTCTGTAAGATGCTATTGGGTATAAAGTCCCTCACTACAGTCTCAAGGTAGGATACAATTTCCATAAGAAGCATCAATCTCCACCCAAGGAGAAGTGTAAAATGCTTGCTCACTGTTCTTAAAGTCTTCCATAGAAAAGGGTTGCATATATTTTAAAGCAACTTTTAGGGCGTATGAAAATGACAAAGGGAAACTGCCTACACTTCTTGTCAGAGATACTACATGCATATGGAGATCTTCACAGAAAGGTCAATAGGAAGCCTTTTAATAAAAATCAATTTATACATCTTGGTTTGGCTTGACTTAACAAATGTGCATGGGTCTACTTAATAGTAATACCCAAATTATATATTAATGTAGCCTTACTGTTCTAGAAAGTTAAGTACAGCACATTATTATGCATTCTTAATTAGAAGGCCCAAGTACAATGGTTTTTATTCTGTAAAAGTAAGTTGAGCAAGTAGTGTACAAGTAATTACTCAATTTGCAATGGCAGTTGGAACTGAAATTTCCATCGCTTAGCAATGGTAGCTCTGTGCTGAGCTGATTGCCTTCATTAATAAAATCTGATAGTTGACAGGTAAGGCAACTTCATGCTACCACTGACTTGGTTGCGGGAAGCTGGCAAGTCCCAGATGGCTTGCACACAGGAAGGCAGTAAGTGGCTGCTGGTGGATAGGGAAGAGAGTGCAAGGAAGGTGTGGCACCTCATAACCATGTGACTGGGTCAAAGCGGGTGTGTGAGGTGCACAAGGGTAAAAGGAAGGTGTGGCAAGACTTGGGGAGGGTGCAGGGGAGCACACAAGTGGCCAGCTTGGTGTGAGCGCAGAGGGGTTGTGGGGACTGGTTGGGAGAGACTTACCCCCAACTAATCTACTGAATTTCTGGGGAAGCCACAGGGAGGTCACAAATGGAGATCACGTGGTTATGAAGTGCTGCATTTAGTCATAAGCGCAAGCCAGTTACCAAGCACCCAGATTATAATCACTTGACTGCAGGGGTCCTGGGACAGCCAAAAGCCTGAGAACTGGGCATAACTACCAATTGTTCAGGGCAGTGGTGGGATTCAAATATTTTTACTACCGGTTCTATGGGCGTGGCTTGGTGGGTGTGGCAGGGGAAGGCTACTGTAAAACCGGTTCTCCAAACTACTCAAAATTTCTGCTACCAGTTCTCCAGAACTGGTCAGAACCTGCTGAATACCACCTCTGGTTCAGGGCCATTTTAACCGAACAGTTCTTGAACGAATGGTCTTAAGTCAAGGACTACTCATATCCAGTCATGTCCTTATTGCTCAGATGCACTTTCCTTTCACAGATCCTAGATGTCTTGGAAACATCTGATTATCAATTGCCAGAAGGAGAACATTTGAAGCATTACATTTAATTTATGCTATCTTTATCCTTCTTGGGTTTTTTATGATTATTTACCCATTATCAGACCCAGAAGGGAGCATTCAGCCTCATAAAGGTCTCCCATTCCTGAAATAAATAGCAAACTGAAATTTTGGAAACATCCAATTATTATTTGTAATAAGGCTATGTCAAGTTGCCTTAAATATCTCTTTTGTATATATTTAAATTTTAATTCTGGATTAAAATGTCTGGCTATAATATAGATACGACTTACTTGCTTTTATTGGTTGTTGTTGTTTTGGTGTCTTAACTCCTCACAGTATATCAAACTGCAGTATACCATACTCTCCACTATTGCAATCATCCATTCTATTTTCTCCATGACACAGAGCTAACTTAATCTTTGATATATTAATTTTTAGAGCCATATATCTCACTTATTAAATAATTTAAATTTCACTGCAAATAATTTGGATTCTCTACCAATAATGTGGCATCATGTGCATGTAAAAGTATAAATATATTTCCAATCAAGGCCTCCCTCCTACCAAGCGCTTCAAGTATTCCTTGCACATGTATATTGTTGTCTCATCTTCATTTGCAGCATTTGTGCATGCGTCTTATATTATACATTTTTTTAAAAAATAGCTTCTTTCACTTCATCATGTAAAAAAACATCTTTTTCACACTTCCCATTAATCAAATACACATACTGGACTTCTGTAATATTATGTAATATAATTCTTGTTACCTTTTTCCAAACAGCTTCCACATCCTCTTTCCATATGTCTGTTTTCTATTCATTCGAATAGGAAATACAACTAACATTTGTTCATTTCTCAAGATACAGTGTTTACACTTGCAAAAAAACCTGTTTATTTAAAACTTTTCATTCATTTACTGTGTTTCATGCGTTACCTCAACCATTCCTAATAATCAAATAATGCTTTCAGGTTTATATTCATTATTCTATCATGTATACATATGAAGATAAATACTTGAACCAAGGTTCCTTCCAATCACCCTATGATTCTATGATTCAAAATATTTGGAAAAAAAATATTTTTCTAACAGACATTTATCGTTCTCTTTCATTCTTGTGTTTCCAAATCTCCCAATAATTTTTTTTGTACTGACTTCGTCTCATTTCCATCCATACATTCGAAACACCTAGCATAATATTTTTCCCTGAATTGCATTCATTCAAAAGTTGCATTGTTTTTCCCCAAAAAACATTGCTGATTCTTTGAGTATTACCCTTCACTGGAGGTAACATGCAACTATCACAAACTTAGAATTTTCTATGTTCCTATAGCTCCACAACTTAGATGACATCAATTATTCTCCTTTCTGACATTCATTCTAGTAATTTCACTCATAATTAAACCTATACCTTCACTTTCCTGCACATACTCATCATCTTTATTCTACAACATTAGGACACATTTACTAAAATTTGTAACGTCCTTTTTTCTTAATTTCACAGATATATATTTTTCTTTCTTCCATGTTGTCATCTGCTCATTTTTGCTCTTTATCATTTACTTCTTTTACATTCCAGGTTGCAATCTTCTGAGACAAATGGTTATCCAATCTTTTCTTTAAAACTTCCAGTGTTGGAGCATTTACAACTTCTGAAGGCAAGTTGTTCCACTGATTCTGTCAGGAAATTTCTTCTTAGTTCTAAGTTGCTTCTCTCCTTGATTAGTTTCCACCCATTGCTTCTTGTCCTACCCTCAGGTGCTTTGGAGAATAGCTTGACTCCCTCTTCTTTGTGGCAGCCCCTGAGATATTGGAACATTGCTATTATGTCTTCCCTAGTCCTTCTTTTCATCAGACTAAACATACCCAGTTCCAGCATATGTTTTAGCCCCCAATCCCCTAATCAACTTTGTTGCTCTTCTCTGCACTCTTTCTAGAGTCTCAACTTCTTTTTTATATCGTGGTGACCAAAACTGGATGCAGTATTAGAAGTGTTGCCTCACCAAGGCATTATAAAGTGGTATTAACATTTCACGTGATCTTGATTCTATCCTTCCGTTTATGAGCCTAGAACTGTGTTGGCTTTTTTGGCAGTGGTATGCCATGTTTATCACCGGACAGATCTATAGAAATTGATTTCCAGTGCCCAGCTTGGTTTTGATCAAGGCTTTTACATAATATTGTTAGTAATATAGAGAAGGTGTGGATATAATTACTAACCAAACCATTTGTAACATTCTCTATTAAGACAGTACCATTAGTTTTGGCATATTTTGGACAAATTTGCTACAACAGCTCATTTAAAGCTTAGTTTTATCCCAAGCATGTTGTTCGTGCTATTCCAGACAAGCCAGGATTAATCTAGAGACTATTTTCTAAACTAAATATACTGCTGCCCACATCCCACCGACTCAGAAGTATATGCAATACACTAATAATCCAGACATTTTACTGTATATCTAACTTTGGAAACTCCCAGTAAGCAAAACGTTGTAGCCCCCGGTATGTTCTTGGCTTCTACATACTACAGGAATGTCTTCCTGTGATGTGTAATCAAATGGCTGATTCATATCACCTGAGGCACTCAGTCAGTTTGAGCCTTTACAACTGCAAATAGGAGCGACCTTGTTCACCATAAGGACAGGTGCTCTCTCATTGCCAGCTCAGTGTTTGCTTTCTCTACCTTGAGCAGGGAGGGGACCAGACGTCACTCTGGAGTGGGGGTGAAGAAAGGCAGCCTGCCTCTTAAAACCTCACTTTCAGAAGAACCGGTTTGCAGCTGTCTGCAAGATTCTCAACAGGCACACATTCTTCTCTTGCCCACCATGGAGGAAGGGAGGGGGATCCTGAAGGAGGGCTTTCTAGTTAAAAAGGTAAGACTTCTTCCCACTCACCTCTAACTGGGAGGCTTAATTATTACATCTTCTTTAATAATAATATTTATTATTTTTAAATGATTACAAATAGTAATCTTCAACTGACTAGGAAAAAAAAGGTTGTAAATTTTAGAAATAACAAAATGCTCCCTAGAAGAACTCCCATGGTCAAAGATGAAGCGACTGAACTGGGATAACATGTCTTACAAAATTGATCTCTTCTATGTCACAGTTCTAATTTCATTTGTAGCCTTGCCTCCTTTTTCAAATTCATGTTCTTAGGCTGCCTCTAGATGGATGGCCTTTGGCTTGCAGCTTTTGAATTATTGTAGATCCATTGTAAGCGATGTTCAGTTGATTTGTACATTTTCAGAAGTGTAACATATTTTTTTTTTGAATATCCTGGGTTTTTGTTTTAATCTCCAATGGGCATGATGTAGCAAGTATTTTGATGATCTGTTTGAAGCTCAGTACATATTTCCATCTTTTCAGTAGGTGTGATAGGAGGACAGCTGTGTTGATCTTTGGTAGCTAAAATTCAAAAGAGTGTGGTAACATGTTTTCCAGCTAACATCTTTTATAGAAGGCAAACTTTTGTCAGCTCACTTCAACAAATGCAAAGTGCAACTAAACTGATATAGGATTTATATTAGAATGATGGAATGAGTTGGAGGGGGAAGGCAAGGTTGGTTATGCACATGAAGATTACACAAGAGACTGATCAAAAACACCTAATCAGTTAATAATTGTAATGTATTAAAAGTGTGTTGCATTTGTTGAGATCTTTTAAGTTAACCTGAAAACTTTTGGTATATGATAATTCTGCAACTCTTTGCTTAAAGTCTCATTCCCCCCTCCCCAAATAGTCACTTTGAGATCTTCAATTGAATCTCCTGAGAGATACTTTCAATAATGGCATTTTATGAGATTTTGTCATAATTGATTTCTGGCATGAAAACAGTTTTCCACTGTAGCAGCTTTTTGATTCCTACATTTTGAACTGTGAAAATGGTGCCTAGTGCTACCAAATGAGAGATACGGAAGAGTTATAGCATTTTTTTTTATCCATAACAGCTTTTTGAGAAAAGAAAAAAGAAAATTAAAAAAAGGTTACATCTGAAGGATGATCTGTGCCAAAACACATTCCACCTCAAAATAAAATTCTGTCGGCTAGACAGAATGATTATACAATAGAAGGCTTCTCTGAAATCACACATGGCAGTATATTGTAAGAATTTAATGATTTCTCAGGACTTTATGGAAAATCCAAACAACACTGTGATCTATTCATAAACAGGATGGCTTTTCCCACTGCTACATGGTTTTCAGCCATAAATCATCCAGTGAGAATTAAAAGGGCTTCAATCAAATGGACCTCAGATAGCCATGCTTTCTTTCCTTGAAATAGATATTTCTTGTAAAAGAAAAAGAAAATGTATGACGATTCTGTCGGCAGTCTTGTGAATGAGGAAGGGTAGTTATATAATGCAGAACATGTACCAGGACAAAAGTGCAATTTTTCAACAAGTATATACAGGAAAATGCATGCCTAAAGTACCATGGGAGGAGCTGTTCCTGATAATGGTGGATGAGGGTCTGAAGGCGCCACTCCTTTCTCACTTCGTTTATTTTCCATTTCTGCTTCCAAAGCAATTCCTTTCTCTCCTGTCTTCAGCACCTTTCACGCTTTCCTAGAAGTTCTGAAGGAAATGCACATCAAGAAACAGAGAAAGAGAAACACCCAGTCTTATTGCTGTCCAGATTTTTGAGGAGAAATAAGATATAATATACTTTTTACAAGGAGAGAGTTTGGGATTTTTGTCCGGTTGCAGTTTGAAAAACAATGAGGAAATGCAGGCTAATACCATGAACAATATTACCATCTGGACTCTTAGTAAAATTCCATGAAGAGGGTGGGGCAATTTCACTATCAATTTCACATTTTATCTGAAAGTATTTTTTAACAGATTAAACACATCTCCACCTAATTTCCAGTGAATATAGGCTGGATGTTATTTTTTTGTTTCAGAATGCAATACCTCTATTATTCAAAATATTTTAGCTTTTATTATAATATGTATCACCTGTAACAGTAGAGACACAGTTGGGTATAGTGGTTAAAGGTGCAAGACTGAAAAACGGGAGACCGTAAGTTCTAGACTCGTCGTAGGCAGGAAGCTGACTGCTTGTCTTTGAGTCAGACACACAGAGCGCTAGGAAGAAGGACATAGCATACTATTCCTTTAAAAAATGCAGTTGCCAAGAAAACTGCAGGGACTTGTGCAGACAGTAACCTGGAATCAAGACTTGACTTGAAGGCATTACAAAAGAAAAATAGTGGTATGGATTGTAAATGTGAGTGGGGCAATATTGACCCACTCACATTCATGCTATGGTTTTAATGAACATTGTAATTACTTTTATGCATCGGTATTCTGCTCAAAAAACAGATCTCATATTGCACCCATGGGTTATTTTAAATGGAAGCATAAGGGGAAAATTTAAATAATTTTAAATTTAAATAAATTTAAATAACCCTGGTGGCTAGGATTTTGTTCAAAGTTCTATCAATCAGAAGTGTATTAATGCAATAAATTATGAGTCGGAATGAATAAACGTGTTGCTTCGTGTAATTAGCCTAGCAAGTAGAGCTTCTTTTGAGCAGCTTCAGAAACCACTATTTTTCGTTTTTGTTTTTATTGTTTGCAGGGTCACGTTGTCCCCAACTGGAAAGCAAGGTGGTTTGTTCTTCTCCAGGACAAGCTGCTCTATTACAAAGTGGTGGGAGGAAAACAGGAGCCGACTCCCAAGGGAAGGATTTTTCTGGACGGCTGTACGATTACCTGCCCATGTTTGGAATATGAGAACAGGCCGGTAAGCCCCATGTTGGATTCTTTGCTTAGTTCCCTTACTATATACTGTGTTGACTTTAAAATGAGAAAAAGCAATGAGGGAAGAGAACAATCTAGGTTTTGTAAATGAATTGGCATAATATTCTGAGAAAGCTGCTTTCTTTTCAAAGAGGACTCCCAAAAAGTTCATAGCTCTATTTTGACTTACATAGCTCCAAGAAGGTGTATATATTACAGAAGGGGAAAAAACAGGGAATGGGCAAGTCAGGGGAAAAAATTCTAATGGTTGGAATAATTCAACTGGGAAACCAGTTACTCACAGCAAGACTGAACTCTTTTACTGGATGTGCTGAAGCAGGGGCCAGACATCTACCTCTCTGTGGATGCCTTAACTGGGATTTTCCCCCAGCGAGCACTTCCAATTCTATTACTGTATGCTATCATTCTGACCTAATGAATCCAGTCAATGTAGCCAATCACTCTTTAGTCATGATGTGCCTTAATTTAGGGTTTCACACTAACTCAGGTGATTTGATTTGATGGCCTAATCTAGTTGACCTAATCTAACCAATTAACCTAATCCAATTTTAATGTACAGTCCTCTCCCAAGCCACAAAAGTCTAGCTGTTGTCTATTAGTTTAGGCTTGTTGTGTTGCTTCCCTGCAGTTCCTGCATATTGCAGATCTGTTGGTTAATAAGGGTTGCATTTTCTGATTTAGTAAGATGGAAGATATAGGTAGACGACCTGATAAATGTTCAATAGTCTAGCAGGAACTGTTTTCAAGGCTGCAAATCAGGAGCAGGGAAAGAATGATTGAAAATAATTTTCTCATTCAGATTCAACTGAAAGCTATACCAAAAATTGTATGTTAAGCTAATGATGTTCCTTGAATCTGATGAGCTTTTCAGCCTACTGATCTTGGAATGCATGGGATCCCATCTGTTTTTTAGTATTAGTATTATCTGTCTCTTGCTCATTTGGCTAATTTATTTAACGGGGAATGTCTTGCTTTAGCAATGAAACGTAACTCTAAGTTGGGGTCAAATAGATGTGTGCTGTAAGGCACTGTCCTTTTATGGCTATTCCTATAAACCCTGCTTCTTGTGCTGTTCTCTTGCAGTTAGTTATTAAGCTAAGGACAAAAACCAACACAGACTATTTCCTTGACTGTTGCTCTCGAGAAGAGCGTGACATTTGGGCTTTGGATATCACAGGTGCTATTCATGCTGGCAATCCAGTGCAAGTTCAGCAACTTCATCTCATGAGAAACTCCTTCAAACTTCCTGCGAACATCAGTTTGAAGTATGTGGTAAATAAGTTCTCGGTCTGTTTTTGCATGCTGCTGCTTTCAACTGAAAACAACAAGCACTGTTTTCTGTATGTCAGGAATGAGAAGCCGGTAGTTCTTGTCACTGGCCCAACCATCTCTGCAACACTAGGCTTCCGAGCCAATGGCAAGGGATGCTTAATATTGTAGCTCATCCACATCTGAAAGGCTATGTTTGTCACCTCCTCTGTGCATGTACACAAAATTTCCTTTACATACACTAAACATTTTCTGATGCCTTTCCTCTGGAACTCAACACCACTCATTTATAAATCCAGCCTAGTCTTCCATACTATATCATAACATTTTGTGATGCAATGTAATGAAGCACAAATAATGGCTACTGGCAATAGAGGATGGCCATCCCTTGGAAGAAATTGACAAATTCTACTTGCATGTAAGCAGAACTGGATTCCAAACATGTTCTGAGTATTTTTGGATTGAAAACATGCTATTAGCTGAAAACAGTGGAATGTGGGTACATTCACAAAACTGGTTCTTCTGTTTATTTATCATTGACCCTCTCTTGATTTTTTTTTCTTCCAGTCATATTGTGGACAAAATGTATGATAACAGCAGCGGAATCAAGATAACGCCCAGCACCAGACAAGGCAGCTTGTATAAAGAAAGCTTTACAGGTACACATGTCACCAATTTTGTTCTTCATTATGCTCCTCTACAGACACATTTTCTACCAGAAAACTTTTTCAGAACTTGTTTTAATTATCAGATGTGTGAAAAATAAAAGGGAATGCATTTTCAATGTCTTTTGTTCCACTGCTTGCAAACCCCCCCACACCCCAAAAGATGGCTCATTTCAGAAATTGCATGGAAATATGCTTTAGAATATGAAGCTAACCAGGGCAAGTATGTTAATGGGTAGAGGCCTAAATTAAATCTGACAGATTCAGATTCATCTCCCTAATCAGTTATGAAACTCTCTAGGACCTTCTGTGGAAAAAAATGGAGAACTGAAGACAGCTCCAGTAAGTGTGGATCCAACAACCATGGCAGAAAGAAGAGTCAGCAAATAGACCTGCTCTTCATAATTTTTCTCTGGACACAAAGAAGACTTGAGATTGCACATACATACTCTATACACTTGTTCCCTATGAGTAGGTTGCAACACAATGGTGGGTTTAGATCTCTAGAAGATGAGAAAACAGCCATCTTGGTCAAACCAGAGCCTGTCTCTTCAGAAGAATGCTGAGTTTACAAACATCCTCTTCTAATCACTTTCAGAGATTTCTTGTTTCAGCTATTAGGAACTTTTGGATTGAAAAATCTGAAAAAAATGGATGATTTTTGCTTCAGTACTTAGCAAAAGAAGTTTTGAATAGAGTTTAAGGAATTCTTTTTTCCTAAAACAACTTTTTTTAATAAACAGAAAAAAGGTGATGTTTTCCAATACTTTGCTTTTGGAAAATTACAACTGGACTATGGATCCATATAAATTTGAAATAAGAATCCTCCCATGGGAAAAATGTTTTTGTATTTTAATTTAAAAAAAACATGAGACTTTAAAAATTGGATACTAAAGAGAACTAGAAGGAATTAAAAATAACAAAGGAGAACATTAAAATTCAACTTATTAATACAGAATGGAGCAACATATTTTAACTGTGGACATACTGAAGGATATTTTTGAACAATGGACCCAGAAGTTAATCTTAAGAGTGTCTGCTTTATACCTCCTTCTGTATTTTTTTAAACCATTTATTGGGGAATGTATGTTGGCAGTAACCATGCAGTATATCCTCACTGTTGCTTCAATCTACCTTTTTCAGGAAGAATGTAGTTGAATTTATTCAGAAAGGTTTCTTCAAAATGACTTAATGATAATTTTTTAAATTTATCAGAAGGACATAGTATTGCTGTCTCCCTTTCTACTTGTCTTGGAGATAAGATAACAGTAGATATTGTTTGTCTGATTAACTCCATTTCTTCCTTTCAGGCTCCATACTGGTGGATTGGTTGATTTCCAATAGCTTTGCAGCTTCCCGGCTTGAAGCAGTCACGCTGGCGTCTGTGTTGATGGATGAAAATTTCATTAAGCCAGTGGGAGTCCGCAGCATTGAAGCCATAAGGAATGGAGATTTGACTGAGCAATTTTTAGATGACTCTACTGCCTTGTATGCATTTGTAAGTGGTGCAAACTCTGAAAGCTGAATCTCCTCCTGTATACAGATGAGGTTCAAAAGTTAGCTGTATTAATTTACTTTGTACGGTCAAATAAGAGGTGATTATTCAGCAGGTATTCAGTCTTGGAGTCTTAGTGGACAACCAGCTAAATATGAGCCAGCAGTGTGCAGCAGCAGCCCAAAAAGCTAATGCAATCCTAAATTGTATTAACAGAGGGATACAGTCAAGATCAAGTGAGGTATTAATACCACTCTATAAAGCCTTAGTAAGACCACACCTAGAGTACTGCACCCAGTTTTGTTCACCACATTACAAAAAAGATGTTGAGGCTCTAGAAAAAGTACAGAGAAGAGCAACCAGGATGATTAGGGGGCTGGAGACTAAAACATATGAAGAACGGTTACAGGAACTGGGCTTGGCTAGTCTAGTGAAGAGAAGGACCAGGGGAGACATGATAGCAGTCTTCCAATATTGAGGGGCTGCCACAGAGAGGAAGGGGTCAAGCTATTTTCTAAAGTGCCTGTAGGCCAGACAAGGAATAATGGATGGAAACTGAACAAGGAGAGATTTAACCTGGAAATAAAGAGAAACTTTCTGACAGTGAGAACAATCAACCAATGGAACAGCTTGCCCTCGGAAGTTGCGGGAGTGCCATCACTTGAGACTTTCAAGAAGAGATTGGACTGCCATTTGTCAGAAATGGTGTAGGGACTCCCCTACACCATTTGGACTAGATGACCTACAAGGTCCCTTCCAACTCTGATTATCTGTTATCTGTTAAAGGTTCTGACCAGTTCTGGAGAACTGGTAGCGGAAATTTTGAGTAGTTCAGAGAACGGGCAAATATCACCTCTGACTGGGGATTTTACAGTATCATTCCCCTGCCACGATAGTAAAAAATATTGAATCTCACCACTGAGTCAAATAGGAAAAAAAAGTAGGCAAACAAATGATAAAATTTTGATAAATAACTTGTACTTTCTAAAGCTTTCAATGCTTTTATCTAAGATTATGATATTAATTGGACTTTGCATAGGTGTGAACAAGCCTAGATAGATTTGGGTGTAAATATAACCCTGGAGAACACTGCTCACAAACATCTTTGTGAACAGTGTTCTCCAGGGTTATATTTACATTGAAGTCTTACTGTGTAGGCTTGTTCACACCTATGCAAAGTCCAATTAATACCGTAATCTTAGATAAAAGCACTGAAAGTCCTTGGACTGTGCATTTTTGTTACTGTGATTGCTGGTCAGGATGTGCTTTAGGAAAACAATTAAGCACTGCAAAGTTGCTCCTGGTAGGCACCAACTTATATTAATAAACTATCTTCTTACCTTTGGATAAAAATAGCAACAGCAGCCAATGGCCAGCTCTGGATTTGCCTGCCATTTTAATTTCCCAGACTGTACTATGAAAAATAATTAAAATGGCTGAGGAGGAGGAGAAGGAAAAGGAGAATAGCTTGGAGATCAAAGCTTGTAAAAATGAATGAAAATCAATCACGCTAAAGAATGAAATCAGAATTTGCAAAACTTGTACTGACTCTTTAGTAACATAATTCAATGCTTTTGTTTTTACTGCAGGCTGAAAGCTATAAGAAAAAAATCAATACTAAAGAACAGCTCAATATTAACATACTTGAACTGAGTGGCACAATTTTAAAGCAAGGCTTTTTGATAAAACAGGTAACCATGACTTTAGAATCTCAAGATAATCACGGGATGGGGATGAGGCAATATTTTATTGGTATCTTCTAAAGCTCTTTTTGAAATAAAATGGCATTTTAATAGAAAATCACCACAATTTAATTAATGTACTGTTAGCAAATTAACTAACACATGAACTAGACTTAGATGGTAACTAATTGAAACTCTGCCCGCTAAGTTTCTGTTAAAAAGGAAGTGTTAGAAATAGAGAATAAATAGAAGCAATCTTCTAACCACAATATGTGACTTAATGAACACATAGTTTTCCTCTCAGTTTGATACAGAAAGTGACAGCCAAGCATCATTATCTTGTTTTTGCCATGGCAAAATTTCTACGCAGCACAATCTACACCAGAAGGCAGGCCATTGGATCACACATTACTTCTGAAAGCTTAGGGAGTGGCCCTCACAAACCAGTAAAATTTATTTACAAATTGTAATTTATAATATGACAGGTAGAGGGAAATTATTCAAGTAGAGAATGGCTAGAGAGCAATCTTATTTAATGATATTTAATTTTGTTGTTAAATATAATTAAATAAAATCTAGTCTTATTGTGAATTCGGCCATTGGTTTGGGGACTTGAAAATTTTAGGAACCCCTGAACTATGCTCATTCAAACAACTTGGAGGACTATAGTGTTTCCTCACACATTTACATATACAAATATTTCTAACCATTTCATTTATGGCAGCTTCTCAGTAATAATAAAATCAGTAGATCAACTGTGGTCTACTGCCCCTAACTGACCTTCACCACCTTCTTGTGGTCTCACAAGGTAACTTGTGCTACACCTAACCTCAAGAAGAAGGCCCTGAGTGCCAACAGCTGCCTCACAGTCAGTCCAGGTGTGCTTTGTTAGCAGCAGATGTAAGAAGATATTGAAAATCAGTTAGGGACATGAGGGTAAGGACCATGGAGTGCAGGCCAGCAAAAGGACCTAGATGGGGTGGGGGGAGATAGGTCGGTGGGGCTTGTTGAAGCGCATCCTGAGGTTTCAAATGCAAGAGACGGTTGCCAAGTGCCTGAATTTTTTATCCCATGACCACAGGAGCTCTTCAACAGCTGTAACTCTGGAGCACAAGGATCATTTGTTCAGCGTCATCATAATTTCAAACAGTGCCTGAACGAACGGTTATTAAATGAGGACTACCTGAACTATCCTTTAGTTTGTCTTTCCACCTGTGGCTGCTTATGCAGTGATAAAAGGGAGTAAACCAGGGGTGGGATTCAAATTTTGTAACAACCAGTTCTGTGGGCATGGCTAGATGGGTGTGGCCATGTGACTGGGTGGGTGTGGCTCTCCCTTTTTTTTTTTTTTGGCACCAGTGCTACGCCCACCTCCATTTTTTGCCTTCCTGGGCCTCAGGGAAGCCTCCTGGGTGAAGCAGTGAGTAAGTGAAGGGAATCCCGGCACAGCTGATCATAGGAACAGCTGATCATCGGGAGGGGAAAAAATACCTTAAGGAGTGAAGACGAAGAACGCAGTCAGCAATGTCAGGCATGCGCACAATGTTGCGCATATGCGATAAGGACTGACTGGGCAGAGAGGGGCAGGGCCAGTCAAGGGCATGACTTGCCAGTTCTCCGAACTGTGCAGAATCATAACAACCAGTTCTATAGAACCTGTCCGAACTGGTAGAATCCCACCCCTGGAGTAAACAGATAATGTCACATTCATTCTCTACTATTGACAATTACAAGAGAGCTGTGTTTTGGAGAAAGAAAATTAACTTTATTTTCCAACTTTCAGGGACACAAAAGAAAGAACTGGAAAGTCAGGCGCTTTGTCCTGAGGTCTGATCCTGCTTTCTTACATTATTATGACCCCACAAAGGTGAGACAATGGCATTGCAATCTTCAAAACTCCCTACAGGGGTGCCCTTGGGGAATGTTCCCCCTCCCAAATGCCTTAACACTGTTGCTGATGGGTAGGAGGAATGAATTCTGCATGTATTTCAGTAAGGTTGGGGCGGGATTCCTTGACATCTCTTCACACTGGATCCTAAATGGCCCACAATACTTCTTGAGTAACTTGTACTGTGCTGTGGTTCATTTCCATATTAGTTTTAAGTCAATGTGCCAATTAAATACAGAATCTAAAAAATAATAGCTTAATACAGCACATTTGCTTTGGGAACGGATATACCTTGTGGTTATTGTTTTCTGTCATTGAAAAAGAACACATTTGGGTTTGGAGATGGGACAAGTTACATTATGGAATTTCAGCAAGATACATACTGCTGAAGGTTTCCCCCTCCCCATGCAAATATGATACATATAGGAATCCTGTCCTCTTTTTTTTTTTACTCTACTTAGAGAATGAAAATCAATTCAGAAGAAAAATAGATTTTATATAAAATGATTTTTTAATACTACTCAGCTTAGAGTTCGACATTGTTATTCAACCATTTCGTTAGGAAGAAGTGCTAGGAAGATTTTGCTGATTGGGAGCCACCCTGAGTTCGATATAAGATGGGCAGTTGTATAAATGTTTTAAAATAAGCAAACTGTGTTTATTTTATCAGCGCCATTTGAGGATTCTGGTTAGATCTCAAGTCATTTCCTATAATCTGTAATTCTATGCTGCTTGTGTTTGAGATCTGGGCGAACTCAACTGTGTGTTTGAAGCCAGTGTGAAACATGATGTCTCACGATGTGTCATGGCTTAGTGACAGAGTTGCTTGTCTCAGTTGTGCTCATTTACAAGGTTTACTGTAGTCCTAGCTTTTAAATCTTCCAACTCTCCTAAAGTTGTGAAGAGACCGTTTTGTAGGAAGTCTGACCTTATCCCAACTCCTAGTTCCTAACTATCAGCTGGCCCTTACACTCTTTTGAACAAAAATACAGTCCCACCCATAAACCACTCTGAGCTTTTGCTTGTGACAAAATGGCTACATAACACATCAAGATGGGGAGAGGAACCGAAGAGATTTTAAACATTTCCTTGTGCATAGGTGGTGTGGAAAGGGAATTTCACAAAGGTAGTAGTGTCACACAAAAAAACAGGAAAAGCCCAAAAGGAACATCAGGTCAGCCAGAAAACAAACTTACACAGGAAAAGGAATCAAATAAAAAGTATTAAAGAATCCCTATAGACAAAAGCCTAAGTAATTAAGAAAACTAGATAAATAGGAAAAGGAAACAAAAGATAATTTAGAAAACTCTTACAAACACAGGACATACCAAATAAGCAAAACAGACAAAAGACACAAAATATAAATTACAAAAGGGACAGACAGGAGATTGCCACAGAACAAATATGAAAAACTATCTTAAAGCTAAAAGAGATTACAGAAAACCAATAATACAATCTGGCCACCCCGCGGAGTTTGCCTTCTGCACCCCGCGGAGTTTGCCCTCTGACGGAAATAAAGACAAACTCAAACAGGATTTGAAACATTAGGCACAAATACAAACACTCACACAAAATCAACTTACAAAGGGAGAAAAGGGTATAAAAAACCAGGGACTTACCATAAGAAGCTAGCTAGCCCAGGAACGCAGACTTCTCGCTGTTCTCTGCCTTCCTGAAAAATAAAAAGATCCAGCTTTCAAGCCGTTGTCCGTATTCTTGTGCCGGAGCTCTCCCAGCGGGAAAATCGAATCCTTGAAAGAAAGGCATTTTGACACCTTTCAACAGTGGTAAGAATGTTTCTTTCTCCAGAACCATTGTGATGGTTCAGGGCATGGCTGTGATTCTTTGCTACTGGTTCTCAGTGTTGTGAGTCAGCAGAAGAGAAGTTAAGTCCAGACTGTCTTCAGACTGCTTTTTAAAGGACTGAAAAAACAAATAGAATTGTTGGCGGCATAGGAGTGCCTTCAGGCAGTGTAAAGTGTTTGTAAAAGTGCTATTTAATCCCCAGATTGTCTAAACCTTTTAATCAACTGTGGAGATTATATTTAAGGCCGAATGTGTCATGCCAATCTGCTGCTGCTCAGTTTGTGGAAACTAAAATCTGAGACAAAACATTGTCGTTGTGTTTCAGTTTCAGTTTCAGTTGACAATGAGAACCACTTTAAGATATCCTGAATCACATGTGGCAGTGCTTATAAGGCAGTGTCCACATCACCATGGTTTATCATGTCATGCAAACATATCCACATTACCACTGCCTTTTTAGATACCTACTACAGTCAACAATTGGGAAAGGACCACAGATCATCTCCTTAAATAGAGGCAGATTCAAGCAAAACTTTCCTTGCTTGGGTCAAATTTGTTGAATGGAATGTAACATTTTGATTATTTGCTTTACTCACATCGGTCCACTCTTTTTTTTCCTCCTATAGGAAGATAACAAACCCGTTGGGGGATTTTCTCTCCGTGGTTGTCTTGTTTCAGCACTGGAAGACAATGGAGTCCCAACAGGCAAGTTATTACCTTGCAACATCCAGTCTTACTGTTATTTTGATAGCTTCCTTTCTTTTTTGTTCATTGATAAAGATTAGAATGGTCCTTCATTCATTATTTCCAGGGGCATTGGAAGCAGCCCATATTACCCCCCATCCTCCTTCATCTGCCCTTGTCTCATTTCCAGACCATGTGTAACACAATAGAGGACAAGCACAAAACACAGGAGAGCAAATGGCATCAGGATTTTACCAGCAACTCCTTTTATCACCTAGCAAGGCCTATTTCTGCTAAGGAATGCTTGTGATAAAGAGCTGCTAGAGCCCATCCAATGCATTGGATCTTCTGCTAGGGCCAGTTCTTAGAAGAAGTGGGGGAGGGTGCGCAAAATATGGGTGCTCCACACCCCGACTCCCTCTCGTTTTAGCCATATTATGCACGAACAAAGGCACACCTTTCTTAAAGTTGTAGCAAAAGTCGCTGTCCAAAAGGGGAAAACCCTCCCTCCACCTTTCTTTAACTCAAAGTTCACCAGGATTGCTTAGGAGAGGACAATCACAGTGGCAAAAAATGGCTATGGTTTCTCTTCAGAAATGAAAAACTTAAGCTACCTTAATTCCCAGGTAGAATAAAATAGATTCCAAAAAGAAGTACCACTTAGTTGCTCAAATGGACCCTTTGCCTCACTTTTGAAAGCCTTTTATATATGACTTAAGCAAAGTTCATGTAATGCAGAATGGAAAAGCAGGTTCGGTGTGTCTTCTACAATATCTTATTCTGACATTCTCCCTCTGAGAGATTACTGGTACTTCAGCAGTTTTTTGTCTTTTTTTGTGTGTGTGTGGGGGGTGCTTTTGCGTAATTTTTTTTTTAATCCCAGCAAGTACCTGGAAAAATCCTCATAGTTTTCCTGGATTTTCAGAAGTGGTTTGCCATTGTCTCCTTCCTAGAGGTGAGAGAGAGTGACTGGTCCAGGTTTACCCGGCTGGCTTTTTGCCTCAGGCAAGACTGGAACTCATGGTCTCCCCGTTTCTAGCCTGATGCCTTAACCGCTGCACCAAACTGGCTCTCTCTACAGATAGTCATCACTTATGGCCATAATTGAGTCCAAGGTTTCTGTTGCTAAGCGAGATAGTTGTTAATTGTGCCCCATTTTATGACCCGTCGTGTCACCCTTGTTAAGTGAATCACTGCAAATGTTAAAGTATAACACAGTTTTAAGTGAACCTGGCTTCCCCGTGTAAGGGTCATAAGTTTGAAAAATAGTCAATGTCACTTTTTTCAGTGTTGTAATTTCGAACAATCACTAAATGAATGGCTGTAAGTTGAACACGATCTGCATGTCCTATTAAACGACTGTTTTCTTTTCTTTTGCAGGAGTAAAAGGAAATGTGCAAGGCAACCTCTTCAAAATTATCACGAAGAATGACATTCACTATTACATACAAGCTAGGTCCAAGGCAGAAAGAGCTAATTGGATTGAGGCAATCAAGCCACTAACATAGGAGATGTATCCAAGTTGCATTTATGGGACAGTTTAATACAAGGACATAAAAAGGAGCTGGGTTCTTTTTTTCCTTTTGAGATTGCTGGCTGAGTTGTTTTAGCCTGGCATAGTTAGTACCTGACAGATCTGCTATATTTAGGCTTTTTCTCTGAAGCAAGGAAGCATATTATGACACATCCACTTCATCAGAAGTTCCATAAATTCTGACAATATGACCTGTTGATTGCCTGCACTATTCTGCAGTTTGGAATATGCTGTCCGGAACCCCCAACAGAAATAGAACTAAATTGGCTGCGGAAGAGAAACTAATCTGGAACCAGCATTCTGGAACCAAATCTGTCTCTTTCAAAACGATTTTGTGCAAATTCCTTAATGATCTACTGTATATCTTTAGATGTCATACTTGCAGGGCCTCTTTTCTCTTCGATTTAACTTGTGGGAAGCATCAGGGATCACAGCATTATTTGAGAAGGTGAAGACCAAGAATGTTGCTGCTTAGTATTTACATTTTGAAGACAGGAACAAATTCACCATATTAATATTGCCATGGGCTTCTAACTCATCGTGCCCTAGATTTCCTGAGAGAACAAAGTTTGCTGTTTGCCTCCTGTTCCTAGCCAGGCCCAGCATAACTTTAAATCAATTATCTTGTCAGTCTGACCCTGCCCTACAGGATTCCTGTAATGAAAAAAATAAAGACGAACTGAACAGCTATCAGGTGCTACATTGAGTTCCTTGGAAAAGGGACATTTCTATTAAAAACACTGGCATGGCAATATGAAAAGTCTCATGTGCTGGCTGCTGTTCTCATACGGTGGGAGTGGAAGAGGAAAAATGTCTTAAATATAATGCATATATATAATCTGAGCATAAGTTCAGATTTTACTTAAAACTGGTATTGGAATACTTAGAATTGTTGGAAAGATCAGTTATATTTTTACCATTAACACCAAGATGGTGGACTCTAGATGCCGCCAAGTTTCATTCTCCCCCCACCCCCCAATTCCAATTCCAATTCCATTCATTGTATATGATCCTGCATGAATGTAAACACTGAGTAGTGATTTAAATGTTCATATTTTTATTTTAAAAATAAACCATTTTTTTTACTCTTGTATTCCTTAGCTTCCTAAAATTTCTTTTTTAAAAAAATAACCATTTGGGGACTCTGCGGTCACATTAAGTGAAGGCATCCTGAGCAGTGCTAGGTTAAAAAGTTGGACAGGTACACCTCAAAGCTGGGTCAAATGTTCCAGAATATAGAATTCTCTGGGAAAATGCTACATCTTCACAAGATGGAAGTTGCATTTTTTATAACAACTAAATGCTTGTTTATTTTTATGTGATTTATATTCTGCCTTTTGTATGGGAGCTTGAGACAATACCCACATTCTTTTTCCATGCCCCTCTTGGTAATAACCTTGTAAAATAGGAAAGGCTGAGAAAGAGTGATTGAATTTTGTGTAGAAAACCATGTATAGATAATGTTGGAAGAAAGCATCCCTCTTAAGATAATAGGAGCCTGGAAAGGATGCTCTCATTGGACAAGTGTGTATAAAATCATTTTGGTATATTGATAGTAACATCAATAGGATAAAAATGTTTAATCCTTGTAGCACAAACTTGATTCAGCACTGGAATCTATTCCTCCAATCAAATGTTTTTTGCTCAGAGAATGCTCTGATCTTAATTGGAGAGAAAAGTGACGTGAAGTTCAATGCAAGAGAAACTTACTGCTTTGAGTTAAATAAAACAGAGATAGTTACACACAATTATTTTATTTTCAATTTTTTTCAACATAGCATACACATTTACCCTGGGACAAGCACCAATGAACATAGTGTAGCTTACTTCACAATTTTTTTAAAAATGTGCTGAAAACATCTTTATGCATATAATAGTCTTCCTCTTAGAAATTAATATAAAACCTCTGTCCACCTGCAGCTCTCTCATCCCAAAGCTTGCAATCAGATGGAACAGAATAGACCTGCAAGACTCCCAGAACCCTGAGCTAAAGTAAAAAGCAATGTTTAAATTATTTTGGGAGGGGGTGGAATTCTAAGAAAACGTAACAGACCAACATTGCAAAAGGCACACATAAAGGCAAAGAAAAGAAAATGCAAAAAGGACTTTTGCCATAAAGCAGTAATGATATGGGATTATTTATTACAGAGATGAAAAATTTATGATCCTTTGGGCATTGAGTTAAAACTCTTAGGATCTTTTGCAGTTAGTCATTTTGTCTAGGACTGCTGAATGTTGTAGCTCAACATTGGGAAGGGCATTTATTATTTTATTCAAGCCACCTTGGTAAGCTTGAGGTCTCCTGAGATTTGCAGAACAGTCATCCTTTGCACAGGCTGCACGCGGTGACTGAAACTACACAACTGCCGTCCGTCGAGCAGGATTCGGATCTGCTGATGTTCACATAAAAGTTCCATCTTAAAATGAACAAAAGGCAAAAGAAATTGTTGGAAAGTTGTGCATGCAAACACCTTGCAGATAGTTAAATGTCATGGTACTTCAAGCAAGAATATTAATATTTCAATATTTAGTGAATTATAAGATATAAGATTTGGGCAATATATACAAATGCACCAGCACCAAGTATTCTTAAAGACAACCAGTTTATCCCAAACAACAGGCCGGTCTAGTTTCTCTTCTTCTTGCTCCTGTAGAAGGTAAAGTAGAAAGCAATGTTTTGTATGAATGGGGCCACAAATTCAGTCTCTCCAGGTTAAAGGATGGTGAGGAACTTTTGTTTGTTTTAAAATTTATTTGTCACCCATCACGTAACCAATAACTCTGAGAGACTTACAATATAACTTCCTGCAGCTTGGAACCACACTTTTTTTGTCAATATTTTTGTCATGGTTTATAGATATTAGAATTCTTGTAGAGTGAAATGTCAAACGATTTGAAGAGCTGGAGAATGTTGCTGTTGAAGATTTGGAGGATTGTCAGTTAACAATGGGAATTAGGTAATATAGATTTTTTTTCTTTTTACAACCCCTTAATCCTGTTATTCAGGATGGAATCAGAGCGACTGAATGGAGCTGAGCATCTTCTGGTCAGATGCCCTTCCTGACACCTATGTGGAGTTCACAGCAAATATTTTATCTTTGTGCCTCATAAACATCTCCCGCTGCCTCAACTCTCAACCTTCCGAGTGGGAGGCAAACATCTTCACCTCTAGATCACCACACCGCTCAGGAACTAGGTAACATAGATTGCCAGGCATAAACTTATTAGAATGTGCAATACTTCAAATCTGAAGATACAAAGAGTCTTCAGAATACATAGGGCACAATAACAGGAAAAGATACAGCTGCTTTAAAGAGTTGAAGTTTGATGCTAAGTCACCTTTTTGCCTTTGAATCTTTGAATCCAAAGTTATACACAGTCCTAAGACTCTGTGTGTGTGTGTGTGTGTGTGTGTGTGTGTGCGTGTGTGTGTGTGCGTGTGTGTGTGTGTGTGTAAGAGAGAGAAAGATAGAGAGATTACCTTAAATGAGTCCTCTGCTGTAAATGGAAAGTAGGGAATTGTCTTCTCCTCCTTGCCCCATTTCCCAGCAATTTGCGAATTCCGGACAATGGATTTCTCACTAAAGCTGACTACAAGTAATAATCCAATATCCCTGGTTGCGCGATCATCCTTCGGATCACAAAGCAAAGTCACTGAAAAACTACAAGAAAGTAATATGCATTAATTCAGGGGTCTCCAACCTTGGCAAATTGAAGTCCGCCAGGCTTCAAGTTGCCATGGTTGGAGACCCCTGCATTAAGGATCTACAGAGTTTAGCAATGCAAAATGACAGCACATGATTTATAAAGAGCTATTCCTTCTCTTTCTCCTTCCTAATATTCCATGACACCCATTATCACCAGGCTTTAAGGGATGTACAAAATGTTAAAAACAATCTCTACAATAAAACACCATAATTGCCCTGGAATAAAATAATCCCTCAAATATAAGAAGCTATACAAGAAGTAGCATCTTCCCAACCATTAAAATTTGAAATTCCACCTTAAAAGTTTTCCAACCATGTGCACAGTCATTTATTTCCACAATATGTAGCAAATATGATGTACTCTACCAGCAATAAAAAAATCAATTATATTTCTCCTAACTCAGCCCTGTTGGTATAATACTAAAAGTGAATGAAACTCATAGCCAAAAAATGATTACGATTAATCAGCAAAGTCTTGCATGAATGCTTCCAGATCAAAATCTCCAAGCAATAGTAAGCAACTTGTGGGTGAATATGAAAAGAAAATAGCTGGGAAAAAAATAGGGGAAAAAAAAACCAAGGTACTGGAAATGAAAAATAAAGAGGAAGGCAAAAATAGAGAGCTCATTACATATTTATTTGCAACATTGTTTGGATTATCCATATGATTCTATCAATCAGACAGGTTACAATTTGCACAATACAAACAAATGGTATAAAAGACACGGGATGGTGATGTCATTTTGTGTAGTGTGATATAAATCTGATTTTTGATGTAATAAAAGCAGGGAATAATCCCCTTTTGATTAAAAATAAATAAATTGACCTGTTACACCCACCAGAAGTATGTCCTTTGAAAACATGTATTTGTGGGCTTTGGCGCAAAAATCCAGATAATCGCTAGAAGACAGCAAAGTTTTTTCAAATGGTTTAAATCAGTAGTTCTCAACCTTTTCTTCACCACAGACCCCCATGGACCTTGGCCACGAACCAACCAAGACTTTAGTCAAGATTTAAATCATAACATTTCTTGAAGCCTTTGCAGACTCCGAACATTCGCAGATCATAGGTTGAGAAGCACTGTTTTAAATCATTGCTGCTGTCTGGTAAGGAGCTGGATTCTTGCCAGTCAGATCTAATAAAACTAATGGTCTTATGTTAGTCTGGTGTAGAAAAACCAACAAAATCCACAGCATCCTAAGACTTAGGATGTATTAGTAAAATACATTATTATAATGTATTTTTAATATAAAAACAACTACTGTATATAAAACTAGTGTTATGGTTTGTGTAAAATTAAGGCACTGGACAAGAAACCAGGAGACTATGAATTCTAGCCCTTCCTTTGGCACAGAAACCAGCTGAGTAACTTTGGGCTCATCACACTTTCAGCCCAACTCACCTTACAGGGTTGTAGTTGTAGGAAAAATAGGAGAGCATTATGTATACTGCCTTGAGTTGCCTAAATACAGGTAGATTTTAAATCAAACAATGTTTCAGATGCATCCAGAATCTCAATGATTTGTAAATTGTTTAAGGAAATAAAAACAAATAGTTTAGAGGAAATGGGGAAAAAAAACAAATGCTGGCAATTACATTAACAGACACCATGGACAAAAAAGGTGTGGGTGACAAAGGAATTCTGCCATTGTTCAACTTATTAACCCATGGAATGTCATTTTAAAAAAATGTCATTCCAATTCAAGTGAAAGTTGACAAAATGATCCTGCTGGTCTTTTATAAGACCTTAACGTCCTGGTTTTGTTACCCAGCTCAGGGATCCTGATGTGTGGCAGAGCCTATTCAATGGTTGTGTTGATTTATTGTGGGCTGTTCTGTTTTTACCTTTGTTGTTGATTATGTGCCAGTTGTTTTTTATTGTTATGCATTTTTGTGGTGTTTTAATTGTTGAGAACCACCAAAAGTCATGAATTGGAGGATATAAATTTACATAAATATAAATTGAAGGAAGGAATGAAAATGTCTTTTTAATGTAAAGCGAATAAGGCAGAAGAATTCAGAAAATGAGAAAAATAAAAAGGGGGAAAACATGTAAGTGCAAAATTCATTTATACATGTATTTGATGGTCCCCAGGACACCTTTCCCAAATGACGACATTGTCTCTCAATATTTGGAACCTTCTGATCTAATCCAATCTTCTACTCAATGCAATATTTACAATTCAGGATGCATCTTTTTTCCCACCCCCACCCCCCACTGGCCTCAATTTGGAAATTACATTACAAAAACTAATTGTTTGAAATAAAATGCCTTGCTCAGGAATAAGAAATGTCTTTTTATTCCACATTTCTTTTTATGTTCTCAGGGAAAGAATCTTTTTATCAGAGAATCCAACAGCCAGTCTGCCTTTCTTGTCTTTCAAATAATGTGTTTTGGCCCTAATGGGCAATTTAACTGCAGCTCAAATAGCGGGTCATATACTTACCTTTTGGGACTAGGATATATCATACCCATGATAGTGATTTTCATAGTTGGCCTCAGTCCACCCTTAATGTCACCGACATACTTCTCTGTCTGAATGTGGTTAAAAAAAACCATTCTAAATATGTGGTTAAAGATGACATTTATAACATTAAAAAATTACTAAGATTCAGAGCACTTTGATAATAGCTCTAATAGTCCACAAAATTGTTAAGCTTTCTTAACATTCAAGGAGAGGCTAAAAAGCCATCCCACAAGGAAGGCTTGAATTTGGATTCCTGCATGGGGCATCAGGCTGAATTCAGTGTCCATTTCTAGAATTCTATAGTACATAATAACATAGAAAACTAGGCAACAATTACAAACATGTTCATTATTAACCTACAAACCTATTAATGCACTGATTATTTTCCTAACAGTAAATGCCTTTCAATGCCTTTCTGCCTGTTTTTCTGAAAATTCACAGCAATAAAGAGGAAAATGGAAGGACAGCTCAGTTCTATGAAATGGATTTCATTGAAGTCTACCTTAAATAAACTCAACACTCTGCTATTCATCACATCATTAGAACCCTTATATTTTTTAAGTGCTTTGCTGGAATATAGTGAAACGTAGGTGATCTAGGCCGCAGCTGTGGAGCAATTTCTGTGATACTACATTTTATATACAGAATTTCATTGCAGACTAATTATATTCCACAGGTTTGGTAAATCAAGATTACAATCGCCTTCTCATTTTCTGTTCAACTTGTTTATTACTCTGTTGAAGATCTTGTTCAGCAATGGAAAAACACTGATCACAGTGTGGAGAGATACTTTCTAAGTATTTTGCATGAAAAAGTGTTAGGGATGTATGTCTATTCTATACACTCCCTCCCTATACAAATGCAAATTATTCATACATAAATACTGTATATAAAATCATGCTGGGTATTAATCCCCACACATATAAGAAACTCTCATTTAGTTCCAGTAGTACTTTACAAAATCTATAGTTCTAAATGTTTATGATAACTATGCATACTTTGTGATTCTCCCTGGCTACACTGAAGCCTAAATAATCCCACAAGTGAACAATACTTCAGGCTATGCAAATATTTCTGATTCTTAACTTTGTCAGCCTTTTCCATAAAATAATTATATCAAGAAGCAATTTTAATCAACTTCAATTTGAAAACATGAGATAATACAAGGAATAAATAGTAGTTTTTCTCTGGTTAGTTTCAAGTTTGTGAAACAGAAAGTACACTTTTTTTGTTTACCCTTCTAAATAAATTTACTCAGAAGCAGGTCTTGTTTTGTTTTGTTTACTTACATTTGTGCACCTGTCATTATCTGTCATTTTTTTTTTGGCTTGCTATATTCTTTAGAAATGATCCCAAAACTTTTGTTCCTGTTCCTGTACATCCATATAAGAAACAAAAATGATAGAATAAAGAGGGGGGTATCGTGGGTAACATAATCTCTAAGAAACACCAGCTAGGCCCCACCCTTGCATATAGCTGAGTCACAATAGTCAGTATCTTCAAAATACAACCGGAATATTAAGAAGGAAGGTCAGTTGCTTTGCCTTCTCTCTCAAGGATCAACAACGGGTAGCTTTTGTATGGTGCTAACCATACACAGCATCATCCAAGGAAAAATCTCTGAGAAGATGATGTTGTCCGTAAATCAATACTTGGAGAATATTGTGCCACATAATGAAATATTTTGGTGGTCTCAGTTCACAGACAAAAGGGCTTTTCTCTTCAGGGCAAAATAAGCAGAAAAATTAAAGATGTGCTGAACCAGCTATAATTCCAATGTCTTTACAAACTTGATTTTCAAAGATTACAATCGCATGGATTTCAAAAAGGTGAACAAGCTTAATACCAGTGAGATGTAATGATAAATAAATAATGGCGATTATATTCATGGCATGTACAATTGGAAATGTTAATGTTTTGGAAACTAAACTATTACAGAATCCTGGAACAAACTGGGGAGATTCTGCAAATACTGTTTGGCCCATTGCCAGTAGAGGTCACTTCCTGTATGAGGAAGTAATGTCATCTTCCTCTTCTCACACTCATCTGTGGACTCTGGACTCTGCATCTGGGTTTTCAGCTTTGGTTCAAAACTCCTCAGTCTTCAACCCTAGAAGCTTCATTCAATCCTTAATGTCTCTGTGGGCACTGCTTCCATTTTTGCGCAGATTGGGAGAAACAAACCCTCCTTGCCTTCCCACCCACCCCTGCCCACACCACTGCAAATGCCTTTCCTTTCCTTTCCTTTCCTTTCCTTTCCTTTCCTTTCCTTTCCTTTCCATCTTTTTCCAAACATCTTTAAGTTGCAAGTTTGTAACATTAAATGAAACTAAACTGATTATAGGACAAGATCCAGCAGTCTAGCTGCATTTAAAAGAGAAAAGGCCACTCTTTTGAAGACAGTAAAGTCCACATTTTCGACAGAAAAGACTGTTGATTTGAAAGAGGGGTCAAAGACATCATCTACCACACAGAGAGGGAGGAATGTCACATCATCTATTTCCAGTCTACAACACAGTCTTTTCAATAGTTCCAAGAAGGCTCCACACCCATTTGCATTACTCAGGTAACCCTGACTACACAAATAAACCTCCAGGTGGCCTCAATGACTCTCTAAAAGAACGCAAATGACCAGCTGTCATCAGGGAGTAGAAAACTTTCCATTCCCCACCATTCAGTCAAAGCTGAAGATGTTTCTTGGATGAGAAGTGAAATATCTTCAAAGAAAAACCAGAAAGTCCAGCTGCCTCTTGAAAAAGCACCTTTTGGACAACTATGATCTGGATGACTGAGAATCTCCATAGACATTTAAACTGAGTATCAGAGTCTCAATGCTACAATAAGAGGAAAAGGGGTTTAGGTAGAGGATATAATGTGGGAAGGCAGCTGGCTCTGTTTACATGAACAATTTCCATTGGGACTGACAATGACTTGAAGCAGTTGGGCGTGCACATACATGTGTTGACAGTTATGACAGTTATGACATGACAGTTATGACGTGCTTCAAAGCAGTCCCAGGAGTCTTCCCAAAATGAGCTGGAGCATTAGCAATTTGTGCTAATCAACTTCATGAAATAGCTCTTCTTTCAAGTGCTTTACATTTTGCTCAGCAAGACTGGAGAGCAACCATGATTCTAAGGGAAACCTTTCCATGATAAATGGTCCATCCCTGCCTTTAAAGAAATAATGCTGACACCAGGCTGCCTCTGAAGTGATAGATTTATAAAAGAAATTTTGTTTCCTAACCTATTCTTTTTCACATGGGTTCAATTCAAAATAACTTAAGGAATAAGGCAAATTCTATGGGAGAAAAGACAGAAAAGTTATGTTCCTTGAATGGTGTGTTTGTGTGTGTGTGTGTGTGTGTGTAAAATAACAAAATTGGAAGGGATCTTGGAGGTCTTCTAGTCCAACCCCCTGCCTAGGCAGGAAACCCTACACCACTTCAGACAAATAGTTATCCAACATTTTTTTAAAAAAAACTTCCAGTGTTGGAGCATTATATATATATAGGTGCTCACTAAGAAAGAATTTTTCAATTGACCATCACAGCATTAGTATTTTGTATATTATTATTAACACGCTCTGATGCTAAGGAGTTCTACTCTCCCTCCCCATCTGAAAAGAAATGTTCCAAATGCAAAACACAAGCAGAGGAGTTTCAGTTTCAGAGCACCAAGCAACTTTAGTACAGAACAGTTGAGCTAAACCACGCCCAGGTTCATTGCTGTCTCCTTCTTGCTCACACAGCAAATACTGTTTCAGTTCCCAAACAGCCCTCAACTCTCTTACACACTGACAGGATGCTAATCAGATGAATACTGATGAATGCTGTGGATAGAGGCAGAATTCCCCCTCCTATTTTCTTCCCAAAAACTAAGCCCGACCACATAGCTTCGCTACGAAACTATGTGGTCGGGCTTAGTTTTGGGCAAGGGAAATACTATATATAAAGGAACCTAAACGTGTCAAGAAAGTGAATGGGATAAGTAGGCAACCACTGATAGGCTATAGCTTATTAAAACTATACCATTACAGAATAATTTATTGAGAGCCATGTACATTCCCTACAAGGAGAAAGAGTAGTAGAATTATACATGGTGTATAAATTGCACTGGTTTCAAATAAAACGGGGTTTTGAAGTCTGTGCATATTCCTAGAGCATTGCATTTTTTTTCACTAGGAAAGGACAGACCTGCCTTTGAAAATGTCTATTGAGATTCTTGCTCAAAGCAATTCCTAATATTTTTTTATTGAAGGACCTCACAGCACACTCTTCAATTCGCCATGGGGAAAAGTTACTAAACTGAGCTGGGCTGGATTAGTAGTTGGATGGGAGATCACTAAGAAACCACGGGGATGTAGACCAGACTAAGAAATTAAAACAAAACAAAACAAAACAAAACAAAACACCACCCACCCCGGAACAAGAGTAGCTTTTTTAGTTTTGTATACTGCTATCACCAAATTCTGTGGACTTGTGCGTGTCCACACGAACATTCGCATTGGATCGAAAAGACCGTGGGGATCACTGCCTTTGCCTCCACCTCTTAGGACTCAGAGAAATTATTTCTCTGCTTTCCTTCCTTTTTTTCCATAAGAGTCTGAAGTGAAGAAGAAGCGCCTGCTGTGTTGCGAGATCCCAGATGCACAAATCCGGACACGGTCGCAACGGCCGAGATTCGTTACAGCGCAACTCGGGATAACTCTAAAGCCAAGAACCTTGGCGCAGCCGCATTCGCACCCTCCGCGGGGCGGGACTGAACAGGCAGGCAAGACGGGAGACGAAAGGAAAAGCGTGAGCGCCTTCCCGTTTGAATGACGGCGCTTGCCCAGACTCGTTGCCCGACGAAGCAATGGCGCATTTCCCTTCCAGTCCGCCCGTGACGTCACTGGCCTGTTAGATCACCTGATACGCTGTTCAACATGGCTGCGGCCATCACGCTCGAAGGCATCGAGAAGGAGGGGTTGCGCAGAAAATAGTAACGCTATTATTTTGTTTGGTCCCCCAGGTGAGTCAGGCTGGAGGCGAGAATAGTTACCTCTTTTACAAGGCGGAGATCTGAGGGAGCAAGGGGACCGTGAGAGGTCAAACTCCGAGACCGAAACAGGGACTTTCATGTCTGGGAAAGTTTTGCAGAGGCTGCTCTCATCAAAGGAGACGGCGCGTCCATCAGCAAATTCAGAGGGGCAGAACTTCCCCTTGTCGTTGGCTGCGTTTGCTGTGATGCAGACGGCGGCTTACTCATGAAGGCGTGCCTTCGAAAAGTTTTGGAGGCCGCCAGACCCCAGTGAGGCATTCTTAATGTCAAGACTGTACAATATTCCTCCTTTGCCTTAGGTGTAGGACCACCCGGTCTGGCCTGCGGGAATCTGGACGACCACTAGATGGCGGCCAAGAGCCAGCGAAAAACGAGTCTTTGTGGGAGCTAACCAGTCTGCTAGAGTGAGAAGACTTATTTCAGAGTACCTGTTGAAGAAGTGGAATTCATGTGAATTGGATACATTTAGACCTCAGGAAGGATAGATGCCTGGACATTTTGATTTAGTGGGGAATTTTATTTACTATTTCTCATAGTTGTAAAAATCATACTGCAAACGTTTTGTACACAGTTTCCCAGCAGAATTAACTAAGTCTAAGTAGTTCTGCTGATTAAAATGAGTAGTAAACAAGGATGTTTTTGCAAGTTATTGATTTTTGGTGCAGATTTTGGCAGAGTCACTTAGGGTTTGGAAAGCTGGTAAAGGGAATCTGTCAACAAAGAAACTTTTCTCCACCTGCGTGATGAGAGTGATGAATTTGGACTTTTAAATCAGAAAACAGTTATTGTAGTTTTCTAGTTGGCTAAACTTTGGAGAAAGACTAAAGTTCTTTTTTTTTTCAAAATCTTTTCATTTTAGGAAATACATTATAAACAACACCTGTATATATATGAAATATATTTAAAAATAGGACCTGATGAATCAAGGTTTTGCCTTTTGAAGCAGGAAAATGTATCCATTTGGTAGGGAGGAAGCAGCATCCCTTGAACGACTCTTCTGGTTCTTCTCTGAATGTGTGCAAAGGGGAGACTGGGAACTTGCACAGGCCTGTGTCCCTCAGTTACAGCAGTTGCAGGATGATGGCTCTGAAAAGGTTGAAAAAATCCTTCATGCCCTAATAATCTGCCCTTCCCGTTTGAGGTAAGTTATATTCAACCACAAATGGGTGAAAGTAGTGTGAAAAGAGGATTTCATCATTTATAACATGTAACAATACAATCCTGTACATGCATATGGACAAGTAATTCTTAATTATTTTCGGTGTGATTACTTGCAGGTAGATTTATAATTTACTACAGCCTGAAATTATTTTTCATGTTGTTCCCTGTGGACCAGCTGAAATTTATTTTGAGTTTAATGTGCACATTGTGGTTAAAGGCGGAATGAAGTCTTTCTGGTGCTTAGAACTTACATGAAATATTTTTCAGGAATTAAAGAAACTCCAGAGTTTAAAAACTGGTGGTGGTGCTAACACACCGATATTCACAAGATTGAATACTACTGCATGTTAGCTTTTAAATGGTTTACTACATTTTTGAGTATATAAAATTGGTGATCTACTGGAGCACATAGGGAAATAATTTTCCTAGTGGTTACTTTGGAAAAAATATTATTTTATTCTCAAATTTAAACTGGATCATTTGCTATAGATTTCCTAAAAGTACAGTTATGGCAGATGGAAGAAGTCCAAGTGACTGGGGTTGTAGAAAGTTAGAGGAGTGAGATTACAGTATGTGCATATTTAGCTTGAGATGAAATTTTGAAAATTTGAGTTTTCTGGAAAATTGTGTAATTCCTGCTGTGGTTGCAGCTTAAAACATGATTAAGAGGGTTTTTTTAAAGTAAACTTATAGTATGTAAATGTATTCTTGATTACATGTTATATTTGTAGGAGTGAATCAAAGCACAGTCCTCAAAAACTTGCTTGGTTTTGGCTCCTTGTATTGAAGGAATGGCTATCACACAAACAGGTAAAGAAAAACATTTTAGTCCTATGTAGAAAAATACTATGTCTAGTATAGAGAGAATTTTGCAGTTGCAATAAAATATAGGAATCATCTTTGGAGTAATTATAAGACATCTTAAGTCTTTCTTTTAATTACCCTAAGCCAAATAATCCAACTAGTGCTGACGGAAGAAGCTTGGCAAATAATTCTGAACAATGCAAAGAAAAATGAATTGCAATCAAATAGGCACATTGCATTCTTTCTTACTTCAATAGAAAAAATGCTTTTCTTTTTTCTTTTTAAAATGCAGTTAGTGTAGTGGTTGAGGCATTAGGTTAGTACCCAGGAAACCATGGGGTCTTAGACACAATGCCAGCTGGGTAAACTTGCATCAGTCATTCTCAGCCCTGGGAAGCAGGGAATGGTAATCACTTCCAGAATATTGACATTTTCTTCTCCAAGAGTCTTGTCCAAGAAGTCACCAGGAGTCAACACTGATTGAAAAGCAAAAAAAAACCCTCTAATTAATTACTATATCTCACTATACTCCTATAATGTAATTTTCATAAGATATGCTGTTGAATTTTTGTGAAGGTTCTCATATTTTTTAATTGTCTTGCTCCTGTTCATTGAAAATCAATCTAACATGCAATTCCTGTCTGTAAAGCTGCTATTCAGATTCACCTCTTGACTTAATGAGAAATTGAGCAGTTGTCTACATTAATTAAATAATCTGGGAGTAGCAAAAATAATTTCCCCAGCTATATGTGTAGCTAAAATCAGTGGAACCCTTGAGTCTGAGTCAAATGTTGGTTCAATAGCTGAAGGAGCAATTGCAAATAAAAATGCAGTCCATTTCTTTGGGGAAATATCACAGTAGTGGAATATTGCTAGGCGTTGTCAAAGTATGTAGCAATTCTTATTTGTACTTGCTATTTTTTTCTTACATTTTCTTATTTGTTTTTTAATAATTCTAGAAAACTGTCCCAGCAGCTCTCCAAAGAGAAACTGAATTTTTGCTTCTTCTAGAAGAACTGGAAAAGGATGTCCCATTTGTTGTTCTAAAGGTGTGGTTCCTTTTTAAGGATAACAGGTTGTTTCCAGTGCAGACATGCCTGAACACAGTATTTAGTGCATACAGGTTGGATGTGAATTCAGAATACTAATATAAGAATATGAACTTTGCTGGATAGACAAGACTGCCAATTAATGCAGTGTTACACTTACCGTACAAGTGTAAGTGACCAACCAAGGAAGCCTTCTATTGTCGGCAATGAGGACATCAGGATCCTCCCATGCATTTCTTTGAGGATCCATTGTTGAGAAATACAATGCCTCTGATACAAGAAGAAATTATGGCCACCATGCATATCACCAGCAATTGATAGTTCCCTGGATTTATCTCAACTTTTCAAACTGTTAGATAACATTATATCATGTGATAGGGACTCGTAGACCTTGACTGCACAATGTCAATAAGTAGTTTCTTTGATCTGTTCTGAAGCTCCCACATTTCAGTTCAAGCACAGCTCTAGTTAGAATTTTGAGAGAGGAAAAGAAATGTTTTTCTTTCCATTTTGTCTATTTGTGTAACATTACTTATCCAATATTACTTATTACACATTTTCATATATACCAGATGCCAAAGGTTTTTTCATGGGGAAGTTCTTTTAGCTTTTTGATCACTTCGATTGCCTTTTCTATATATTTACTTTTAGTAGTTTTTCTTTCAAAGTGCAGTGATCAGAATTTCCAAATGTTGTTACACAATGGAATTGTGTAAAGGCATCATTATATTGACAGTTCTACTTTTTTTGTTGTTCCTTTTCTAATAATCCTCAACATGCCATTTGTCTTTGTCAACAGAAGTTCTATCCAAAGTTTTAATGTGAAAGATTGTTATGACAACTACATGGGAAATAACTGCTTACAAAATCAGGATGGCCTGATTATTGCCTCATTAGTTAGTTTATCAAGAGAGGCCTTTTTGAATAGCCTCTCACAGCCAGAAGCTTATGTTCCTGGATTTTTTTCTGTGTCCTTTCCAGGTTATAAAATACTCTTCTCCTTTATTATACTCAGGAGAATATTCTTAGGAGAAAAGCAAACCTTACCTCTTTTATTAAGCATTTAATTGAATTATTTTAGTGTGACTAATTTTACCTCTGATTTTAATGGTATTGTTTTACTTTTTATGAATCATTTGTACTTTTAATTGGTGCAAGCTGGCTTGAATTTTGTTAAGACAGAAAAATGAGATTAAAAATTAATAATAGGAATAAAAAGATGGTGATAACTTCTAAAATGTGTGAATCAAGAACTGACGTTCTCTTAGTAGAATTTGGCTCCTTTCACATTTGGTTTTAATAGCAGATAATGCAAGAAACAAATGATACATCTCTTTCAATACAACACTAAAGGTCTTCATTAACATTATTTCAAGTTACATGCTTCGCTCCAGCACCCAGTATTACGAAGCTGGGATGTCATATAGCTACTTAATTACTTGTAAGGATTTAATTCCTTGTGGTTCAGATTTGTTTTCTCTTAACTATAAGGTAAATTGATCTGCGGGAGTGTGACAAGCCTGTGGCTATGGCTGAGGGAAAAAGCCAGTTTTGTGTAGTGGTTAAGGCATCAGGCTACAAACCAGAAAAACACCCTGCTACAGTGTTGACAGTGACACCACTTTCTTCTGGGTGTTTGATACCCAATTATTTATCCCAATATCCTTACATCTAATCACAGTGCTGTTTTCTGCAGTATGATATCCTGAAGGATTGAATTAAAATTCTCATTAATTCCAAGCCACTATCTGAATATTATAGTCTAGCACATTTGGATGGTGCCTAAGTCAGAAATACCATCCTATGAATATTGTTTGTGTTAATTAACAATGCAAGATTAGTAGAAGAACAAAGTGGTTCCCTTTGTAACACTGCTTGGTACCATGAAGATTTATTGTGGTCCCAGAGGGAATCAAGTACATTTTCAAATCATCTTTCTTTTTCCTCTTTGATTTTGTATTGGTACCTTTGAGAATAGGCAAACCAGAGACAGCTGTATCATAATCATAGTGCTGGACCAGGGAATTCTGCTAACATTATCAGCTGCCAAAGAAATAGGTGTTATATAGGTGTTGGTTTCTACATGTCCTGAGGTGCTTTTTCAGAAGGCAACTGGACCTCCTTGTTTTCTTTTGAAGTCGTTTTGCTTCTCCTCCAAGAAGCTTCTTTATCTCTGACAGGATAGTGGAGAATTGTACAGTTGCCTCCTGAAAAAAAAAACTTTTGGGACAGCCATGACCTGGATGACTGAGAATCTCTACAGACTTTTGGTTTCTACATGATACGGGCTTTTCCTCATTTCTACTGAATAGATGCATTTGACTATTAACAGGCATTTGATATATTTTTCATATCTAATATATATTTATGGAACAAAATGTTCTTAGCTATCTATTTCCCACCCCCACCCCACTTTAGGAACTTTATGAAGCATTTGAAGACAACCATTTGTTGCATAGGAAACAAAGAGATGGATCAGTACAGAAATTTAGTGTGGAGGTGATGTCTACTCTTCAAAAAATGCTCTTGCAGGCTCCCCGGAAATTGCAATCCATTCTGGAACTTCTTCAACGTGACTCTGTGGACTGTAGTTCTTCAGTAGTACAAAGTGGCTTGCCACAGAATGTTTTTGTCGGTTTTCTTTGGGATTCACTCAAAAGTTTGAAACGTCTTCATTTAAATCCAGAATTACTGGAGAGAGAGGGGAATAAAGTCACAGATGAAATCTATAACGCCATGAGTATGTTGAATTTGAAGATGGACAATCAGACGAGAGAACTAAGGCTCCTCTGCAGAGAACTTCTGGATGCTTGTTGGTTTGAGCAGAGTCCTCTTAGAGAGGAGAGGCTACTTGGCTGCATGTTGCGAAAAGGCAGCCATGCCTTGCTTAGTCTCTTTGGCAGTGTATTTATTGAGAAGATGAAAGAAAAACTGTTGAATCAAAAGTCACCAGGCAAAGGTTGGTGTGGTTGAGCAGTCTGAGTTCTAACTGTACATTGTGGCTAAGGGGCATCATCCAGCCCTCACCAGGGTTCAGAGTGGGCCCTACCCACAGAATTGATGCTGAAAGGCTGAAGAATCGGCAGCTGTTATTGGAATATTAGAGTCTACCATTCAATGAGCAGGTGGAGAACTGGATGACAGGAAGGGTTTGATGATGCCACAGGAAAAGCTGGAACTTATTTTTTTCACCTTTTTTGGGGGGTGGGTGGGGAGGATGGAATTAAGGATGGAATAGACAGGAAGTCATTTCAATTTCTGTGCTATATGCCCACCACCACCACCACCAAAAAAAAAACCCAACTCAAAATCATGCCTCCAAACTTTGGGGACAAAATGGCTGGATTTTTATAGCACAACTTTGAGATTGCTTTAGATTAGAAATTGATGCATTCTACCTCCCAGAGTTTATCCACTTCCATTCTTATTTTAGTAAGGAAAAAAAAAACAATTTCAAGGAGACGACCATAGTATGCTGGGTAGAATTTCATGAAAGCTATGGGTGTCCATACCTGATACAATAATTTGAAGAGGACTAAACACTGGTCCTTTAGGCTGGGTAAGAAGATCAGTTGCTGGTCTAATGAGGAATAGTGCATAAGGGTGGTTCCATCCATTTATTGATAGCTAAAACTTGTGTGTAGAACATGGGTATCAAATTCGCAGTGTCACACCATCACATGACGTATCATGATTTTCCCGCCCTCTTCGTGGAGCTGGAGAGGGTGTAGCCTGTGTGTGATGGCATCTGGCCCACAGGCCGCGAGTTTTACACCTAGTGTAGAATAAGTCAGAAATCTTTAACATCTTTGTCACTAACGTTGTTGATCGACAATACAGAACTGAATGTAGTAGGAAAAGGACAGCGGCTCTTATCCCTGCCTTTTGTGTTTGGGCAAATTGTGTCTTATGCCATTGCAAGCACCAAGACTTTAAAAAGAATTCCTTTCACTGGTGGTTTAAGTCTTCTGTATCTTGGCTATATGTGAAAGTAATTATTATACTTCTGAACATTTCAGGTACACCTGAACACCCAGATGCTGAACGGGTAGTGATGGCATTGTTCTTGGATCATGAGCAGGCTTATTCTTGGAAAGCTGCTTATTTCTACTATCTTAGCAGCAACAAGCACTTTTTGGAACAAATTCTGGTAAATTCATAATGAGACTATGAAACGTTGAATAAGTTAATTGTGTAAATAGCACTATTTCAGAACTAAATCTGTCCCAAGATATTTTGCTGCCTGATACAAAAAACAAGATGGCGCACTTAATTCTAGAAACCAGTGGGACTTATAATTTTTCAGACTAGAAATGAGTCAGCATCTTCCCATGTTGGCTGTTTGGCGTGACCCAGATTGGAAAAAGAACAGCCTGGAGTACTCTGGCATAAATTATTCCAGAATTGTTCAATCTTGTACAGCCCTAAGGTGGATACTCATGGACTCTGCTCCATACAAGTAGACACATGTCTGTAAATGAGTCCCTGCCCCCCATAATCTCCTGTACTCCTATAGCCATTTCAAAACTGCTCAACAGTATGCTTTCCCTGGATTATATTCATTCAGAATGTTACACTGTTTTTCCACCAGAGTCATCTTTAGATCTTCCATTATTATCCATTGATGGAAGAATACCATGCAGTTCTCTCCATTTTGTCCAGTTTTTCTGTTTTCATACATACTCTTGCAGACGATACCAGTTTATACTTTTATGAATAAAAGAGATCAACTGTACGTCAGAATATATGAATTTGATTTTATCTACAGGGAGTTTTCTGGCATACTAAACCTATATGTTCACCTTACAGCCATACTTCCAGCATTCCATAGTCATAGAATAAAGAAGTCATTTCCCCCCCACTATAGATTACTGCATTAACTTTACTGAAAAGGGAAGATTTCTCAAGCCTCAGCAGATTACTGACAAAGGAATTCAGCTACCTCAGTCGCCTCCTGATATTGCTTGGTTGGACGCAGTGTTGCAGCTTAGAATCGGCAAAGATGCTGCTGGAGACCCTACACAAATCTCAGGCAAGTCAGACATCCCTGTCCAAAGCACACTTCACTCTCTTGATCCTAGTTTGTTTCTCAAAAAAGAAGTCGGAGAGTACTCATGTCCTTGTTTTTGGAACAAGGATTAAAGAAGATAATTTCTCCCCCCCCTCCCCACTTTGTTTTTAAACAGGGTTTCTACAATGACTCTGTATTAAAAGACTTCTGTGATGGGTTGTGTGCCCAGGTGGAGGTTCTTGAGTGGTGTATACAGCAGAATAGGTAACACAGCATGGGAGTATTTGGCTTAATTTGGTGAAAGATCTTCCCCCATAGTCAAACTTACTGGTGTTGAAATACAATGACAGTACTATCCATTAATGTGTGCATGCTTGGCCTCTGGCTGTAGCTGTGAATGGAAAGGATTAATAGCTGTCTCTGGATTTAGTTGCAATCTTTACCATTGTTCTATTTCTGTTATCTATGGAGGTAGGTATCTATCTCCATCATTGCTCACTTAAGCAAATTTGTATCCTATATGTAGTGTGATGGGGTCAACCTTTGGTGCAGTTGTATCACAGAGTTAAATGGTTGGTGAATCATATGTACTCTGTAGGCTCCTGCTAGTGAACTTTGGAGAATTGCAGTATTTTATTTATTTGTTAAATTTATTTGCTGCTATCTCTCCATGGGGCTGGTCTGGTATATATGGATCTGCCTTTGTCCCTAAATTGATTTGCATTCTACATGTTGCTTAAATTGTTCTTGAAGCTAAGGGCTAAAAAATGACACTGCACAGACTAACTAAATTCAACTCTGGGCATGTTGTGTATCTTTATCTAGAAAAAAACCCAGATGTGAAACCAGCATTAGGTGATAGTCAAACTATGCTTACTTCCTTCTATAGTAATTGCATCCCGGAAAACATTCTTCTGCAACATCTTCACAGTTTGGAGTGCCATTCTTCCCTTTATCTTCTGTACCAACTGACAGACCTCTTGACCTTGAATGAGGAAGCAGTAATTGAGCTTTTCCAGAAAACTCCAACTAAGTACACAGAAGTTCAGGGTAAAATATATAATTGTAAATAGTAATGCTTTGGCCAGAATTTCTTCTTTATGTTTAGTACTGATTCCCTTGTTTTGAAGTTGTGCTGCTCATCTTGGCTTTGCTATGGCTTTTTTGAGGATTTCTTGAATTTGGAAACAATAGCTTTGGCTGGTGAATGATGGTGGAAGATAAAAGATAGACTTTCCTGCTTTGAAATCAAAACTACTTCTCCTGTTTCACAGAAGAAAAACCAAAAGAACATTCAGTCCCTGAGATGAAGAATCAATGGTTGCAGGATTTTGTCTTAAAACTATCAACTTATTAGCTATCATTTGTTGAGTCTTAAAAATCATGCATGCCAATGTTAACTAATGTGTGTGTTCTCTTTTATTTTAGATTCAGCAGTGATGCCAGATGTCCGCCTTTTGAGTCAACAGCACAATCTAACTCTTTACCAGGCATTTTGTGCCATGAAGTATGCCATCTATGCATTGTGTGTGAAAGCACACAGAGGTTCAAATTGTAGACACTGTGCAAGCTACTTTGTCACTGAGCTCCCTAATGAACTTCTGGAGAAGAATGAATTTCCCACTCAGCCTTTCTATCCAGGTCTTGTAGAACCAGTAATTAAATGTTGTGCTGCTTTTTTATTCATTCTGCCTTTAGCTCTTTTTGAAGTGAACTTTTTGTTTTGAATGGCTTTGTTCAGAATTTTATTCAGTGAGAACTCGGGGCTAGTCATTACTAATGTTATCTGTTGTTCTAGTATTACAGCACATTCTGATGATAACATTGGATAGCAATAGCACATAGATTTATATACCACTTCATAGTGCTTTACAGCCCTCTCTAAGCCGTTTACAGAGTCACCATATTGCCCCAAAATGGGTCTTCATTTTAGTGACCTTGGAAGGATGGAAATCTGAGCCAACCTTGTGCCAGAATCGAACCCCTAGCAGTGAGTTAGCCTGCAATACTGCATTCTAACTACACCACAGCTCACTTGTACACTGATATTGTACTTCCTTTCCTTTATCCAACTGTTGTATTTGTGGAATGTACAAAGTTTTAGGGAGAGACACTAAATTATACAATTAGAGGATAGCCACATTCTGCAGAGAAAATATCATGGACCACCTTACTTGTTGCATTCTCTATTTGGATGACACTATTTAGCCCAACTTTCCCCAACCTGGTGCACACCAAGTGTATTAAAATGGCAATTTGTAGATTTCCAGTCTCTAATCAATTATAAATCTCTACTTTAAAAGGTATGGGCATTTCTATAAAAAGGTCCAACATTAAGTTTTTTACGTTTAGAAGAGACCCCTGCTTGGCAGAAAATATAGTTTATAAGAACAGTAGAAGAATCAGGTGCTTAGGGCTCAGATTCTCCTGAATTTCAGAACATTCTCCATTATATTGAGCTCAGCTTCTCCCACTACAGCTACAGTCCAGCTCCCGGAGTACAACTAGGAAGGTTCTGCAATTTAGCCTTTCACTTCCTTATGAATAATTCTTAATCTCAAAGCTGTATTTGGGCTAATAGTGCTTATTTAGCTTAGTCCACATAATATACTGTATATCTCCTTCTAGGATCCCCAGACTGTGGAATTTCTCTCATATAAGATAGAAAGTGAGGAAATGGGTATAATGTTTGTTAATCACAGAGAACTACATTATGGGAAAGTCAGCCAAATTTTTTTCAGCTATTCTCAAACAGAATTGTTGATTGGAGAGAAATACTGAATCTGTTCACTTAATTGTTTTGTCTTCACAGATAAAGATTATGCAGCTCTCTTTCCTCACTATCTCTCTAAGTGTCAGAATTATTTAAGAAGCATACCTGCTCCTCTCAGGTTGGAACTCCTGGAAAATATATTCTCTTTACTCTTTGTTTATTCAAGTGATCTGTATGGTGACAGCCCACAAGAAGATAATGCAGAAGATGGCGGCTTCAGGAAAAAAAGCCGTTTGGGCAAGAGAGCAGAGCGTTGTGCTAGCCAAGATTCATCCACCTCACCAAGTCCTCAGCACTCCGTCAGTCCTGAGATGACAGCCCATGCGCCCACTTCCTCTGCACCCAAGAGCAGCCAAGCATTATTCAATTTGGAATCAAGCAACAGAAATTGTGGTTCCTTTGGGCTGAGCTATTTGGATTTGAAACACTTCACCAGTAATATCTGTGGATTTCTAGTGGATGAGAAAGCCTTGGAAGTGTTTCTCAAAATGCTCATGGAGCATCTGAAAGAAATTGAGGATTCTTTTGTGTGGGATTCAAGACACGTCCCTACGATGGAACTGGCTTTGCTAGATAGCTTGAATTTATCTATAAATAGGGAGAGCTTTAACAGCCGTATGCAGCAGTTTTCCAGGTATCTTTCTGAAGCGCAGTGGCGGCACAGAATAGCGCTCAGCAACAAAAACACAGGTAAGAATTATTAAGAGATTTCATACATTTTTAAACTGTCCAAAAGGATAGGTGCTTCTCTTGCGACAGTTTAAAATGAAGCAACTTTATGTCCTTCTGTGGAGAAAGTCAAGAAATAGGTGTATATACAGGTGAACCTACAAAAGTAAAATTGATTTGGTAAAGAACATGGAGAAGATACAGCAGTGTGATGTATTTCTATTGCATTACAAAATGTTATCTCTCCTGTGTAAGCCTTTAAACTTATTGTGTGATGTACCCCAAATATTGGGGCTGATGTGTTATGATAGTTCGTTTTGTCTTCCCCAAGCATACCTGAGAGAAATATATTTGAATGTAACCAAGTTTTAGAAGTATCTGAAAAGAAGACAGCTGTAGATCATGAGGTATTCCTTGGTGCAAGACTGATTATGATGAGTTTTCATTCTTTTGGCTAAGTTACATCTCACGATGCAGCCATATTTCTGCTTTAAACAAAGAAGCTATAAGGAAAATTGCTAAAATAGAGATAGAGCAGAAGTCTCAATATTTATTTCTTTTTTTTTTTGCTTTCATCTAACATATGTTGTGATAAAACGGCAATTATACAACAACTTAATGGTGTTTTTGCAGGTAGTTGTCGTGGTCCAACTAGAATAAACTATAGTTTAACCAAAGCATCCTTGAAAAAGCACACTCAGTCTCCAAGACAAAAGCCTGGTAAAGTGGTAGAAATAGCTATGAGTCTTATATCACTGTCGCAGATGTACTGCTGCTTCTGCTAGTCAGAACCTCATGGCTCTATGACAGGGCCCCCCAAACTTGACAACTTTAAGACTTGTGGACTTCAACTGCCAGAATTCCTCAGCCAGCTATGGCAGTTGAAGTCCACAAGTCTTAAAGTTGCCAAGTTTGGAGACTTCTGCTGGATGAGATTCTGATCATTTATCTATTCTATATCTCTGTAGTGAATGAAGATGGCCTTGGAGCTACCAATGCCATGATCAAATAAATGACACTTTTGCCCAGGCTAAGAAAATGACTTCCGAAAACATAGACCAGAGGTCTCCAAACTTGGCAACTTTAAGACTTGTGGACTTTAACTCCCAGAATTCTCCAACCAGCATAGCATAGCTGGCTGGAGAATTCTGAGAGTTGAAGTCCACAAGTCTTAAAGTTGCCAAGTTTGAGGACTCCTTCCTTAGACGGTCCTCCTCTCTAATTCTGATGAAGATAAAAGAGGGCGCAAACTAGACACAGAAACCTTGCAAACCTAAAGATTTTGCTAAACCTACTTTTATTAGAACACCCAAAATGAAAGGCTGTTGCAAGCTTCAATGTGCTACTTCCCCCCCCCCTTTTAACTTCATAGAAATTGCGGGAGGGGCCCTGTCCTACTGTCTTTCAAGACCATATTCTTTATTCACTACAGCATCTTATGACCCATGCTGGTTTATAATTGCAATCTTAAACTGGGGGTAGATAAGAAAAATTATACTCTATTTAATATTCACTATAAACCTAAATAAAATTTTAAAAGTAGCAGATGCTTCCGAATAGACTCTGTAGATCAAAAGATTCTGATTAATCCAAACTACCAGAATAGCTGGGTTGGAAATACTGTTCAGCAATGTTTAAGAAAGAACTTGCTTTGTCCAAAACAACCAACTTGTGTTTACTGCAGCTGAATTTTTAAAATGAATTTGCTTCTTAAAATTAAGAAAATTGCCATTTAGTCCTGCAGTGATTACAGAACAGGGTGGGAACTAGTCATGATTCTATTTGTATAATTATATTAGACATGAATGTAATATGGGAGAACAAAGTCCACCAAATATAAGCTAAGCTGTTGCTATAAAACATTTTGTTTAAAGGCAGACTATTTTAAATGTTCCTTCTGTGTTATATCCTGCATTTGCACAGTCTGGAGACTAATATTGGATATTTTGGGCAATGGCTGTGCTGTCATGAAGTTAATATATGAGGCCAGGGTGTACAAATTAGATAAATTGTATAGAATATCCTAACACAAAGCAACTTAAAGTACTCTGCATTCAAGTTTTCTAAGCTAGCCCAAGGTAATAATATAAGAATTTCTCTAGACTGGATAACCTTTAGTTTTATCACTCGCCTCTCAATTAGTCTGTAGATGCTGTAATGAAAATAAAAGGATATGCTTCCCTCAACTTTTTCTCTTTATTTTTTTTTCCTGCTTCAGAACACAAAAGAACTTCAAACCCATCACGGGAGAGCTCCAGCAGTGAATTAAGTGTCACCAGCACATCAGGTATGGAAGAGCTTTCTTGGTCACGGAAACCCACATTGTTTCTGTCTCAGGAACCTTAAGCGAGCTTGTAAAATCTTCAAATGTGTTTTACAAAATACCTCAGGTTTACACATTAAAGCAACCCATTCATTTGCAGAGTTCGTACAGTTGCTTTAAAAGGAGGACTTTCCAATGGCAGCTTTGGTTTCTAAATTATGGCTGAGTTCTTTCTCTTCTGTAAATGCTTGTAAATTTGTCAGTTCAGTTTTCAATCTGTATGATATTGTGGCTTTCAAATATACAATTAACAGATTAATTGATTGGTTGTTGTTTGGTTGAATGATTCATTTCATTCATGCATGCTATGGAAATAGCAACTATAAAGAGTGACAATTATACTTTATAACTAATCAAAACAAAAAAAAAATTACCTTTTCCCATTATATTTTCCAACCATCTGATGACATCAAGGATTGTTCTAAAACCATTCCTCCTTGTATTGATATTTTTCTTGGGGAAGGAAACTGATCCTAATAATGTGTACATTTTTTGTTGATTTATTTTTAGAAGGCAGTGCTGGTGCCTCCTCTGACTGTAGTGATGCAGAATACTGGATAAAGCCTCCAGAGAATTCTCTCATCCCAGCCATGCTTTCCCCACCAGAATCTCTTCTTGTTGCATGCATCTTGAAAGGAAATTATGTCGAAGCTCACCAGGTAATGGCACAGAATCTCAAGTTGACAGAAACCAGTTGGATTCCTGAATATTGCTATAAATTTCTACTCTCTCCACAGAACCTTTAGAAATTAATATCCCATTATCTTGATCTACTTCTTGTGCATTATGTACTCCAAGCAGTCTCTGGAGAATGTATTGTTTTCACCCTGCTAATTGAGAAAAGTGAGATGTATTTTTGTCAGAATGTGTATTCGATGGCAGAAGAATGATTTAAATCTTTATTTGGTTTCAAAACCTAATCCAAAATTAGTCTTACCATTTTAGTTACCCCTGGATTGGCATTGTTCCTTTAGAGAAAATAATAGTGATTTGTCCATTCAGATAAGCAATAATTTCTTGAAGTTTTAAAAAGATTTTTAAAAAAACGTTACAATAAAATTAAAGGCAATTGAGGAAGATTGAATTATTACCCAGCAGAAATTTCTTTATTTAGCTTATCAGACTGCCTTATAAAATTTCTTTGATTATATACTTCCAGAGAAATTATTAGAAAGTTTTATTGGAATAAAATTGAGTTCTTGTTCTTTTTCTGTCAAAAATTAAATATATTTTAAAATCTTACTTAACAAGCATACGTTGCCTCTTAACTCTGCAATATCAGGTTGCTATTATGTTTGATTTGGAAACGTCTGCTTCCTACGGTGAACTAATTTTCCTGGAGCGTTACCAAGAAGTGATTGAGGAGCTAGCAAAAGTGGAACACAAGATTGAACATCAGTCATCGGAGGGATCTGGAAACCTAAAACAGTCCGGCAGTGGCCGTTCCACTCTACAAGCGATTGGAAATGCAGCAGCTGCTGGTAAGATTTTAAGAAATGGAGCCCTGGAAAATGAGGCTTCGCATACATATGTATGGTACACATGTAACTTCTACAAAATTAAATTTCGATTTGCTATATATTGTATTTGAGATGGAAAGATAAAGTTAGATAGCTAGTGGGCCGTATGTTGCCTAATGACACAGAAGTTGCACAGATAAATGTTGAATCTCTTTCTCTCCCTGCAATTGATTATAGAAGACAGATTTGGGATATTGTGAGTATTGTAGTAAAAAAGAGTTTTAGTTCTCTATACAGTGATATACGGTATTCATCGTTAATTGATTCCGGGAGGCATGATGAGAATCAAAAAAAGATGAGTACCAAACAAAATTTTCTCATACGAAATAATGTAGTCAGTCACAGCTGACACCAACAAATTCTAGCTTGTGCAGTGACTACCAAACAAACAATTAGTACCAGGACAAAATTTACACATCAAAATGAGTTGCATACCAAATTCGATGAGTTTCGGAGCAGTTGAGTACTAAGGTACCACTGTATGTTAGGAGTTATAGTTCAAGCATGTTTTATCTATCATTGGTGTCTGTTTCTCATTTTTTTCTACTCACCTTCTGTGTATATATTGTATATGTGCATGCAAAGAATAGTAATAGACAAACCAAAGCAAATCAAAGCTTTGGACCAAATTCAGACTGTAGATTGTTGCTATTGGAATTTCCTTGTTTTCATCCCCTATCCACACCTGCCATAAGATCAAAGAAATCCCTGAATGTGCTTGAAATGGGAGAAGTTCAATAAGGAACTGAAGAAATCCAATGGTACTGTCTTATGTATGCAAATTTCTACACTGATAAGACTTTTCTAGGTCCAAGATTTTACAACTGGCAAGACATATTTCCATCTTGCTAATGAAAACAGAAAAATGAAAAGCAATGGTTGTGCTCTGCTCAGTTCAGGTAAAATCACAATAAGCATCAAAACAAAATTGCATGCTCCTGAAGTTAGGCAAAGTGGAAGGAAAACCTAAAGAAGGCTTTAGGACTGAAAACCTGTAATAAGTTAAGTCCCAAATCCTTTAACACAACTTTTATTTTTGGCTTCCTAAGGGATGGTGTTTTACTCCATTTCGGATGTTACGGATAAGCTGCTTGCCCCTTCAGAAAGGCTTGAACCCGTGCTCCAAGAGAACTTCTGGACTAGTAGCACCCAACTGGAATGTACCGACCCTTTGAGTAATGTTCTGGAAGACCTTTGTCCCTCTGCTATGGCCATATTCGATTTGGCAAGTACTCAGTGCAATTTATGGAAAACCTGCAAACAGCTGTTAGAAACAGCAGAGAGAAAATTGCAGAATAGCCTTGAAATCAAAGGTAAATTTCCCTATTCTGTTTAGTGCTGGGGTATTTTAAAAATTGAAAGAAGTAAGGAGAACAATGGTGAAGTTTGTATATAATTCTACTAATATATCTTCTTCCTGGGTTGTCATCCTATATCTTAATAACAGCCAGAAGACTTGATTCCATTCACCAGAATCCACATGGCTTGAAAGGTTTCCCAGCAGTTCTCCAGCAAATAAGTAAAATTATCAACATACCACAAGGACAGCCCAAATCAGGTAATTGTTTTGCTTTGTGTCATCAATTCATTCACACATGTACTATTCTCCATTCTTACACTTGTGTTCTGGCACCGCTTCCTAAGGCAGCTCATCGGGGCCACTTTAAGAGCCATGGTGGTGCAGTGGTTAGAATGCAGTACTGCAGGCTACTTCTGCTGACTGCCGGTTGTCTGCAAATTGGCGGTTTGAATCTCACCAGACTCAAGATTGGCTCAGCCTTCCATCCCTTCCCAGTTCGGTAAAATGAGGACCCAGATTGTTGGCAATATGCTAACTCTGTAAACTGCTTAGAGAGGGCTGTAAAACACTGTGGAGTGGTATATAAGTCTAAGTGCTATTGCTATTTAAGTGACCATCTTTTCATGAAGTTTTTTTTTTTGCTTCCTGTTTTTCATTGCTTTCCCTGAGGATTTCTTTTTATTGTATTCATTTGTATAGTGTAATTCCTTTGAATTTAGTTTCATTTCTGTTTTTCTTTTTTATTGCTTTTACATTATGTAAGATTTGTGTAATCAATATTGCTAGATAATTTTGAAATGCTAGGAAAAGTGAGATGTAAACACAGGTATCTATAGTTAGCCATTGGAATGGAAAAATAATGTGTTCTATAATGTCACAACACAACCCCTGCCCTTTCACTCTTGTGATCTGATGCCATATACAAACATTTAAATTTTGGAGATTGTGTTGCATTGTTTTCCCTGCTCCTGTAAAATTCTGTCTGCTACCAAAAAAAAAAGGCAAAAAAAAGATTAAAGGCGTTCAGCTAAACTGATTTGTAGAGTCTTGGTAGAATGTAAGTCCATGTATATTAAAATATCCCATTTTATATATATTATGTTGCAGATCTCTCATTTTATTAATCAATTACGTTTAGGCTTATATTTTAGGACAGTTTGGAAAAAAAATCCATCATTTCACCCAATTCATGACATTTAATTTCTTTCATGAGTTTTTACATAGATGTTTAGTGTTACAAGTGAGACTGAAATATTTATCTTAATGAATTTTCCTATTGTTTCCTAACAGAAATTTCTGATGAGAAAATAAGTTGTCATTTCCACTGCAGCATTGTGGATTTGCTGCAGACATGTTACCCAGATCTCACTGCAGACTGTATTACTAATCAGCTTGTTTTGTCACAACACTTGGATGAAATCCTGCAAAATCTGGCACACGTAGACAATTTTTCAGGTACATTTGAGGGTGAATTACTTTTTTTTTGCTCATGAATGTTTAACTCTGTTATCTGGCATGAAATGTATTTAGATTTATGCCTCACCTGCACGATGCTCAAGGCAGTTTCCAAAAATAGATTTGCAGTTAAGATGGGATTTAACATTTGAAACAATAAAGGAACTTTTAAATCCTTGAAATATAAAACTATAGATACAATAGCCATTCCTTAATTCTTTCAGCTCAGTATTACCACAAATGTGGGAGATTTCTCTTAATGATGGAAAGAGTTGGATTTCTCAGATCTGTAATTTGTTTTTACAGACTCCAAAGGAAACATGCTTGCTTCTTTGGTAGAACAAGCTTTTCTGAAATCAGCAGAACTAGAAGCACATCCAATTTGCAGTCAGATCAAACATCTTCTAAAAATCTTGGACCAATACTCTGTGACTATGCCGGAGGGCTACAGACAGACTGCCTATCTACAAACATTTTTTGATTATATTAACAAATTGGCTGCCATTATATTTCGAAGCCTCACAGGTGAGAGATTTCACCCTATTGAAGCAAGGTATGTAGGTTTAGTTCAAGAGAATCCACTTTTAGTAATGAAAGAAAGCAGATCAATGAAGAGTGGATAAAAATAGCATATTAATAGGAACTTTAAACAATTGCATTCATATTTGCCTATATTTGAGTTCTCACTGAACTACGTATTCAGCTATTTTAAGGATATTTTATTAAGATAGAGAGTAAAAACTATAAACTAATTTGCAGATGCGTAACAGAAATTGGAATACTGTAAAAAGATCATAATAAATTCTCTGCATTTCTGCATGGCAAGAGATGTGGAAGATGGGTTTGGGGACATACAATGAAACCAAGTCCAACCGATACATTATTTTTTTTAAATGCCTGGTTTTGCTTCTAGATCAGTCTGCAGAGATCCAAGTTGGAAATCCATTCATTTTGCTCCAACAAAGTCCATCTCATTTGCTATCCCAGCTTCTATTTGAGAAACAGATTGCCCCTGACAGGTAAGGATCTTTCGTTTACCTGCTGAACATGCTTCTTTGGAAATATTACAGCTAGTTCTTGTTCACCAGCTGCTTCGGAAAGTGACTATTATCAAATGGCAGCAATAATAAAACCATGGTAAATGGTAGTAAAAAAATTTTTTTTTTCCAACCAATGTGCACAATTGTGCTCAGATTTGTGTACCTGACTACAATGCATACTGGACTGGGGATTCATTCTGGCATAATACGAGAGAACTTTATCTGAATGAGACAGCAGCAACCAACAATCTTTGCAGCATATCTCTGTGTCTCTGTCTCTGTCTCTGTGTCTCTGTCTCTATCTCTATGTCTCTGTCTCCTTCTCTGTCTGTCTGTCTCTCTCTCTGTCTCTCTCTCTCTCTCTGTCTCTGTCTCTATCTCTGTTGCTCTCTCTTGTTTTCCACTGACATAAAGTCCAAATAGTCCTTGATCATTGATTTAACAACTGAAAGTTATGATTGTGCCCAAAAACGTGATTTATGATTGGGCCTTTCACTTACAACCATTGCAGCATTCTTGTGGACACATGATCAAAATTCAGGAGCCTGGCAACTGACTTGTATTTATAACAGTTGCATCATCACATGGTTGCCATTTATAATCTTCCCAGGGGGCTTCTGACAAGCAAAGGGAAGGGGAAAAGCTGCATTCACATAATAGCTATGTGATTCATTTAACAACTATGATGATTCACTTAATAACTGTTAAAGTGGCAAAAAGTTGTAGAATTGAGTGTGATTCAGTTAATGACTGCATTGTTTAGCAACAGACATTCCAATCCCAATTTGTTGTCATAAATCGAGGATTGCTGTCACTTTGTTTTAACTATTGTAAATATTAATATATGGTTTTCCTGTATGGGATCTGAACAAAGTAATTTACACATGTCCTAGTATATAATCCTCAAATGTAGAATCGAGACTAAAGATTTGAGACTGTGTTATTTGTAGGTAATGCTGGTAGATGATATGATAAAAGATAAAATATTTTTCAAAGTCTATTTTTGTATACAAGGTAAATTTAGGGATTATAGCAGAGAATATCAAATGAGTTCATAATTAACATACGTTATTTATAGCACAAAATCTGAAATAATCTTTGTCATATGGTGCAAACAAGCATAAGATGCATTTTTGCACGATCCACTCTTTGATCTGTCAGTCTTCCATATAGAAGCACTTATTATTAAGATGGGAAATGTTAAAATCAGGTTATTCCACACACATACTATGTTCTATAATTTATTGTGTTAAATTTGGGGGGGTGGGGGGGAATTACAAATATATAAATCAGAACTGAATCTGTTCTAGGTTCTAGGACCTATGTCACGCGTGCCAGAAGTGGCACGCAGAGCCATTACTGCCAGCACGCAAGCCCTTGGACAGAGCAGGTCTACTGTGCATGTGCACATGCCTCACGCCAGCTGATTGTCGCATGTCTGGTGTGCATGCGTGGGGGTGGGAGTGCATGGGAGATGTGCACGCATGTGCAGAGATGTGCAGTGCGTGGGGGGTCATGCACACGTGTAGGGGGTGTGGGGGGGACCTGCGTACATTACCTTCTGGGTGCTGGCATGTGAGCACACACACAATTATCGGCACAGGAGCCCTAAAAGGTTAGCCACCACTGTTCTAGGACAAGGGTCTTTAAACTTGGTAAGTTGAAGATTTGTGGACTTCAACTCCCAGAATTCCTGAGCTAACATGATGGAGGAGGACTTCTGGGAGTTGAAGTCCACAAGTCTTAAGGCTGTCAAGTTTGAAGACCCCTGTTCTAGGATGTATGGTAATTAATTAAGAGTGTGCGAAATGTTTCAACTGTAATTTTTCCCCACCTAAAACAAGATGATAAATATGTACATTTTTTCCTAAATCCACTTGTAACAGTTGTGGAGTATGTCTTTAGAGCTTAATGTGTGTGTGTGTGTGTGTTTTATTAAGAAATCTTGTTTTTAAAAGATTGAAGAAATATTTTTTAGGTAAAATAAAGAAACGTATGACAAAATTCCAAGAAATCCTGGTGTTCCAGTTAAATTATGATAAATCACAGACAGTTCAACTACCATTTCCGTATTTATTCAATCGTTATGTATTTAGATGCTTAATGGGCACATTTATTTGTGGGTGTTTGATATGTATTTGATGACCTATACTCATCCATAGCCATTTTTCCTTTTGTGTTATGTGGGAGATAGTGCATAATGTAAGTGCCAAATGTATTTTTATGTGCTCTCAAATCTGCAGGTTGTCTTTGCTGCTAGCTAAAGAAGAACTGAACTTAAATGTGCAGCAAGTGATCATCAACTGTTGCTGTAAGGCATTGCCTCTCTGCACCAACATGCAAAACAACCAGACTAGATCCCTTTTGACAAACATCAGTAGCCTAGCTCATTTGCACGCATATCATTGTCTGCCAGATATTGAGGTTCCCGTGCATAATCCAGCCATGGAGTCTGAGAACACTTCCAATAATCCCTTCTCTTCTCTGCCTGATCTTAACCAGCATTCACTCACCGCTTCCACCCTCAATTTCCTGAAATCTCAGTCAAAACTCATAGCTACCCTGGCTTGTCTTACTGCCCTGAAAGTGCAAAAGCCACCCAAACAGAGTTTATCGTGGATTGAATTCCGAGGAAAAAGGGAAGTGCCCTTGTCCATGGATCAGATTTCCAAAGAATGTGAAATATTGTTAAAGGACTTCCCCTTTCTAGAAACTTTTCTTCTTACTATGATTGAGCCTCTACAGGATTCTCAGGATAAAGGCATCATTTTGGCTAGCGAGCTTTGTGGACAGCCTTACATCCCATTGCTTTTCCTGGGATTGCATTCCTCCATGGCTGTTGAAGTGTTAATGGGGACTTTTGAACAAGCTCTCACCGCAAAGGATTGGCCTAGGGCCCTCAAAATCTTGGAATTCTACAGCCAGGATATGCAAGAGCTAATCACCGTACGGGATGCTGTATTGAGTTGTGCCACAGCTGATGGTAAAAAACAAATATCTATATTGTTTTTTTAAAACAATGGTGTTTTGGATATGAAGTTGCAAATGGGTGAGCTTCTAGCTTTAAGCTAGAAGGGTGAGCTTTAAGCTTCTAGCTTTTGAAGGAAAATGCATTCAGCCATAAAATCTAGCAACGGGCTCATGCTGTATCAGATGATCTGGTTGAGGTGGAGAAGAGAGGATAAAGGAGATATGAAAATAAATTCCTTCAATTATTTCTGTTTTATAACGAGAGAGAGGCATACTGCTGTTAATAAAGGGGGAAGCTGTAACTGATCATATATTTTGCATTGGAGACCCAGGTGAAATCGCTGCCATTTTCAGGTAGAATTAGGAAAGAAAGCTTTAGGAATAGAGAAGTTAGTTCCTGCATCCAAAACTAAACTCACGAGCAAGTAGTTTATGTAAGAAAGTTTTATATGTTCCTAATCATTGTTATTATTTTCTTAGTACTAGGTTATTCATTGCATTCATTATCCCTCATAGCTAAAAATGCACTGACTGCTTCTCTGTCTTTGAAAAATGCCTCCTTTTCAGGTGAGGATGGATGGCAATACGTGTTTCCAGTGAGAGATGCTGTGCTGAGGAGCAGATTGGCCCTTCGGTGTCTGGATAGATGGCCACTGGAGGCCTGTCTGGAAATACTAGCTTATTGTGCCTGTGATCCTGAAGTAACTGAAGAACTCAAATTTGATCTGCAGAGCAAAATCAAGGAGCTTCAAGTTTATCAAAAGGTATGGAGGCATCACATTTGGGATAGAGTACTTCTTCCTTTGTCCCTTTCTCTGCATCCAGCCCACAGGGTCTGGCCTGTGGGGCTGCCCTGGAAATGAAAAAGGACCGGCCCGCCATGCCTCTAACCAGCAAAAGCTGATCTAGGGAGAGCCGCGTGCAGCCCTCTTGAGCTCCATTTTCATCTGCAACGGCCTCCTGCAAACCTCTGCCACCATGGGCGCCCCCGACATGAGTGATATTGAGCTGGTCAAGCCCACCCTGCTCATGCCCCCCCTCGAGATCAAACACAACCCTGATGTGGTCCTCAATGAAATTGAGTTGACACCCCTGATCTAGAGCCTGTGGAGAATATCTCAAGTAAAATTACCAACAAGCTGAAGAGAGTTAATAAAATGTTCCTTGATTTCATAAAAAGGACAATGGTTATTGAGTGCCTCACCAGAAAAGAAAAAAAGACAGAATATGTATGTTTCCAGAGTACACATTCATTAACTAATTTTTATGTAATGTATAAAGAATAACCAAGCATAAGCATACATAGTTCTTCAAGGAAATTCCCTACACCAGTATACTGAATAAACATTGTTATTTTAAGTGAACTGGGTTTGATCAAGGAGAGATTATGGTGGCTGGATCAATTTATCAGCTCCACTAGCATTTACTTCAGAATAATTCTTCAATGCTATTTAATTACTACTAATCTCTGTACAATCTGCTTGCTTCCTATTGAAGGGAAAACTTATTAGCCAAGCTCTCTCCACAAGGTCTGTGTTGGAATATTTATGCATGTCTGCCTCTTCTCTTTAGAGCTCAAAGTGATGTCATAACACCATAACACGACACCACTAACACTCTCCTCCATTTTCCCCTACAATAACAATCCTGTGAGGTTGGCTAGGTTGTGTGAGAGTGATTGATTGTAATAAGTCAGTGATTGGAAGTTTCTATTTCAATACTTAAATATATTATTGGCCAGAATTCCAATTTCTAATTTTGTGTATGTACTGCCACTGTTGCATCCTTCAATAAGTTATTTTCTTGAACACTGAAGTACCCTACATTGCAATTTCCTTGTTTTCCCATTTTAGCTTTAAGGATAGTGGAAATTACTCGGTTATTACTTGATAGGATAACTGGGCTTTCTGGAAATAAAAATGTACATTATGTAGTACAATCCTGGTATTCTATAAATTGATTTTTCTATTGTGAGAGTGTGTAGAAAGTATGGAGAGTTTAAAACAATCTTCTAAAAATAATAACCTTCTATTGAGCTAATTTTTTTTTCGCCTTGAAAAGATTAGAATTTATACAGGGATGGGTTTTTTTCAGTGAAGGGGACAAGGGACAGTTCCACTGTTCCCTCTTCATTTTCTTGTCTCCTTTTTTCTTATAGTCAGATTTAGTTTATATACATATTTATGGATGGAAAATGGAGTATACACAGATGGTGTGACAAAAAAAATTCCTAGTAATAACTACCATATTTCTGCTTATGAGAAGTTGCTCACTTCTAATTTAGAATTATTCCTGGAGCAGCTGTTCAGCTGTCCTCTTCAAAGAAATAAAAATTTGAGCCTAAGTGCCTGTTTGTGGAAAGGCAATAACCATCCACCAGGAAAGATTTTATGTAGATAAAATGGACAAAAGATCCCAAAATTACAGCAATATATATAACTTTATTAAATAATGGAAGCAGCATACTCTCACACAGGAGAACTCTCACTCTGATTAGCCATGACATCCAGTGGCAGGAAAGGCACTTCATCGTAATGTCTATAATCTGAATTCTTTAGCATCCAGGTTAATAGTACCAGGATGCAGTCTCAAGGGAATTGATCATGAGGCTGAGATCTGTGAATTCATATGAATAACAGCATGTGGATGGAAATGAGAGGCACCTTCTGCTTCCCAAAGTTCGTGCGATAAATCTACTGATGGGAACAGGAAGCTGGTTACCTGATTAGGGAGAGTGAAGGGTTAATTGCACTGAAAGAGTGGAAAGGTGATTTGCATTGAAAAGGAGAGACCTGGAGGCTCCTTATCTGATAAAGCCTGACAGCTCTGGAGATAGCAGAGCTTAGAAGAAGCTGTCAGAAGAGACTAACTTAACTAGGACCATAAAGAAATCCAAGTCCTGGCCAGCCTTGCAGAATAATTTTTATGACAGTGCCCGATCAGTTTTGTTTGATTTTCTTTTCTCAGATTCTTAGACTGCAGGCTGTCCACGTCTGGCATGACTGGCAGGATCTAAAGAGGACCTGCACAGAAGATCCGCAGGCCATTGTGGCCATGATTTTAGAAACAAAGGTAGGACATTTGCAGCAGTGTTTCGTTATTTTTCTCTTAGAGGCTTGTTCCCACTTATTTTCTGTCCAGAGATAATAATTCTATTTGGTTCAGCATCCCTTTCTTTACTACGGTCAGCCATTTTTTAAAACGGGCAAAAGGCAGAGCTTTTTCTTTAGTCCATATAACGAGTCCGTAGTAGAAAAGTACTAAGGAAGTAGTTTGGTGGAGTGGTTAAATGCATTAGGCTAGAAACTGGGAGTTTGGCACAAAGCCACCTGGGTGATTTTAAGCCAGTCTTAGCCTTGAGAAGAAAATAATGGGAAACCAATTTCAAGAAAACCTGGCAAGGAAACTGCAGGGATTTATCCAAGCAGTTGCCAGGAGCAGAAAGACTTAACTTTACCATGGTTTTTGCTTAACTATTAGAGAAATAACATTGTTCTAAATCAGAAGCCTGGGGAAGGCTAGTTGTGGGTTGGTCTTGGAATAGGAAGTTCAAGTCCCATCAGGCACAACTGGGGCAGAAGCCTGGGGAAGGCCAGTTGTAGAATAAGTGGATAGCCTTGGCAAAGTTTTGTTTTTAAACTTTTTGATTTACAGTCTCTATTATTTTTATTGCAGGATTATGAACTCTGTGAAGAATGGGGCCACTTGTATTCTATCCCAAGGGATCACTTGATCAGCCTTCACCAGGAACACCTCCTTCATTTGCTGGAAATAGGAGATATGGAAAAGGCTCTCCAGGTAACTGGTCTCTCAGGTATTCTAGGATTTTTTTCTTTCATGCCAAAAAGGGACATGTGCTTCTAAAATTGGGTGCTACTTTGTTTTTTCTTCAAAGGCCAAAATGTTGACTTTGGATATGGAGCAGGATGAGTTTGCTACTAAGACGTTGAGCAATTTATAATTATTTCATTAGGAAAGCAAAATATCGAGCTAATTTTCAGAGCGATAAATCTCAGAGATAAAAGTTTGTGACAGTAATGATAAACTTGTAAAGCAATAGACAGAGGGAAATGCACGAGTTTGGGCTATGACATTTCCATTTGACACTGTGAAATATGCTAGATGATCAGTCACAAGAGTTATTGACAATCGTTATCCTTAGTTTTATTATGCTTATTTTGGCATGTGTCTTTAGAGAGAATTGTTGTCTTAGTTAAGTAATAATAGATGCAGATATGTTTTAGTCCATAACCTATTTGTGTGTATGTGTGTGCATGTGCGTGTGTGTGTGTGTGTGAGAGAGAGAGAGAGAGAGAGAGAGAGAGACAGAGAGTTTTGCTAGACTTCCTTTGTATATACATTATTATTTTACAAAGAAGTTATTTGAATGCATAGTAAGTATTTTGATTTTGCAGCATAACTCTTAACAAATTAGTCAGATGCAGGAGAGTGAAAGAATTTGCTTCAAGTAGTTCTGACATGGTGGAGGAAACTGATTAAGGCAGAAATTATTGTCCAAACTGTGTAAGACTTTGAAAAGTGTTTGCCTTAGAAAAGAAGAAGGTAGATCTGCCTAAGAAGCATGATATAGTGTGTTGATATGATCCATTAAAATCTATATAAAGTATATACATATCTAAATTTTTTTGTAGCTCTTGCAAAGAATAGATGATCCAGACATTCAGTTTGTCATAAGTGAACAGTGTCTTGATAAATATCCTAGCTTAGCAGCTTCTCATTTCCTTGCGGATTATCTCACAACATACTTCAACCAGCACCTGACAATTATGCGCCAGAATGAAATTCAAGCTCTTTACGTGGGGTCCAAGGTAAGTAGCAGAGATGATTTCCAGAACAAACTGCAAGACTGTTGTTCTCTACTCATGAGTTGCAAGTTCTTTTCTTGGTAGTTCAAGATGCTGTATTCCTTTCTCTTCTTTTTCAAGGTACTGCTGACTCTTCCTGAGCCTTCCCGATCTAACTATTCCCACCTCTCCTGCAAGCCCCTACTCATGCTGGAACAGCTATTGATGAACATGAAAGTGGATTGGGCAGCTGTGGCTGTGCAGATGTTGCACCAGCTCCTGGTTGGTCAGAAGATAGGCTTCAGCACAGAAGACATTGATGCATTGCTCTCCAACTATGCTGGGAAAGCTCTTGACTTTCCATTTTCTCTAAGAGAGAAGAGATCAGGTGACTATGTTTTGAAAATCTCCTATCAGTGATGGTGAAAAACCCAAGATTTTTATGGCTCCGCTGGAAAAATCACAAACAGATTTTCAGTCTATCGTAAAATATTTTAGAACTGTTAACGTACATAGAGTAAACAGAAAGTACCACATTTGTGTTTCTCCCATACTCATGGTTCCATTTTTTCCAAGTTTCCTGTTTCATTAGTATTGCTGTTTTCTGCTTTGTGTTGCAGAAAGTTAAGTGAGTCAGACTTTTCTCTTCATTTAGATTCACCCCCCCCCCCATAAATACACCCACTTTAATCCTCAAAAGGTGACTAGTGTGGGAGAACAGTTGGTCTACGTGCTCCTTAACTGTCATAGCTTAGAGCCACTCAAACTTAAAACCTTGCAGAATTGTACAGAATTGTACATCACACAGAATTGTACATCAGAATTGTACATCACACAAACTGTCAAAACTCTCAACAGTAGTTGAATAGCACATGAATTATGGGAGTTGAGCTACATGGAAAATTGAGAAAGTTGTAATAGGTCCTGGGCCCTGATAATGGAAACTAATACTACTTCTATCTCATGTTCTTTAAAAAACTAACTTTATTACAACATAAGTCACTTTTGTTCCTTAAATAGCAAATCCTGTGTTTATAAAGCAAAAGAAGTAAATTCAAACTAAAGAATGTTTAGGAAACAATACATGAAAAGTATATACAAATCTGTACACATCAATCTTTCTCTTACTACTTGGAGACAGATCTGAACCATAGATTTGATGAATTATTTGTGTGTGTGTGTGTGTGTGTGTGTGTTTGTCTCTCTGTCTGTCTCTAGCATATGTACATATATGTGTGTGCATGTATGTGTATGGTTATATATTTATTTTCTTTTGAATGCCTGCATCAGAATTTCATTTTTAATATGTCCCAATGTATTCACAGAAAAAAGTGACAATGAAAGTTACTGATTTGCAATCTATACAAAATCTTTTGTCACTTCTGTCACATGAGCTTTTGAACAAGTTTGAGCAATTGTTTTTTGACTCAGTTTATCTAATCTTTACAGATAAATGTAAATTGCTCAATTTCTTAACAGCATTTTCTTTTTGTCTTAGATTCTCTTATACCAATTCAAGAGAGTTTGTGTCCGGGATCTGAATCTGACACATTACCTAAGTCAGAGTCAATAGAGCATTTTCCATCTAGTTCTCCTGGTGAGAGAAAGATTTAATACCCAAACTCTTTTCTTTTTCTATTTCTAACTGCTTTTATGACTATGGAGAAAAAAAATATAACAATTTATACAAACCGGTGCTGCTATCCCAAGCCTTAAGGACCTGGTTGTTCTCTCAGGCCTTGGGTTAAGATATTTGGAGCCACTTGATGGATATGTTTGTATTTGTTTTTGATGTTTGTTGAATTCACTAGCTTATTTTCTATTATCTGTATTTTACTGCAACATCTTGCTATGTTGTGACCCATCCAGAATTGATCTGGAGTCAGCCAGTATTTAAATTCAATAAAGCAGCAACAATATAATAATAATAAAAACTGTTAATGTTATTTCTTATCAATTTTCCGATGAAGGATTTTGAGGCTTCCATCTGGGGATAAAAGTGGTGATGTTCAGTTTTTTGGGAGGGAAAAATATTTTATTTAATGTTGCAGTAGTTTGTCCCAAAGGTCAACGATGACCTGGACAATTGAGAATTTCCATAGACAGTTGCAGTTGTTCAGTTCTGCTATTCAAATGGCAACAAGTCCATTTTCTTTTCATGATGTAATCTAAGTAGCTTTCAACTCATCTAGAACAATTTTAACTCTTTTTAAATTTCTTACTTTCCTGTGCAATTAATAACAAATATAGCTGCGCTTAAAGGTATTTGTTTTTTCTGGGAAGCCTGTACTTTTCATCTAAATGTTAACATATAATCCCCCAGTTATCAGTTGGGTTGTTTCCAAGCAAAATCTTGATGACAAATTAATACTGCAGTTTCTCAAATTTTGTTGAAGACAAAGATAAACATTTTCCAATATGCCAGTATGAGTTTTCTGTGAACATACATTTTCTTTTCTTAAAAACTAGATGAATCAAAGCAAATTGCCCCTTAATGTAAAACTCTCCAAAAAGAAATGTTTAGGGATGAAAAATAGTTTGCTTCTATTTTCATTCTATTGTGATTTTTAGACATTCTTGATTTGGATGAAAACCTACTCTTCTGTTCAAATACATGTGAATGCTATGCTGATGGAGCATATATTCGTATACATTGTTTGCAAGACAATCTTATATAACGGGAGAGCTGAACCTTCTTTCTGTTGGTAATGGGGGACAGATTTGTTACGGATGATGTCTTCTGCAATAGAACCTCCAGTGCATTATCTGGTCTTCATGATAGCAGCAATTCAAATGTTCATTGGCTTTGGTATCTTTTAGATACAACAGATGCTTCCAGCCCAAGAGAGAAAAGCCTCCAACAAGCTGCCTCTGCTCAGGATTTTGTGCCACCAGAGAAGCCCCCACCCAAACAGCAGTGGATCCCAGATGACACTGAAGTCACATGCATGGTTTGCAAAACAGAACGCTTTACGATGGTAATTGAATTCCAGAACTGAGCCTGAGGTGTATAACAAAAGCTCTTGAATGAGTATTTATCTAATGGCTTTGGAGAACTTTATATATGTGTGGATTAAACAGTAACTGCAGGAATGCCGTTGCTCATTCAAATGTCTTCTTTTATGTCTCAGTTTAACAGAAGGCATCACTGCAGGCGTTGTGGGCGGCTAGTGTGCAGTTCCTGTTCTACCAAAAAAATGGCTGTGGAAGCTTGTAAGGAAAACCCAGCTCGTGTGTGTGATCAGTGCTACAGTTATTTCAACAAGGAATATGCAACAACTACATTCCATGACTCAGAAATGTGTGTAAAGAATTTTTTCACATCTTTCCACTCTTTGAAATAATAGTTCTCAGTGTGAGAAACGGTTTTACTGCAGATTCCATAATTCCTGATGACTATAGTGATAAGGGATTTGTAGACTTTAGTTTAGAAGGCACCAGGTTTGGGGAAAACCTGTATTATATATATATGGCGATGTTTTGATGAGGTCCCACTTGCCATCTTCAGGCTGGTGCTTTTGGTTTTGTGATTGTGTGAGCAAAGCATGATCTGAGCTACCGTCTCTCTATAAATACTGGTGGGGAGGTTGGCTGTGTTGTCATTTCTTGATTGGTTGATGGAGTTGATGTTTGCGGATTGATTGGCTTTTTCGTAAGAACATGTGTGGCTGAGGTATTGGCTGTGTGTCTATCAGCCTCCTGTGTTGTAAAGACCTGGATAATGGGCTGTGTAATGACCTTCTGAGTTCTATTGTTTTGACATCCTGGGTCAATAACAAAATATACCCGTGTAAATCTACGAATATATATGTGTGTGTGTGTGTGTGTGTATGTATATGTATAATTGTTGTCTATAAAAATTAGCTTCCTTCGTTAGTTTTTTAATGGCTACATTTTGTGCAGGAACATATCTCTTCACATTTTTCTTTTTCTTTTTGGTTTGTGAATGTTGGTTCTGATAGTTCACGAATAAAATGGACATTGTTTAAGAGCCTGGCAAAGAAGAAGAATGAACATGTTAGAGGCTTTTTTTAGGAGGCCACTGATAGAATGTTAGAATCATGAAAAGAGATCTCTTTTTCTCCAACCTACATTTATGTATTTACAAATCTTATCTTGCCTTTTCTGAGACAATCTGAGTGGACATAAAACGACATATTAACAAGATCAATTTCTAAAACAATGCTGACAATATTATAATAGTAGTACTCTAGTACTAGTACTCTCCCCTCTCCTTTGTAAAATAACACCATGGAAGTGCATATCTGCTCTTAAACATCTTCACAGTCATTCTTCAGCTTGAGGCAAATTGAATTATAGTATGAAATTAATTCATTGATTATTGTGAACAAACGTGTAGGTATTTCCCCTTCCACTATTAGTAGGACAATGCAAACAATTAAAAGAGGTACACATATTTGGTTTCTCTAGTGCATCAGTCCCCAACCTTGCCGAATTAGCGTGGGGGGGGGAGAAGGGAAGCTCCATTTGCGCGTAACTGGAGTTTCACGTGTGTGAGTACCTGCGCATGTTCTTCTGCCACTTGTGCAGCCCAGTTCTGAGCGGACTGTGGTATAGTAATGGGCCATGGCCCGGAGGTTGGGGATCACTGCTCTAGTGATTCTGCATACAGCTAGAGGATAATCTTCAAACAATTGCTGTGATGCTTCCAGGAGACCTGCTGTGTTCATAGGCTTTATATAGTCTTCATTTCCAGGACTTTTCTTTAGTGAAGGAACCAGTTTATAAGAAAAACATGTGGTTTAATTTCATTAGCTACTAACTGCGGTATTCAAATTTTATAAAGTTTTCAACCTTATTAGAATGGATGTGAAGCATCTTTCTTTTCTTTTTAATAGTTCCAATGAAGAGGAACAGAATCAAGAAGGTGAGGACACATAATAGGTCATGTTCATAATGCTACATCTCTCTCTGGTACTTGCCTATGCCTATGGGTAACAACAACAACAACAACAAAAAGATGCAAGGAAAACCTTGTTGAGTCTTAAACAAGGAATCAACAACTCAACTGTAGTAGAATTGTAAACCTTCTAGTCTGTGTTGCTGAAGGACTAATAAAATGGATGAAAACATTAATTAAACTAGCTGCCTCCTAAAAATATTTTAAGATCAGAAAGCTGAGCCGTGATTCTTTATACTTGGTTAAAAATCCCTTATTCTAAAAATACTTTTTATAAAGAGACACTAACCAAATAAATGCTATAATTTTGCAAAAGTTTCAAGGCTGCCAGAAACAAAACAGTGCAAGAAAATATCATCAGTATAAACTCAAGAGAAATAGCAATGGATAGCATTTTTGTCATAATCAGTAAAGTCAGGAACAAAGTAAAAAAAAAACTGCTAGGAATTTAGCCATCATATTTTATGATGTTTTATTGTTATTCCAGGAATAACATAAAAAAATACAAGTCAGATATTTTTAAAGGCAGAGTATGTAGGGGGATTGGGGAAGTTTTGGGAAATATGCAATAAGAAAAAAATGCTCATTGCAATGGGTGAAAAATATAAAAGTATAATGTTTAAGGAAAGAAAGACCATATGCCAAGTTACTTTCCTATCAAGATGTATTCTTCCCCCAAATTGCTGAGCTATTTGTGGAATATGGTTTCTTAACCTGAACTCATCTTAAAAGTGTTTTGTTGTTGTTCATAGCAGTTGTATCTTCTGATAATGAATGCTCAGATTACTCTGCAGTGGTACAAATACCAAAGCCAGCAGAATTTGAATGGCAGCTTTCTTTGATGGAAGAAGACAATAAAATGGTGCGCAGTGAATTCTTTTATGAACAGGTAAGTACGTTTTCCTAAAGAGACCCTGTGGTGTCTTAGGATAGGCAGAAAAGACCAAGAGACATTACTGAGGTTTTAGAAAATTGCTGAAACAGTAACTTTAAAGGAGTGGACAATAAATTTGCCAGGTCTCTAGATTATTATATTGCAGAATAGTTAGATATTGTTGATTTTTGGTTTGTTATGTTTTAATTTTTGTAAACTATCTTAAAGTCCCTTTTGAATTGAAGTGGGAATAAACTGGATGGATGGATGATAGACGATAGACAAAGAGACCCATCCATCTGAAACTAGAGAGAAGAAGTATTGCTTCCTTAGCTTTTAAAGTAGAGAATATTCTGTAACTATGTTGGGCTTTGTCTCATGACTTGTTCCACCTAATTTATATGGAGCTCTTTTGGCCTCATGCACCAACAGAGGTGTCACTCTTTCGTTCTTTTTTTTCTTTTATTTCTTTTCCTTTTCTAATATTCAGGCTCCTAGTGCATCTTTGTGTATTGCCATTTTCAAACTGCATTCTGACAGCATTGCCTGTGGTCAGCAGTTGGTAGACTATTGCTGCAAATTGTCTCGAAGCCTGGCAAACCCTGAAGTGGATGCTGGTCTCCTTATAGACATCATGAAACAGTTGCTTTTCAGTGCCAAAATGATGTTTGTAAAAGCTGGGAGGAGCCAGGAATTAGCTCTTTGTGACAGGTAAGAGGTCCATAGGCCTCCTGAAAAACCTTTCCACTGTAATGATTTGTTTCTAATTAATCTTCTTGTAGAGTTTTGCCAAATAAATCACAAACCAAAATAATGCCTTTGTATGTTTTGTGCTGTTTATTTTATTTTGGGGGTTATGTGCAGAATTTATGACTTACGTATTTTAAAATTGTCCAAACCTGCCTTACCACATGACAGAATATATTTGTGCAAACTTTTGAACAAACAATACACTGATTTTCTTGCTTTCAGCCAATTTAGTTGCTATTAACTATCCCGGACTTTTGATCTTAGCACACATTTATGTTAAACAGATACAGAGCTGAACCATCTATGCAGCTAAGTAAGATGGACCCTATTATATTTAGTCTTAAGAAGAATTCTTAATGCCTCAAGAAATCATAATGCCTTATTGCCTCAAACTTAAGAAAATGTTGCCTCAATATGAAAGAAAATGTTGCAGCTGGAATTTTTTCTCACAAGAATAAAATTGTGTGCTATTCTGGACAAATTCTGAGCTGTTTTCAGGAGACAGCCTGAAAAGAAAACAAAAATAGTATGATCCCTGTGGTTTTGCCTCATCTGAGTTGCAAGTTTCCTCTTGAAATTAAAATACAACTGAAGCTTTCAAGAACAAAACTGAGTAAAATGAATAAAATGCATTCCATTTGTTTCACTTTTTTTCTTCCCCCATCAGTTACCTCAGCAAGGTGGATGTGTTGAATATTTTAGTAGCTGCTGCTTATCGTCATGTTCCATCTCTGGATCAGATATTAGAGCCTGCAGCAGTTAGTAGGCTAAGAAATCAACTTTTGCAAGCAGAATACTACCAACTGTCTGTAGAGGTAACACTATAAGAATGATGTAATTGTGAAGTATAGCCTATGGATTCCTTAACACACTTCTGTCTTTAGTGGAAAAGCATCTCTATGGAAAATAATTTTATCTTCATTCTCTTTCCTATCAAGGATTTTGAGTTAGGTTTTCAGCCTTAGAAATCTTTTTTGGTTTTGGTTCTAGATTAAGAAAAACTAATTATTATTACAAATAGATTAATCAAATATAATTATCTGATCAAATATTATTTTGAATGATTGGATCTGTAAGTTCTTTAATACATTTATTGTCCCAATATAAAATGTAATGTGCATTAGAGAGCACTTTAGCTGCTAAGGGCGAGCTATGTATTTTAAAATGTAAATTATTTGATACCTCCTCAAGATTTTAGTTTTTATTCCATACTATTCCTATTCAGATATAATTTATTAATCAGTTTCCTTTATAATCATTTATACTCACTTAATTGAGTAGCTGAAAATGTTGCCATCCAGTCAACTTTCTAAGCTAATCTTTCCCAATCTGGTGTTCTTTTAATTCTGACCAGAGAAGATATCCACTTTTAATGATGTAGACCAGGGATGTTAAACTTGCATCACATGGTGGCCCAGGCTCTGCCTGGTTTAGCAAAGGTGGGGAAAGACTGTCATGATATAGACAGTCATGATTAATTGTATTTCTCATCGTACGAGTGGTTAAACTAATTTGTATTTTCTTTACTAATTATCAGAAATATTTGGAGCTTGTTGCAGAACCCTCTTCTACCTCTACCTTAACATGCTAAAAGTGGAACTTGGGATTTTACTGTCTGCTCAGACTCCAAGCTACAGTCCTTTTCCTATAAACTGTGACTTAGTCCTAATGTTATTTTAAAAAGTTACTCATTTTTTAAGGTATTGAAAAAGGTATTCTGCCATCTGAGTTTCAGTAAACAAATGCTTCTTTGATAAGAAAATCTTATGAACAGAAATTCTCTGTAATTTTCTTCTTTTTAGTGAAAAGTGTATATTTCTAATCTTTATTAGGAAAACAGTGCCTCTAATGATAGCCAGTAGGCTTTTGTTGTATCTATAATTATCTAAACTTCTGATACATGTGAACAGTACTTATAAAATGCTGTTTTAGTTGTCTTGGTGTCCATGTAAAAAAAAAAAACTTAACTATAGTAAGAATGACATTTTAAAAAAATCTTAATTCTCTGTGGTTTTTAGGTTTCTACGAAGACTGGTCTGGACCCCGGTGGAGCATGGCATGCATGGGGGATGGCTTGCCTTAAAGCGGGGAACCTAACTGCTGCCAGAGAGAAATTCAGTCGATGCTTAAAATCACCTCTTGATTTGAATCAGCTTAATCTGGGTTCCCGTCTGGTTCAGGAAGTGGTTCAGTATCTCGAAACCACAGTAAAACCCATTCTTTCTGTGGTAAGGCTATAATCCTGATGGCGGGTTAGGGGCAGCATTTGAATAACCTAGTTTTCACTGGGTTGTTAGGGATAAAAGACAGGACAATGACTTGTGTTTGTGTGTGTTTCTATGGACTATTTGAAGAAAGCTGTGATTAAAATATTGTCTTGTTTTAATCAGCTGTATAGCAGACTGATCAGTTGTTAATTGCAGTAAAAATGTGAACTTGAACATTAAACAAGATATGGTTCATTACTAAAACCTGCTGTTTTGTCAAAATGTGACAGATTTCCTGCCTAAGAGAACTAGAAATTTCCCATTCAGGAAGATTTGGGAATGAGGAAATGACTTCCCCCCTTTTTTCCTCATGAAGTTTCTGCTCTGCTTCACAAACAGTTTCAGTTTAGTTTCAGTGGTTGTGGGGTACTTGGGCCATTTTCCACAAGGAGAAAAATGCTTTTGAATGTTTTGTTGATAAACATTCTGAATTCATCCTGTGACTTCTGATTCTCTCCCTTAATAGCAGGATGATGACTATTTTGCCACTCTGAAAGAACTGGAAGCAATGCTGAGGACACGAAGCCTCTCTCTAGAGATGACACCAGAGGGGAAGATGCAACACAACAGCTATTATCAAGAATGCCTTTTCTATTTGCACAATTATGGCACTAATCTAGCAATCATTAGTTTTTATATGAGGCATGACTGTATGCGGGAAGCTCTGCTGCATTTGTTAAATAAGGTAGGGAAACTGCATTCTATTGGAATCCGATTAAGGACTTAGAAAGTAAAGTCCATGCCTTTAAGTTGACCAAAACATGTTTCATAACTTCGTATATTCTATCGGTTATAAACTTGTTTTTGTTAACCCTTGCAGTTTTCTTGGAGAATATTCCATGGAGGAATGGGAGAGAAGGCGGCAAGTCCATCAACTGTTTATTCACTCATTTATTCACTTATTGAATTTATGATCAATCAAATTACTTCTTGAAAATTTCAGTTACAGTTATCATTAAACAATTCAAATATCCCTTGTTAAATCAACAACCTAAATGATAAGAAAACTGAAAAGAAATAAAAATAACAAAAAATGTGCATTTTAATCAAACTTTTGTTTGCCCAAATCTTCATTGGTACCAGTTGATTTAATAGTTTGATCTTTTTTTTTTACTGTTTAAGGAAAGTCCACCAGATGTATTTATTGAAGGCATCTTTATCCCAAGTTATAAAAGTGGAAAACTTCACATGTTGGAAAACTTGCTGGAAACCATAGATCCAGGACTAGAGAGCTGGGGCGTCTATCTCATTGCAGCCTGCAAACACTTGCAGAAAAAGAATTACTACCATATTTTGTATGAACTGCAACAGTTTATGAAGGTAAGAGTTGAAATTTCTTCCTATGACATAAACATTGCAGAATTTACTGAGAACTTTACGCAAAAAACATGGTACTTAGCCAGCTTGTTATAGTAGTTAAGTTGCTGGCCTAGCAACTAAGAGACCGTAAGTTTAACAGTAGATCACTTTGGGGCATGAGAGCATTAGGTGTCTTTGAGCCAGTCTCTCTCTACCTCAGCCTAACCAACTTCACAACAGCTTGTTTTGTAGAAAATGGGGATTTTATATTACTTTTTTTAGGATATATACTTTTGTTTATTTGGAAGAATTTTTCAAAGCTGTTCCCAGTTTAAAAAAAATAAAACCTGTTAACTCAGGTTGGAAAAAACTGCAGAAGAAAATTTTAAAGGTTAAGTAGTCTCATGGCCTTGGAAATATTTAATGTGTGGAGAAGATATTATGAATGGTGGATTTCTGCATTAGATTTTTCATATATGCCTATTCCTCTACATTTGAGGAGTCTTTGAATTTGAAATGATAAAAGTCAAATGAGATTTCCCTTTGGGCGTCTTCTAGAATTTTTCCCCTTCAAACAGATTTTTTGAAAAGGACGAAAAGATAAACAATGATGGATGAATGAGTTACAAAGAGTTCTGGGCATCATTTACCTCTTTCTCAGTAGTTGCAATGGAGATAGGGGGTTGCATGAAGTATCTAATATACATTTTCTGAGCAGGTTCAGATTCTACTGTATAGCAAAATATGTTAAGCAGTAGATCCCCAAACTCAAAATCAGTGCAGAATCTGTTTTTTTTAAATAAAGCTCAAATGTTATCTCAACTGACCAGATAGTATAATTTGAAAGCTTCATTTGTGTTCAGAAGCCTATCTGTTTTCCAGGATCAAGTCCGTGCTGCTATGACCTGTATTAGATTTTTCACAGAGAAGGCAAAATCTTACACTGAGCTGAAAGAAAGGCAAAAATGGCTCTTAAAGGTCAAGGATCATCTTAAAGTTTACCTTCAAGAAGTTTCTAGGAGTTCAGGAAGAAAAAAGGTTGCATGCTCTTTTCGCAAGAAAATGTCTGCTCCCGATGTATCAAGGTATTAACAAAAGTTGGGCAACGTTTTTATAAGTCAACAATTTGTTATTAAACTAATTAGTAATGATATAATAAGATATAATTCAGGACTTTTCTATAAGAGCAGACAGACTTACCTGAATGACTAACTTTAATGAGGGTTTCTAATTCATGCTTTGAATTTCATCTAAAATTTCTCCTTTGGATGTTATTTTAATAATTATCTGCATTTATTTATTAGAATATGCACTGAAACATATATTCCCTAAATTAGGCACATCAGTACAGTTGAGCTTCAGATGGAAGTAACAAAATTCCTCCATCGTTGTGAAAAGTCAGGATCTTTACCTGTAGGTAATTTACCTGTGTCTACCCTGTTTGGAAACAATCAAATGAAGATTGAGGTGGCTTGCAAGGTATGGAGTACCACTTAAATTTATTAGTATGGTTTTACATATTGAAATGGAATATTGAACAGAGATTGGTGAACTCTACACCAAAATCATGTAGATTGTTTATTGAAGTTAACCCAAAGTCACATATCATTTTCATTATGAATTTTAATTTGAAAGAACAGTGACTCAGAGAAACAGTATTTCATTGTAGTCTTAACATGGCAATTTGATGACTGAAATCCAGGAAAAAATAGAACAAATTGTTATCACAGCAGCTTTCCTCAAAGCTCCAGATGACTTTCATTCACTTGTATGTTACTCAATTTTTCCTTTTTTTTTTTTCCTCTTTTCTGCTGCTGCAATTTTTCCTCAGGTCATGTTGGAAGGCAAAAACATTGAAGAAGGATTTGGGATTGCATTTAGAATATTGCAGGTATATTGAATGAAGAAGCTTTATATCTAACATTTGACATTATTTCAGATTATTTTTATGTAATTTTAGATATTTACATTTTAATAATACTTTTATTAAATATTACAGTTGAAAAGATAGAAACCAATACAAACTACAAAAATATGTATGAGTTAAAAAGAAAAATTACAAAGTGCAGAAAATGAGATGAAAAAAATAGAAAATGGAAAAAAAAGAAATATGTAAAGAAGTAATTTCCCCCTTCATCACAAGTGTAACCTATCACATTCTCTTAAAATACAATAAAAGCTCTCATATCTCATTTCTTAACTATAAACAATATCTTAAAACCCCATCATTCATTCCTGATCAGCAAAAGTCCATTAAGAGTTACCAGGGATAGTCACATATCTATTTTAATATTGAGCAAATAAACCAATTTTATATTTCTTCTCTTTACTTTTAACTTGATTTTTAATCCCTTCCAATAAGTCCTAGAACCTGATTTCTTTTCATTTTTCTCCTCAGAAAAACCCTTCAAACCCTTCTCAGAAAACCCTTCAAAACCTTTAACAGGTGTCTTTCGTAAATACAGTATAGAAAAGTTAACCCAATCATTCTTTCAGATTTTATTTGTATGTCCCTTTTAATGATCGAAACATCAACTAGCTTATTTCTACGTACAGTACATCAAGTTTCTCTCTAAGTAATACTTATTTTGTCCACCTTCTTAGGACTTCCAGCTGGATGTTGCCACTATATACAATAAAGTGGCTAGGCAGCTGGTGAAGCAGCAGAACTACAGCGAGATCAGGCAGCTCATTAAATGTATCAAGGAATCTGGTGCTGCAGATAAAAATGATGGGGACAATGTCATCCTCAGTTGCTTGGAGGAGTTTGATTCTATCCCTGCTGAGGTAATGTTGGCTTCTTTTTAAATAAAATATCTTTATTAGGTTTTAACATCGTACATAAAATACAAAGTAACTTAAAAAGGGAAACGCTAGTTGTACTTCTTGTAGTGTCAGGGAAGAGACAGTTGTATTTTTTTCTCTGTCCTATATTATTATTGAATATTTAGAAAGCCAAGCATAAGTCCCATTTTGCTAATGATTCTTTCATAGCCAATGAATGAGTTATGTTATCCTTGTGTCTTTAAACCTACAATTTGCTAATAGGATACCCAAGCACCCCATCCAGTGCTTAAATGAGGAGAGTTACAACATCTTCATTTTGCAAAGGGGTTGGGTATGTTTATGCCATGGTTGTGGGCATCCCTTAAGCCTCACAATTAAGTCACATAGTTCATTAAAAGCTTCTTTTTAAAAAAAATTGGGGGGGGGGGGTAAAAACAAACAAACAAACAAAACATAAAAACATTGAGCTATCTTCCATATGTGTACATACAGTGTGCCGGTTGGTTTACAAATTGTTTTGTGCTTCCATTTCATAGTCTTCAATTACAATTACATTGCATATAATCTCATATTTTCAATCAAAAATTAAATACCTTAGTATCATTATTAATCAATCATTTGACTATACTTTTATTCATTCATGTTTTACAAGATAATCATAATTTACTTAATTTATAACAGTTCATATTATCATCCCAAATCTATCCTAAAATCATTTTGTAGATATAATAAGAAAGAAGTACATCTTTATATATTTATTATTTTTTAAAAGTCTACATATTTCATTACTGTATTTTGTTGTCTAACCATTGATAGAAAAGATCCCAAATTTTATAAAATTGTTTATCCTCTTGTTCTCTAATTTCAAATGTCAATCTACTCATTTCAGCACCTTCCAATATTTTCTTAATTATTTCCTCCTGTGATGGTATTTTCTCATTTTTCCAGTTTTTAGCAAATACAATCCTAGCCGCTGTTAATACATTTACAATCAGGTATTTCAAGTCTTTACTATATATTTCAGGTAAAATTCCCAATAAAAATATCAAGTCTATATGTTTTTTTGTCATTTTTTCCAACCACATGTGGTTTTTAGTCCAGTATTTTTTAGCATCCGTGCAAGTCTACCACATATGGTAATATGAGCCAGGTGTCTGATGACATTTCCAACATTTTTCAGATTTATTCTTGAACATTCTTGCTATTCTTGTCGGGGGAAATGCCACCTGTAAAACATCTTATACAACTTTTCTTTATATGCTGTTGACATTGTCATTTTATAATTTTGAGACCACAATTTTTGCCATTTCTCTAAATCGATCCCATATCCAAAATTCTTCCCCAAGCAATCGTAGTTTCTTTAACTTGTTCTTCTTCTAATTTAATTTCTAATAAATATCCCTACAGTTTTTTAATCACCTTTTCATCAGTACCTGTCAAAATCTTATCTAAATCAGTCAATTTATCATAGAAACCTTCCATTTTAGAATCTCTATCATACCTTGAATGTATTTGAGCATATGAAAACCAATTCATCTTTATACCTTGTTCCTCTAGTTTTTGTATAGATTTGAGTTCACCCTTTTCATTCAATATTTCACCATATCTAACTATTTGTTCCTTTTTGTATATTATAAAATAAGAAAATGCTTCAATAGTCGATAACCAGACTGGAATTTTCTAATAACATTGTCTTTTAATCTTCTCCCAGTTTAACCACAGAGACTCCCGTATATAATGTCTTCTAAAGTACCCCTGTGTTTTAGTTCCTTTATACCATAAAAAAGCATGCCACCCCAACAACAGGTCATGTCCTTCTAATGTCAACAATCTAGTATTTCTTAATGTTATCCATTCCTTAACCCACATCAGATTTGTAGCTTGGTAATACAACTCCCAATTAGGCAAACCAAATCCTCCTCTTTTTCTAGTATCTTGCAAAAGTTTTAACTTTATTCTCGCTTTCTTACCTTGCCATATATATTTCAACACAATTTTATTTAAATCTTCAAAGTAGTCTTTTCCAAGCCGAATTGGAATTCTTTGAAACAAATATAAAATTCTGGGTAATATATTCATCTTGATTGTTGATATTCTCCCTATTAATAACCCATTTCGCCAGATCTAGCGCTATCTGCTGTTTAAGTTTGATATAATTATTCTCTTTTAATGTACTATATCTTGCTGTCAAATATATCCCCAAGTACTTGATCTTATTCGTGACCTGAATTTTCAATGTCTGCCAGTTCTTCCTTTTGTCTTAATAGCATATTCTTTGTCAAGATCTTTGTCTTATCTTTATTTATTTTCAAACCAACCACCTTTCCATATGTCTTTATCTTTTCTATCCATTTTGATGCTGTTTCTAGAGGGTCTTCTAAGATGAAAACCAGATCATCTGCAAATGCCTGCAGCTTAAATTTTTCCTTTTTGATTTTCATTCCTTTTATATTTTCATCTCTAATATTTCTATTTAGCACTTCCAAAGTTAACACAAACAACAAAGGTAATAGTGGGCATCCTTGTCTTGTTCCTTTTCTTATATTGATAGAGTCTGTCAGTTCTCCCTCTATCATTACCTTTGCCGTTTATTTATAGTATATAGCTTCTATTGCTTGAATAAATTTTCTAGCAAAGCCCATCTGTTCCAACAGTAATAACATGAATCGCCAATTCACATTATCAAATGCCTTTTGTGCATCTAGAAATATCATAGCCATTTGTTTTTCAGGATGTGCCTCGTAGTATTCCAAAGTATCCAAGATTACCCTCATATTGTCTTTAATTTGTCTCTTTGGCAGAAATCCATTTTGATCAGGATGAATACAATTATTTAGATATTTTTTAAGTCTTTCTGCCAATATTGAAGCAAAGATTTTATAATCTGCATTTAGTAGAGAAATAGGTCTATAGTTCTTAATTTGTAATGGATCGGCCTCCTCTTTTGGAATAAGTGTAATATAGGCTTCTGACCATGATTTAGGTATCTTCTTCTTTAACATAACTTCATTCATAACTTCTAGCAATGGAAGATTCAGCGATTCTTGTAATGTTTTGTAAAATTCTGCCGGAAGTCCATCTGGGCCTGGTGCCTTTCCATTATTTTGCTTCTTGAGTGCTTCAGTTAACTCCATCATCGTTATGTTGCTTTCTAACATTGTTTCAGTTTCTTTAGGTATCTGAAGTAAATTAGCATTCTGTAAGTACTGTTTAACTCTTTCCTCATCAATATTCTTTTGCATATATAATTTCCCACAGAAGTCTCAAATGATTTCCTTCTTCTCTTTACTACCATAGCAAACTTGGCCTTGGTCATCTATTAATATTTTTCTTGATTCTTTCTCCTTTCTCAATTTGTATGCTAACCTTCTACCTGGTTTGTTTCTGTCTTCAAAGTAGTTCTGTTTAGCACCTCTAATTTTCTGTGCTAATTCTTCTTTTTCTATTTGACCCATTTTATGTTTAACTATATCCATTTTTAGCTTGATGTCCTTTTTCTGTGGCATTTTCTGTAGCTCTTTTTCAAGTCTTTTATACTCATCCTCTAAGGCCTTAGAGGCTAATCTTTTCATAGTATTCCTTTTGTATAGTCTATTATCAAGCCTCTAACATATGCCTTCATTGTATCCCATACATTCTGAATTGATGTATCTTCTTTTTTGTTTTCTCTAAAGAAAAAAACCAATTCTTTCTCCATCCACTGTGTGAAGTCTTTTTCCTTTAAAATAGTATTATTTAACATCCATCTAGATCTTCTTTTTTGTCCTTTCCATTTAATTGTCATTGGATTGTGATCTGCCCAAGTACTTGTTTCAATATTTATTTCTTGAATATTAGTTATTAATTCTGTTGACATCCATATCATATCTATTCTGGACCATGATAAGTGTCTATTTGAATAGAAGGTGTATTGTTTAGTTTTAGCATTTCTTTCTCTCCATGTATCTTTTAAGTTTATTTCATCTACCATTTTAAAAAAAAGGTTTAGGGAGAGTCTTTCTGTTTTGCTTTATTGTTTTCTATGCTGTATAGTCCAATTTATTGTCTACAATTCCATTAAAATCTCCCATCATAACTATATTAGCATAGTCCAATTATTTTCATATGTAATTTTTTGTAGAATTCTTCTTGATTGTCATTCGGGGCATAGATTGCAATAAGGAGTGTTTTCGTATTGTTGTCTATTATTTCCACCATTAATATTCTTCTGTCGTCATCAGTATAAATCAATTTCGCTGAGATGGTCTCTTTAATATATAAAACCACTCCTCTTTTCTTACATTGTGTCAAGGAAGTGAATATTTTCCCTAATTTTGGCTATATCAACAATTGTTCATATTGTTTTTTAATATGTACTTCTTGTAGACAAATTATATCAAATTTTAATTTCTCTAATTCATGAAAGGTTTTCCTTCTTTTAACGGCTGAGTTAAGTCCATTTATATTAATTGTAATCAGTTTTTTCTCTTCCATGGTTATATTTTGTAGTTAAGTTCAGCAGCTCTCGTAGATCTTAGTTCACGTTGTTCTTTGGCTTCCACATTTCCACCTACTGCACCTTCTTCTTTTTCAATTGCCATTTGGCAGTCCTCTTGGAATTCAGTTAGTGAGATCTCTTTTTCTGCCTCTTCCTCTTTCCCTCCAAAAAATTCTGTATAAAATAATTACGCTTTCTCAATTGAGTCAATTCTATGTTTCTGTTCTTGCCATGTGAACATTAAACCTTCTGGAATCAGTCATCTACAATTCACCTCTTTTTAAAGTAGCATTTTAGTCAGGAATCGGTATTCTCTTCTCATCTCTCACTCTTCTGGGTATTTCTTTCAAGACCACAATCTCCTTGTCTTTATATTTCAATGTTTTCTCTTTTGCCACTTGCAATATTTGCATTTTAATGGCTTTCTTTGTAAATCTAATGTCAACTTCTCTTGGTAAGGTATTTCTCATCGCATATCTTGTGAAAACTCGATAAACCTCATCTATTCCATCCATCATCTTCTCTTGAGTTATTTCCAAAGCTTCAGCCAGTATTTCTATCATTATCTCAGCTAAGTTTTGTCCTTTTTCTTCCTCTACATTTTGGAATCTAAGATAGAATTCTGATCTATCCATCTTCCATCTCAACATACCACTTTTATCTTGTTCAACCACCGTTAATCTATTATCAATATCTCCAATCTTCTTGTCTCTTTGTTTATCTTCTTCAATTTTTTGGAATCTCTCATCATACTTCAACATCATTTGTTGGATGTTCTCCACTTTTTCATCAGTTTCCCCTGTTCTTTGTTCAATGTTCTCTGTTCTCTGTTCAATGTTCTCTATTCTCTTTTCAATATTCTCTGATCTTGCTTGAATATTTTGAATTCCTTGCATAATCATCTGCAGAGTCACCTTTTCTTGTTCTTTTTCTTGCTTTAACATTGTCTGTATTGAACGTTGTCCTCCAGATGGTGGAGAGGAAGAAGTAGGAGTTGAAGAACCAGGAGCTGTAAATTTCCTACTCATTTTAAGCAATTCAAAATCATCAGGTTCTTCTAAATCTTAATCCAATTGTGAAGTAACCAATTATAGTTCAAAATAAAAATAGTAGAAAAAAGAAGCCCAATAATAATGATTTAAAAAAAGAAAAAAAGGGGGAGACAAAATTTCTTCAGGTTCTTGTATACCTTAATCCAATTAGTAGTTAGATGAAGAAAAAAGCTTGAAAAAAAAGAAAAAAGGAAAAGGAAAAATTCTTCAGGTTCTTCAACACCTTAATCCAACTGAAAGGTCTCAAATAGAAAAGAGTGCATAAGAATAAACCAGAAAAGTAGATGAAAAAAACAAAAATACCAGGAAAGGAAAAAAAGGCCATTCCCTTAAAAAAAAACATTAATACTAAAGCTTTCTCTTTAAAATAAAAAGTAAATGTAGAGATTGGACTTCCAAAGAAAAAAAGAAAAACAAAGACAAGCTCCAACAGAGCCAGAAACCCAAATAGTTATTACAAGCAAAAAAAAAAAAGATAAAATGAAATACAATAAAGCTGGTGAGGAGGGATAGCACAACTTAGAAAAAGTAAAAAGAGCACACTGCACTTTGTTTAATTATCCAAGGCTCTTATTATAGCTCTCTTCTCCAAAAACTTATCACCTTTTTTCCCCCTAGGTTTCAACACCAGACTCCAGCTGTTGATAGAAACCCAGAAGAGCACCTGCAATAATACTCTCCCATGCTCCTCCCTCTATCTTATCAAATAGCAATGTCCTTGAAAAAGAGTCTCAGTTCTTTCTTTCTCAGCTTTGTCTGGTCACAGGGAAATAGAATATTTTCAAGCCTCTAGTTGGCAGTTTCTTTGCTCTCATTTTCCCCCTCCTTTTCCAAGCAAGATATAATAAGAATTAATAAAAAAAAGAAAAAGATATTTTTTAAAAAAGAAATAACTAAAAGGGAGCCTCTAGCCTAAAATATTACAAAATCAAAAAGGAGAAAAAAAATAGATGTAAAAGAGAAAACCAGTCCAGTTTCAAAATATAAGATCGTGTATAGAAAATCCAGCAATGAGAAAAAAACATTACTTTGACATTCCTGTTTAAAATCGCCACTTAATCACTTCTGTCAAAACTTTTACAAATTCTTTCTTTTCCTTAGGGTGTCCTTTCAGATCTTAGAATAGAGAAAAAGTTCTCACCAAACCGGCACACTCTCTCTTTCTGTTCTCTTCCATTTCAGAGCTGTCCCAACTTCAGTAGCTTTAATGGCTGCCTCTTTGCCGCTGGCAAGAAGAGCTTCTCCTGGATCTACCAGGGACTTTGCGGTATCCCTGGGATCGACAGGATGCGCTCTTCACTTTCACTGTCTCTTCGGGACGGTTTAGATCCGATAGGACCGTCCAGGAACAAAGATATTGGCAGCGATCTCAGACCTACAAGATCGCATGCCGTATCATCGTGACGCCAGCTCCGCCCTCCCATTAAAAGCTTCTAATGAAATAGCTGCTTACTGTATCTTTTTTCAGTGGGCAGGACTTCATTTATAATTGCTTCCTTGATTCTCTGGTGAATTGAAAGCAATCTGCAGGGGCAAGTATAAGCAGCCATATCAGCGTAAGCAATGTTTAACAGTTCATCTCATGATCTTTCTACCATTTTTATTTTCTTGCTGGGATCTAGGAGTTGGATAATTTGATCCAGGATATGGACAGTGATGAAAACAAGGTGAGTAAAACAAAAGAATGCTTTTTCCTGGATATGAAGTAATTTTTGGAAATTCTTATTTATGTATATGGTGTATTTGCTCATTCGTTCTTGTAGATACAATCTTTTATCTACTCCTATTATTCTAAGACTATCATATTCAACAAGTGTGTGAATGTGGTTACTGATAATTCTGTAGTAACATTGAACATGATGTTCATAGTGATGCATTCTGCTTAAACATTAATAGAAAGCTACTTTGAAATGTGCTGTTCCCATGCATTTCCAGAATATATAAAGGGAAGCAAATATGTATCTCTGCCCTATCTGAATTTCAGATCTTGATTCATTAAGTGGAAGCATACTTGTAAGGTAACATACTACCTTACAATTTAATGACAGTGAGCATGGATATTGATAAATCAAAGTGTGCAGTTTTTCTGACCTAGGTTTCCTTAGAAAGCATAAAACACAATCTTAATCCTGACAAAACCTCTTATTTCCACAGCTGTGAATTACGTTCATTCACAGCCAGCCAGGCTTCACACACAGTCTGTCAGGGATATTTTATAAACACCCACCTTATCATACTTGGAATGCGGCCAGAGAACTAATTGCCAGACATAGGGCAAGGCCAAACTTGACACAGAATCAAACAGCAATTTTCAAAGCTTGAACCAACCAAACAAACTAATCACGTCCCATTCACTCCTCTTTTATGTCCTATGGGAAGGGCCAATCATCTCTGAGGTGTGGCCTTACTCCTGAGTTGGCCCTGCTTTCTCAATTGTTCTTGTCTTCTGCTAGCTCTGTGCATGTGCAGGCTGGGAACCGGTTCCATAAGCTCCCCCGCATCACTGCTGTCCAAACCCGAAGGCAGCTGCTGACTGCCAGCCTGTCATGACCCCTGATACAGCACCCTCCTCCGGATCTTCCTCAGCCTCCAGACCCGGCCCAGATTTCTCCCCAACCTCCTCACTCCTGTCCAACTCTGCTGCCAGCTCCGTCAGCTGCCAGCAGGTCACAGCAGCAGTCACATGAAGACTTTCGTTATTCAGTCTGATATAATCTGAAATTGTACAATAGGAAAATCCAGAAGATCCATATCGCATTCTGAGTTGTTCAAGCAGTTTTTGAACATGCCATTTCCCCCACCTTTACCAACAGTGACAAGAATCTGACAAAGTTAAACCCAGGAAGCCCATCTAGAATTTGGGGCATAAATAACCTTATATGTATCATTTATGATAGACGAACGTTTTGTGCACTCTGGGCCATTTGTTGTTCCACACAATGATTCTCTCTTCTCTTGGAGAATAAACCCATTGTGTTTTCTAATTCAGTAAATTCCCATTGTAATGGACTATTATTCTCAGAAAAACTTACTACATTTGCTTGTTATAGAAGAAACTATGGAATAGGTATTACTTTTAAATTGTTTAATTTTTGTTCTTTTGTTGGGAAACATGATTATATAAGAAACATTTTTTTTAAATGTTCTAGGCAGAACTTATTTGTTTAGCATTGAGTTATTTTAACAAGCCTAGCCTGCAAATCTTTTGTAATACATTCCAGTGCCTGTTACACAAAGCAACTCTTATCATCATTCTACATGCATGCATTGTTTCAGACTTATATAGTCTCTGCTGCCGTGCAGAAAACAAGCATCTTTTGGCAGTAATCCCAATAAGAAAGTCTGTGTGCAACAGGGCTTACTGATATTCACTTCCCGATGCAGTCTTCTTTATATCAAACCTCTTGGTCTCCTACAGACTCATCGTTTAGGTTAAAGTCTGTATCAGAAGCTATATTAGGAAGTGAAGGAAAACCGGTGCAACCCAAGGGCAATAAATACCCTTCTTATAGAATTTCAAATCACATTATTTTTCTTTCTGTTTCAGATTCAGGCATATTTGAAATGCCATAAACTACGTTCTGCCTATCTTATCTCGGTAAAACAAGAAAACATAAGAGCTGTGCAGTTGGTTCAACACATACGGCAAATGGCAGAGGACAGTGGGGATGATGTAGTGCAGGCCATCTGCACCCAGTGGCTTTCGGTACATCACACTAAGCCGAAAAGCTGGCTTACCCAAAATTCCAAGAAATGATTCCCAGAAATTTGTTGGGTCATTGTTTCTAGAAAGGGAAAATATTACATTGTACTAGATTCAACTATGGCTGCAAACTGGAAAGAAGCTTTATTGAATGCCTTTTATTCAAAGGGAAAGGATCAACTTCCTCAAAGTGCCAGTCATGATGCAGTGACAACCAACTACCTCGATTTCAGGGTGTTTATTCTTTACATACTTCGTATTTTCACTGCTGCTTCAGCTGCGTTTTACTTGATGATCATGGAGATAGCTCTCCTTTAGGCACTGTTTTTATGAATGCAAATCCCACATCAACAAGAGTTTATATCTGCTTGTGATCCCCGACACTGCAGAGCTACAGCCAAATCAATAAAGAACCAAGTCGCATTTTGAGATGGGTACAGTGCTCTATTGATTTTCATAGGAAGAAGCTGTCATTGAATTCTGTGCATAAGAGCTAACAGGTCTGTAAGCCTACACCTGTTCCTGTCTGAGGCCAGAAAATAACCAGTTAACACAGAAAATGGAGGAAGAAATGACGAAGGTTGAATAGTAGTTCCCACTTGGAACCTCTACCCATATTTGTCACCTTTCCTTGAAACAGTCTGAAGTTCCCATTGTCCTTTCAGTGACATGATATAGAAAACAATGAGACCACAGCTTGCTCTACAGAAGAGAATATGGCTGTAATTGAGAACAAGTTTTTAACTTGAAAAATTCAAACTGTTATCAAAATGGCATTAGTTTTAAGAAATTATTCAGAATGGTTTAATCTGAGTTTTTTTTAAAAAAATTATTAGATGAACATCATCCTTTCCCACTAATTTTAGCAAATGATCTAAGCTACTCTTCCAGGGAAACAGCCACAGCTCACAGCCACAAGAATAGTAATCCTTAGTTCACTGGATTTGGCAGCCAGAAATAACCTTGAGGTTAAGTAACTTGGGAGGGCTATATCTAGCTTCCATCTTTTCATACCTTTGGGGTCTTGGAAGTTATCCTATTAAGAATCTAAGAGTTATAAAATCTGCTTTTGCTGTCTTATCAAGCTCAACTGCCATGAGTCCCAGGAGATAGTCTGATTGGGCTTTGTGTGACTCTGATTACTTCTTCTACCTTAAGAAAAGAACAAGATTCATTATTTGCTGTGTGCTAAGCTGTGCTGCCTATTGAGTTTAGTACGCAACATGCCTTGTCCTTTCATCTCCAAATTCTTCTCATCAATACCTTCCAAAGGGAAGAAAGGAAAGACTTGTGTGGAAGAGACAATTGAGACGAATGTTGGGTCCACTCTTTGCACTGCATTTTATGCACTTTATATTGTTACTTGGATTCTTTAGGATTTTTAAAGGATCCCCTTCTCACCAGCAAAACTGTCCTGTGAACTATCCTGTACTAAACTGTAACGGAGGAATTCTAAACTTCCAATGAACAAAAGTGTTAAACTCTCATTGAGAAATAAAAGAATTTGGACAATTTACTGTTTAATCACTTAATATCGTTCCTTGTTAAATATGTAGCTGCAAAATAATTCAACAAATGAAAGAAACTAAGACAATAAACCCATGCTGTAAACATCTAAAAATTTAAAAAAAAGATAATTGATGTAATTTTTTAGCCTGGCATGTTTTCATGGCATACTGAATCACAAATGAGCCAGCAACCTTTTAGCCCAGCATATTGTGCAAAACCACATCAAACAATTCATAATTCACACTGCCAGAAAACCCAGAAAAACTAAGGAGTTATTATTTTTTGTAGGAGGAATCAGGAGACCTTCAGCATGGAGTAGATAGTTCCATACACTAAACAGTTGCTTGAGCTCTATTTTAATGGAAACGCTGAGATTAATGTTTTAATTAAAAATGAACATAACCAATCAACTCGATCTGTGAACGTTCCATGAAAGCAACACTTTCCCAGAGTCTTACATACAAAATACGGGATTTAGGTGTAGCTGGTCTTTGCAGGTCAATTCCACTCGACACCAAGGAGTTCACAACTAACATTCCAAAGCTTCTTTGCTGTTTCATCATTAAGTCCTTGAGATGATATATTTGCTGGTTTACAATCACTGTTATGTAAAGGAAGAAAGCATATTAGCAATGCTGCATTGTATTAATTATTATAATTAATTATACTTTAATGTAATCATATTAAATAGTTATATAATTATAATTAATATGTTCAGCCTTAGCCAAAAAAAAAGCAAACTAAAGCACACTAATTGTAAGAGAGGCAATTAAAACATACCTGAACAATGGACTCCTAATACAAGATACCAGCATTCTTTCCCTTTTGTAACAGGATTTGTGCTATATAAATATATCAGCAGCATGCTCAACTAGAAAAAGATTCATTCTGATCTTTTTATAAACTAGTGCATTCCAGAAGTTCTGCTGAACCCCTTTGGAGCGGCTGCAGTTCAGCCAAAATAAAGCCCAGAGGATCACAGGTAGTCCTCAGCTTACAAGTACAATCGAGCTGAAAATTTCCATTGCTAAGCAAGGAATGAGTTAAATGAGTTTTGCCCCATTTTACGACCTTTCTTACTAAATTTGGTAAGTGAATTGCTGTCATCCTTTTAATATCATGGTTGTTAAATGAATCTGGCTTCCCCATTAGCTTTTCTTGTCAGGTCTCAAACTGCGATCACATGACACCAGGATACTACTAACAAGCCAGTTGCCAAGCATCTGAATTTGGATCCCGTGGCCATGGGGGGCTGCAATGGTTGTAAGTCTGAAAAACAGCAGGAAGTCACTTTTTTTCAGTGCCCTTATAACTTTAAATGGTCACTAAACCAGGGATCGCCAACCTTTTGGACTTCAGGGACCACCAAACTCATAATTTTAAATCCCAGGGACCACTAACTGGTTCTGTGGGCGTGGCCTAATTTGTGGGTGTGGCTTGGTGGTCATGTGACTGGCTGGGCATGGCTTGTATGTAAATATTATAAATATTTATATAAATATTGAATTTTTTATAAAAAAGAAACTTTTACCCAAAATCAGGCAAAGCAGGCAGGCAGAATGAGTTGCTCACAGAATCATTCAGTGATTTATCTATCTGCCATCGGCTAGCTCAGTCTGTCACATAAAATTTGCTTGCCGTGAATCTGCACTGAATAATAGAACCTTCAGTCATAAGGGAAGTTGGGCTGTGCTTAAAAGCAGAGCCGAAGATCGAAAGACTAGCTGGGAAGCAAGAAATCCAACCATTTCCTGCTTCCTAGCTAATTAATCTCCCGGCACAACAGAACACCTGATGGTCGGAAAAAGGAAAAATAGCAATTTAGTAGGCAAGTTTGCCAGGTAAGGAGTGAGTGGGCAGAGAGGGTTCGCGCGGGCCATGTGGGCGGCACAGCCTTGTGTTTCTACGCAGCCTGGATTAATTGCTTTGAGGGGGTGTTCTGGGGGTGAGATTTCTGTGGCCCACCAACATTTTCTCACGGCCCACCAGTGGGCCACAACCCACTGGTTCGCAACCACTGCACTAAACAAATGGTTATTACTGGAGGACTACATATATTGAATTTTATAAGGCAAATTCAACAAGACTTAGTTATTAGTTGAGGACTACCAATATTGAATTTTATAAGGCAAATTCAGCAAGACTTGAAAGCCAATTTGGTGTAGTGGTTAAAAGTACCAGGTTGGAGCCTGGCAGGCCGTGAATTCTAGTTCTGCTTTAGGCCCAAAGCCAGCTGAGTGACTTTCATTCTCTTCAGCCCTAGGAAGAAGGCAATGGCAAACTACTTCTGAAAATCTTGCCAAGAAAAATGCAGGACTTCTCCAGGCAATTGCCAGGAGTTAAGACTGTGCCCCCTCTCCCTACACACCATACCAACAAGGCCCTCTCCCCACAGCATTCTTCTACAGTTCCCCTCATTTTTACTCCTTTCCCTGTGTCCTCTTAGCCACTCCCACTGCCTTGGCTTTCACCTACTCTTCTACTTACCCAGAACAACCATATTTCATTCTGTATCCAGAGCAACGCTGTTTGCTCATGTTATGAACTTAAATACATGTTTCAGGAATGGACCACCTGTAAAATAACTGTTCTGTGGAAACCCAAAATGTACGCCTAGAATCTTTTGCACATTCCTTGTACAAAGCTGTCATTGGTAAGTTTTAATGCATTAAAAAAAACAATTTAGACTACTTTTACACAACTATCCTGGCAGATTTTAGAAGCTACTTAACATACTACTAAGATTCTTCACTCATTCAGAATACATAGCTCAAAGAAACACATACTCAACTGGTGTGGCTGCTATGAGCGCATCACATAAATAACTATGGATCTTTATCCTTAGCACTAGCTAAGGGAGTCATTAAGGCTAATGTCACCATGAATCTTTATGCAGTAGGACTGGATTCAGATTTCTAATCCTTTAAAGCAGGGGTCTCAAACACAATTTACCTGGGGGCCGCTGGAGGCAGAGTCTGGGTGAGGCTGGGCCGCATAATATTATACTTTATATTATACTTTATATTTATATTATACACTAATATTATACTTTCATATCACAGTGGGGGCCACAGGATATCGTCCTGCGGGCCGCAATTGGCCTGCGGGCCGCGAGAATGAGACCTCTGCTTTAAAGCAGTAGCTTTTAACTCTCTTCATCTCATGGCACACGTCTCAAAGGCAGGACTTTCAGGCTGCAAAACTGGAAATCCCTGACAATACAAGTTGCTGGGACTCAGGAAAAGAAACTGAGGCAATGTGTCTCCTGGCAATGTCATAGGGGTGGGATTCTGCTGTGCATCTGTGTAGCACTTTTCCTGTCATGTAGCTTGGCTCACATGCATACCTTTATGGCACAGTGGCTGAAAACTGCTTGAAAGAGACTAGTAGTATCAACTGGTGCTGTTAGGTGAGAATCAGCAGACGAGATTCATTCTTTCTGAATGACTTCTATTTATTAGAGGTACAAGAACTCTTAACCCATCAGAAACTCATTACTAAGGATTTGCTAAGTCCCATGTTTGCACTTAGCCTATGGGAGAGCCTCACTGATGCTTCAAAATAATACCAATAGCAAAAATAACTCCTGCTTGTATCCTGGTTTATTTTGAGGTGGCTATCCAAAGCTTCTTTCCCCATTCCAAGGCTTATACGGTGACGAGGTGGTTATAGCAAAACCAAAAAAAAAGGTTTTCCCCTAAGTTTGGACTCAAAGCTTTGTTCTCTCTCCCCACATCCCAATGCCAGTCATCCCAGATCAACCCACCTGAAATATTTTCCACTGACTGTCTCCAGCTCCTCCGTCACTGCACAATATATGCTGGTCTGAGCTCCTTGCCAAGGTGTCTTCAAGAAGATAGCAAATATGTTCGCAAAAACTTTTAGACTAAAGGAGTGGCGAGTAAGTTCAGACAAAACTGAACCTGGATGCAGGGCATTCACAGTGACGCCAGTACCTGCAGGAGACAAACCAGGCATGTATTCAAAAATATACTGATAATGGGATCAGCCTGTACAAAAGCAAAGAGAACTTTGTTTGAATTACAAAACGGAAAGATGATGCCAGTGTAAACTTAAAAGTGTCAATGGAAGAGAATATATGTAGGTCAAGGTTAAACTGTTGAGTCCTTGGTGCCATACTTTTAATTGTATGTATGGGACTAGTATAATTTATACATGCTATAATATTATGGCCTCTGTTATGGGTCCTGAGAGTGGTGAGTCCCCTTTGATTTTGTTTGTTTATTTGTCCATTAAATTGAAAGTAGATAATGAGGCAGAGGTTGATAAAGTCTTTAATTCTGGGTATTTCGATCTTAGTGTATTTGGCTAGAACAGAATACTCCTCTCCAGCATCCAATACCCAGATAAGCAGAGATTAATACCAAGCAAACAATGAAGCAGAAAATAATGCAATAATTAAAGATTTACCAAGGAGAAAAATCACATTTCTACCCCAAACTGGAAGAGCTAACTACTATATATGAACAGGGAACAACCCCACATTCACTCACACTGGAGATGTTACTTTGGTGGGTACTGAAATGATTGCAAGCATATACTCAAGTTCAGAAAACACCAAGGCCTCCACAAATTAAAGAGTTTATGTCCCATATGTCCACATAAAATGCATGCATGATAAAACTAAGATCAAATAAGTCGTATTTATAGTCCATTCAATGGCAGTTGGACTAAAGGTGACCATGGCTTCCTTTGGGTGCAAACAATCATAACTATGGTAAAAGCCTAAATATCTCTCTAATTAGTTTATTTCTTATTACTTAGAAAAAAAGTCGCACAGCAATCAGTACAGGTAGTGCTTGACCTATGACCACAGTGGAAGTCAACATTTCTACTGCTAAGCAAGACAGTTATTGTGCCCCATTTTATGACCTTTTTGCCAATTGTTAAGTGAATCATGGCAGTTGTGGGCTGAAGTGTGCAGTTGTTAAGTGAACCCGGCTTCCTCCATTTGCTTTGCTTGTTGGAAGCCAGCTGGGAAGGTTACAAATGGTGATCACGTGACCCTGGGACACTGCAACTGCATGTCAGTTGTCAAATGCCCGAATTCTAAACACGTGACCATGGGGATGCTGCAACATTTCTTAAGTATGAAAACCAGTCATAAATCACTTTTTAGGTGCTGTTGTAACTTTGAACTGTCACTAAATGAATGATTGTTACTCAGGGACTACCTGTATGTATGCATAGAACAGAAACACCAGGGCAGGGGCGGGATGCTACCAGTTCTGTCTAGTTCCATACAGCCGGTAGCTCTGAAGAGCAGCAGATACCAAACTGGTTCTGTGTTTGCTGCTGTTTGGCCCACCTGCCCGCTCGGGCTCTTACCTGTCCTTTAGTTCCTGCTTTTTCAACCTCAGATGCTTTGTGAAGCACAGCTGAAGTTGAAAAAGCAGGGAAAAATAGGCTTTTCAAACGCTGCGCACTTGCACACAATGCTTATTAGCTGTCCAGGGAGCACAGCCCAAGGTTGTTTTACACGCAGGCCGGTTGAATTCCACCCCTTCACCACGGCTTTTGCAAGTTGTTCCAGCACTCTCGGTCTTTGCTTTTTGAGATAACATTTCTGCCAAGCTTAATCCGGGCCAATTTTGACATTCTATTTTAAATATTGGGTAGCAACAACTAGAATTTTTTTTAAAGAGATCTTACTTCAAAGATATTAGAACTTCTCCCATCCCAGTACTCCAATTTTTCCAGTAGTTTTTGCATCTAAATAATATTGCTGACTAAAAACACTGCAAACTTTCAGCTCACCTTGAAGACGTCTAGCCAATTCCCGAGAAAAAAGAACATTGGCCAGCTTGCTATGACAGTATGCCAAGCCTCGAAAGTAGAACTTTTCACCCTGGAGATTCTGGAAGTGAATCCTCCCCATATGATGAGCCAGCGAAGACACATTTACAATACGAGCTGGTGCACTTTGTTTCAGGCGTTCTATTAGCAGGAACGTTAAGAGAAAGTGGCCTAACAGGAAAGATTATGAACAATAATTTGATTTTGCGATTGCTTTGTTAGACCTGTTCACATTCGTTTTTATTAAACATGCGGGTTACAAGGATTTAACTTATACCTATCCCAACATATCACACTACTAAATATCTGCAAGTGTATTAGAAAAACACTGCTGCTTAAGGGAAAAAAATGAAATTTAAAAGAAAATTACAACATTGCATAATTTTAAAAAAATCAGTGATTCGTAACACTGTTTCTCTCACTTCTTGTTAGTGTTCAACGATATATAAGCTATCATATGTTTGTAAAATTTGACAAAAATAAAGCAAAAATGTGTGTGTGGGGGGGGTCAATTTTCAAGACATGACTGATAATTTATAAACTAAGTAGTTGTCCTTAAGGACTTAATCCATTTTTTTAAAAAAAAATTCATTCCCTTTCAGATATTCTGAATATTTGTATATCTTTCAACTCAGTAGTTCATGTAGGTTCTAAAATCATCATCCTGATAGATATGAAAATGTAGATTCAGTAACTGGCTGTTGAACTCACATTTAAAGATTTTCGAGCATTAACTTGACATTTTGGATCCTAACATAACATTTCTGTACAATTTAGATCTCGACTTTGAGTTGGCCATTCCAAAGAAGTGAATGTGTTCTTCTTTCATACCCTTTTAAACCTGTGCCTATATTTGCAATTACTGCTTTGCAATTGCTGTGTAACCTGCCTACGCTTCAGCTGATGGACAAATGGTCTGATATCCTCATAGCTTTCTCCAATAGTGACAAGTCACCCAAATCTGGGATAGGAAAGCATCTATCCACCCTCCCCCATGCTTGACAGTTGGTATGAAGTCTTTATTGTGGATTCAGCATTTGTTCTGGTATACCAGATATTCTACATGTCACGTGTTCCACTCTTGACGTATAGAACAAATGTTCAGATATCTGGAAGGTTATTCAGGTGATTTTTGAGATAACCATTATTGTTCTTCCCAGTGACCCATGACTTTTACCTGTCTACTCTGTCAGGAATCCCATTTCTGCTCAGAGCCTTTCTGATGAAGGAATTATGAGCACTGACTTCAGCCAAAGCAAGTGATGCCTTCTAGCATTTTTTGTGACTTCTTGGATGACTATACTGTGCTCTTGAAATAACTTTGACATGAAAATGTCCTCCATGCAAAGGGTTTTTATTGTTCCAAATATTCATGGTTTCCCCAAATCTTCTCCATTTCAAGAGTCCTGCTAGACTAACGGAACCCTCCACATTTAGAAATGAATTTGTAAGCTTTGCCAGGCAGATAGACATCATGGTTTTTTTTTAACAGAGACCTTTTGAGCAGGATACATTATGCCTTTAAGAATCTCTATGGTGAGAACTTTCCTGTGATTTATTTAATTCAATTTATATGGTTGCTGATCTCACAATGGTGACTCTGAGTGGGAAATAATAGTTTAAAACACAACCAATAATGAAAATAAAATGGATAATTGGAAGCCAAGGTAAACAAAAACCAATCAAATCATGATTAACATAACCATCTCATGGACTGATGAGGAAAGCCAAAGTTTGTGAGTTTTATAAAAGGCAGGACTCAGCCCCAATCAACAGAGCCTTCCTACAAATGAACTGAGATTTAAGGTTGATCACTTTTTCAGACTAGCAAACTGCACATTGGATCATTCTGTTTATGAAATAAATGAATCGAATAAGAAAAGCCAGAAATACTTTTTTGCTCACTTTCTCATATCAATTAAGAAGCATGTGAAACTCCAACAACATTCAACATTAAAAAAGCAAGAATTCAGAAAATCTGAAATAAGTGATTTTCTTTCATAGCACTGTTTAAAATATGTAGAACTGCTCTTGCTAATTTTGTGTTCTACATCTTGGTTGAGTTCAAATATATAACACATAGATAATACCAGGAATATAGGATATACTGGGACATTTTAAAAAAATCAGGAAAAGGCAATGGCAAATCATTTGCATATTGCTGCCAAAAAATATATTTTTATTTATTTTGTCAAGCGATTATAAGGTAACAGGTGTAAGTATAAACATAGTTATGAATACATGAAATGGATACATATAAGAAAAATAAAAAGAAACAATAGGACAGGGACAGTAGGCACATTGGTGCACTTATGCCCATGAAATCCCACGAAGTCACCAGGTATCAAGAGCAACTTGGCTTTCCAAATTGGATGAGAATGTGTTATGATTCCCCCTTAATTGCAGGAAGGCAAAACGAAACAGGCAGTTCACAAACCAAAAAGCAGACCTTCCCAAAAGGACTGTGGAAGGGTTTCCAGTCCTCGGCAATAAATCCAAACTCTGTCCAGCAAACCTGACGGTTATAAATCCCAAAGCCTCAAAGAGTTCTCTCCGTGTGTTCACTCCCATAAATCACTTTGCTTCTGGCAAAGCTCGCCAGCCAAGCCGTTTCCTTATATCCACTGTGAGGGCGTGTTAATCTCCTTAATTAGTCACTGGCTCGAGGCCTCCTTCCTAATTGTGATTGACGCCTAAAGTTACGTCTATTAGGCACATCTAGCCAAGTTCTTTCCAAAGACTCCTCCCCACTAGAAAAGTCTCGCAAGTGTTCCTGGTTAGCTATTCCCAGCTGTTGCTCAGCCAGAGGAGAAGAATCAGAGGAGGTCGAAGGTCCTGACAGCTCTATTAAATCAGGTTCGTCCCTCCTAGTTACATCCATTTCTTCATCCTGACTACAATCCAAATCGCTCAACAGAGCCGGCTCATAATTTACTGCCATTTCCTCTTCGCTTGAGCTCACATCTGCCAACGGAACAGATTCCAACTTCGGAGTCACAACAAGAATGTATTACTGATCTTTGGATTTTTAGAAAGTAAAGCTATCTGGTGCAACTGTGTTCTCAAAGTTGTTTCCATTTCCACTACCACCACCCCAAAAAATTACAAGCATAATAACTTTCTGATTATTGAAATCAACTAAGGACTATGCATGTTCAAATAGCTCCTTAACTTGATGAAGAATCCGAAGCATTAAAAAAAATTCACAGTGTGATCAAGAAAAACAGTCATCCCTGTGAGAATAATTATGATAATGTTGTTTTATCTCACCTTTCCCATGTTACCATTAATTAAAACAAATGAGCAGCAATAAATCTTATGTCAATCAGGGCTCACAGAGCCTTAAGGAAAATTTGTTACCTCAGTGTAATGCTCCTCTGTATAACAAGTACAATCTTCTGAAAGACCTCTGTCTGCAGAATTCAACCACTTCATAAAGATAAAACAAATATTGCAATGTAAGCTCAGTCCTTTACATATGGGGGTGCAACATTGCAATTTATATATAAAAGAGGAAGACCGAGCATTGCAACACTTGTTTTCTTTTTTATCCTCCCTGCATGCCTCCATATGCGAAAGCACACAAATCTTTCCAATCTTTACATGGGCCCAAACTCTAACTTCTCGTAGCACTTTAAGACAAAATTGGGAAAAAAAAGACTTAAATAGAACTTTCTAACAGAAAAACTGATCAAGGAGATCAAGTTAAGCAAGCTTACCAAGATGGTTGACTCCAAAATGTGTCTCAAAACCATCAGCTGTCTTTGAATAGGGGCACATCATAACCCCTGCGTTGTTGATGAGTATGTGGAGTTCTTTCTCCTCTGCAAGAAAAACAAAAGCCATGAAGGTCATATGAATAAAGAAGCCCAAAATAAAAATACTGGAACTGGAGTCATGGAAACATAGTCACACTTCAATTTCTTTCAGATTTTCCCATGAACAATCTGACAAGGTAAAATTTGGGCCTATCAGACTCTCTAAAATCACTCCAGAAAGCAGGACAGGAAGCAGCAAGCAGCTCCTCTTCTGTTTCACTCAGTACAGTACCTCCTTTAGGGTTACTTTAGCAATCCTACTAGTTAAAGTATTGTTATGCCACAGAGGTCTAAATTTAGAATTTTAGAAAATGTAAACATTTTAATGTTTTTTTAAAAACTGTTTATGTATTTAGAGTTGCTTTTATATTTCTGTTTTTACTGATTTGTAAGCCACCCAGAGTTGCTCTGGATAGCGAGATGGCAGTGTATATATATGCTGCCCATACATACATACATACATACATACATACATACATACATTAAATAAAAAGCATGTCTGAATTTCATCATGCCTACTGGATTTTTAAGACAAATAATCAGGTATCATTTTGCCCAACCTCTGAGAAAACAATGTTCCTAAGACATACCTTTCAAAAAATTACTGGCAAATTCTCTGATAGATTTGGTGTCTGCCAAGTCTAATCTTTTTGCTATAACCTCTTGGTTTCCTGTCTTGATCCGGATTTCGTGGGCTGCTATTTCTGCTTTTGCCATATTTCTGCAAGCAAGGATGACTTTGGCACCTGCAACCATTAAAATATTAAAAGTAACACAAGAAATTACATGCATGGAGGGTTACTAGTCAAATTATCATTTTGGCCAATTTTCCAGAAACAAATTTATTGCAAAAAATAAAGATAACAATACATGTAACCCTTCAAGAATATGGCTTTATGAAAAAAAAGAGAGACTGATGGTGAAATAATTATTTTAAAAAACCTTGGGACTTTCCCTGGCAGGCTGAAACCAAAATATAATTCAAAACTGTTGTTATAACTTGTGGAAAGAAAAAAATATTGGTTAAATGGAAAAAATTACCAAAAATCTTGGTTAGGAGCTGCCAAAAAAGCCAATGCAGTTCTGGGCTGTATCAACAGAGGGATAACATCACGGTCATGAGAATAAAGTAGAGTAGAATTAATAGAACAGAACAGGATATTCTTTATTGGCCAAGTGTGATTGGACACACAAAGAATTTGTCTCCAATGCTGCTTTATATTGCACCTGAGGGCTATACTTGGAATACTATGAGAAAGTCTAGTCACCATAATACAAAAAAAAAATGTTGAGATCCTAGAAAGTGTGCAGAGAAGAGCAACAAAAATGATAAAGGATCTGGAGGTAAGTTATATAATGAACAACTGAGGAAGTAAGATATATCTAGCCCAGTGGTCAGGGAACAGGGGTAAATTACCCCAAATGGGGTAAAAGTGAAAATCTGGGGGTAATGAGGAGGTTGCGCTGGCCAATGGCGGAACTATCGGCATAGCAGCAGTTATTAAAACACCCTTGAGGCAAATTTATCCCCTCCACCCCACCCTTGTTTCCTGGGTCGGAAATGACTCCAGGCTAGATTCTGCAAGAGCCGCGCCGCCCGTTTTTTAGGGGAAGGCGAGCTTCTGGCATAGGGCAGAGCATTTTGGGAAAAGGGACGCTTTCCCCCGCGCTGCGATGACCGCACGCTTTTCGCGCGCAGTTTGTGTCACCGTGGCTCCCAAATATCATCCTCCCTTCCCGCTTCCTCGCCCCCAGGCCCTGCCTGCCTGCCAACTAGCCAGCCAGCCCGGCTCCCTCCCCGAAGCCTCTCATCACTGCCAGGCACACAGGAAGCGAAGAGGCACCTGCAACGGCCGCCTTGGCCCCGAGAAAATTTCCAGAAGCCCTCGGGAAGCCTGGTGACATTTCATTCCCTGGAGCGAGCTATCCCGCCTTCTTCCCAGCCGCGGGGGCACCTCCTCCCGCCTCGACCTCCAAATTATGTGTCAGCAGCCTGAGGTGGCCGGGGAGGGGAGAGGCTGGGAGGGGTAACGTCTGCGTTTATAAATTTTTTGGGGGGTAAGAGGTAAAAAAGTTCCCTGACCCCTGATCTAGCCTAATAAAGAGAAGGATTAGGGGGCCATGGTAACTTCCTGTAGTTGAAGGGCTATCACAGAGAAAATGAGATTGATTTATTCTCCAAAGCACTACAGAGCAGGACAAATAGTAATGGATGGAAGCTTGTTAAAGAAAGATCTAACCTAGAAGTAAGGAGAAATGTTCTGACTGTGAGAACAATTAATCAATGGAATAGCTTAATTTCCGGAATTGTGGGTGTTCCTTCACTGAAGATTTCCAAAAATAGACTGGACAACCATTTGACCAAAATGGTACAAGGTCTCCTGTCTGGAGCAGGACTAGAAGACCTAGTCTATGTTGTAATTCCAAACATTTAATCATTCAAGATGAATTTCCTATTCCAAATTATAATCTCAGAGAAATGCTCGCCAGACTGGCAAACAACAATCAATAGACTTACATGAAGTAGGAAAAATAAGAGCAAGATTTAAGATTTTGCAAGACTCAAAACAAAGAGGTCTGCATTTCCTAACCTTAAATTATATAATTGAGGAAGCTACCTAAGAAAATCCCCATGAAGCAAATTACTAATTATAAAAAAATCTGGTTGCAATGGGGAAACTGGCAGGAAGATCACAACTCATTCACTTCCGCCTCCTGCATCCTACTCACCTGCATGTAGCCTCCCTTAAGTCACAGCAACCTGCACTAGGCTTCCCAAAACCTCTCTGACCTTCCCCAACTGTTGTGTAACCTGTGCTCAGTCTCCCAAGCTTTTCCTAAACTCACACACATCCTATACTCATCTGAAGAAGCTTCCTGATGAGACCCAAAAAGTCTTCAAAGAAAAACTAGAAGATCCAGTTACCTCTTGAAAAAGCACCTTTGGGACAATCATGACCTGGGTGACTGAGAATCTCCATAGACATCCTGTACTTAGTCTTCCAAAATGTCATCAGGTCTCCCTCGTGCCAAGCCTTCCCGGGTCTCCCCCTTTCCCCCAACTTCCTTACCATTTCTTACTTAATAACCCACGTATCTTGAGATTATGACTGCAACTGGAATACTGGGATTGTTGGTGCTAAGCGATGTGGTTGTAACATTGCTTAGCGATGGCAGCCCCAATTCCAATTACCATTGCCAACTCAAGCACTACCTGCAATCTCAAGAAAAAAGGAGGGAACCCAAGAAAGAAGACAGAATTTGGAGAAATTAGGATGCTTATATAACAGAGATGGAACAAATTAAAAATTGAATTCTAAAGTTGATGCAAACTTTCAAGATGCAAATAGAATATTGGGAAAGATATTGGGAAAAACCAAATACATTTACGATTACCAAGATACATAAGTCATATAACAGTAGAAATGCCACAACAAAAGAAACATCTTATGGCACATAATGGTTATCAAAAATAAAATCACAAAATTATTGGAACAAACATATTAAAACATTCACAAAGTTTTAAACATAAACTCTGAATTTAAACCATAAGATACTAATGAAAAACGAAAGATGAAATTACTTAAATGGTTACTGTTAATTACTTAACAGGCAAAGTGTGGTTGTGTAACGGTTCAGTTGGAAAAATAAATAGAAGATATGGGAGGGACATGTTACCCAGAGATTTTTAAATAATATTTTATGTTTTATTAGTAATTGTCTTCTACTTTGCTTTTTGTATCTTTATTCTTATTAAATTTGTTTAAATAACCTGTCAAGGCTTATGGAAATTTTTTTAATTAATTTTTTTATTTTATATTTTACAATAATTCCATTTCATTTCAACCGTGTATCGACTGGGTACATATATCTTGTGCTTACAATTATAATTAATACTTTTCTTACCAATATAACCATAATCACACTTTTTATTTATGGCTGGCGAGAAATGGTTTGTGCTCTGGCCATTGAGACAGAGTGAGGCTCCATGAGACAAGAGTGAGCTCCCGTCATTCGCTCCCTGGCTCCTGCCCACATCCAACAGTTTGAAAGTATGCAATATTGTGAATACACAAATGGGTACCATTTTGTTGGAAAAACCTAGCTGCCTTTGTGTATGCAGAGTGCGGAAGCCGGCACTGGACATGGGCAGATGCAAGACAATGCAACACGAAGCAAAGTGAGGCAAGACCGGCATAGGAACTTGGAAGAGCGCTGCTAATCATCTGGTGTAAGCTAGTTCATCCCTTGCAGTGCATCAAGAATAGGCACACAAGCGCCCAACAGAATGAACTAGCAATCTAGGCTGTCAGGATTGCATTGTGTCTAGCATGCGTAGCTTTCCCTGACATCGTATGCCATATGCTTCATACATACGTATATAAATATTACAAGCAGCCTCCTGGTATCAGATGTGGAAATGCTGAGATCTCTAACCAAAGATTTCTTCTTGGTGTACAGATAATACAATTCCAGATAAGTACAATCCACACCCCCATAATAAGTTCACTATTTGAATATAGAGGTTTTGATGCATTCGTTGGGAAGCACGGTGTAGTTATAACACAAAAAAATAAAGGCTAAGAAGAAAAGCAAAAACACACTCTACTTTTATTTACTCCATCTTCATGATTGGAGGTCAGCACTTATCTAGCTAGCTCAAGTTACAGTACCAATTCTAAATGGTAAACTGGTCCTCGGTTGTTCAACAATCACTGAAACTTACAGTGGTGCTGAAGGAGCTCCAGCCATCGCAGCATCCCATGGTTGTATGGTCACCATTTGTGACCTTCTTTAGTGGCATCCTACAAGTAAAATCAATGGGGAAACCAGCAGGAGGTCGCAAATGGCAACCACAATCCATCCTTGTTTAATGACAGTGTGGAATTCAGTGCCACTGGAACTACCCAAACTGCTGCCACTAAGCAATGCAGTTCCATGACGTCATGTTTTATAACTGCGTTGCTGAGAGAGAGAAATTCCAAGTCTCAATAGCTGTTCTTAAGCAAGAACTAACTACCTGCACTGAATTGCTGCAGTTCACTTGATGTCAAAATCAGCAGCAGGACAGTAATGGAAAAAAGTCTATTTCAAAAAAGGAGATACTATAGTGGAGAACTTTCTTGTGTTAATGTGATATGTTTACCCAAATCAGCTACAAATCTTAGCTGCAGTTTGTGTCTCAGTATATTGTCAAGCTGAGCTTCAGTTTATGATAGAAAGTACTGAGTGAACAAAAAAGTGGCTTAATTCTATCATGAGTTAAAGTGAGTCTATCATGAGCATTTCCTTGTATGCTAACAAGAAGTACAGTAACACAGGCTGGAATGGGACAGTCTGCAGATTTTGAGAAATTCCACTGTACATGTCAACAAAACCTTGATAAGCTGCTGCAGCCTTATTTAATCAGTGTAAGCACCATAGAGTGCTAGAGACAGGAAGAATCAGTCTTGATTGTAAGCATGAAGGTTGACTTGTGTTGGATAAGAATTTGCAGCTTATGCAGGATTACTGCCACTTTATATTACAATGTATTTAAAAAGAGATAATTTTTTCTCTAAATCTGAATCACCTAGAACTGTATTTCATTCTGCTGATGATGAACTTTGATTCTGCTGTGAAAGGCACAGTTCACTTCCTGACAATCTTCAATTCCTTTTATTACAATTTCTACCTCTCTGGAAGCTACCAGGCATAAGAGCCAATATGAATAACTTGCCTCTTCTTGCAAGGTCTCCAGCCGTTTCCTTCCCTATACCAGTGTTGGCTCCCGTGATGACTACAACTTTCCCATTCAGTTGTGCTGCAGACTTGCACACCCCTCCTCCAAAATACTTCCTATAAAATACAAAAAATCAATTGAATGGCTGAGGTTTTAAATTTCAGTCCCTTGTTGAAGTATTCACAATGCAATGCAGTTCAATTTGTCATAGTTAGCTTCTCATGCATTTAAAACACATAAACACACACGGGGGGGTATTCTGCACAAACAGGGAAAAAACCAGTTCACCAGAAATCGAGTGAGCGCTAATATAGGACATCGGTATTATATAGTTAAGCGATTTAAATATTTTTTTTTAATGCCAGTAGTTTTTTTTTCTTTTTGAAGTTGCACGGGCCACAGTTTTCCAGGCCACAAGACTTAGTCAAATCAATCCCACTACAAACCTGACATACGGCAGTAGCACAAATACTGAAAGAGGGACCAAGAGCAAGGCCAACAACACGGACCACAGGAATCCCAGCATCGTCACCCCTTATCTGGCCGCTTCGCTGCTTCTTCTCGCTCGGTTGAAAAAGAAGGCGCGGCTTCCCAAACAGAGCCCAGGCTGATAAAGGCGCGACTCTCGGAAGGGAGGCGCTGCGTGCTTTAAAGAGGCTGAATTTCCGGTGAGATGGCATCAGCCGCTGCAAGGTTGCGAGGCTGGATGGGATGCTCCTCCCCGCTCCCTTTCCAGTACAGAACGTGGAAGAATCTCATTATCTGAATGTAATAATGTGCCACCCAGGTTTCGGTTTGGGCAGGAACGGGCTTGCCTTACCTCTTGGCGTTGCGTGAGAAGGTTTAAGTTTGGAGCTGTAAGAGCCCGTTAGGTCCGCAAGCCGATCAGAGTGGAAGGTGTGATGCAAAAGACCGGAGCTTTCGGGTTTCGAGGATATGTAGCCTTTTCCTTTCTCTTGGGGGGAGAAGGGCGGCGGGGTGGGGGGAGTAAGTGCTATTCGCTTCATGCAATGTGAAATTCAGCATCTTTATGTGTCATCCAAGTCATAACAAGGATGGTATGCACAGTACTTTCTAGGCCAGCTGTGTGTTTTGTTTTCCCTCACGCTACACGCTACTTTCAGTTGATGGGATACGAGAACTGGTTTGCAAGAGAATCCGGAGTAAATCCATGGGAGGAGGGGACAAGTAATGTCAAAAAAAAAAAAGTCAAGATGGCTGCTGTGAATAAGTAACCAAAGCCCCACCTCTTTTTAATATGAATTCCTGGTGTAATACGGACAATGCTGCTCCCCTTCAAAAAGACCTCGACTACATATCAGAATGGTCAAACAAATGGCAACTTCAAATCTCAACAAATAAATGCTCTGTCTTACAAATTGGCAAAAAAACAACAACAGAAAATAAAATACAAGCTGAATAGTCAAGACCTTGTTGATGATCCAAACTGTCAAGGATCTTGGAGTACTCATCTCAAATGACCTAAGTGCTAGAGCCCACTGTAACTACATAGCCAAAAAGGCATTAATCCTGCATAGCTTTTTCTGCTGTAATATGACACTACTAACTACAGCATACAAAACATTTGCTAGACCACTACTTGAATACAGCTCATCAGTCTGGAACCCACATTACGTATCTGATATTAATACAGTTGAGAAAGTCCAGAAATATTTCACAAGAAGAGTTCTCCACTCCTCTACTCGTTGTAGAATACCTTATGCCACCAGACTTGAAATTCTAGACCTAGAAAACCTAGAACTACACCACCTTCGGTCCAAAGTTTTGTATATGCAGTGTTGCAGTGTTTTGGAGTCATGTGATCAGCTTTTGCAATAAGTCAATGGAGAATCCAGATCCACTTAACAATTATGTTACTAACTTAACAAATGCAATGATTCACTTAACAACCATGGCAAGAAAAGTTGTAAAATGGGGCAAAACTCACTTAACATATGTTTCATTTAGTAACATAAATCTGGGGCTCAATTGTGGTCATAAATAGAAGATTACCTGTATAGCATAGATGAGCATAGATAAATGAGCATAGATTTATTGTGTCATTCCAGCTGACCTCTGTGACCCATGAGTAACCGTGAAAAGGTTGGATGAGGGTAGCAGCTGAATAGGAGAACAGATGCAAATCACTTCCATATTCTTCGTAGAATTTTGCCTCCTATTGATCAGAGGAGATTCGGACAATAAACCAGAATCAGAATAGGGCTTGAAGGGACCTTGGAGATCTCCTAGTCCACCCCCTGCTCAAGCAGACCTTATACCATTTCAAACAAGTGATTGTCCCATCTCTTTAAAAACCTCCAGTGATGAAGCACCGACAACGTCTGAAGGCAAGCTGCTCCATTGGTTAATTGTCCTCACTGTTAGGAAGTTTCTCACTAATTCTCTCCTTAATTAGTTTCCATCCATTGTTTCTTGTCCTGCTCTCTGGTGTTTTGGAAAATAAATTGACACCCCCAACCCCCACTTCTTGGTGGCAGCCTAACTTTGTCTCTTTACTGATAGGTTTCTTCTGACATCAATATGGAATCTGTTCCCCTATTCCAGGGGTTTTCAAACTGGACAGCTTTAAGACTTGTGGACTTCAACTCCCAGAATTCCTCCTCCAGTCACGTTAGCTCAGGAATTCTGGGAGTTCGCAAGTCTTAAACTTGTCAAGTTTGAAGACCCTTGTCCTGTTCAGCTGCTACCCTCGTGGGAATAACAAATATAAACATTGCCTCCTCCACCCGCCCCCAGTTTCAGAGAGGTGACCGTTTCTCCTCCGCAACGAGGGGGGCGCTGTTGCGATTGACTGCACTGCTTTAGTCACCCTGGCGGGGCGCTCTGTAAGAAAAAGAAGACGAGGATGGGGTCTAAGCTCCGCCCCTTATCCCGGAAGTGTCTGTGGAGGATGGTTTCCAGGCGGTAGTTACCCCTCTGCGGCGTCGGATCGTGGGTGGGTGGGGTGGGGGAAAAAAGAGCTGCTCGCTCCCGACTTTCGCGGGATGGCGGACCGCGGCGTCGGCTCCTCGGAGCATCTGGAGCGGCTGCACGAGATTTTTCGCAGCCTCCATGGGGAGTTGCAAAGCGCCCCGGAGAGGCTGCGCGGGAGCCTGGCGGTCGGTACGTGAGAAAGCAGCGCTCCCGTCCGGCGGGGTGGGGGGCGGGGCGGGGCGGGGGGTGTCGGAGTCTCTTCCAGGGTTTGGTTTAGGGCTTCTCCGTGCGATGCCGCGTACGTTCCCTTGCAAGCGAGGAGGTCGTTTGTCCAGGGTTACCGGGTCCCGGGTAAACCGAAACAAATAGGTGGCGCTCTCCAGATCCCAAAGCGGGAGGCTGAATAGTCGGGGAGGGACAACTCTCGGCAGGACAAGAGTTACTCTTAATACCAAAGAGGTGGTGGAACACAATCATTAAAGAAAGCACGCAAAAGCAGGGACGGAATGAAATGGGAATGGCGAAAATTAAAATAATTTTTATTTATTTTAAATAATAATTAAATAGAATTGATAAATTGAGTTGTCTCGCGATGAGTTGGCTGTAGTGACTTGTCCTGCGCCAAGGTGCCCATGGCGAGTTGGCGGCGGTGAGTTGGCTGTAGCAAGTTGTCCCATTCGCTCAGAGAGGATTTTCTCAGGGAAGATTTGCATTTTCACTATATAGTTTATTCCACTTAAAAGAAAAATGCTCATATTCAGGTTTAGACTTCTTTCCTCTCCTTCGATCCCGGGCAGCTGCTTTCCTGACTTACTTACTTGCTGGCTGATTTACCTGGAACAAATTGCATTGTGCAGTGTTGGATTACAGTCTTCTCGTCTCTCGAAATTCTGTGTGTGAGAGAGAGGAGTTGGCAGGGAAACCTGGTTGTCGATGCTGTAATAAAGACAAATGGACAATGTAGAATTATACAAGAGGTACAGGTAGCTCTCAACTCACAGCAGTTCATTTATGACTATTTGAAGTTACAACAGGACTGAAAAAAGTGACTTACAGCTGATTGTCACACTGATGACTGTTTACAGCATCCCCATGGTTATGTGATCAAAATTTGAATATCTTGACCACCGGCTCCTATTATTTATACCGGTTGCAGTGTCCCGGGGTTACGTGATCACCTTTTGCAACTTTCTGACAAGCAAAGTCAATGGGGAAGCCAGATTCACTTAACAACTCTGTTATTAATTTAACAACTGCAATGACTTAGCAAATGTGGCAAGAAAAGTCATAAACTGGGGCAAAACTCATTTAAATTTCTCACTGAGCAACATAAATACTGAGCTCAATTGTGGTCGTAAGTCAAGGACTACCTGTACTCTTGTTAAATTCACGCAGTGTAAGACTTGAAATTCATCCTTGCACAATTCATAAATCTACAAGCTGAAGTGGTATTTACCAAGTCTGCCCTGACTTTTACACAGTAGCCCTGCAGATTCTTGAAAACAGCTAGCACATCATCCCAGAGTCTTTTCCAGGCCAACGCCTCCAGCTATTTTTCCTTTCGGATTACTTATCACCTTAGTCTCTGTCCTTTGGATAATTTCAAATTTATCAGTGTGCTTTCCAAAATGGAGCACAAAGCAGAGAGAAATCCTAACCTCTCTTGACCTTTCCCAATACTTTGATTAATGCAGCCTAGGATGACTTTTGCTTTTATTTTTTGGCAGCTGCAACATACTATCATATTATTGTGCTCAGTTGTCCAATTTTGACTTAATGTCTCTGGCCAGTTTACATATAAAAAGGAAAATCAATAACCTAAATGTCATAAGGATAAAAGCTGCATGAATCTCCTGGGGGGCAGGGGAGGTATTGCCAAACTTATGTGTTCTGAAAATAATTCAAAACAACATTTTAAAAATGGTTTATTCAATCCTGATTGGAGTATGTGATAAGGGTGGGATTAAGTGATATATGGTCAATTCTTTTAGGACCCTTTGTTTAGCAGGCAATTTTGTTGGGCAGGAAGAGTGCTATGTAAACTATTTAAAGTAAAGCTGATAATAAAAGGACATAAATGGTGTGAATGAACTAAATATGTGGATTACTTACAAAGTTACATGAACCAATTAGGTTAATATAACAGGTATTACTTTGCATGTACCCTCCAGAACAGATTCAGGATATGTGTGAAGAAAAAAAAATCATTGCTTTGGGGCCTATATTGTTCCCTCAGCAGACCAATATCTTTGAATGTAGTCCATTATATAATAACGGTACAAAAACAGCCATTTTGCATGGGATCCGCTTATCCATAGAACTAGAGATGACAATTCTGAAGACACCTGAATGTATTTGAATAAAAATGACAGGAAAAATAAGTCAATTATTTAAAATGAATGGCCCGTGGTTTTTTTTATTTATTGTTATACTCACAATGTCAACTTCTTGGGTACATTAGTCAGAGCCTTGACACAGAAATGAGTCACGATGGTGCAGCGGTTAGAGTGCAGTATTACAGGCTACTTCTGCTGACGCAGTTCAAATCTCACCAGGCTCAAGGTTAACTCAGCCTTCCATCCTTCTGTGGTCGGTAAAATGAGGACCCAGATTGTTGGGGGCAATATGCTGACTCTAAGCTGCTTAGACAGGGCTGTAAAGTCTAAGTGCTATTGCTATTGCTACATATACATATATGTGTATGTACATACCAGTATGTATGCATGATTGGTAGAAGATTGTTCTTTATAATTTTGTTGTGCCTGCTTGAGAGCTTATATCCAGAGACATTGGCCTAGGGATCAACACACACACACACACACACACACACACACACATATAAGTTCATAAAGGCATTTAGTCGGATCCAGTAAAAAGTGAGCAACTCCAGATGTACATATGACCATCTATCTCTAATTATTGAAAGTGGCAGCACAGTTGCCATCTTTTTGAGATGCAAAACTCTTCAAATATTAATATAAAACCTCAGCCAAGCACAACAAAATTATACATAATACACAGTGTATGGATTATTTTTGTACTGCTAATATTTTGTCCTTTAGTGGAAATTTATATTTTTAAAATTTTATCTTGTAGAGGAGAAAAAAAAGTTAATGCGAGAGTTTGATGAGAAACTAAAAGAGGCAAATGAAACGGTAAGAATGTGAACTATTCTTTAAGAAGCTTTAGAACCCTAGTGTATATGAGACTAATCCACAGTGATTTAAACATGGTGGACCTTAATAAAGTGCTTAATATTGATTGAAATCATTTTTTCTCGACCTTTGCAATTTTAAGGTGTATGAACTTCCAACTCCCAAAATTCCCCAACTAGCATGGGGACTTCAATTTGTGTTTCCAAGACTGAGAAACACTTGATTGAAATAATTCATTTTTAAAACATTTCCTTTTCTTTTTTCTTTTTCCCATTTAATGATTTGTCCAGACAAGCCAAAGCCAGTATTTGCAGTACCAATTTCAACAAATTAATCTGCTTTCTGTTAAAAAAATGTTTTAAACGCATACTACATATTTTTTCTGAATTAGGCTTAAAGATAATTTTATCTTTAAAACACTATAAAGATTACAGACGATAGTATTATATTGTATTTGTTTACAATGAAGATTGCTATGGAGCAAGGTGAAATATTCTTTTGAGTCTGGTCTTTGTTTTTGTTATCAGAGTGATAACAAAACTATATTCAGCTATGCACACTTCAAAGAAGTTAATTTTTTTCAAAAAATAATATTGCTTTCACATAGCAAAAAGAGGATAGGAAAATGTTTGAAATCTGGCCTTTTGCCTATTTGGTGGTTTAGTTCCATATGTTTAGTAAACAACTATATTTTTATAACCTTTTCTGAAGCATATTTTCTTCACTGCTTTGTATAAGGAAATACTTAAAAGTTTTCTCCATTTTTGGCTTTTATTGTCATTGCATGAAGTGTATTTAAATTGGCAGAATGCTTTTTCTAAATAAGCTCAGTTTTAGTCAGCCAAAGAATAACTTTCCTAAAATAAAAACATGAGATACATATTTTTGAAATAAAGAAGTGAATTATAGATTGCATATATATAGAATATAGTTTGCATTTTATATTTTAGTGAAGTATGATTCATAAGAAATTTGAGCAGGTTTTTTATTTAGGTCTCTGATATGATGTTTCTGGTAAATTTAACATTTTCAGTCTTGATTTTCATGTTTCAAATACAAATGTAACAAGGATTTTGATACATGTTTACTTTTGAAACTTATTCTAGTTAAGGGAAATGGAAGAAGAACTGAAATATGCCCCAGTGTCCTTCCGCAATCAAATGATGATTAAAATTAGAACTTACAAAGGAGACCTTAGCACATTTCATAGGAAAATGAAAAGTACAGATTTGGGAGTAGCTCCAAGTGCACGTGGGAATTCAAAGTTTGGTATCTTTTCTACGGAAAATGAGCAGCGAGTAAGTACGAAGTATACAATTATTTTAAAGGTTGTTCCAATGTCACCATCCTTCGGGTTCTTGTTCAGGAAGGGGAGCAAATGAAAGATGCATTCTAGATAATCATTAGCAGCACCAGAGTCTAGCACTGCAGTTTTTATACCTGTGTCTGAGCTAAAATGAAGACTTAAAATTTGTAGAAAAGAGACAAATTGACTTATGGAACAATTAGAAAATACAAAAGTATTAAAACAGTTAATACAGAAGTTTATCTGCCCTTAATGGCTTGGTGGATTGAAAGCAAATTTAGATTATTCTTGAAAAAAATGGGATAAAAAGAAAAGAAAGACGAATGGAGAGATGAGGGCTTAGTTGAATAGTAAATACATAGTAAAAATCCATCCTTCTGAGGTTGGTAAAATGAGGACCCAGATTGTTGGGGGCAATAGGCTGACTCTGTAAACCACTCAGAGGGGGCTGTAAAGCACTGTGAAGTGGTATAGAAATCTAAATGCTATATTGCTATTCCTGGATTTCAGGGATTTTTGCTGCACTCTAAATTCTGCAAATAGTAAAGGTCTTTTTAAGCATTCATCAAAGAATTTAGCAAATTAAGAGTAAACAGAACCAAGTTCTTATTTCCAAATTTGAGACATCATTGATAATATAGGTAGTCCTTAACTTACAACCATTTTTAGTGACTGTTTGAAGTTACAATGGCACTGAAAAAGTGGCTCACATTCATTTTTTGTAATTAGGACCGTAGCAGCATCCTTATGGTTACATGATCAAAATTCAGACTCTTGACAGCTGCTTTAGTCTTGTAACACATAAAAGGCACCAGAATATAAATAAGATAAACATTGCAATGCTTATTGCTTTTTATTATTGTTAATATTAATAATATTGCTATTATTTCTTATTATTGCTATTTCTCTGTTCAGTGCTGCTAGCGATCATCTAGATTAGGCTTGTCAAATTGGCAGGATGCACAGGCCACACCCACTCCAGCTCCACAAAGGCAAAAAAACATCCCAGTACATCACAATACGGCCTGCGATGCGATCAGATTTGACACCTCTGATCTAGATGCATCTTTCATATGCTGATTATACCTAAGATAACTGAATGTATTTTAATTTCTGATTGATTAATTTGATTTGTGTCCTGCTTTTATTTTTTACAACTCAAGATGTCTTATAATCCTTCCTCTTATTTTCCCCATAATAACAAACCTGTAAGGTGCACTGAGTGGAGAGAAAATGGCTGACCCAAGGCCACAAGCTAGATTCTTTGCCTAAAGGAGGACCAGCATTTTCCCTGTTTCTGATCCAGTACCTTAATTATTACACCAAACAGTCTTGGTTTTTTTTTAAAAAAAACTTTAATTTAGGTATTTTTCAAAAATTACAGCATCCACTGAAATGATTACGTAAACATTATCTTTTCCCCTTTCAAGGGAAGTGAGTAGTAAGCACAGCACAGTAGCTTTTGTCATGTCTAATGAACTAGCCACACATCTTGAAGATTACTAAGTCAAATATGTAGTATACTGACAAAATTTTCATTTTTAATATGCTCTGTGTCATTTGACTTTTACTGCAAGCAATTTATATAATTCTTCACTATTCAAATTTTTAGGTTTTATGTCAATTAAACTGTATAGTGTCTAGGTCCACCACACTGTTTGTCTGAATCCGTTTAGTTCTTTGTCCTCTAAGACAGGGGTCCCCGACCCCAGTCCTTGGACAGGCACCAGTCTGCGGCATGCCAGAAACTGGGCCATACAAACAAGGGAAGCCCCATCCATGGGGTGTAGGCAGCACATGAAACCAACCCCCCCCCTTTGAGGCATAAAAGACAATTAACCTCAGAGGGACACAATCTTCAATTAGGTTGGCATGCTTTCTTATGGTATGAGAAGAATAAGATACATAGCTATTTTCAAAGACATTATATTAGAAATGCACTGTTATCAGTATGGGTAAAAACTAAAGAACAACATTATCTGAAAATACCAGTCGGGCTTTCCACAATGGAAGCATTGATACATCCTAATGTTATTAATATGGAAAAAAATGTAAGATATAAAGATATTTTGAATGAAAAGGGGGAATTAAAAACTAAGCAAGAACTCAGTAGTCAAGGGATGGATATAGCATGGTGGGCACAAATGCAGATACAATCTTGATATAAGAAATATGCTAAAATGTATGGTTTTAATAAAGAATTAACAGAATTGGGCCAGATATTAACTGGAATGGATGAAAATATATTAATAAAGAAAATATACAGCTATTTATTATGTATCAAATTGGAAAGTGAACAACAATAATAATAGCTTTTATTGTCATTGTACATCATGTATACAATGAAATTGGTTTAGCATCTACTGGTGCAATCCATAAGAGAAATGCAAAACAGTATGAATAGTAAAGGAGACAATGATAGTTTGAGCTAAAAATTTTGGATATGCAATAGAACTGGATAAATGGCAGAAATTGTGGGATAGAAATGTTAAATTAACTATGTCAACTGCATATAAAGAAAATGTATATAAAATGTTTTACAGATGGCATTTTTTACCAACAGGATTGGCAAAAATGTTTAAAGATAGATCCGCTAAATGTTGGAAGTGCAACCAGATACTTGGTTCATATTACCATATGTAGTAGACATGCCCAAAAGCTAAAAAATACTGGATGAAAATACATACATGGTTGGAAAAAATAATAAAGCAGCATATAGATTTGAAACCAGAAATATTCTTATTGGGCATCCTGCCGGAAAAGGATGATAAAAGAAATGTATATTTGATTTTACATGCATTAACTGCCACTAGGATTGTATTTGCACAACAATGAGAAAGGGATAAGATCCCGACATAAGAATGTAATCAAAAAATATTAGAATGTAAAGAAATGGATAGATTAATGCTTACAATTAAGGAAAAAGAAACTGAATATTTATTGATAGGGGACTGATTTTATCAATGGTTAAATAATAAAAACAGAAGTTAGAAATATGGGGATTTAAAAAGGACAAAAGTGTTATAAAGGAGATTTGTTAAAGTAGATAAGTTAAATATTATTGTTATTGTATTATGATGATGATGATGAATACCATTGTAAACATCTTGATTATGATTGTTTAAAAATAATTGCACCTGGACAGCACACTGTTTGATTAAAATTGAGTTTTTATATGTTATATAAATAAAACATGAGAAAGAAAGAAACCATGCCCCCTCTGGTCTGCGGAAAAACTTCACGGAATCAGTTCCTGGTGCCCCAAAGGTTGGGGGCCATTGCCTCAGAAAATAGCTGAATGAACATTGAAAGAGAGTGAAACTAATTGTAAATACTCCCAACAAAATGTTGATAGCATTTGCTTGAATCAGTTGGGGGGAAGGGGTGGAATAATCTGTATGCATAGTTTCTGCTGTATTATAAGGGACGTTTTTTAATTGCAGACTCAAACTAAAAACCTAGGTGTCATAAGGACAGGGATATGGGATCATCTCGGTGTCTTTGCCAACATTTTCTCAAAAGAATAGACTGTTTCTCTCATCATTAGGAAATTTCTCTTATTCTCCTATTACATTGCTAGCATGACTTAAATCTCCACTCTCAGGGAAGAACATACTGAAAGGTAAAATATCCCTTCTGCCTTTTAAAATAGGTCTTTATTGTCTCTTAGACTCAGGTGCAGTCTCAGAGGGTGTTACTGCTTCAGGGAACAGAAAGCTTGAATCGAGCCACTCAGAGCTTGGATCGGACACACCAAATTGCTGCAGAAACTGATCAAATTGGTAGTGATATCATTGAAGAACTAGGTGGGCAGCGTGAGCAGCTGGAACGGACCAAAGGCAGAGTAAGTTTTCAAAATGCCACTGGCATAGTACAGTCTTTTTTTTTCTCTCCTATCAGCAAATAGGAGACTATGGAAAAAATAAATATTTCCACACTCCCAGCAATTCTCTCTTCCCGTATCACTTTTCTATGAAGCTTTGTTCTTTCATGATGGGGATAATGCTGAGAGGAAACTATAATGAAATAGCAATCTTTAGCTTATACAGCTATGTAATGTAACAATATAGTTAACAAATTACATTTTTTTTGGGTTCTGGCAATAAAACAGGTCTACTTTTTCTAAACTTCCAGGAATCAAATACTGTTTTCTTGAGACTGGATTTGATCTTCCTTGGATATGTGTTTTAATTTATTTTAAAAATAACCCTTATCTTTTAATATACTGCTGAAATCTCAGAAATTAGATAGATAAATACATAGTCAATGTCCAGTGATGAAATTTACTCATGGTCTCTGCTCTGACACAGATGGAATCTTAACCAGCCCTCAAATGCTGTTTCTTGTTTATCTGATATCTTTGCGATTCACTATCAGTATTTTTCTCTCTCAGGAAAAGACCAAGATTTAACCTTGGATAGTGTGTTATTTGGACTTGTTATCAGAAACATAATTCAGTCTAAAAATACAGAAATACATAAGTTGGGGTGCATCATACTTCTTTTAATTATTATTGCAGAATGTTATGGTCAGGAGTTGAGCTGACACAATGTGTTCCAATTGTTATCTTATTTAAATACCTTTCTCTAAATTTGGCTCGATCTCCTAATTTCAACATTGTGCTTCACATACAACGCTTTCCAACTGTCAAAAGTAGCACCCTAAATCCCTTGCCAAGCAGATGGGAATTCATGGTTGTTTTTTTCTTGACAGTTAGTAAACACGAATGAAAATTTAAGCAGAAGTCGGAAGATCCTACGTTCCATGTCAAGAAGGTTGGTGAAATGATGCTTTAAAATGTGCTCTGAATCTTGGATCAGAATGTTTTGTATGTTTGGGAATTTTGTGAAGCTTATTCCTTTGGTGTAGGCTTTGGTGTATGTCCCTATCAAAGAATGGCTTTCATTTTCATACAGATGTGGAAAAGATGGCAATATTCAGGGGTCAAGTTCAGCAAGTTGTAGTTAGGAGTTAGAAAGTAAGTTAGGGCCCCATATATAATTTGTATGGCTAGTGCACCTTTAGGCATTTTGTGCATAAATGCAAAGTCCAACAGTGAGGGAGCATTAGTGAGTTAGATGCTGAATAAATCCAAACCAAGCTTTGCTGGGGCTACAACATCTAGGCTGCAAACCACTGGACAATGAGTAGAAAGCAGCAAAACCTCTTTGCTTCCATCTAGGGGTCACCTGGATTTTTGCAGTCCAGATCTGGTAATTTAGCTTTTGCTAAAGAGTGAGAAGGAAAACTTTTTTGCCAGTTCCTCCTTTTGTATGCAGCACTGTGACTTGCCCCATGCTATGCAGCAGTGGTCACCAACTGGTGGGCCGCGGCCCACTGATGGGCCTTGAGAAAATTTTGGTGGGCTGCAGAGAAATCTCACCCCCAGAGCACCCCCACAAAGCAATTAATCCAGGCTGCGCAGAAACACAAGACTGTGCTGCCCACATGGCCCGCAGGAACACTCCCCGCCCACTCACTCCTTACCTGGCAAACTTGCCTGCTAAAATTGCTATTTTTCCTTTTTCCAACCATCATCTGTTCTGCTGTGCCAGGAGATTTAGATTAGCTAGGAAGCAGGAAATGGTTGGATTTCTTGCTTTCTAGCTAGTCTTTAGAAAGTTTAGATCTTTGGCTCTGCAAAACCTCCCTTAGGACTGAAGGTTTGCTTGCAAGCAAATTCAGTGCGGACTCACAGCAAACAAATTTGAGAGACTGAGCTAGCTGATGGCAGATAGATCACTGAATGTGATCACTGTGAGCAACTCAATCTGGCGGCTTTGCCTGGTTTGGGGTAAAAATTGCTCTTTTTTAATAAAAAATTCAATATTTATATAAATATTTATAATATTTACATACAAGTCAGTCACCTGACCACCAAGCCACACCCACAAATTAGGCCACGCCCATAGAACCGGTTAGTGGTCCCTGGGATCAAAAATTAGGAGTTTGGATGGTTCCTGAGGTCCAAAAGGTTGGTGACCCCTGCTATACAGGACAGCTAAAGGAATAAAAACCCTACAATGAACTCAAATATTTCTCTAGCTATAATATTCTTTAAGTGGATACTGTAGGTTGATTTCCCTCCCCCTCTCTCCCCTTGGAACAAGAATAAAATAAGAACATAGGATATGCCCTAAATTTAAGATTCCTCTCACCTCAGAATGGGAGAATCAACCGAAAATAAGCTATATAAATACAGGTAGTCCTTCATTTAGTGACCATTCAAAGTTATAACAGTACTGAAAAAAGTGACTTAGGACTATTTTTCATACTTAAAACCATATTTATGAAGGTTGCATTGTTCTTTTGTAACCTTCTGACAAGCAAAGTCAGTGGGGAAATCAGATTCACTTAAAAACTGTGTTAATAACTGGAGTGATTCACTTAACAATTGTGGCAGGACAGGTCATAAAATGGGCAAAATTCACTTAACAAGTGTCTCATTTAGCAGCAGAAATTTGGGGCTCAATTGTAGTCGTTAAATCAAGGATTACCTGTACTATATAAAATGCTGTGTGTAATATTGAATTTCTACACCATCACGTGATTAACTGGACACATAAGGCTGGATTGTTCTTTAAAGCTCTCCAATAGGCATGGTTACAAATATTGGCCAATTTCTGAGACTAAGGCCTCATAGAAAGATGTCTGAGCAAAGGACTCTTACTGTGGTTCCCTCATGTCCCCATGCACACCGACAGCAACAGTTTTTAGTATGCTAGGAGGATAAAAAAATCAGGGGCTTCCATTTAATAAGGTTTATTATTTATTGAAAGAACAAATGGGAGCTACTAAAAACAATATTCAAGTCATTAATTATCATCAGGTTTTCAGCTCTTCCCATTCAGCTCTTGCTAAAAACTGGAATTATTACAGCTTTATCTCTTCAGTTAAGAATAAAGTATATTTCTGCCTCTATTCTTTTATACCCTACAATGAGGCTCTATAACTTCTAGCAAGAGTATTTTGATGTTTTATAAGGAATCTTGGGAACTATTTTAGTTAGTACTCTACTTCTCCATCATTAATTTTCTCCAGTGACTGTAGCTCTGTGCCTATTTACCTAGGATTTTCCTTAAATCCGCAGTACATAAAGGGACCTACTTTTGAGTAAACATGCAAAGGGTTTGCTTCACCTAAAATGAAACTGGATGGTTCTGTGGTGTTCATAACTCCATAAATGGTAATGACTTGCAGTTTCTTTTAAAAAAAACCAACAAAGTGTGTGTCTCTTTCTTTCTAGGCTTATGACAAATAAATTGTTGCTCTCTGTCATCATCATCCTGGAGGTAATCATCCTGGGAGGTCTTGTCTACTACAAGTTCTTCACCTAAGCCTTGAAGAGATGCAGCTTTTCTCCTTTGCCGTTTTCAATCCACTATATGGACATTCCTTGGCAACAGCTGTTTGACACAGATATGAAAAGATAGATCGTATTTTACTACATTTAAAATATAGTGCTGGCTTGTTGTCAGTCTTGACATGTCCTTCTGAGAAAAGTGCAGTTGCTACTGGGAGGAAATGTGGCTGGAGAAAAGACAGACCGTGAACTACATCTGCAATATAATACGACAGTCATTTATACTGAAGATATTAATTTGTGGCACAGTTTGAACTGTCCCAACTGGGAAAAAAAAAAGATCTCCCAAGCTGAGTGAAGAATTCAGAATGTAGTACACTTTTTTGTTTTGTCCACTTGTTTAGTTGATCAGCAGAACTATACATAATGCCCTTTATGTGGCATCTATGCCACTTGGGAGGCCCTAAAGCCGGACTTGCTCTTCATTTTCCGATTCATCCGGCGAATTAGGTGTTGGTAGATTCTCAAAAACAATGTGTGCTCCTTCTCTCGTCTGCCCAAAGCTTGTAGCAATCACATCTACTGCCAAACCAGCTGTTGCGTTCACTTCTTCCTGTGAAGCGCCAAGGAATGGATTTACTTCTACAAGGTCCATGGCTGAAAGCAGACCTGAGAAAGTGAAGGCAGCGAGTTATTTTGTAGCAAAAGACAGAAATTTGCAGTATTAAAAAAAAAAAAACCTCTTAAACCAAATAACAGATCTGTCTCATTACATGTTGCATCATACTTCAATCCTACTTTTACCCAAAGCAACAATATTTTCCATTAGTTTTATTTCCTTTCCCTATGTTTTGATGTTGCCAGGAGCAGGTGAATGGTTAAATTTTTTAAAATACTGTATATGTCTTTAAAACTCCCTGACAATTCTAAACTGAGTCAAAAAGAAGGTTGGAGAAGTGTAATATAAATACACAGATAACAAAAGGGAGTAATGATAACTGGGGGATGAACTGGGAACATTGACTTCTCTAAGTTAGGTTTCCATATAGTTTAAGTTATGTTTCCATATAGCTTATGCTAAAATTTGGTTAGCATAGCTTGTAATTAGGAAAACTAAATAACGTGCCCACTGAGCCAAAAAACATGGCTATTGTCTTCAGTCCAGGATGACTCATGAATTGTTGAAAGAGGGGGAGAATAAAAGAATCCAAGATTTATTTTGTTAACATTTTGATTTAAAACACTTCTGAATATTTTTGTAGTACAGATATCCTTGCAAGCATATAATTACAATTTTTGTGATTCTTGTTACCTTAACCCAATTTTTTTAAAAAGATGTTTAAGTGGTTTTTACCTGTGTTGTGTATTTCTTCAGAAATGTACATGCCTTCACGATACGTTAATCCACCTAAGACACGTGTCCCTGTTGCTGGAGCCAGGGATGGATCAAAGGCATCAATGTCGAAGCTCAGATGGATTGGTCTTGGCCCTCTGACAAAAGATAATGCTTTTGTTTACTAAATATAGTTCACCTGCAATAGGTCACTTATCCTTGTCATCAGTAGGTATGGCTAATGGTTGCTAGTGACCGGGTTTCTGGCTTATTTAATTACCTAACAATATTCTTCAAAACATGTTACCTTCCCAAAAGATGATCGAATGTTTTTTCCATCACTTTCTGGATTCCAAGATCATCAATATGTCTCATTGAAAAGTATTGAATTCCATAATTCTTCAGAATATAACTGTTTTGAGAAAACAGGTTAAATTTAAATACTCTTACACTCACTCTAGTGAATTGGGAGGAAAGGAATAATAACATTCATTTAAACTAGCTATCGTGTACTTACTGTTCAGCAGGATCAACATCTCTCAGACCAATATATACAATATCTGATGATGAAAGACAGGGCTTCAGCCAGGAAAATCCAGGAAGCAATGGCACCTTCAAAATAACAGAAAAAACATGATCCTGAAAAGACTAGTCTAGGAAATATTATTTGAGTGCCATGATTTTAGTATAGACTCACTCCCCGCCCCCAATATCCTGTTATAAAATCTTGTTTTAGTTAATAATGCTGCAATCATGTAACAGTTATTCTCCCACAAGAATAACTTGTAATAGATTAAAGATACTATATTTTTTCCTTTTTTCCTCCCACCTAGGCCAAATGGATATCAACATTCCCGATCAGAGAAGGTAATTAGGTCTCATTCACTTTCTTGTATAAAATTTGCTGGAATCTAGAACACAAGCTTTTGAAAACATTCTAATATTGAATTACATACAGGTAGTCCTCCACTTACGACCACAATTGGGCCCCAGATTTCTGTTGCTCAGCGAGACAAGTGAATTTTGCCCCATTTTACAACCTTTCTTGACACAGTTAAGTGAATCACTGCAGTTAAGTTAATAACATGGTGGTTTCCTCATTGACTTTGCTTGTCAGAAGGGTGCAAAAGGTGGTCACTGCAACCGTCTGAGTCAGTTATCAAGCACCTGAATTTGGATCATGTGATTATAGAGGTGCTGCAATGGTTGCATGAAAAATGGTCATAAGTCCCTTTTTTTCAGTGTCATCATAACTTCAAACTAAATGAAGTGTTATAAGTCGAGGACTACCTGTATTATGAACTGCACTGATGGCCAGAGGACTCCACAGGGAGGTGAAAAAAAGAATGTGGATGTGGAAAGCAATATTGCACTGCAAAGTATGCCTCTATTCTACACTTGTCATTGCACTCTTATAAAACAATTATAAATTTTATTGTCTTGATGAAAATATCAGATCCTGCTATGCCCTTTACATATTCACATTACTGAGTGTGTGTTGTTTGATAAATCTCTTTTGAATCAGAGTCCATTGCCAAACTGACTAGGGTTAATGAGAGTTGTTTTTATTTTTAAAAAAGATGAACCCAAATTACTTTTATCCCTGTCCTAGGGGCAATTAAGATTTAGCTGATTGTAACACTTTCCAAGTGTTAGATGTAATAGAGTATTTAGCTACGGTGTTTATTTTAATTTGCTTAATTTGGGTAAGAATGATAACCATGTTGAGCTGCTGAAAGCTGGAAGTAAATCTAGCTAACGAAGTCTCCCCATATCTTGTGTCAATAGTACTTTTCAAGTGGGTATGATCAAACAAGTTCTTTTTAAATTACCAGGGCGGTGGGGAGGGCTATTGTATAGAAAACAAATCCCTGCATGATCATTGTTTTGGAAGGAAAACTGCAGGAATACCAGCAAGTACAGCCATCCACTTTCATCTACAGTTCATTAAATAACAGATTATTCCTAACAAGGAAAAAATACGGGTAATCCTTATTTAGCAACTACAATTGGATCTGTTAAGCCAAGTGGTCACTAAGTAAAAATGTGACTGTGTTTATAATCTTTCTTACTTCAGTTTATCTTTCTTTACTTGTATAGTCCTGCAAAGGTCATAAATGTGAGGAATGATTGCAAAATTGCTTTGCCATCATCACTGTAACTGCAAACAGTTGCTAAATGAGGCAGTTACTAAATGAGGACTATGTAAGTGCGTGTGTGCTAATCTTCTGAAAGGATTGTATGGTAGAATTGCCAATAGTGAACCAATAGCCACCCAATCTCAAATCATGTTGACTAACTCAATATAGAAGTGCTGGCATCTTTATGAATTATGCATCCAAAGAACACCATTCTTGGATGTTCAGGATGTATGTCCCTACAAACTTAGTAACTAGGAGAAATATTCCATCTCTGATATCTAAAGTTTACTTCCAATAAAAAAACATACCGATAACTCAATAAGTGCTATTCCTTGTTGACATCACCGTGCAATCTCACCTTATCCTGAAGTTCTCTTAAAAGAAATGAAACTGGCTGCCCATGGAGATTTCTTGATTGGCTTGTGAGTGGAGTGTTAATATCAGCATGGGCATCAACCCAGATCACAGAGAGATGTGGGTACTGCCTTGCGTGTCCACTGATGGAACCAAGTGCTAAACTGTAAGGGGAAAACAGTTCAAATTTATATCAGATTTGTCTAAATTGGGGAAAGTAGAATTAAGGTATCTAATAAATGTGAGCTTAGAGAATTACTTTGGAAGTCAAAGGTATAGGACAACTGCACTTAAATTCATATCAATGCATATCATGGATATGATCCTGCCCTCAATGCCTTGCCAGTGAGGGATTAAAGGGACACATGTGAAATCAATATATCACTTTACATTCTCACATTATCTAATCAGCACCATTTAGATAGCTAAAACAGCACTTAGACTTATATCACTTCACATTTCACAGTGCTTTACAGCCCTCTCTAATCTGTTTACAGTGTCAGCACATTGTCCCCAACAATCTGGGTCCTCACTGATGGTAAAATGCTATGTACATACCTTAAAGTCAATAGCCCAGAGTGTCCACAATATGTATCCAATGGAAAATCTGCACTGAAATCAGTAATCTGTTTTTTTCTAAGGGTCAACCAGATCCTCATGCTAACCATAGACAACCATAGCCATCTTCCAGTGCTCTCCAGCAGCTGGAGTTTAGAGGCATTCTGGTGATATAGGTTTCCTCAAATAATGCAGGATTAGATTGAAATAGGCTGGGTTTTTTCTCGACTCATTGAGAATATAGTAATGGAAGCAGATGTGTGTTCCTGTCTAATTGCAAAAGAGGTTTTTTTAAAATTCAGGACTACTTTTTGTTTAGTACAATAGTAGTACATCCATTACCTACCTACCATTACTGTATGTCCTACAGTATAACTTTAAATGGATACAACATCATCTAGCCCCCCCCCCCCCAAATCATTCTCAGATTTAGTGTTGCCAGGCCCATCATTTGTGGAATTTCATCAAGTGCTATAAGCAAAATATTTTTAGAACTCAACACCTCTTTTTATGCTGTTCATGTTGGTTACTTTCAAGCAAGCAAAAAAACTTGTGTTTTGATGGTCTTTATATAAAAGTCATATGATAGTTTCACTTTTCCTAACTCACCTATGATCACCTCCAATGGTTATGCAGCTATGTCCAGCTGCCAGAGCTCCATTCACAGCGTCAGCCAGAAGTTGGCTAGCTAATCCTACAGAGCGTGGGTACTTGACCAGGTTGTTGTACAGTTCATCATTGGGCACCGGGGTGAAACTTAAGTCTCCAAAATCATATACCTGACAACCTAGGAACAAGCAGAATGGGAGAAGAAAGCAAAGTGATATAGATTAGCTTTGTTTGATGACAGAATATGATGGAATTTAGAAATGTTACTGTTTTCCTATGAATAATTCCTAGAGAGTCCTGATAAGTGAATCTTATGGAACAAAAGTAGAAAATTTGGGGGGCAAAGAAAGTGCTTGAAATTATGAAAATACAAGAGCACTCTCACAAAATGGTTGCTGTGATAGGTATTGCCAATCATTGAACTTTATTTGCCAGAATATAGGTGCATTATACCCTTCCACTTCTCTGAATATGTTTACCCAAAGTTGTTTTAAGAGGGATGACTATACAAAAGTTTTTAATTTCACGAACTTCAACTTACTTTTTCTCTTTTTATGGGTAGGTGGACACAACAATCACCTAAAGCACTGAGCTGCAGACACTATTTTATTTTCTAAGAACATTTATGTGGAGTTCAGAGCAGTGGTGGTATTCAAAAACTTTTACTACCAGTTCTGTGGGCGTGGCTTGGTGGGCATGGCCATGTGACTGGGTGGGCATGGCTTTTTTTGCAGCCCACACCCATTTTTGGGAGCTTCGTAGCCACAGAGGAGCCTCTAGGGGGGTGTTTTTGCTCCCCCAAGGCTCCTCTGGGGCTCTGGAAGGCAAAAAATGGAGTGGGGGGAGCTCAGCTCCTCCCTCCTTTTTTTGCCTTCCTGGGCCTCAGCAAGGGGAATCCCGGCACAGCTGATCTTATCTACAGCTGATTATCGGGAGGGAAAAAAAAATACCTTAGGCAAATGTCAGACAGGCAGGCAGGGTGAGCGAGCATCAGGCGGGAGGGCGACTGGGTGGGGGTGGGGGGGTGGGGTGTGTGGCCAGCCCTTTGGCAACCCACGCCAAATTCTTGCTACCAGTTCGGCCGATCTGTTGCGAACCGGCTGAATACCACCACTGGTTCAGAGGCATTAACACAAACATATCAGAGATATTGGTGTTTTTGCACTGCTCTAACCTACTGAAAAAAACAGTAAGAACTATTAAGGAATTGAAGTCAGCTGGGACAGAAAAATGGTTTCCATGGAGACATCAGATCGATGGCTGCTTTGTCATCACAAATACTGTGGCAAGGTGTGCATCATTTCAGGCTATTTATTTTAAGTTAATCTTCAACATAACACTGCCCTTCAGATGTGTTGAACCAATTCCTAAACTTCCCAAAGATCCAGCTGCTGAGGAAATCTTGGTCCAACACATGCACTTGGGGAAGATTGCTATAGTAGTTTTACATATATAGGGGCAATTTAATGATCCAGTATGAAATATGCATAGTCTAAATCTCTGCATATCTTTATATTCACTTGCCTACCATCTTCGCTTCCATTGCATGTGTTGCCTCTTCTTTAGGTTTGTTAGCTCTCTCTTTGTGATCTTATCTGTTCCATCCAACCATGTTTTCTTTAGCCTTCTCTTCCTCTCAACTACTATTCTTTTACATAGTTCAAGAGCAAGTCAATCCCATTTCTTCCTTCCATATTAATAAACCATCAATAAACCACCGTATCTTTCATACTAGTCACTTATTGTATTTGCTCCACATTTATTCAACATCCATTGCTTCTCAAAGCTATTTTTTCTTGTTCCACAAATGCATCTGAACTATCCTATTTCTAAAGTAATGTTTCTTCTGGCATACTAATTCTCTGAAGTGGGTAGAAGTACACTCTTCCACACTGCAGTTTTCCCTTCCCTTGTTGCATCATATAGAATCTTTAACATTTGCTGCAAATCATTTTGATATCTCAACCAAAATAATTTGCACATACTCTACATTCAAATTCCCAAGTAACACACCTATACAATCATTAGAAGCATTCTGTTTATCCATAAACACTTCTATCCACATCATTACAAACCCTTTTTCCTTGTCCAATGCCAACTCACAAAGCATTTCTTTCATCTTCATGCATTTTACTTCTATGAGTAGATGTACATGTACATACTGCATTCCACAGCCAGTTTCAACTCTATATTGTATATTTTATATTAGTTTGCTTTATTATGTTTTCCTTAACTCTACAAAGCACAATACATTTTATTTTTCACATCCATTCATTTCTTAATGGTTTGCTATAAAGCAAAGGCTGGGGTTAGATTGCATTTCTCAGATTGTCATCTCTTAGAGCAAGAGTCTTCAAACTTGGCAAATTTAAGACTTGTGGACTTCAACTCCCAGAATTCCTGAGTTAATATGACTGGAGGAAGAATTCTGAGAATTGAAGTCCACAAGTCTTAAAGCTGTCAAGTTTGAAGACCCCTGTTTTAGAGACTTTCAAGGTTCAAACACCTTCCCAAGGACTCTCTAATTACTCTCTAACTACAAAGAAATTATGCAGTTTTTGCATTCACTCTTGGTAACTTTTCCTTTATATAAAGGAACAATAACAGCATTATTTCAACTATCAGTCATAGCAGTAGCTTTCTCACATAGATAAATCACACATCACCTCCACAAGCAAGCCACATCTTTAAATTTTCTCAGTTATTTCAACTACTTTTCAAGATTTTTAGAGCACTAAATTCCTTTTCATCAGTTTTCCTTGGACATGAAAATTTGTATATGAACATGTAGTCAAAATGTGTCCAAAATTATCAGGACACTAAGCAGGGAATGCTGCATACAGTGAGTGGCATTAAGACTGATAATGTAGTCCTTAATTTAGCTTACTAAAGTTTTGTTTCATTTTCCAACTAATTATGTATTTCTTCCTTCCATATACCTTATATGTTTTTCCTATAGATACTTCTTAGATTATTTTCTTTTTTTTTTTTACTCAATAGTTATGACTCAGTTATCAACGTCAAGGTTTCGTCAAACTTTACAGTTAGTCATTTTACAATTTTAACATCAGATAAAGTTTACTCATCTTTCTTCCTTTTGAAGGATTTCCTATTTCACTACTTTTGAATAAACAATTTTTTATCCTTTGGCACTTAACAGCCTCTAAAAAAGAAATTAGGAGTTGAAATGTGTGATGAAACTTCTTAATGTATTGCACTCATGTTCACAAAATGAAATTCACTTTTTACACTGAAGTATTATTAAACTGATCAGTTTTCCTTCAGGAATCTATGGAATGTTATAACTGCTAATCATTTTTACTGACTGCCACAAAACTAAGCTCTGGATGATTTGAGTACATATCAGATAGTGTAAATGTGTGACTTGTGCTTTAATTCAAGATAACTTGGATTAAAAAAACCTTTTACTGTGTTAGTTAAGTTTGTTATCTTTGTGATAATCTGATGGTTTCAAAACAAGGCAAGTGCTGAGTTTATATTTAACTCGGAGATTAGGAAAATTTAGTTTGATGAGGTTTTAAGAAGACTGAATAACACAGTATGTTTTAGAATTATTTAAGTCTATTTTAAATTATTCAATCATTATTGAAGTCGGTTTCAAACTATTCACTTTTGCTTGATGATCTTCTTGTCTAGGTGTTGAAAGCGATTAGGATCTCATAAGTCCATCTCCACAATGCCTTTCAATGTGTTGGGACTACACCTTTCCATGATTCCCTACCTCCACCTCAATGAGCCAGAGAATTCATAAGAGTGGGCTACAGACTGAGTGTAATATACTATAATCATTCAAACACGTTTCTCCTTTCCTTCAACTGGATAATGGCTGGGCAACTTTAGAACAATGGGCAAACAGCTATCTGGAAGGCACCAGAACAATAACGTTATAATGTTTCAGAGGGAAGACTCATGGTGAATCATAGGGGAGGAACGACTGGGTGGGGGAAGTTAGGCAGGAACACAAAGAGAGGACTCAGATCTTCGGGAAGGGATCCGAGTCCTCTCTTTGGACTCCTCCAATCCCGCCCTTCCCACTTACCCATGCTGGAGAGCTTTCCGACCAGTCCCGCATTCCGGATCACTTCAGGACCGTGATCCACTCCTCTTTTTTTCTGCAAGACCAAAGCAGGATCTGCGCTGTGATTCCAAGTTGCACCCGTGGGAAGTGGCACCAATGAGCCCACTGCCACTTGGAAATTTCCACTTCCCAGGAGCATCCCTCTGCCACCGCCCCCTTCCCCGCCGGCCAGCCAAATTCTCTAGAGCAGGGGTCTCCAACCTTGGCAGCTTTAAGACTTGTGGACTTCAAAGCAAAGCTGGCTGAGGAATTCTGGGAGTTGAAGTCCACAAGTCTTAAAGCTGCCAAGGTTGGAGACCCCTGCTCTAGAGGGGTCCATCCCAACCTTTCCTTCCTGGTTTCCGACACCCTCCCTCCCCCGCCCCCACGACCCGCCTCACCGTTTTCTCCCCCTCATCACGACCGCGCGCTGCAGTCTTGTTCCTGTTTTTGGGGGTTGGGTGGGGCAATCGTCGCGGATCGACTGGATCGGGCACGAACGATAAATCGACCGATCCTCTTCGGAGCATCTCTTTCCCCAGCCCAGCACGGGGCATCAAGTTCCTTAGGCTGGCTGGGCAAGGCGGAGGTCCGCAACTCCCCCCTCCCACGGGGGAGGGGAAGGAAGGCCCAAAGGACGCCCCCCACCTCTCTCTCTCTCTCGACCAGTACTGCAGTACTCCCCCCATCGCTGCTCCGGGCTTCTCCCTTGCCCGCGACGCCCACCTACCTGGCCCCGGGAGAAGGGAGCCCCAATGATGGCCACCGAATGGGAGAGCTTCCGAGGGACCAGCAGAGGGGAGCCCGCTTGATGGAGGAGCCGAGCGAAACTGCCACGAACAGCCATGGCGGCGAATAGAGAGACCTCGGGAAGGAGAGCCACGCGCAACCCACCCGCTCCGTAACCGCGCCGGCGCCAGCCTGGAAGACCGCAGCTTTATAACCAGCAGAGGCTTTGTCGAGCCTCTGCACCTTTGGCCCCTCCCCTTGGCCCTCGGCCCACTTACGTGCCAATCGGCGTAGAGCTCGCCGGGGGCGTGCCTCCGAGCCCCTCAGGAGACGCGAGCGAACGTGACCCGTCCTCGCTTCTGCATTCCTGCTTGACCTCCCTCTGGCTTTCACAGGTCGTCCCGGAATTTCGCCCCCAGACCCTCCCCCCAGACATTTCTACCTGGTTGGTTGGCTTTGATTTTTTGTTTTTCTGTGTGTGTGTGTGTGTGTGTGTGTGTGTAATCAAATCGTTGTAAGGTGAGGAGTAGCCGAGTTACCTGTTTGTCGGTTGAAAATCTGCCCGGAGATTCAGGGTTTCACATACACACACCCCCCTTCCTCCTTAGTCTTAGAATGACTTTATTGTCACTTTGAATGTACACTAATAGGCATATATTAAAATGAAATTTTGTTGCATACAGCTCTCAAAAGGATCTCCATCTATTTATTTTATTTTATTAACAAGATAATAGGTATAAGTAAAAATATAGTTATGAATACATATAAAATATAGTTATGGTTACATATAAGAAAATTGTGTGTGTGTGTGCGTGTGTATGTGTATGTGTATATGTATATGTATATGTATATGAAACAATAGGACAGGGACAGTAGGCATGTTGGTGCACTTATGCACGCCCCCTACAGACCTCTTAGGAAGGGGGTGAGGTCAATAGTAGACAGTCTAAGGTTAAAGTTTTTGGGGTTTGGGGAAAAAACCACAGAGTCAGGTAGAGTATTCCAGACATTGACCACTCTGTTGCTGAAGTCGTATTTCCTGCAGTATCTCCAATATACACTACATAAACATAAACATATGTATATACACATACATATACATATACATACATACAGATATACATATCTCCAATATACACTACATAAACATGACTAAATAAATAAATATAATAAATAAATAAATAAAACAGAGTGGTCAGTGTCTGCAATACTCTACCTGACTCTGGTTTCTTCCCCAAACCCCAAAAACTTTAACCTTAGACTGTCTACTATTGACCTCACCCTTTTCCTAAGAGGTCTGTAGGGGGCGTGCATAAGCGCACCAATATGCCTACCGTCCCTGTCCTATCGTTTCTTTTATTTTTCTTATATGTATCCATTTCATGTATTCATAACTATGTTTATACTTACACCTATTATCTTGTAAGAGATTGACAAAATAAATAAATAAAATAAATACAAAATTATGCATATGCCCACATATAAGACACAGAGAAACAACAGTCTAAAACCTCATAAAAAACCCACTAACAACACTCCTAAAACTAGGTTAGATATCTGCCTTTTTTCAAAAGGAAAGTTGGGCTCACAGATCCATGCAATACATGCGTACTGGACTAGGAGGGACAAGGGGACAATTCCCCTTAAATTCAGAGCAATTTATTTTAGTGGCTCTCTTGGAAGATTTAAAGATTGGTTGGTTAGTTATAATTATTCAATATGTGCCCAATTCTCCACTCAGGCAAATGAGCGTGTGTACAGATGAGACTTATGCAAACATAATTTCATCATTTCCAGTTCTTCTTTTCAGCTATGAGCTGTAGGATTGCGGTACTGGGAAACGATGTCACGCTGACTGTTGTTATTTCAGCTTCTATAGGAAATAATAAAAACTTATCTTAAGGGCAAGCCCTCTTACTCATTGCTCAATATGTTGGATGATGTTTTATGTTTTTGCATATGTTTTATGCAAAAACCTCCTCAATTATTCCCTTCACATATGTTCCACCTGTTCCCTTTGCCACATTTGCAGCCCAAGATGTCCAAGAGTGGGTTGTTGGTCATACACCATTTCCATAGAAATCAGCTATCAGCTAGTTACATTCCGCAGGTATTTCTTGTGTCTATTGCCATTTCTGGAAATAATGAGAGCTAACCAGAGTTGACCCATCAGTTTTAATTTTTTTGCAATCTGAAAGCATTGCCAACTTTCCAGAAAGATGCTTGTTTTTCTAAGAAAAGTAAGGATGAAAAGAAGTTACTGGTGTAGATCAGGTTATGAGGTGCTGGTGAATATCTAGCTCCATTTTGGTAGAAACAGGTTGAAGAAAATCTGGTCTTGCCAATTCAGAATTCTTTGAGTCATGGAATACAGCCTGGAACTGCCAGATTCCAGCATTCATGTAGTTCTCAAAGAGTTGTTAGTAAAATTAACAGCATCGAGCTATGAAATCCTATTTAAAGATAAATCTCACTGTGCTCATTGGATCGTGCTCACAACTAGGCACATGTGTATAAAACAACAGACGTACTTTCTTCCTTCCACAGTGTTTAACATGTGATTAGTCTTCCTGAGGTTCCTCACTTAAAAAAGGTAGTCTGGCTATTTTACTATTAACCAGAAATAAAATTAATTATGTCTATAAGATATCATTAGCCCTTGAGTTCAGAATGCTGAATTTAGCCAGATCATGTGATCTTGATGAAGTCTTGTTTTATAGATCCTTATAGGTTAAATCAACCTCTTCCAATCAGAACATTACTAAAGTGAAGACTTTCAGAATTTTCAGCTAGCCCAAAGCCACGTTGAATAAAATCTGGCACTGGAAAGGTAAGGTTAGGCTGCACTGCATAACTATCTTTTCTGTGTCACAACAGAACAAGTACTGAGGAGTTTCCACAACAGATTCTGAGATTCTACACTTCATGGAAAGTTACTGTCCAGATCATGGAAAAACACAGGACTGTTTTGCAATCATATTTGCTGATGCAATTCCAAATGATTTAGTTCCCACATCAGTAAAAAAAAATTAAAAATATACTGTTTTATTGTTTTCAGTTGCACCTGCTTCAGAGATTATTAGCATTTGATGCCAGTCTGCTTTAAAAAAATAAAACAAGCATAAAAGAAATGAAACAAATAGTAAAATACATTGCAACTGTACAATTAATCCTGTAAGCATTGTAATTATGAATAAAGCGTATTAAGGAAACTGCCATGTGAGTAAAATATCATTAAAATATCAGTTATTGTAAGCTTTTAAAAGAAGTATTCTGTGAGATGAAACTATAAATATAAAATTGTGTCACAATTCCCCCCCCTGGAGTCACATGATGCTGTGTTCCCCACTTCTTTTAAATAATACCATTCTTGGCATCAAGACACACCCCCCCACCCCCCCGAATTTTTGTAATTTTTCCTCATTGTTTTCCAAAGTCAAAAACATCAATTTCTTCAACATCTGTGTGAGGCAATAATTTTTACAAGATTCTTTTTTTGTGGGTCTATGCAAAACACAGGATGCGGGACCAATCGAAATTTAAAAGAAAATCTATCCAAGCCGGATCGTCTCGATTTTTCGGAACTGAGAACCAAGAACAGAACAGCGTTGCCCAAGGAAGAGAAAGACCAGGAGGACCTGATGCATTGGAGATCTTTTGGGTGGGCCGGTGGACTGTCCCTTCCTACGCTCCTGTCCCGGTTGTGTAAAGGGAGGGAGCCGGCGGCCGAAGCAGTCAAGGGAAGCCCCATCCGGCGGCCGGCTCGCCAACCATTCCAGCACAACAGACAGCTCCTAGCCGGGATAGGCGGAGCCTTGCTACCATAGAGCGACAGCGGCTAGAGAGGGAGAGTAGAAAAAGAGGCTCTGCGCATCTGCGAACCGCCTTCACCTCGCTCCCGGGCTCGGACATGGCGGAAGAGCGGGAATACCTATCGGTCTCCGGGGCTTCCATTAAGCTGCGGCCCCTCCACCACAGCGCCTCCTGTCGGGAGCTCCAGGTGCGCTGCCCTCGGCTGCAGTTGGGCTCTCTGACCGCCGTCACGTGCTGCGTGTGGCTCGTGGCTTATGGGCTCTTCGTCGTCAGCCAGGTATAGCTAGCTGTCCGATCGACGCTTTCGAAGCGGGTTCGGAAACCCGAAGTTCGTTCAGACTCTGGGAGTAAAGGGCAATTAATGGCCCGCCATTACGAGGGAACGCCCCCCTCCCCGCCCCAAGAATGCAGCGACCAGGCAGCCCCCACAACCCTCCATTCCGGCCCCTTTCAGATTGCTGGCACCAGCTGGGCTCTTAGGGTCTTGTAGTGTTTCTCTTGAAAAGGCGTGGCCTCCCCCTCCCAGAATTCCGCAGTCAGCATTGGGCCACACATCTTAAAGATGTCAAAGTAGAGAAAGATTGACGGTTACATTGAGTAAGCATTATTGTGGAGCTGGTGGTGAACTGCCTTTATCACCAGGGCACTGCCACTTTATGCTTGTGGTCCTCCTAACCCTTTGTCAGGGTGGCAACTGGGTTTTCTTTGAAGACCCTTTCCCTTCTCATCCAAGAAGCTTCTTCAGCTCTAAAGAAATATCTTCAAAGGAAAACAAGAAAATCCAGTTGCCTCTTGAAAAAGGCACCTTTGGGACAAAGAAGACCTGGATGACTGAGAATCTCTTAAACCTTGTCAGGATATTAACGCAAGGCATTGTCTTCGCCCCATTGTAGTCCACCTGCATAGCAGGTACCACCACCCAACTTCCCTCCAGTTTAGCAATGGGACATGAGGCCATTGTTGTCCTGCTTGGTCCCTGGCCACTGCTTTTCAAGGCTATTTGTCTTTGGGCAGCAAGAAAGTTGGGGCTTTCTCCCTCTACATGCTCTTCAGGATCACTAGAATTCCTCTTCCACCATCAACATTCCTGTCCTGGTTGCACATGATATAGGGTGAAGTCTAGTGGCTCTGGAAGACTCCCTGTTGAACAATGGTTGAACTAAATGTCTCTGGAGATTCTCAGTCATCCAGGTTATGGTTGTCCCAAAGATGTTTTTTCAAGAGGCAACTGGACTTTGAAGACATTTTGCTTTTCATCCAAGAGCTGAAGAAGCTTCTTGGATGAGAAGTGAAACGTCTTCACAGAAAAACAAGAAAATTCAATTGCCTCTTGAAAAAACATCTTTGGTTCCCCAAAGTGAGGAAAGAACAAAACTCTTTTCTACATTTATCTCCTTGTATTTCAAAATGTTTCTTCTAGGGCCACATCACTTTCTGCTTATCTCACCTACCTCAACAATCTCTCTATCTGTAAGGAGATAGTTCACGAACCACCTTTTTGCCAAGAGGGTCTTTAAGCATTAATTCAAATATCTTACAATTTATTTATCGACAGTTTCTTAACTAGACCCGCAATTCAATGTAAAATCCATCATGTCTTGTGAAATTAATATGATTCTCTTTCTAAATGAAGATGCATATGATTTTGGCACTGGTTAAAAAAAATTAAGAGCCTATCAGGACAAAAAACTATTGTAAATAAAAACAGTTCAAAGATGTTTGTGACCTTCTATCTCCATTATATGTAATTATCAGTGTCATGTCTTCACCTCTACTCTTGTATCTCTGTTTTAAAAATAAATATGTTCTTATTTTGCCAGAAATGTATATTTTCAGATTGATGTACCATTTTTATGTCTGATATAAGAACAAGTAATATCTGTTTTATGAAACACAAATATACAACAAATGTACTACTGTGCTTAGGCAACTATTTATTGTGTCTGCATAATTTCAGCTTGTACTCTTAATATAGTGCATGAGCCACTCATATAGATTTAAATGGTAATGATCAGCTCTTCCTTTGAAAGTGTTTTATAGTATTGAAGTATAGTATATAACTATGTAGAATACAAAATGATTTTTGTTTTGTCCATTTGAGAACTTTTTTTCCATTACAGAATAGCATGGTGCTCTCCGCTTCTATATTTATTACATTGATTGGCCTACTTGTATACCTGCACTTTGTGAAAATTGACCAGGAGTCTCTGCTGATAATTGACTCGCTTGGAATACAGATGACCTCATCTTATGCATCAGGGAAAGAGAGCACAACCTTTATAGAGATGAACCAGGTCAAAGATGTGGTAATCAATGAAGCCATTTATATGGTAAGGAGATCCTTTTCCTACACTACGAAGAAATTGTATTAAAAATAACGAGATAGTTCAGAAAGAAAAAAAAAATACTTGAATATTTCATGTTCCTAGTGAGAAGAATCTGAGGAAAAGAAGTTGTGCATGTGCTTGTTCTACATTATAAAATACTGTTTCATTGCTTATTAATTTTGAAATGGGAGAACTCTGAAGGACGCTCCATCTATAGAGCTTCATAGGATTGGGATAGTTCCAGAAATGGCCCAGACATGAGATCAAGTTAAATTCTAGATATAATTGGCAGATATATAGTCCGAGCCTGAGCAATAGACTTGTTTGCTTTTGTCTAAAAAAATAACTGATTGCAAGTTGCTTCCTATTTAAAAACTACCATACCTTTGGAACTGTTTCAACAATCAGAAAAATGAGTGAGAAGGCAATATTCGGAGACCCAGTATCATGCAAAGCCACAATGTTGTAAATAATCTCTTATTTGACATTATGTTGTTTCTTGCAGGAAGTTAAGCTACAATCTGGCAAACCATGTCTTAGTTTAGTATATATTAGTATGTACTAATATATAATATTTATATTGTACAGTACATATTTGAACCCTGCCGTAGTCAATAATGAAAACTTGGGGTGATTCAAGAAATGGGAAGGTGTTTTATTAAAAAACCTGATACTGAAAGAATTCTTTAAAAAAGGAGACTTCTGTGTTGTCGTTAGAAGTTTCTCTATTCATATTTGAATGCTGTTCTAAAGACTCCCACTGACACAAATATTATTTCCATGTATATTTTTCTGACCATAGAACATAGTGTAGATGGCAATCTCTTCTACAGGATTGTTGTTTTAAGAGCAGATTTTATAGCTGGGATAATTTTATTTTTTATGATCTTATCTATACATTACTTTTAGCAAAAAGTTATCTACTACTTGTGCATCCTTCTCCAAGATCCTATTGAACCACATGCTGTTTCTGAAGTAGTGCCACTGTTTCAGGTAAGTATGAAGTGTATTGCTGAGGATGTTAAGACCTATCATACCACGTTTTTCTTGCTGAGATGCCTCTTGGGAGCCATTTGTTTCTTTGCAGTATTTCTTCTTTGGAAAATACATAGAAATAGTAAAAATATTAAAAGTGATTTTAAGTTAGAGAACAGCATTTTTACGTGATCTTTTTCTCGATCCCATGTTAAAGAATATATATCTTTGAAACTTACTGACTTGCCTTTAGATATAGCAGTGATGTGCTCAGCTGAGCATGGACTGACCACTGAACTTTTTAGATAGTTAATTTTGCACAGGTAGGTGGAGTAGTAACCCTTGTCACTCTTTGATGCATTTAAATTCTTGTTTTTCTCAGTTATGTCAACTCTAAAGAATACAATTTACCACCTCACTGAGTCTATTAACACTTCTGTAATCACGTATTGTACTAAATTAACCTGTTTTTCTATGAAACTTCTGGATACTCCACAAAGAGAGTTTCCAAATGGACTTTATTCTGTTAAAAGATCATTTAGAAGTCAAAAATAGCTAGAGAGCAGAGCGTAGAAAATTACTGAGTAGATTAAAAATAATAAGTACATTAATTTGTTTTTAATTGTTACATAACTCAGCAACAGTAAATATTATATATTATCTATTCTTTAGTAATATGTTATAATATTTTTTGTATTGATAAAGATGGAACTCTAGGCTGAATAAGAATAGTTTAGTTGAACGTAATGAATTCAGGCCTCAGTATATCTAAAGTCAGTGGAATTTATACAGTGTTCAGTATGCTAACATTGGAGTTAAACATGAAGTAGGAGCCATTGGCATGGAATCCTGAGCTCTAGGCTGCACTGCTAAATCAATTTCATACAGAGAACTAAAACTCCGTTATGCTTTTGGAGCTTTTCCTAGGAAGGAATTAATCAAGGAAGATTAATTTATTAAAGAACTCCCAGTTTGGGAAAGTTTATAAATGTGTTCAACTGGTTGTTGTGGTTGTCCTATAAAATCCAATAAGTCATTTTTTACAGTGGTTCTGTATCAATTTTTATATGATTTCAGCTGCAAATTCACATTAAATATTATTTTTATTTATAGAGCTCCATGCCACGTCTAGACTGCCTTGTAGACATATACAAAAGTTGCCAAGAAATCCTGGAGCAGAGGAAAAAATCTTGATACCAGCTTTTAATGTGAAACTTTTTATCAAGACAGAAGAACCACAATAATACAATTTTGCCCAAGTTATTAGGTGAAGCTAATAACCATGTTAATCTACCTGGCTATGTTGACAACTAGGTAAGAGTAGATTCAAATCCACCAAGGAACTGTTAGTGCTTTTTTGAGAAAGGATTGAATGTGCAGCTGTGAAGAAATGTTACAGAACAAAATTACTACTCCAGGTTCCACACTTTCTTCAGTCAACTTCATGATGTAAAAAACTCAATGATATTTTTTTCCTGTCAAAAATTAACCCTGTCTAAATGACTGGAAATCTACAAGGAAAGCTCAGCAGAAATAAGATGAAAATAAGGTTTTTCCCCTTCCTAAATAAAATTCCATGGAAGACTAGAATCTGTTTTCTAATAATGTTGAGTTATAGTATATGCTATGTCCAATGGTATTTCTTTTATAGACTTAATTTTGTTCATTAAATATGTATACATATTAGTGGATTGTGATAAATATAAATGTAATTTCTGTAGATTTAATTTGTTAAGTAAAGATCATTTGTATTTATGGAATTCACAAGCAAAGTGATTTTTCCTGACATAAGGATGCACTTTGATTTTACAAAGTGTATTTTTTACAACAAAAGCTGAGAAACAAAGCTATTAAAAGACCCAAAGGTGTTTTTTCAAGAGACAACTGGACTTTCTGCTTTTTTCTTTAAAGATTTTTGCTTCTCGTCCAAGAAGCTTCTTCAGCTGAAGAAGCTTCTTGGGTGAGAAGTGAAACGTCTTCAAAGAAAAACCAGAAAGTCCAATTGCCTCTTGAAAAAGCACCTTTGAGATAACCATGACCCGGATGACTGAGAATCTCCAAAGACATCCTATTAAAAGAATACAGTGAAAGAAAAGATTCTTATTGTGTTGAAAATCTCATTTATCAATATCACTTCCATCTTAATACAGAACACAGTTTTTATGCACAGGACATTAGCATAATTGTAAAACTAATTTTTAATCAGTTATTTCTAATGTCCAGTTAGGGCTGGGTGACATGGTCAGTATTAAACTTTGCTATACTGAAATGAACAATATGTCAGCGTTGCTATACTTTAAAATAAATGAACTGTAAATGTATAATAATTTACATGAGAACCTGTATGAACCAGAAGAGAGCCCCAGCTAATATCTTCCATATTGGAGTCTCCATTTTCTATTTATGAAATGGGGATTTTTAATTAGTTTATAATCATGACAAACACAACTGGAACTAAAGGACTTTCAACCCAATATAAAAATAAATTGTACCATACCATGTTGATAGAATAATATTTCTTATTTTAGGCTGTTGTGTTGCTTTTTATTGAAGATGCACACCAAAGCTTACTTTTGTATATTTGCATAACCACACATCTAATATCTTTGCTTCTTTGGGGAACAGAGTTTTTTTCAAGTTCCTGTGCTTTTATGGGGTATGCTTAAAGATCATGAATATGTTTACCAGATTAAGTAAATTTAGTTGGAACTTTTAACAGATCTATTGTAATAAAAGATACTTTTATTTGACAGGAAATTGATATCCCAATTTCCAAATATTAGTTTCTGATGCAAGAATTAGTTGGTTGGAATTAATATTAACTGGTAAGGAAGGCAGAAAGGAAAAGAAAACCATTTTAAATTTATTTATTTATTAACTGTCCTCTTATCTAAAATAGGATGCATGAAAATAACTATCACAATGTTTTTTTGCAGAAAGCTAATCTCAGTAGCCAAATGACCAAAAACTCAAATTATTTTATTTAGAAGTGATCAGTGCCAATAGTGGGCACATGGAAAATTAATTAAATGGTTATTATAATATTACAAAGAATGTACTTGTGACTGAAAAGAAAATACAATTATACGGTGCAAGCCAAGGGATTATCTGGTTGGTGAATGTCATGCTCTGTCATGTACAATATATCTAGATTTGTTCATAATGTTGCTAAATCCCCAAAGCATTTTATGAAATTCAATTTTTATTTTGACATGTGCATTAAAATACATCAGTGGGAATGATATATTTCAGTGAAAGTGGCTTCTGTATGTTTGTATGTGCATGTTCAAAAATCATACTCAAAAATCTGAGCAATACACAAGCCTACAGTACAATACCAGAGCTAAGATTTAAGCATCTTTTACATCCACTAATCCTGCTTTCCTTAAAACTTATGAAATAAAACATTCCACAAACCTATCTAACTTCTTGTGTTGCTGAGCTGCTCTTATCACTAGTCTTGGGTTTTTACTATCCTTCTCCAAATATTTAGCTTCTCATGGCCTTGACCTATTGTTTCATTTCCTGACGTTGGTCCACAAGATGTGTAATTGATTCATATGTACATCCTTTGCACATAGCTTAAATGAATGTAAAACTGTCAAGGTATCTCCTGTTCAACTGGATATCATGCATATTTATTTGAAGTAAGTAACTCATACCCTCAGGGATACATTGCATTGCAGGCTTAGGTTTCATTCTTGCTTGAACATACTAATTCTCAATTTCTTTTTTACTTACTTGATTGTATTTTGAATAAAAGTATTAGCTCCGTTGGGGATTCAAATCTATTGGATTCAAACCCACTTTAGACTGTGCACAATTAAAAAGAGATTAAAAACAACAATTAACAAAAGACAACAAAAGAAACAAATATTCCCAAGAAGAACTTCAAATTAGCCCAAAGCCTGGGGTGATAAAAATCAGGTCATTCTAAAATAAGGCCAGGGCAGGGAAATGTAGATCTCAGCGGAGGGGATGCTGTTCCAAAGAGCAGGAACTACATAGGGGGCATGATTCCTGGATCTTATATAAGAATATGCTATTTTATTCATGAGTCTTTGAACCTACTGACTGTCGGATCAAACAGGATGGGCAAATGCCATGGAAGATAGACCTTAAATAACTAGACTTGGTGTCACGAGGGCTTTAAAGATGGTAACTTGCACCTTGAATTGCACCCAGAAGCTTATTGGTAACCAGTGCAGTTTCCAAATCAAGTGGTTATGTGGCAAAGCAAAGGTTGTCCATAACTGCCTGTGCTGCCATATTTGGGACAACCTGTAGCTTCCAAGTGGTCTTCAACAACAGTCCTGTATACAACACATACGACTAACAATAGTCTATATGTGAGATGACCAAAGCTTGACTGACTGCCAAAAGTGTCCCCTGTTTCAGAAAAGTTAAAGTCGGCCTGCAAGATGTATCTCTGCAAAAGCTACAGCTGCCACCTGCTCAACAGGAGTTGTAAGTCCACAAAGACTTCCCAGTAGTGCAGCAGCTCCAAGAAGTGTAATCCTATTTAGGATTAAAGACAATCTCAAGATGTGGGCTGTAGTCCTTGGTATGGTTAATGACCACATTGTTGGTGATAAGTTACAACAGTGTTGCATGAGTGGTGATTGTGATCAGTTCTTGAAGTCCCAGCTATCCTTCAACTTCAGCACCTCCATGATCACATGGAGGCGCTTGCTGACCATCTTGCAGCATCACTTGGTTAAGTCAGGATTCAGATAGACAACTGAGTGTTATTGGCATACTGGAGATAACAGTCCAAGTCTTAACAAGTCCCAAGTTTTTCAAGACACTGTCCAGAGATCTAAAAATCTTCTATTGCCTATGCTACTGGCAATGCCTGGCCATGCGTTATATTTCAGCAATAAATAAATTGTGAACAGATGTCCAAAAAAGTACAGTTTATTAAATGATTCCATATAAACTTTATTATTCCATACATTTATGCTGCCATTGTAATCTATAAGCCACCTATTATTGGAGCTGTTCTAGATAATCTACATACTGTATTTTAATAGCAACCTAACAAATGCAGGCAAGTTTGATGACGTGCATACCAGGTAAAGAGTGAGTGGGAGGGGAGGGATGGGGCCAGCCAGTGACGCAATTCACCGGTTCTCCAAACTGGGCAGAATCGTAACAACTGGTTCTATGGAGTTAGTCCGACCAGATAGAATCCCACTCCTGATTTTACCTAATATTTTAGACAGCTTCACATTTATCCTATCAAATATTGCTATCAACAATATATGTATTAGTATTTTCTTCTTCAGATGCTGCAAACTTTGCCTATGCCTTTAACCTCCTCTAATGGAGCTAGCAAGGAAAAATTTTTAGAGTCTCTGTTAAAGTAGAACATACCTATCCAATTGATGATAATGTACTCTCGTTTCCTTCTAATAAGATATTTCAGAAGAGATATATTTCTCTTGCAAGAGAAAGCGAAAGAGAAGAATGTGAGTGGGGAATGTGAGTGTGGCAGAGTTCCATAAAGTAAAACCTATGCATTATGATTTAGTGGCTGTAAGTAATTAACATGTATTTAGAATTGTTTTTAGACTTTATTTTAAACATGTTCAAAGACTGGTCTAATTCCCTGCACAGATATTTTCTCTAAGGGCTACCAGATCTTGGCCACAAAACTCTAGACACCACAAGAGGGCACTCATAAGAAAGAGGAAACTCTTCCACTTTGCTGACAGCTCATGATTCTCCAAATTTTGGAGCTCAGATACAGTTGCCCTGACTTTCCCTGAGCCTCAGTTTCTGATTTGAGTATGCCTAGCTATCATCCCTTTTATCATACATCTGGAAAATCAACAGGCAATTCTGTGTTTTCGGGATTGTGAAGTGGTTAAAAATGGTCTAAACTACAACAGGTGACCTGTAGCTGGAATTAAGATATCCTTTCCTCCTAAAGGTGCCCATTTCCCCTTCTTTTATTAGCCAAATAAAATAAACAGTATTTGCTTTTTCTTTTAGCCTCGCTCCTATCAGTTTGATGGGAAAGGGAAGAGTGGGGAAAGCTCAGTGAAGGGCTAAATTTAGCATTATGATAGCAAAAATGCACTGTACAGACAATCTCAGAAAGTTTGTTAAAAATAATACTACTTGAATAATGAAATTATATAGTTTGCTGGCAGTACATCTGCCATCTAGCTATCATTAGTCTTATTTGTCCTATACCACTGCACCAGGGGTGGGATTCAAACGGTGTTACTACCGGTTCGGTAATTACTTTTACGTTTGTAAAAGTGGAGACGGATGAACTTGGAGACTTGCAAGATTCTGTTAATGTAACCTTTCAATAAACTTAAATCTAGTATTTTTGGGTGTGCGTCCTATCTGGACTTCCTTGCAAGACTGACACAAGGCATCTATGTATATCTGCAGACTAACTATATACTTTAAAGAGCATGGCAAAGTTTGGCTATTGCCTCTCTTAATTTAGTTGTCACCTAGTCTTTAATATTCACAGCTTTTTTCTGAATAATTTTAGCTTCTTCTGCTCTTAGCTGTCTTTGTTAGAAATATAAGACAAATACCCATAAAAGTAGCAGCAGTAAAAGACCTCAATAGCATTGAACTTTTTGCAAGATATCACATGCCGATGAAGTTGTACTTTGCTTTGGGAATTGACACAGAAAACAAGAGAGAAGAGGCTTTTGTGCTTTTTAACTCTTTACATGAAGCTACTTACAAAGAATATGTGTAATAGATTTGTGCAGTGCAATTCTGGTATTCACCTAGTGTCAGATTCCCTCTTAAGTTTTCCTCCCAGAGCTATCCCCCTCTAGCTCTCCTGATTACTTCCCAATGAGGGGTTTTTAAGAGAGAATGAAAAGTAAGGAATGGGCTAGATTTTTACTGTAGTGTGCTCAGCACAGCTTGGCTTTCTCCTGGATCTGCACAGCCAAACATCTGCTGCTTTTTCATTGGAGACAGAACATCTCTCAGGGTCTTCTATCCAGTTCTTTCGCAGAGACTAGGGTTTTGCCAACAGCTGGTGAACCCTACCTTCCTGTATTGGGTCTTTAGTATAGATATCCTGTTTATGGGTCTTCAGTTCCATTCTTCCAGGCAAGCCATCTATGGACCTTTCTTCTCTCTTCCAGACCAGAAATCTTAACTGGTCTGCGCGCGCACACACATACACAATTTCATTTTCTATCCTTTCTCCCCAGCCACTCCATTTTCTCTTTTTTCTCTTCCCTCCTTTCCTCTTCTCTCTCTCTCTCTCTCGGTTTTTTTCCGAGCATGAAAGCTGACATGGAATCCATAAGTATCCAATACAATAGAAATTTCAGAGCACAGAGGTCTTTACATCACCTAATAATTAGCATTATTAACTGGTGTTAGGCAGGGGTGGGATTCAAACTTTTTAACAACTGGTTCTGTGGGCATGGCCAGATGGGCATGACCATGTGACTGAGTGGGCGTGGCTTCTTCCTTTTTTTTGCAGTACCCCACCATTATTTTGGCCTCTTGGGCCTCAGGAAAGCCTCCTGGGAGGTGTTTTTACTCCCAGGAAGCTTCCCCGGGGTCCAGGAAGGCAAAAAACAGAGTGCAGGAGGCACAGCACCCCTTGGACTCCATTTTTTGGCATCCTGGGCCTCAGGGAAGTCTCCTGGGCAAAGCAGTAAGACAGTGAGAGGGATCCCGGAACAGCGAACAGCTGATCATCAGGAGGGAAAAAAGAAGTAACTTAAGGAGTGACTGGGCAGGGGAGAATTCAGTCAGCGATGTTGGGCATGTGCAAGCTGTCACACATTTGTGATAAGGACTGACTGGGCGGGGTGGGACAAGTGGAAATGGGCGGGGCCAGCCAGGGGCATGGTTTGCCAGTTCTCTGAATTGCACAGAATCATAACAACCAGTTCTATAGAACCAGTCTGAACAAGTAGAATCCCACCCCCGGTGTTAGGATTATATATTGTACCTTCTGCCACCACCAACTATAAATCCTCCCCTTTAATGACAAACACAAAAGAGCTGGAAATGAGCTATTTATTTGAATTCAGTGGACTTTTGATAAAGTAAGTCAGGACTTTTAGGCACCATTGGATAGAAAAGTCCACTGTATTCTGATAGTTTTTCAAAAGGGAGTTCTGAAGGGGATATGCTTTGGAGTTTTGGGTGTTAAGAGTTCCTTTCATAAACTCATAAGCCTTAAAGGATCATCTATTGTTTTCTAGAGAATCTTCATTAGTCTAAGTACTGCATTTAATTCAGCAGTGACAGGAATTTTCTGAGCACAAATGATTCCTTTGATGATCCTTGGCAATTTTCTGGAGGCACCTCCAGTATTAGTCTAATTTGTTCCTACTGAGAGAGAGAGCAGACTCCCATAAGCCCATTTAAGAATTGAGGTATTTGTTATTTAGGAAGAATATCCTTGACCTTTTAGGATGTTTTCCTCTACTAGTCTGGCCTTTTCACTTTAAAACTACAGACAAGTAGAGTGAAATCCAGGCTGGATGTGAATTTTTGTATGGCTTCAGAGGATCAGAAAGGATCAAAGGATCAGTAGGTGTTTTGTTCCAAAGATGCAGAAAGCCATGTTCTCTTCTCTAATTCACATCTGCTGTAGCAAATAGCCTCTCTTAACACTGCCTCCAAAAGGCAAAACTGCTTGACATCCTTGCCAGAAAGCCCTGCCTGCTGAACTAGATGCAGAGTTTTTGTTTGAGCTGAGGATAATGATAATCTAATGAAAGATTTTGCCACTTGTCTGATTCTCGAATGTTGATTCTATGTTGGAGGTTCTGAATAACCAGGGAGGGATATGACCAGGGAGATGGTTGCCTTATTTCAGGACAAAAGCAGCAAGGCGTGCGGGGAATGAATCAACCACATCTTCAGACTCAAGCAGGGAAAGAAAATGCAAGCTTTCAGACTCAGCAGGCAGCTCTCTAATGTTCACTGTCTGTTGCTTAGTCAGAACATACCTGCCTGTTGGCTGTGGTAACGCCACACTGTGCATTAAGTCTATGCCCAATTTAATTAAAGCATTTTTTAAAAAAATGCCCTTTGCTCCCTGGATATTGAAGTTGCTGGTGCTACTGGTACCTGGCAACAGCAATCTTTCAGTTTCGATACCTAATTTTCTAGGAACTGCCAACAGTACAAAAAACTTACAAAATTGGAGACAGATTGCTTTCAGTATGTGTCCATTGATTAAAGTTCCATCTCTTTGGATACAGAGCTTGAAGTGCCAATTTGGTGCCCCAGATTTGTTTTTGAATGTAATGTCTATCATTTTAACCAGCATAGCATATTTTCAGGGTTGATATGAGACAATTTAAACATCAGGAGAAGACTTCTTCCTTATGTCTAGAAGCACATGGCTATTGTGTCCCACACAACAACGGATTGGAAATGGACTATTGAGACTCAGTCCAGATAAAGCAGAGCTATTGTTGGGCATTGCATAGATTCAAGATGGAGTATAATCTGTTCTGGATAGAGTTGTATTTGTCTGGAGGATCAGTTTCATAGATTAGGAGTACTTTGAGATTCAGTATCATTGACATCCAAATTGAATGACACTAAATCTTAAACATCTCTTGATCACAAGGGTAGGGAGTAAACAGGAATTCTCTGCCACGTCATTGTTTATCACTCTGCTGTTCTTTCATAACAGAAGGCTAATCTGAGGTCACTTCGTCTGCCTTTCTTCTCTTTCAGATGTGAACTCAAGCACATGATCCTGGCCTCTCCTTCAGATAGGATGTAGTTAGCTAGATATTAGTCTTTGCCTATCCCTCAAATGTAATCCCTATAAAGTAAATCTCCTTTCTTTGTAAATTATAAAGCTTGCTTCACTAATCCTGGGTGTAGCTAAAAGCAAATATGGAGCAGAAATAAATGAATATATATACCTTGAGGAGCAAAACCTTTCCAGCCTGTTTCTCTGCATATTCACCTCATTGTACTGCCTCAGTTTTTCTTTGCTTCAGTTGTTGCATCTGGAATTCAAAATATAAAAGCAGAGAGGGCAGGATCACATTCCTAAGTTCGTGGCAGTCAGATCATACTGCATGATTTTAAATTTTCAAGGGAAGTCATCTCATCCCCTTATCGTGTCTGCATGTTTATGATATTTATATTAGAAAACTAAAAAACCCCTTTTCAATATTTCTGACAAGCCCCACAAAACCGGGCAAAATTAAGAAACCAAAAACTACACCGATTTCATATCTTTAAATGTTACTCAGGGTAAAGAGAGAAATTGTATTGGGGATGCCTAATAGATCTTATACCCATGTTTCTCAACCTTGGCAATGTTAAGCTGTGTGGATTTCTACTCCCAGAATTTCCCAGCCAGCATGCTGGCTGAGGAATTTTGAAAGCAGAATTTTGGAAGTAGAAGTCAAGCTTAACATTGGCACGGTTGAGAAACACTGTTCTATACCATAATGTCATGTCCAAGATCTTTTAGTTTACTGACGTTGTTACATTACCTATACGCTACCCAATATTGATATCTGGAAGGATCTCTCTTTCTCTAAAATTACAAAAAAATTTAGACCATAGAACGATAAAAATCTAATCATATATCATTAATGCAATTCTATTCCACATTCTATGAACTCTTACGGAAATTTAATACATATAATCGCAACTGAGCCAATAATCTCTTCAAGCTCTTACTTGCTTTTCAGGCTTAGCTATGACTTCCTAATATAAGGCCAAAAATAAAACACAAAATGAAGGGCAATTAAATGGTGTATCTGTCGAGACCCTGGAAGGCAGGCGGGCAGAAAGGAAGGGAGGGAGGGAAGGAAAGAAGGAAGGAAGGAAGGAAGGAAGGAAGGAAGGAAGGAAGGAAGGAAGGAAGGAAGGAAGGAAGGAAGGAAGGAAGGAAGGAAGGAAGGATCTAGTTCTAGCTAATTGTGAAGGTGCACAGTTTGAGATTATTCAAAACCTAACAAAATGCTGGCTCTTAATTTTACCATGACAAAATACAGTTGCTATGTTTAAAGCTAGCAATAACCTAACAGTTTTATTTTGTAATTCCACAATTTGATTCTTGAAGTAAGTTGGACTTGATTCGATGATTGACTTTGAGCTACATTAGAAAACATACAGTTCCAAGAGTTAAATAAATATCTCTAGAAAAAAAATTCTAGCATGAAAGATAATCCTGAATAATATCAATCTAATAAGGGTAAGGATACTTCAAGATCTGGAAAGTGTTTTCTGCCCTTCATTCTGGAATTAAATAATCAGAAACAAAGACTGATGGATGGAAACTCATCAAGGAAAGATAGAAATAAGGAGAAATTTTCTGACAGTGAGAACAATTAACCAATGGAACAGAAGTTGCCTTTGAAAGTTGTGAGAGCTTCATTACTGGAAGCTTTCAAGAAGAGACAGAACTGCCATCTGTCAGAAATAGTGTAGGGTTTCCTGCTTGGGTGGGGGTTGGACTAGATGACCTACAAGATCCCTTCCAACTCTGTTATTCTGTTAAATGTTGGGATGATATTCATAGCCATCATATCAAAGCCATTTATGGGCAATGTTTTCAATAACATTTCCCTCAGACACAGTACTCGTGTAATTCATTATCCCCTCTGCTATATTGGAATATTTTCAACGAATATTTCTTTAAAATGTCTGTGTTCATTTTGAATGCTAGAACTATACTTAATTCCTAACTGAAACAATTTGTGCATTAATCAAGGATCAAATGCTATTTTTTGACAAATGTGCCAAATCCTTGAATACATGAAAGTAAAAGCTAAACTATTCTTAAATAACTGGTATTTTGAATTATTTTTACTGTTTTATTATCTGGCTAGATAATGATAAAACAGCTGCCTTTTTTGTTTTACATCAAGTAAAAATGTAACTTCATGGTGCCTTCAGAGTTTCAGGGATACTTCAAGATGTCTTAGGAACCATGTAATCTAACAATACAATGAGTGTTCACATTTTTTCTATAATTTGGATGAAACAATTGATCCCCGTATTAATTCATTGTGAAACAAACGCAGAAATGTGGGTTTTAAAACTTCACTTACTCTGTTCTGACTGATCAAATGCCACAGTGCCATATAAAGAATGACATCAAGCACTATATGGTTCATCTTTGACAGGCTGTCCTGTTACCCACTTGACTGAAGTTTCAAAAGTGAGAAGGATGGTCAAAAATCCTGCTCTGCAGTCCAATTTTGCTGCCATGGCAACACTCAGTCAAGTCAGCAGAATATCAATGCTCTTTCCCCTCAAGTGAACAACGGTGAAGCAAATGCCTGCAAAAACATGAGATTCTTGAATGCATTTTCCAGATGTATTATGTGAAGATATATTAACATTGAGAAAGAATAATCTTTGCACGGGCCCTCTAGTCCATGAATAAAAGCTAATGAGCACACATTCTCTCCAAGTTAAATCAGGTACCTGCCGAAAGAAAAGTATTTGATTCTTTTCCTCTCTGTTAAAATAATTACATCTACTCCATTTTCCTTTCAGTCCCTTTGGACCATGGCCCACAGTTCATTTCTTAATCATCATGCTTCCATAGCAACAGTTTGCCATGTTGCTGAATAACAGAATGGAACTTGTATTTTCTTTGGTGGAGGGATGATGAGAAAAGTAGAGAAAGAATATAAATGCTATCTAGTAAAGGAAGGAATCCAAAATCAGTTTATTTTAATTTCCATGAAAAATTTCTCGAAACTTTTCAAATATGTATATTTTTTTCATATGTAGCTTTGAAAGATTTCAAGAAACTTTTCATGGAAATTAAAACAAACTGAATTTGGATTCCTTCTTTTATTAGATAGCATTTATATTCTTTCTCTACTTTTCCCATCATCCTTCCACCAGAGAAAATTTGACAACACCAAACTTTTATCTTTTAAATAGCATGACAAAACACAGTTTTCTATTCTGTTACATCTTTCATTATTTATTTATTAACAGAATGATTTTTCACAACCATATGGCAGTTCTGGACTTTGTGATAACCCCCCCACACACACACACACACAAATGTACTCAAGACCTTTTTGACAAGAATCGTACTAGAACTGATAAGAAATAATATGTTCTCCTTGCAATAATGGTTTTTTATTTTGCATGCATGAAAATCTCTGCTAGATGATCACCTGGGTGGCAGCACCAAACTGACTTTGGCTAATCTGGATACCTTATATTTTCGCCTGCTAGATACAACAACAGTTATCAAATAATTTTAAAACAGCAGCAAGACGTTGTTGTAGGAAATGATCTAGTTTATATTCTTTCTTTCTTTCTTTTTTTCAGTTTATAATATTGATTTCAGACAAATAAATTACAGGAGCTTAAATACTTAAACAGAGAGGTTTAGGAACATTAACAGTATGTTCCAGGCTCTTAGATTTTAATATTTATGATTACATATTTTCAAAGGAAAAAGAACATTTTCAAACAAAATGTGAGACTACAGTACAGCAAAACTTCTAGCCATCGCTAGCATTTGACAAGTCTCTGTCATGATATAATTTGTAACTGCTTTTTTAGCCTTTGAGTAAAACAGAAAAGACAACCATATATTCATATTTCCACTGAACTAGGCAGCCAGTTACAGAATAACTTGGTCATTGAACCAAATTGCTCCATAATATGAACAATATTCAAAGTCCATAATTTGAATTAACTCTGGAGACTTCACTGTCTTTTTAGGGAGATCTTCAAGAAATTGAATTCTCTGAATATATGAAAGATGGTATGAGAGGTGTAGGAAGTTAGCATCCACCTTTCTCCTAGAAAAGTGAAATAGCCTAGGAAATATTAAAAAGACAGAATATTTCTTCTAAATAGAGTAGTAACTCAAGAAGCAGGAACTCACTCCCACCTTTGTTAATGGGTGGGCCATTAAGGCCTGGGCCAGAATACTTTACATAACAAAGATCTCCAGGTAAAGTTATAGCAATTGCCAAAAGCCCTTTTAAGGGCATAAATCATCCAGCAAGGCTCAACCAAGCCTGGAACTCAGGACAGCCTACAGAGTTGCCCATGGGAGTCTGACTACCAATCAGAATACAAGCTCAAATTCAAATCCCAACAGAGGGTATAAAACCCAGGCACTCTCAGCACCTCGGCCCTTTTTCTTGATCTCTTCTCACCTTAAAGCAAGTGATCATCCTTCTCTGGAGCTCCAGGCCATGTGGTCCTGATATTAAACCTTCCAAACAGCCTCCATGTTCCCAGTGTCTTTTTTCCCCACTTGGAACTGAACCCAAAAGGATATTTATTCCAACAGAGGAAAGGGACAGGTTTATGGTTTAATTACAATTCAGATTAAGAAATATGGTTTCTTATGATTTCAAAGATGGGGCAATGAATTTGGAGGTTTTCAAATTTGTTTTAGAAAGTTAAAGGTATGGGTTAAGATGGTATTAAAGTCAATTGGTTTCAAAAAGATTTTGATTATAAGCAGCTTATATGGAAATAATATACTGTGCTTTTCAGTACCAGCAGAACAATATGTACAGTTAATTTATTTAAACAAGTAATAAAAATTACTAAATCAGGAGATAAAAATCCCAGGTGTCCTGTAAGTCATTTGGTGCAGCATTAAAAAAATGAGCCAAAGCTCTAGTGACTGATGTATCGCAGTCACTGCATTAAAAATTATATTACAATCACATAATAAGAAATATGAAGCCCTTCCTCATCAACCTTTGGGCTACATGTAGAATAAATATTAGATTTCCAAAAATAGGCAATATTTTTGTCCCTCCTTGAGTGAGATCAGCAGTCTAGAAATGCAAAAGTATAAATATCATTTGCAATCCTTGGAGTCAAGTTATATCATATTCTGAAGTATGTTCCCTAGAAGCTATGTCCAAATAGATATTGGCTGGAAATAAGTCAGCATACTTGGATTTAAAGAAGGGTCTCTTATTTAAGATCTCACAATATTCATTAAAATCATACATTCATTCAATTTATTTGCATCTTGTATTTCCTCATAGAGCTCAAAACAATATAAATTATGTTTCTTCCTCCATTCTCACCCCCATCTCACCTGAATGTGAAGTAAGTTGGATTGAAAACTGATCTAAAGTTTCTCAGTGACTTACCATGGCTGAAACTGTATTTATTCAGTTTATACATCCTAATAACTTTTTAAAGAAGCATTTAATACTTTCTAAAAAGATTTTATTTTAAAGTATAACCTATAACTAATATATTATTTGTTGAATTCATCAATCCTTGAAAAATTGACTACATATTTCTATTATATGCATGCCATAGTATTATGTGCTCCTTCTATATAATTTTATTACTATTATCCATGTGCTGTATGCCATACGCTAAATAAATAAAAAATAAATCTTTTTAAAGCTACTTAGCCAGACTGTATCCCAAGACTGCTAGAATAAGGGTCATATATGTAGATTATCCAGTTCTTCCTCTGAAGATTCCATCTATGACCTTTGCACAAATAGAGATATGAAAGGAACAGAGAACAAAACACTAAAGCTAACATGCATAATTTTATGGTATACAATTTTAGGATCTCTTGTTGTTGTGAAGTTTATTTTTTAAATAGGTTTTTTATTTTAACATTTTCTGGATTGTATTAATTATCTTGAGATTTTTGTTCAGGGAGTGAGTTGTACAATGAAATCCTTATTCAAACAAATAACATAATATTTTTCTAGATCTCCATGGAGTGTATTATAGCAATTTCAAATTGCAAACATTAAAACAAGTGAAAGATAAAGAGATAGTATCTTTTGATCTCAATATAAAATATAGTACTGGCTAACCACAATTTTATTTATTTATAGGCTGATTGGTAAGCATAAACACTGGATGCACATACACAGCTTCTGCCTTGTTTTCTTCATGGATATTAGTGGCTTACAAGCGGAATTTGAAGAGCTGTGTCTCTAATGCAAGGCACCATTTATGCCAATCCAAGCATCTGTCATTTTCAGGGAATTTTGCCATTCTGACCTCTTTTTATCCACCAGCTGAACTTCTTAAGGAGATCTAAATGAACAAGGTAAAGAAAAAAGACAGAAAGTTTAAAATACATTACTGCTTCTCCTAGATTTCCCAGGACAAACATTTTCAGCAGAAACTGATTTTAAATGTTTAACTAAAAAACAATACATTAGTAAACAACAGTAGTGAATCATCACATAGTGTTCTGAACCATAAATTAAGGATATCTTTTACTCAGGCTATATATATTTTCTTTTATAAAATTGTACTCTATCTAAAGGGGTGGGTGTATAGTTTAGCAGTATCCTGAAACTGGGATTTAATGTTTGATGTTCAGGTTAGTGCTGTGTATGAGAAATCTTCTTTTGACTTAGGCTAGCATACCATTTCTAGAACAGGATATCTGGTCAGAACGACCCTTCGCCTTGTCATCTCCCACTTACTATATGGCTGGAGTTGTAATAGCTTTTGCCATAAATCTAGATGTTCTCAGCTTTCAGTCAGATATGATAGATGGATAACTGTAATTTTAATTTGTAAAGTGGAAAAGACATATTTTAAATTAAATTAAAGTGGATATCCAGCTTCTGTTTATCTTTACAACACAAAGCTGCTATTTACTGAAAGATAGAAAAATGGTGTTATAACATACTGATTGAATAACCAAAGTCTTGGATTTAGATAGAGAGGCTTTTGATACCATTGACTGTGGTATTCTGCTGAATTGGCTTCAGAGGTTGTGTGTGGGAGACACACGTGATATGGTGGCTCTTCTCTTTCTTCCACAGCCAGTTCCAGTCAGTATTGGTAGGAGAGGAGAGGTCACGCCTAGACCCTTGAAATTGAGGGGTGCCTCACAGTTCAAAATTTCACCATTCTTTTAAAAAAAAATCTATATGAAACTGCTAGAGGGGACATCATCCATCAGTATGGGGTTTATATCATTTATATAATATATAAACATATATAGAGTGGCTGTGGGTTTTAGGTCCTCCCAGGAGAGATGATTCTTCATCCTTGAGTCTGGATGGGGTGGTACTTCCCTAGAATGAGCTGGTGCACAATTTGGAGATCTTCCTGGGCTCACAGCTCTTGCTGGAAGAGCAGAGCAGGTGGCAACTGTGGTTGGGAGTGGGGTGGGGGGGTTTGCAGAGATTTATTCAGTGAATCAATTGCACTCTTTCCTGGACCAGGAGATCTTGCTCATGGTCACTCATGCCTTCGTCATCTCCTGTCTGGATTATTGCAATGTGCTGCTCTTGGAGTCTATCCAGACATTTCAACTGGTCCAGAATGCAGCAGTGCTTACAATAATGGGGCCCCTGGGTTTGCCTATGTAACACCTCTTTTGTGCAAGCTATACTGGCTTCCAATTTCTTTCCTGGTGCAACTCAAAGTGCTGATCATCACCTTTAATTCCTATACGGCACAGGGGTAGGCTATCTCTGACATCGCCTTTCCCTAAGAACATCTACCTGTCCTATCAGGTCAGATAGGGGGGATCTGCTCCTAGTCTCTTCCCCTAAATATTGTCATCTGATGGGAGCTAGGAAGCATGACTTTTCCATGGCAGTCCCTGCCCTATGGAACATTTGCCCCCTGAAGTTCAGTAAGCTTTCATCCTTTTAGCCTTACAGAAGCGCTTTGAAACCTGACCTTTCTCCCAGTTGGGAGAAGGCTAGATAATCTTAGAAATTATTTGGCACCAGGTTTTTGCTGTTTTTGCTGTTTTAATATGTTGCATTTTATAGCTTTAATGTTGATTATTATAGTTAGTTTTAGCCATTGTTGTGTCTGACTCTTGGAGACTTTATAGACGTGCTCTCCATGCTAAAACTCTCCAAGAGTCAGATGTGATTTATATGTCTTTTAATTTTGATTAGGAGTCACTCAGAGTTGGTTGAAAGATTCATGGTGACATAAACATTTTAAATAAACAAATATAGGGAGTAGATTACTCTACATTAACTTAAAGGTGGAAGCTAAGTTACTCTGTTGCATGGGAAATTAGTTAGATATAACCTTAGGGATTGTCTCTCCTACACAGAACTTGCAGATACAGAAAGAAAGAATGGTATCAATGTGCAGAGGCACATTGGAAGCCAAAACTTTTGCAAAATAACAAAAGTAATGTTTCTCCATTGTGTTTTTGCAGATATGTGCAATGTTGCAGTGTATACCTAAAGGGGTCAGAATTTGCACCCTGATGGCGCAATACTACGTATATCATTTCCTCTCTCTTGAGCACATCTGTAGACACCTCTAATGCAATTAAGAAGACTACGTATCACATTTTGCTCTAGAATGCCAGATAGTGCTGAACTCTGGCAAAAATCAGGTTTTCTCTAGGAAAAAATAGGTTATAATAACAGGCTGCAATTTTATACTTATTTATACAGGAATCAGCCCCATAAATGATCAACAGAACTTAAGGCATAAAGAAGATTATGCTGACAATCTGATGGCTGAATAGATAAAACTACATCTTGCTTCATATCTGACTATATTCCACCACCACCGCCACCCTTTATCTTCAACCTCATAGTGAGGAGATTTTATGGTGTCTCTTCACAGGCCATTCTTCAAGGAACAAAGGCGAGATACCTCTTTATCTTCATGAAGTTTCTAAAAAGTTTCGTGCGTGTATGTGTGTATACATTTATTTTTAACCTTAGGTTTTAGAAAATTTCATATAAAATTGCAACAATCCATATAAGTTCATTAGCAGCACTATCTGCAAAATCTGCTTTTGTATATTCCTTGCAGCCATTTGCAAACAATGCAACTGGTTTTGTTACATGTTCATCTACATCAGACTGTTTCAGTTGGGTTAACAAAGGCATGATGAAGCTAGTTCTAGCTTCCTGATACAATTTGCAATGTAATAAGTAATGGATCAGATTTTCTGCCTGTGAATTATTACAAATACACAAAACAATGTGTAATTGGTAATCCTTTATATTTTCCATCCACATACAATGTTGATATTGTTTGAAAACCAGATTCCAGGACATCTTGTCTCAGGGAAAAGAATGTAAAAAACTATAAGTAATCAAAGAAGGAGCTAAAGGATGTCATTGTTCTCATAGCCATTGTTTTTGCTGATGTTAATGTTTATGACTATGGAATTATACATAATTATTTTGTAGACATAACAATTATTGCCAATGGATTTTATAATGATCTTGTTTAATCCTCTTTATCAGTGCTTGATATATTTTGGCAATTTATCCCTCACTGCCTCTACCAATTTTAATTTAATCTTAATTTGTTTGACTAATCTAATCAGTTCCTTTCTTTCAAACCTACATTTGTGATTAAACTACGAGTCACTGGTTTCAATCATTTTTCCTTGCTATGGTTTACATACCAGAGGTTTAAGATGGCCAGCCACTTCCTCATTCTGTATATACTATTTGCATTTTCTGCTTTTTGAATAACTGTGACCCTCTGCTGTAGCACTGCAGGACTACATAATGCTAATCTTATAGCTTTGGCCAAGGGGAAATAATAATTAAATATGCAGTTGTGATATGATACAACATAACAATTAATGCCTGTTCCAAGTCATCCCAATTTACCTGTTGTCTTGCTGGAACATACATGTGAACACATATTAATATTTTCCCTTTAGATTTGAGCCTCAGTATTTGAATTTTATCTATATCAAAATTTCCACTATTAATTTCTTCTGTTCACACATCAAGATGTACAGTAATTAGGTTCACTAAGCCCTCTTTAGCAGCCCCCATCTTTCAGTCCCTCTTGACACATTTATAAAAACACATCACATTATTAACCCCATCACATTATTTCCCATCCATCAAGTTTCTGGTGGAGAAAAATGAAATCATACACTTATGGAAAATGAAAAACTTCGCATCTCGACAGTTACCTACTCAACCAGCAATGTTCCAGCATACACATTTAACTGTAGATGTTTTCATGTTAGTTTTGTCTATTTTCCTTGCAAAGTTGTATTAGAATATGACATATCTATTGGCCCCCAGTCCTTCCTTCCTTCCTTCCTTCCTTCCTTCCTTCCTTCCTTCCTTCCTTCCTTCCTTCCTTCCTTCCTTCCTTCCCTCCCTCCTTCCTTCCTTCCTTCCTTCCTTCCTTCCTTCCTTTCTTTCTTTCTTTCTTTCTTTCTTTCTTTCTTTCTTTCTTTCTTTCTTTCTTTTTTTCTTTTTGAGTAATTTGAGCCACCCCTAGCCATTTCACATGCTCTACAGTATTAAATTTAAAATTCTTTGATCATGTTCATAAAGACAATTATTTTTAACCCCAAGGATATACAGTATTTCAATGAAGAATATTGAGTCTAATTCTAGTTGTTTGTTCCTTCTCCTTCTGCACTAGTCTTATAGTCCTGCACTATTCATTGTCTTATTCATCTCAGCTAGCAATAGATTTCATGATACTCTGTGAATCATTGGCTGTTCCAGATTATATTTATTTGTTTAGACATAATGACCTTCATGGTCATTAAAAGTGTTAAAGTTAGCAAACCTAATCTTAAAGAGTAATTAGAATTACCAGTTGTTAATCCTGGAGTTGGGAGGTCATTTTCCTCACCACTTAGCACAATCCAGTTCCTCTCTATGGGAGTGTTATTTGTTGTCAATATGTAAGATCACAAGTGTCAAACTCATGGCCCATGGGCCGGATGTGTCATGCACTGGCCATGCCCACACCAAGCTTAGCGAAGGGGGAAAAAGTCACGATATGTCATGCAACTCTGCTGTGACCACTCAAGTTTGACACCCCTGTGTAAGATTGTTGATTTATGAGGACAAATTCTTTGACTAAGTTTATTCTAGTTTCAACTGACTCTGTTGTAAACATACAGTGGGGCCTTAATGACCAGTCATGAGATGACTTCATTATAAGGCCTTCATTTGGGTCAATTGAGCCATTGTCTAAAAGAAAGTTAGGTATTGGAGGGACAGAATCGATGCTTTTAGTTCCTTCCTCTTTATAGTCTTCTGCTACTCCAGTCTTTGGTTCAATTCCTAACTGATAATAATCACCTCTTGTGAGGACCGTTCTGAATACTTAAAGAATAATAACAGCCCTCCTTCTCATTATATTCACAATCATTCTTCCTTCTTCCTGCAATAAATGCTCTCAACAGTAGTAATGGCTGCTTGTATTATGACTGGGAGAGCTAAAATAAGTTTTTGCTAAATCAGATGCTTGGAGTTTTACCATTAGTTTGCATTCTTTATCAGCACACCACAATTCTGCAACCACTTCACTTTTCACAGTCAAGCCACAGCTGATAGTAATACTGAGTGCTTCAATTAATAAATCCTACCCAATGTTTATAGTTTAACATTTAAAATTATCAGATGGTGCTCACATTGCGAGAGCCTCATGCATCATTGTCTCACCTGAAGTTTTTGTAAATGGTTGGATTGTTTCTACAAAGAAAACTAAAATACAAAGAAGTTGTGTAGTGCCTGATCATCTAGCAAATATATTATAACATATGTTTTTATGGACTTAGGTCAACTTAGGTATGTAGATTCTTAGAAGAGAAATATAATTTGTTTTGAGATGCTTAAGGGAATTTAAAAATGTAACATGTACAGTTTTTTTTTCATTTCCTGTAATTTCCACATAATAGAGGGTTTTTTTTAAAAAAATACTGTATCAAAGAGGACTTTTAAACTTAAATATTATTCTCTAGTTTCTTCAATACTTAGTTTGTGTTATAAGATATTGTTTAATCACTTTATAGTTCTAATTGTCTCTTTCACTTCATGGAGTTCCTCCCCACCAACTTTTGTTTCAGTTTCCCAACCCTCTTAGTGTCGAAGTCCTGTACTATATGATCCTCTTTTTTCTTCTCTATTTCCATCTTGAACTTGGGGGGACAACTAGTTCCTGCGTACATTATGTGGTTAGAGATAAACAGTTTCATCCATCAGAAAGGAATTTTGCATCAGATCTGTCACTTGTTTAAATGTAAAATATATACTAAAATTATTCTTCTCACTCATCATTTAAAACATGTTGCAGTTTGCAGAAACCCATCCTAAAAAGAGAAGCTCCTTCTGTAAGTCCAAAAACTTAGTATAACATTTCATTTTTGTGACATCCAGGATTGAATATAACACAACCTTCTTTTCCTATGTTAAATCTTTTGAAGCTTGAGGAATTTTGAAATGAGTATTTCTGTTTTGCTTCAATGGTAAATAATAACAAATGGCATTACTCAATTAAAAGCTCCTGATAAATCTAAAATGAGATAAAAGCAAACATCCAATTTCTTAGGCATTTTTAATTAATAATTGGCCTAGACTGAACAGACATGGGTTCTATTAAAGATCATTTTAAAAAACTCCTTGGTTTTCATATGTCTTGCCCAATTTATAATCCAGACCACTGAGCTAATTTTTGGTTTCTTCCAGCAATTAGTCAATACATACTTGATGGTTTCTGTGAAGACAGCAGGAAGGACAAAACTGTTAGCTTAGCACATACAGTACCTAAATTTCCAATGTTGATACTTCACTTCATTAGAGTGCCATAAGATAACTGGAATGGGAAACAGACACAATATACCAATTGTATTCAAGGATGACAGAAACTCTTTGGATGAATAAATGAATTCTTTATTGGCCAAGTGTGATTAGACACACAAGGAATTTGTCTTTGTGCATATGCTTTCAGTGTACGTAAAAAGAAAAGATACATTCATCAAGAATCATAAGATACAACACTTAATGATAGTCATATGGTACAAATAAGCAATCAAATCATACTAGGAAACAGTCAATATAAAACATAAGGATACAAGCAACAAAGTTACAGTCATACAGTCACAAGTGGGAGGAGATGGATGATAGGAATGATGAGAAGATTAATAGTAATAGTAATGCAGACTTAGTAAATAGTTGGAAAGTGTTGAGGGAATTATTTGTGTAGCAGAGTGATGGCGTTCGGGGGAAAAATGTTCTTGTGTCTAGTTCTTCTGATGTGTAGTGTCCTATAGCGTTGTTTTGAGGGTAGGAGTTGAAACAGTTTATGTCCAAGATGTGAGCGGTCTGTAAATATTTTCACAGCCCTCTTTTTGACTCATGTAGTATACAGGTCCTCGATTGAAGGTAGGTTGGTAGTAATTGTTTTTTCTGCAGTCCTAATTATCCTCTGAAGTCTGTGTCTGTCCTGTTGGGTTGCAGAACCAAACCAGACAGTTATAGAGGTGCAGATGATAGACTCAATGATTCCTCTGAAGAACTGTATCAGCAGCTTGGTGGCAAGGTTCTGGCAATAAAGTACTTCCACAAAGCAGATGAGAGAGACCCAAACTAAAGCTTAATTCATCAGGATTCATCAGACTTTAACTTCATTACCTCAATCTTATATCTATTTATCAAGTCATTTTGTCTGTTCTAATTGTCTTTGGGAACTCTTTTTGCTTGCTCTCAAAGTTAGTGAATAGAAACCTAACAAAAAGAAGGCTGAAACTCTGGGCATCCAAATGTCTGTAATTCTGCTTCAGTTAGTTTAGGGGAATTAAAAAACAAGGACTGCTCCCCTCCAATCCCCCACCCCACCCCCAACCTCACCTCCAGCAGGCTGGCCTAACAGCATTGACAACAGAAACAAGTAAACCCCTTTGGAGTCAAATAAATAGCAGAGTTTTTTTTTTCTTCCTGTGTCTGACCTTGCCTTGCTTTTACTCAGAAAGAGAGTATATCAAGAGCCATCTGCCTGCTGCTTTCTTCCAGCCCTTGAAGCAACAGACAGTTGTTTTGAGGAAGAAACTAATAGAAGAAGCACATAATATCTTGGCTTTGGCTTTGCTTGATTTCCATTCAGCACTTCCCACCCTTTGCCTGAAAGAAAGACAGCTGGGCTCAGATATTATAGGCAGTCCTCTAAAAAATGCACAGGAAACTGACATCAACATTATACTTCTTACTTGACTGTTTTCTGCCAAATCGAAAGAATAAATTACGAAACTACATAGCTGAAGCAACAGGGAATTTGATTTTCCATAAAATTTACTTTCATGAATTTCCATTCAACTTATCTATATGCAATATCAGTGCGTGGTGAGATTGGACAGTTTTCTCATATGGATACTTGTTGCTAGCAACACACACCCATTAGTTCTTATGGTCTATGTTTGCAGTCGATGGAAATGCGTCTTGAATGTCCTGCAAATGTCAAGAGCTCCACTCAAACATGCACATACAGCACTGATTGAGGTATCATTATGACCTATGCTATTTCCTAGCTTTTATTTTTTGGATTGGATAAACCAGTCAATCTATGTCTTTCCTCCATAGCCTTTAAATTCCATTTAATTCCTGGTTTGCTCTCTCTTCCTCTCTCCTTATGATATTTTAGCACTTTTTCTTCTAAATCTGACCTTTTCCACGGTTCCATTCTAGCAGTAAAAGCTCCCATTTAAGGCTGTGAGATGGATACAAATAGGAATTATGGGTGATGAATGAATGAAGATAATCAGTTCCTCTTTAATTCTTTTATCACATGCTTCAGAGAACTCTTTTCTGAAGCCTCTTTAGAGCACAATGAAGCAAGCAGGGGAAAAATAATGGCATGTATAGGGCTTGGGATGCTGCTGAGAATTACTCAGCTAGATGGACTATATTGTAAAGCAGCTTCTTATATACCAGTGTTTTGGCTGCTGATATCACAACAGTATTCAAACTTTTTTTATTTTTCTTTCAATCCTCTTTTTCAGGACATAGGCAATTGGGTAGCATTTCACAACAATGCAATATTTGTTATGAAGACCAGAATATTACCATTCGGTTCTTGAGAATTTATTTTCGGAATATTGCAGTGGTTTTCGGAAGAAACTATGTAGACGCTTACATTTTGATTAATGCTAATATAACACATGATCAATAGATGCATGCATCTAAGTGTTATGTGATACTGCCCTCTGCAGGAAAAACACACAATTTTATGCTTATTTGAATTATACTCTAAACCTATGCAGCTGGCAGAATAGTACAGTGAGTCTTGAGCAAAACTCTCCTGTAAATTTAAATGTTAATTGGATGGTTTCCCTACCTTTCACAGAATCATTGAAGAATCATAAAATTGTAGAAATTATTATTTCCATTATTATATAATTATAATTAACCAAATAATTCAACTGGCTATAGAAGAGGCATTTGCAATTCTTCCTAACCTGATTCAGTAAACTACAGGAAATATAGGATTGTCTGCAGAGGTGGTATTCAGCAGGTTCTGACCAGTTCTTTGAGAACTGGTAGTGGAAATTTTGAGTAGTTTGGAGAACCAGCAAATACCACCTCTGACTAGAGATTTTACAGTATCCTTCCCCTGCCACACCCACCAAGCCACATCCACAGAACCAGTAGTAAAAAAAAATTGAATCCCACCACTGATTATCCGCATGTCTTAACACTTGGTCTACCAGTTGTGTGTCCAGTTTCCATAATTTTATAGTTTTAATTAACAAAGAACAGAAACTACTCTCTCAATCACTATATATGTTCAATAACACATATGGAGTTTCAGTGAGTTCTACCCCTCTGCATAACTAGGCAGATATATATTCATATGATCAAATCAACATCTGTGTTGAGGATTTAGATGGTGTAATAAATATTTCTAAAATGCACAAAGACTGATCAGTGGTTTTCCTTGGTAGGGTCTGGTATAATCAGTTTTACTCTGAAGACAATATTGGGCTATTTTCATCCCATATAAAATAATATAACATCTAAAAATAAAATGAAATGACTAGCTTTTAAAATCTGCTTACAAAACAGAAATTAACAGTGGCATTGTTACCAAACAAACCTGTGTTGTGTGAATATACCTGAGTGTGTAGAAACCCAAATTGCATACTATGTGAAAATGAGAGAAAAACGCCCATACTCTATACAGGTAGCCTTTGACTTAGCACAGCTTATTTAGTGACAATTTGAAGTTACAATGGCAGTGAACAAAGTGACTTATGACTGTTTTTCATGTTTGTGACCATTGCAGCAATCCTCGTGGTCACATCATCAAAATTCAGATGTTTGGCAACTGATTCATATTTATGACTGCTGCAGTGTCCTGGGTGGTATGATCATTTTTTGTGATCTCCTGACAAGCGATGTCAATGGGAAAGGGAGATAGCAGTAGCACTTAGACTTAACAAGATAAACTTAACAATCATGTGTCAGGTTCTGTCACACGACCAAAAGAAAGCACAACAGCCACAACAGGATTGGATGTAAGCAGTTTATCTTCCTCTGGATTGTGCCGGCATTTAACGGACCAGCTTCTAGACAATGCAAGCTAGCAGAGATTAAAGTCAGGGCTAATTACTTAGCCCACCCCACCACCTTTATACACCCAATGTGCCCTGCCCCGATTATCCTGGCACACCCCGATCAGCAGGCACACGCTCAGTTAGTCTTCCCAAGAGGAGCTCGCCCCCAGCTGTCGGTCCTATGCAATTTCCCTCTCAGCTCTTCTGCTGTCACTCGAGTTATGATCACCCTAAATGATCAGGAGTCACAGGGCTTCATAGCAATGTCACAGCCTGCAGCTTGTATGATTGGGAGTCTTAGGGTTTTGTAGCAATGTCCACGGATGGCTCACCCACCCGCAATGGCAGCCTACGGATGATGTCGGGCTGACATCATGTTACTAACTTAACAACTGCAGTGATTCACTTAGCAACTGTGTCAAGAAAGGTTGTAAAATGGGGTACAACTCATTTAACAACTGTCTCACTTAACAATAGAAATTTTAGGTTCAATTGTGGTCGTAAGGTGAGGATGGCCTGTATTTGTTCTGGCATTTAGCAGGATTTAGTAATTTTCCAATTTATAGAATCTTGTAAACTATGGTTTGGAACCAGAGAAAGATATGTTGAAAGAAGCAAGCAGAATTTGAATTTCCTTCCAAGCCACACTCTACTACCACCTGTCATGAAAATATCAGTTCGTATTTGTAGGAAGATAAGGGAATGTGTTGATTCCCTTATGCCACATGCTGAACGAGGAAATGATTCCCAATAGTCAGGGAGAAGCACTTCAGAGAAGATCTTCGGTAAGAAGATCACTTCTTGATCACAGTTGGAAGTGCTTTCATTAAATTTTGGGTGAATCATTTTCTCCATTCCATATTCCTAAAAGATCCTTTTCAAAATATTTGTTGAATTTTATACTGTAATAATTATTAAGTCTGAAGAAAAATTTCTCATCCTTAATTTCTCATCCCAATTCCAGAGAACAGCCAGATAGCAGGGTGCGGCTGTGAGTTTTCTATTTATGTGAATCATTATTTATAGTTAACTGAAATGTAGTAATAAAATAACCACTATTGATTTCCTCCCTTCCAAAGAAGTATCTACCAGCTGAGAAAAAACAAACTTGGGAAGTGGGGTTGAGGTTGAACTGGTGGGGGTGTAGAGGAGGTGATCATTTGCCTTTTGACAAATAGATATTTGGCTATTATGGCCAATCAGTGGTTGTATTTTGGGAGGATTAAACTAGGGTATCAGATCTGGGCTGCAAAAACCTATACAATAACTAAATGGCAACTAACAGGTCATTCCCTCACCCCACCCCACCCCACAGTGATTTTCTGTGACTACCTCCAGTTGCCCACAAAAAAACGCCCTACTGATTGAAAATACTGAATTGAAGTGGTTTTTGTTAATAATCTCTAGCAAGTTTCAACTAAGTAAAAAACAAAACAAAATAAAGATAAAGTTTGCCTTCCAGCTAAACCTCACTCAGAGTGACTATACAACATAGGGTTTTTTTGATAGCAGAACAAAAGTGGTAATTTTCCAAGTAACTGGTGTCTAAGAATATGCAAAACTGTCTCTTTCATTCTTTCTATTTCAATGGCATTTGTTCATTTAATGCCTTTTAAAAATTATAATAGTCAGTTCAAGCAGCTGAACTTTTCATCCTATTATATAACCCATTCCCCCCATTTCTGCACATACAAAAGAGACATTGTATTTTTGATTTTTTTTTCTTTTGAAAAACTTGGTTTTAAGATAAGGTGCAAATTAACAGTTAACCCTTTAATAGGCAACAAGAGGATTTCATTTTCACCTCTCTGCCTTCACTAGAGGGATTGGCAAATTCATTTAATAAAATCAATATAATAAAACCAACACTCAAACAATCAGGACAGTATCTTTTTGAGACTGTCCTGATTATGAAGGAGATAAGAAATAGGAGTGGAAGGGTCAAGACAAAACAGGACATGCTTTGAAGCAGATTAGTTTTGTACAGTCATTATGTGTCTAAGACATGCTCATGGTATATTATGTTTTGCATTCCAGAGGCCTCTCTGTATCTTTCTTCAAGTCCACAGGCTATGGGATAAATGTTAGACGAGTGATGTCAGGCACATATATCACAGAAAAGAAAAACCAACCCCAGCTGCTATGATTATGGATGTCTTCAGATTAGATCAGAACAGAGAGGGAAGAATGAGAAGCACTTGGACGTCAGCTAATTAAATGAACTAAAGAACATTCTTGATTTAGGGGACTGGCATTATCTGTCAGGTGACTTTTATGAGTATAAAGCAGAACCCCCTGGAAACAAAAACCAAGCATTTCCCTCCCATGCCTTCATACACTTACTTTTCTTTTGTAGTCTCAATTGCCTTAGCAACTGAACAGAAACCTATCTTCCCTTCCTGTTCAGAAGTAAGTCCCCATGAAGTTTAATGGGACATACTTTAAAAGGATGTAGACTAGTTACCTTCAAACCAACATCAGATTAATTGTAGTTTCTCTAACTGTATTAGTATCTTGAATATCTATAGTTATGCTATTAATCCAATTTTATATGATTACGTGATATCATGAAACACGTTAACTACACAGTTGGAGTTGCACAACTTTGGAAGCTTAGTTTTATATAGTATTAAGATGTTGGCCTAGGACTAGAGAGACTGAGGTTCAAGTCCTCCCTCTCCCATGGAAGCTTACTGGATGAGTTTGGATTAGCCACGGTCTCTCAACCCAAATTAACTTGTGATAGGAAACAATTGGAGGAAATTCTCCATACATCATCTTGAGTTTTCTTGTAGTTTGGCACCCAAGATGCGTAATGCTTTAAATATGCTGGTTGTAATATTTTATTCAGAACAGATGAAAAAAGAAAGTTTCTGTTTTTGTGAAGGTTTATAGTTAAGCAAATAAATACTTTGGTTTTAAACCTTCTGGTACTACGGTAACAGGGAGACTTAACTTGAAGCAGAATATGGGTGATGATGTACAACTAGTGACGTCAATGGGTAAACATTCCTAACCAATATCTAATTACACATCACCCAGATTCCACTAGAACTAAAAATAAATTACTGAATTGTGGAAAGCATAAGTCTGGATGTCTATATAACCTGGGTTCTTATAAACTGTAAGTTTACACTAAAGAATACTTAAAATTGCCCATCCCCAAGCATGTGTTTAAAAATTTGAGAAAATGTTTATGAATCATTCGTTCTTTTTCAGTCCAAGACTCATTCATATTTTTGAGAGTACTGACTATACTTCTGTGTACTAGAAAGAAATTGCCTTTTTGAAAATAAGAAACATAACTGAAGAATTATATAAAGAAATTAGAATTGGTGTGTGTGTGTGTGTGTGTGTGTGTTGTAACATAGTGTTGCTTATATCATGTCAAAATATATATTCTTTCATGGGTATGATAAGGGTGAACGTTTGCTCTCAACAGCCCATTTGATTTGGGAAGATCAAATGAGTGTCTGTTCTGATGTTTCAGTACACCAGTGCACTTTCTCCAAATAATAGCAGTTAAGAGTCATGTATAACTAACTGCAGGATGAAAAAAACAATGCCTCCAGTGCTATAAGTCACCAACAGGTGGCAATACTGATGCACTAGAAGATCTGACATGTTCTTTAGCATCTATCACTTCAGCTGGCTGGAAGCTGTTGTGAGAAAAGGTATTGTTCATTAAATGGGGATCTGCAATGAGTACTTGTTAGTGTGTATTAAGCAATGTGTGTGATAGAATTTTGGATGTCAAAAGGATCCCTCTAAAATGGATATTCATCCCCTAATGCAGGTTGTTTCGGATGATTGTGTTGATGTATTACAGGTCCAAAAAATGTAAAGGAGGTGAACGGGGAAGAGCTGATATATGTGATCACATTTGACAGTAACCAACAAGTTTCACATAAGAAAGATTGATGACCTACAATCAGCAGATTACTCAACTGGGAAATGGTTAAAATTGGCATTTCACAAGAATGTATGGATCACATTACTGGTGTTCTTCAATATCAGATGTATGCAAGATGTGTTCTTCCCATGCTGAGGGCAGAGATGAAAGCTTCCAAAGTTGAGATTACCAGCAAGTAGACCTGAAGGTTAAGAATTTTTTCACATCATGACAGATGATGAAACATGGTGCTCGTGACTCATAAACAAAGTATCAGTGCATGGAATATTATCACAAAATTGATATTATCACCTGGAGGGGAAAAAAGTCAAAATCCTGTGCTTCAGAGGGAAAATGTAGAGTTGCATAGGTTCTGGGGATGAAAATGACCTGGATTTCCTTCGACCTGGAACTAGTGTCAACTGAGTCCAACACTCAAAACTTTGAAAAATGACTAAGCAGAGTTTGGAAATAGGAAAAGGAAAATCTACTGCAAAGTAACAGGCCTTTCATTTAATAAATCACCAAGAGAGAATTGCAGTTGGATTGCAACATTTTACCCCATCTGACACCTGTCTCTCTCTTTCTTTCCTCAAGGCAGCAAACATTCCTAGTACTGTTGTTTTCTGTCTTCCCCACAAGCATAACCTTGTGAAGGTTGGGCTAAGGGAAAGGACAGGCTCAAAGTCACTAAAGCTGGCTTTCATAACTAATCCAGAATTCACAGAGCCTTCGGAATATAAACATTATATTTCAGACTATGGTTAGGTGTGTTTAGGGATCTACATAAGGGCAGTGATGTTGATGAGTGTGATTATATCCTTATTGCTGTATATTATTCTTATTTATTCTTTTTCTATTGTATTATAAGCTCCTTAGAACATAAAGTGAGGCAGCTTATTAACTCTTGTAAATAAATACCTAAACATGGAAATAAATAACTGGTGAGGAATTCCTTGATCTCAAGACACAAAAGGGGAAGACCTTTGATCAAATTAAGTTGTAGTAGCAATGCCACAAGAACTTCAGGCTTGATGAAAAAAAAATGACATTCATTTCATATCTGATGAGACATGATTGAAAGTCTGAGGTGTAACTGAAACAGTTCTACACTCACAAAAGCTTCAGAAATATATACAGGTCATTGACTTACAACCATTCATTTAGTTCAAAGTTACAATGATAACTGAAAAAAGTTGCCTACAATTGGTCCTCACACTTGACCTTTGCAGCAACCCCACAGTCATGTGATCAAAATTCAGATGCTTGGTAACCGGCTTATGTTTACAACACTGTGGAGTCCTGGGATCATGTGATTGCTATTTTTAGTTTAGTTTAGTTTACTTTATTGTCATTGATTTACAGCGAAATCAAACACCATCTTCAGTGTGTGGAAAGGGAACTTCATGAGGATAGTGGTGTCAACCAAGCAGGAAAAGCCCAAAGGGAACATCAGGCCAGCCATAAAACAAACTTGCATAGGAAAAGGAATCAAATAAAAGGAATTAAAGAAGCCCCTTAGACAAAAACCCAAATAATTAAGAAAACTAGGGAAACAAGAAAAGAAAACCCTTACAAACACAAGACATGCCAAATCAGCAAAACAAACAGACAAAAGACACAAAATATATCACAAAGGAGACAGACAGGAGATTGCTACAAAACAAATATAAGAAACCATTAAGCTAAAAGAGATTAGGGTGAAACTGATAATACAATCAAACCACCCCGCAAAGTTTGCCTTCCGCACTCCGTGGAGTTTACCCTCCAGTGGAAATCAAGACAACCCCTGACAGGATTTAAAACATTAAGAAATACAAACACAAGCACTCACACACAAAAGGAGAAAAAAGGTATAAAAATCAGGGACTTACCATGCGAAGCTAGCTAGCCCAGGAACGCAGCCTCCTTGCTATCTCTTGCTTTCCTGATAAATAAAAAAGATCCGGCTTTCAAGCAGTTGTCCATATCCTTGCGCCGGAGCTCTCCTGGCAGGAAAATTCAAATCCTCGGAAGAAAGGCATTTTGACAGCCTTTCAACAAGTGCACATCATGACCATGAAACTAAACACAAACACACATCCTTCACCCTCCACACATTGAACTGAAAACCCCTGACACTGCACCAACACTACACTATACAGCAGAATTCAAAAGAGCTATTGCCCTGGGATAGAAGCTGTTTTGCGGCCTATTTGTCCTTGTTTTTATTATCCTGTACTGTCTGCCAGATGGTAATAGTTCAAAAAAAGGATGCCCAGGATGAGGTGGAGTTTTGAACTTTCTTAAGGCAGTGGGAGCTATAAAGCTCTTCCAAAGAGGGGAGAAGGCAACCAATGATCTTCTGGGCAATGACCTTAACCGTCTGGAGTGATGTCCTATCTGCAATTGTGCAATTGGCAAACAGAGGTGCAGTAAGTTAAGATACTCTCTATGGTGCAGTGGTAGAAGGTCACCAGTAGTTTTTCATTCAGTTGTTGTTTTCTGAGAAGTCTTAGGTAGTATAATCTCTGCTGGGCCCTTTTGACCAGGGCTGCAATGTGAGCACCTCAGGTCAGGTCCTCGTTTATGGTAACACCCAGAAACTTAAAACTGGCCACTTGCTCCACTCGGTCTCCATTGATAAACAAGGGCTGGATGTCTGAGCTATTCCTTCTATAGTCCACTATAAGCTATCTGGTCTTATTGGTGTTGAGGATCAAGTTATTGTCTCCACACCATGAAAACAACTGGTCCACCTCATCTCGGTAGGCAGACTCATCATTTACATCCTTCCCAGCTGGCTTCTGACAAACAAAGGCAATGGGAGAAGCTGGATTTGCTTAACGACCATGTGATTCACTTAACAATTGCAGTTATTCACTTAACAACCATGGCAAAAAAAAGATGACAAAATTGGGTGTGACTCACTTAATCGACATCTTGCTTTGCAGTGGAAATTCTGGTTTCAGTTATGACTGTAAGTTGAGGACTACCTATATTCTATGCTGCTGATTCAGATTTGAATGGGCAAGTGTATTGTTGCTTCTTTCTTTTTAGCAAGTTCTATATTTAAAATTCTATCCTTGAATTTTAAACATAGAATTTGTAAAAAACAAAACAAAACTATGTGACTGCTAGGAGTAGACACTGACTTGAGGGCGTATCATAATGGATCTAGCACAATTGAACGTGGCTGCCATACCATGCCCACTTCACCATCACAGCTGACCCATTGTGGGCATTCATACTCGGCTAGCCCTCGGCTGGCACTCCTCTCCTGCTGAGAAAAGTGTATCACTCCCATAAGTGCAAGCGTAGTACTTCTGCCACTCCCGCTTGCAAACCGGCACTGCAACCTCCCTTGTGTGGTCGGGTTAAACATTGTTGTTTCCCTTCATCCTCCCTCATCCTGAAACTGCCATCCTCCTTGCTTCAAGCACTCTGAGCACCCGGAGGAACCTGGAGCCAGATATCCCTGAGAAATCATGAGTGACTTCCCTTTGCACTTGCACAGCAGGAATCTGGTGGTGTGAAGATCACCTGGGCTTCTTCACCCCAGCAGATTGCAACAGCTTGGGGAAAGTGGTACCGCTTGTTTCCTTCTGCTGAATGTACAAAAAATCACTATGCTAGTTCGGATGGAAAGTGCCAGGCACTGCTCCTTTTGAATTTGGGGTTGCAAAGTGAGGGGCAAGAAGATAGGAGGGAAAAAAAATAGAACAACCTGCTTAGGCTGGAACCTGTTGTCCCCCCACCACCACCTCTGGATCACAAGGTTACACATGGCAAAGCAACTATTACCAACCCTGCCTCCCTAGCAGCCATGACTATCCACTCCTCAGCATATGGATTGGCTGCTGGGATGCATGGTTAAATGTCCCACGTAGCCAATTGGCTGGGGACAAATGTCTGTCCATGAATGGCCTGGGATGAGGGGCGGGGTAAGAGTGCTAACAGACCAGTAGTGGAGGAGGTGTGCTGGTGAAGGGCCAGCTGAGTATGAATGCCTACAGTGGGTTGGCTCTGGTGGGAGGGCGGGATGAAGTGGGAATGGTAAGGTGACTGCTTTTGTCCCGTTCTGCATCATAACAATAGTGGTATTAAAATAAATTGTTTCCAATTTAGTTAGCAATTTTTTTTAATAGAACAGAATATATTTATCCTGAGGTTCTGTAAAACATGTTGCCTTCTGAGATCAATGAAATGAAAGTTCTAAGAAATAAGGCATTGGCTATTCCTGCCAGATTAGTGTCATCTGCAAATTTGATGAGTTCCTCTCTGTTCCCTCATCTAGATCATTTATGAAGATATTGAAGAGTACTGGGCCTAAAACAGAACCTTGGGGTACCCCACTACTTCCCTCCATGTGGTTGTAGTTCTGTTGAGGACTACAGATTAAGTACAGTTTGTTGACCAGTTACAAATCCATCTGATGGTGATGCTGTTTATCCCACATTTTTCTACCTTAACAAGAAGCAGGTTATGATCTACTTTGTCAAATGCCTCACTGAAAATCTAAGTTTATTATGTCCATGGCATTTCATCTACTAATTTAGTCACTTTGTCAAAGAATGGAATAAGATTTGTTTGACATGATCTGTTTTTGATGACTCCATATTGACTACTAGTTATAATTTTATTTTGTTTCTAGGTTATAATTTTATTTGTTTCTAGATTTATGCAGGTTGTTGCTTGTTTTTTTCAAGATCTTTCCTGGTATTGATGTCAGGCTGATTGGTTTTTAATTTCCTTGATCTGTTTTCCCCGCTTTTTTGAAGGTAGGGACCACTCTATTCCAGTCCTCAGGTAGTTCTTCTGTGCCCCAAGAACTTTGAAAGAACTTTGAACTTTGAAAGATGTGGTTCAAAGGTTCTGAGATCATGTCTGCCACTTTTTTCAAAACTCTGGAATGTAATCCATCAGGACCTGGAGATTTAAATCTATCTAGAGCTGACAGGTATTTCTTACCTTATTTTTGCTTATTTTAATTTGCATCCCTGTTTTGTTTTTGGTAAGTTGGTTTGTATTTTCTTTTTTCAAGAAGACAGATGCAAAGAGTGAATTAAGCAGCTGTCTCTCTATTGTCTGTAACTTCCTTGCCATCTTCTCCCATTAATGGACATATTGTTTCTTTGACCTTTTTCTTGTTTTGATGTGCTGAAAGAAACTTGTTTTATTATTTTTAACATTTGTTGTAAGTCTTAGTTTATTTTGAGCTTTAATTTCTTAACGTCATCTTTGCAGGTTCAGGCAATTTGTTGGTATTCTGCTTTAGGTATTTGTCACCCTTTCCATTTTTTTGTACTTATTTTTTTCTTTCAGTTGGTCAGAAAGCTCTTTATGCATCCATGCTGGATTTTTCTTAGCTGTCCTTTTCAGTGGTATTAAGTTGGACTGAATTTTTAGAATCATATTTTTCAGAGTTTCCCAAACTTCTTGAGTTGATTTCCCCTTTAAGATTTTTATCTATGGGATCTTTCTCAAGCGGTGTCTCTGAGTTAGTCAAAATCAGCTCTTTTAAAATCTAAGACTCTTGTTTAATTCTGTTATTTTGCTTGGCTCTGTTTTATATTGAATTCTCATATGACATGGTCACTGTCCCCCCAAAGTTCCTGCAACTTCAATCCCCTCTATCCCTTCTCTGTTAGTAAGAATAAGATCCAGTACAGCTGTCCCTCTGGTTGCCTCCTCTATCTTTTGAGTGACAAAGTTGTCAGCTAGGTTGGTCAGGAATCTGTTCGATCTCCCACTTGCTGCAGAATTCATCTCCCATTTGACATCAGATTAGTTAAAGTCACCCATTACTACTGTGGTGTATTTTATTGCATACATTAGTTAACTGTTTGGCAAAAAGTTCATCCATTTCTTCTGGGTGGTTGGGTGGCCAATAGTACACACCTATGGCAATATCATTCTTTTTTCCTTTTATGTTGACCCAGAAGCATTCTAACAGGTTTTTATCCTTAGTGTTATGTGGAGAGGAAGTGATCTCTAATATATAATGCAATTCCCCATTCCTCTTTTTAAAGGTCTGTTTCTTTTGTACAGTTTATATCCTTCCATCAGCATGTTCCAGTCACGAGTTCCATCCCAACAAGTTTCTATAATGGCAACTATATCATACCTACCCTCATGTACTAGTACGTCAAGATTTAGATCTCCAGCATTTTCAGGAACATATTAAGTTTACAAAAATACATGCAGGCCAAAGTCCTGGAGATATCTGGCACAGAGTTCCTTTGTATTATAACGTGGTTGAGCCAGCAGAAGACAAGGATGAAATTTACCCAGGAGGACTTATGTTTGTGTAACTGATTGTAAAAAGCTACGCCTTGACCACTTACTGTACTGTTCTTCATAGTCATTCAAGTCAGCCTTTGTGAATCCAGACTGTTTATCAACATCCCTCCCTCTCTCTCTCTCTCTCTCTCTCTCTCTCTATCTATCTATCACCTATGATTTTTATTTGTTTTCAAATGTGCAAACTTCCTTATTATCAAATGAAAAAAAATTATATTGTTTTTAAAAAGTTACTGATTTAAATAAGTGCATTCAGAATCTCACAGATGGAATAGGAAACTGAAAATTGAATTTATTAAATTGAATAAGGCTTCAGCCCTCTGTACTGTTAAGTTCTACTGAACTTAGCAGGACTTGATCCAATTTTATAGGCAATTGTGAGGATAAACTAGATTAGACTCACAGAGGAATTAAAAAACTGCATATACCAAAAAGGAAAAAAAATCATTCAGTCATTCTATTTCACATATTAATGTTATCCCAGGAATGCATTCAACTATCTTATATTGGTTTACATTTATTATTTATATTATCCATTCTTGCCTAACTCAATGACTTTATTTCAAAGCGTTTTGATTACAAGTCACCAATTCACAGCAATGAACTTCAGATTATTGTTTAATTTAGGTGGTAGTGGAAAGGGAGAGGCGGATTTGGGAAAATTTTATTTGTTTGGTTCTTAATTATTTCAACAGGACTTGTCATATTAATGGTTTAAGCAACATAGAGGTGTGGGAGGGAATTAACAAATGTCTGAGAGCCCCTCAAAAGTTAAAATAGTCATGTCTCAACACTGATTCTCTTCTAGCACTGTGATTTCAACTCAAAGTAACAAAATATGGTTTCAAATGCTTGGTATATGAACGGAATTAAAATCTCAATTTTCAAAATTTATTAGCATTCTGACATCTTAGCGGTGGAATGATTCAAAGGACACACCAGTTTCTTGAAGGAAATATTATTTTTGTTAATTTCCTTTCTCTCATCTTCCAGTGTCTGTTTTGCATTACTTACCTCACAAATATTGACATCTATAAGGAAGCTAATGCTGTCACTCAGGGGCTTTTCCTCCCCCGCTTCTAACAACTCTTATTAAAAAATGGAAACCTATTACGTTTTCAAAAACAAAGTGATGTTTGAAACAGCAAGGTAAAAAGAAGAGATAATTGCAAATTGAATGCAAACAATTATATTTAAGAAATAATGCCTTTCCATTTTAAAATAAGAAATAAAAGATTAATAGTTTGCTAAGAAGTCAATTCTTATATTCCAAAACATCCAAAGGAGAATGGACAGCTAATTTATAATTTCCTCCCACATCTTTCCAACAGCATATCAAAAATGATGCAGAGATATGAGCCCAGAAGGTAATCTTGCAATCTATTCTTTTGTAAAAAGAGATAAATGCATATAGTTTCCACAAAAAAAAAAGGCAAACTGAAATGGCAGACATTACCTAAGCTATAAAATGGACATAAACATCCAAGATACTTCCTACTTCTTTTACAACATGAAATACTGGTATTGGTGTGTAAACACAACACAACAGACATCGCTCTGCACTATCTGCTATATGCATACAAAGCAATCTTGGCATTTGGAACAAACATCACCTCTTATTGAGCAAGGTATCACATATACTGTACCTATGCATTTCATTTTTCTTCCCTAAATGTAGAGCCTAAATGCAGAACCTTACCTCTTCAACAGCTCACTAGAAGAGGGTTAGATTTTGTTCTGAACTGTTGTTGCTGTGAATCAACATGCAACTTGCAACCTATAAGTTATATATTCAAATTAGAAAATTATGAACAGCTGCTTTCCAGCTATTAAATTAAGAAAAATATCTGTTTACATCCTTGTTGATATTATTACTCAATTTATTTAGCATGACAAGATAAATACTTTGTAGGTGTATTTATCCAGTCAAATTGTCAGAACATTATTTCTAAGAACTGAAATGTAGAACTGAAAGAATAATAATTGTCCTCCTCCCATGGAAACTGATTCATATCAAAGCTCTCCTGAATTCCCTACTGCTTACCAAGGGAAGTGTCATGCAATATTAAGCAGTTCATATTTATCCTGTGCTATTGCTGGATGCCTCTCTTACATACCAAAAGTGTAGTTCTAAGTAACCTGAAATCCTACCCTAATTAGCTCTCATTTAACAATAGCTTTCATATGCAGAATGCCAATCCCTTCCTGTTCAAGGGATGGATACAAATGAAGGTTATGCAGTATTTAAAGTATGGATCAATATTTATAGATTGCTATCATTTCCCAAAACTGAACGGTCCCAATGACAATATTCTGAGTCGGCAGATTCAACCTGCATGCAGCTTAGATAAGGAATTATTTAAAATTAAGGGACTGAAAGCTAAGTCCAAAGAGTCTGTTTTGCAGGAAGAGCACTTCTCTTGAAACCTCTGGCCAATATTCAGTCAAGCAAATTCTACATGATGTATTTCTTCACAGAACAGGTTTCGTATTGTAAAAACTGTAACCATATATTTCAGCAACTGATGCATGAGGCACAAATTTGAGAACTGGAACAGAATGTGGGAAATAGAACATATATATCATAATTTAGCTTTACTGTCTTTGATTATGCTACATAGATCCCCCTTCAGGCATGATGGATGCGTGAAAATGACCCGTTTCAACAGATTTATGAATCCTATAAAAAGTCTGGAATGATCAGAGGTGCCTTATAATAAATTTTGCTAGTCTGCTTCATTTGTGCTTACCAGAGCAGAGGAAGAAAGGACTACTACTACCCTTAATAATCAGGACTGCTCCAAGATCAGTGATGGCTAATGACAACCATGAATATCAACATTGTCTGTCCTTCCAGGTAGGTCAGGTGCAACAGATTCTGCAATGAGAACTCATATTATTGTAGGGTATATGAGCAGAACCCTGAAAACCTGCCTGTTTTCTTCTGTCTCAATTATACCATATAAAATTGAGGCAGGTATTCTGAGTCTCCCATACCCGCACCATTCCCAGGGCTGAGAGATTGTTTACTATCTTTTTTACAGACCCCTCATATCCTGGACATAAACTGTTTCAACTCCTTCCCTCAAAACGATGCTATAGGGCACTGCACACCAGAACAACTAGACACAAGGAGTTTTTCCCTGAAAGCCATCACTCTGCTAAACAAATAATTCCCTCAACACTGTCCAACTATTTACAAAGTCTACACTACTATTACTATTAATCTTCTCATCACTTCTTATCACCCATCCCCTCCCACTTGTGATGGTATGACTGTAATTTTGTCGCCTGTATCCTTACGATTATATTGACTGTTTCCTAGTATGATTTGATTGCTTATTATACCCTATGACTATCATTAAGTGTTATACCTTATAATTCTTGACTCTTGACGAATGCATCTTTTCTTTTATGTACACTGAGAGCATTTGCACCAAGACAAATTCCTTGTGTGTCCAATCACACTTGGCCAATAAAGTATTCTATTCTATTCTATTCTATTCTATTCTATTCTATTCTATTCTATTCTATTCTATTCTAATTCTAATTCTATTCTTTGCTAAAGGATCTTGCATTTCTTTGCCAACATTGCCTCTGCCTTCTTGAATCTGGTTGACACTTGTCAAGCATAACAATTTTCAGTACAAGGTATAAACTTTAATGAACTGCAGGTTACCTTATTAGCTGTTCACAAAAGGTTGTGCCTCATAATTAAATGTCAGTCTTACAATGTGCTCTGGAACTCTTTCTGATATTTAGCTACTAATCATTTACATTGTATCTTTCCCCCTATTTCCCCCCCCCTCCTCCTATTTTCCCCCTTTTCTTTTGCTGAGAGAAAGTGACTGGTTTAAGGCCACCCAGCTGGCTTTGTGCCTAATTTGGAACTAGAACTCACAGTCTCCTTAATTCTAGCCTGATACCTCAACGACTATACTCAACTAGGTTTTGCTTCATGTACTATATTCAGACAAATCTCTCTTGACATTTGCCAAGCTCCTTGCCCTATCTATTTCTTTTAAAGTAACTTTAAAAAAAAGTGAGCATGGGAAATAAAGAAAAAGTGAAATCTTGCCTAGCTAAGTGTTAGCTTTTAGGTAAAGGTAAAGGTTCCCCTCGCACATACGTGCTAGTCATTTCTGGCTCTAAGAGGCGGTGCTCATCTCCATTACAAATCCAAAGAGCCAGCGCTGTCCGAAGATGTCTCCGTGGTCATGTAACCGGCATGACTAAACACTGAAGGCGCACGGAACGCTGTTTCCTTCCTACCATAGTGGTCCATATTTTTCTACTTGAATTTTTACATGCTTTCGAACTGCTATGTTGGCAGAAGTAACGGAAGCTCATTCCATTATGTGGTGCTAGGGATTCGAACCCCTGATCTTTCTGATCAACAAGCTCAGTGTCTTAGCCACTGAGCCACTGAATCCCTTAGGATTATTTTATGTTCAAGGATGCTTCTGAGCTCCAAGGAGGTTCTCTAAGCCTTAGAAAATAAAAAGGACAAGAGGCTAGAGCTGACCGCTTCATGTGGAACACCTTCTACTAGACAAAAATAAAGGATTGTAAATTGGGGTATACAAAGCATCCTGTAGGGTTAGAATGGCACTGGGGAGCAACCTGAATTTATTTTCTGATAAATTGATATTTCCTGATGCCACACCTCTAGATAAATCTCAGTATGTTGTTGACATTTGAATTTATCCATCAACCCTCTCCCCACCCAGCAATTATCTCTATTCTAGATGGCATTTCTTTTGTCTATAGTTTGTGCCAAGAGATGATGAAAATATTATAGCAAATGTTAGAAGTTCAGCAAATAGTACCATTTATTGATAATTTTTCAAATGATTATCATTCACAACTTACAAGAGAATGTCAGTTGATATCTGGACGTCCAAAGTATATTCAACATAATATCAACATTTACTGGTTAATATTACTTCCTAGAACACTAGGCATATGTACAGATAGTCCTCGTTTAACAACTGATTCATTTAATGATTGTTTGCAGTTATGGCTGTGATTAAAAGTAACTCTGAGAACAATCCTCACATTTATAACTTTTATAAGTGTGTAAAGCAAAGAAAATTGGAAGTAAGATCATTGGCAAAGTCATAGCCACCACTTCACGTAATGATTAAACCAGGGGTGGGGAATGATGGCCCTTTTATGACTTGCGGACTTCAAGTCCCAGAATTCCTGAGCCAGCCATGTCCACAAGTCATAAAGGGGCCATCTTTCCCCATCTCCTGGATTAGGTGTTGGTCTCAGTTGTGTGCACTAAACAAGGATTACCTGTATAGCGATTTTCTATCTATGGTTGAACTAGGCAATATGAGAAATTTGATTCATGTGGTAGCTCCTCTGAAAATAAATTTCATTTCTATTTAGTTATTATTCTGGCAGACAGAATTCAGTTAAGATTCAAATTTGCATGTTGGAACTTGGGATATTGGATAGATAGATAGATAGATAGATAGATATAGATATAGATATAGATATAATATAGATATATAGATATATAGATATAGATATAGATATAGATATATGCATAAATTTGTTTCCCCTAAATTCTTTTCCATCAATCATTGACCTTATTGTGCTTCCTGCTAGTGGATAAAATCCATTGTTTTGTGTAGCAAGTCAAATAGGATTTTTTTTTCCAAAACAGATACTGCTCCCTCTTTTTTGGGAGAGGGGGGAGAAACTTTACAATGATCACAAACTATGTATAATGAAATGGACATGCTAATTTTTAGAATAAGATCACCTATGTCTGAATAATAGATGGAGTTTGTTCCATAATTTACACAGGTAAATTATGAATTTTACATTTTACGGACTTTGCATCACAAGCAACTTTTGAAACCTGCTCAGCTATCCATTAAATAATAGATATAATGAGAAATATTTCTTTCTAGGAACCTTAAATGTTCAGCAAATCTTGCCAAGGTGAGAAGCAGCTGCTGGCAGGGAAGCTAATGTTGCAATTGTCTTGAAATTATTGTCTGTCATTCCATCACAATGTCTTCCTATTATGTACAACCTCCTAAACTGGATGGCTGGATACACTGAAACCGGATTCCATTGCCTTTCTAGAGGGAGAATAAAATGTCAACAAAACCTTGAGTAAACATATTTTGTGCAAGTTTCATAAGATAAAAAAGTATTAGAATGCCATAGAGCATGCCCCTTCTTGCAAATTTATCGTTTTAAAAGTGAGTTGCATAGACTTCTCAGAGATCCTGAAGAAGACCGTACAAAGCTCTAGTCCTTAGTTCAATGTCCCTGCATAACTGAGGGGCAACTATATGCAATAGTAACTGTTTAGTAATGATCTTTTATACCTTTGAAGTGGTGCTATTCTAGAGACCAGACAGGAACCGTGACAATTGTTAGCTTTGAAGGTCCTATCTTCAACTGAAAATTATTTGAAAAGAAACGGGAGGGGCAAATTTTTCAACAAAAATTCTTGAATATCCTTCAGTCTTCAGCCCCTCAGAATATGTTACTGTATATATCCAAAAGGAAGATGACTCTGATTTGTGATAGTTCTCCCATACCATCACTCAATTTATCTGCCTCAATTATTGTATTCTAAGGTAATATAAGACCTTTCTCCTATTATAAAAGTAATTGGGGGAGGGGGAGAAAAAAATCTATTCTTTCTTTTTGGTAACTATTTTTTAACCACAATCTTGTACACTATCTCGAATAATTTCCAATAGACATACCAAGGTTTTACTGCAAATTAAAAATGTAGAAGTTGCATTATTTGAAAATATGTCATCCTGAATATGCTTTCTCTAAAGAAAAATGTTAGAGGACCTTTTTTTTAAAGAAACACATGACAATTCTTGGTCCTATCTTCATGTTTGTTTTTAAGATTCATATTCTTAACATACAGAAATAGACTTCACAACTTAGACACAGAAAGGAAAGCTCAGATGGTCCTGATACAGTGGTATTCTATCCATAACATTTGTTCCTTTGGAAGGAGCAAGCTAACAGGTGCCAACAGATGAGCTGCTGTACTTGTGCTGAAAGGTATTCTGTGAAGAGGAGATTCATATTTCCTCATATTTCAATTAGAGGCTCGTACACTCCTAGCCAGAATTATAGGTCACAAAAGTCTCACCTATATCTCTTTGTGTACAGTACATACATTCAGACAGAGGCCTTCTGGGCTATCAGTCAAAAGGAGCTACACAATTACTTCATTTATTTCTCAACTTTTTCTCAGAAAAGAAAAATTATTTAAAAAATTATAAAAGAAACAGTGAGAAAAGGATTTCACATGAACGAAACATATCACTGGGACTTTTTGAAAAGTCTCTTGAATCAGGTCAGTCATACAACAAAAGAAGTTGAAGTTTTCTTCACTGGAAATACCCAGCTTGATTCACAGAACTCCTCCTGACAGGATGCCATATACAAGGGAAACAAAACCAGAAAGACATTTAAATATCGTGAACATTATGTATATCACCATGGCTTAATAAGCTGCATAAATGTAGGGGAAAATATTTTACTAATTTCTTTTTTATTACTTCAGCAAATAGATTGAGCGTTATTCAAAAACTTTGACTAATAAGTGTCAAAAGGCCATTTTTTTCCTGACATAATTTTTCATAGATTTTAAATCTTTCTTGGTTTTTAACCTTAAAAATATATCTCGTAATGGCTGTAGAAATTTTTCAAAATAAATTATTGGAACAAAAGTAGCTGAGGTAGAACAATCTCATTTACAAAACAGAACTTGATTTCACATTTTCCCTTAAATATGCTTAAATCCCTGTGCACCCCCTCACATTGTGGTATAATCTCTCAAGACTGGTCTTGTAGAACCCATTCCCTAAATCAAATAAATTAACAGTAGATATTATCATACAAAGGAATTAATCTGAGAAACAATTTCATTAGTATGTTAAATGAAATATATTTAATTTTGAAAGAGCACATTTGAAGGAAAAGTACTCTGGGGGTACTCTGAAACCCAGATTCACACCTTTTTTGTGCTCTGTTTTCAGGCATTTATTGGCCAAAACCAAACATCACAAACTAGAACATTGTAACCGGCATTCAAAAAGTATTCAAAAAAGGTCAGGACTTACTTGACAAGGTTATATGGCATCAACACAGCAATTTCCATTTCAATGTTAAAATACTCTCCCGGGAATAAATTAGAGTACAGTCCACCCATTAGTCATAAAAAAACAAACAAAAGTACAAAAGAAGCCAAATTTCTCCCTGGCTTTTATCTGAAGTCAAAGCACTTCTAAAATAAATTTATCCCACAATGTCACCCATTCTGTTTATGCTTTAGGGAAGGACTAAACCAAACCTGCTTCTGCAGCACCTGGTTCTCTCTCTCTTATATACACAAAGATGTACATAACAAGCCATGGACATCATCCACTTTGGTGGGCCCAGCATATCTGTCTTAGCCCAGGGGTGGAGTCAGCCTTTCCAAATAGACCAGTGGTCAGATAAACTGTTTTTACATTTATGTAAAGCTACATTAACAGAATCTTGTAAGTCTGAAAGCCCAGTTCTTCTGCCCTCTCTCTTATGGCCTGAGAAACTAGTGAGGGTACCTTCTGAGCCTCTTCAGCCACAAACTTTCCAATTACAGGCTATGTTATTTCTTATCTGACTATTCTCTAGGCAGCGCCTTTCACCCTGTCACCTAAGGTCTTTCCCACAAATCATTATACCATAGATGGATGCTGGACCTCTTTGCTGCCACCCTGAAAATATGCCACTCCGGGTGACCTTGGGGCTCCCGTTGGTTGAGGGGACTTGTATTTGGCCTATGCAATCCCTGCTGCATAGAAGCTACTGGGGTGCTGATTCCCCCCAGAGACACAATATTAGACCTATAATCCTTCCAGAGGTCATTGATTGAAACAGTGGCTATAGAAATTGAATAGATAAACATTCCCAACATTCTTAAGGAGAAACCAAAGGACTTGGCACCTCTTCTCTTGGGGGCTCAGGGATGCAAGAGGGGACTTCCCAACTCCCACCCCCATAACAGGTGCAGGTAATGAGCAATCAGCTCTATTAACAGCTGCAAACCTAGGTCAGATGGAGAAGGAAGGCCTGCTTTTCTTCCACTTTTATCTCCTTCAGCCACCTTGGATCTAGCCTTAACTGTGACCTTTGATCTTCCACCAAAGGACACAGTTGAAATGTTGATTTTGAAGTCCAGGAGCTACCAAGACAAAAGCCCCACAAACCTGTCAACATTGGCAGCCCACGCTACTGTATATAAGCAGGAAGCAAAGCCCACATTCACGAACACTGGTGGCATTACCCAATGAGGGAATGAAAGGTCTGCCAGTATATAACCCAGCTCAAAGAAGCACCAAGGACTTCCCCAGTTCGGCCCCGAGCTACAGATATTCTCTTCCAACAGACCCACCTCTCGTCCTCAAGGAGACCCGGGGCCTGGGCCAAATACCGAAGAAAACAAACGTGCTGCGCGAAAATTGCCAGGAGGTAAATTATTCAAACCAGGAAGGGAACGCAGCCAACCAAGGACCTGGACGGAGTAACTCTTCCCTTGCTACGGCTCCTCAGCCCAGCGCGCGGGCGGAAAAGGAAGCCAACGTCGGGGATGGGGTCTGCGGCAGCGAAGGGATGGCGGAACCGAGTTGAGGGAGCCGGCCTGGTCTTCCTCCCCCTCCACCCGCCCTTTGACTTCCCCTCCGCCCAGCCTGCACCTCCAGGGCGCAGCAGCGAAAGGGTTAAGCGATCGAAAGGCTGCGGGCGAGGGAGGCGGCCGGCTGTCAGGAAGGAGCATGTGCAGTTTGCCTTGCAACCGCATCCACGCTATGGGTTCTCTTCATTGGCACAGTTGATCTTCGGCCGCGGCGCAAGAGCGGCTACAAAAAAGAACAGCTGCCGGCTCGCATCCATCCATGGAGCTGAGGCGGATGAAGTGCTGCTGAACGGATCCCAGCCGCGGCGCTGCGGTGAGCAGGCACCTGCGCCGGACGGCCCTCCTTTGCGTCCCGCTGCCCAGCGTCACCCGGGTAGGTGCATCCGCAGAGGCCTCCTCCTTCTTCTCCCCCTCCTTCCTGTAACGGGTTTGGGTCGCAGATGCTCGGAGGCAGAGGACCAGGGCGAACGCGATGAGCGCCGCTCGGGCTTCCCCCTTTGACCCGATGCAACGCGCAGCCCCGGGCAATTCCGCGGGGACCCGCGCTAGAGGAAGAGAGAGCCCAGCCCGTAACAAAGCGAGGAGGTGCTTAAGGAGAAGCGGAAGGCGAACGGGCAGTTTTCCTCCGGCTGCCCTTCTTTAGCCGGATCCTGCTTCTTAATCGCTCCCCAACCTCCCATCTTCCTGACTCCGTTCCCGGCTTCCGATCCGCCATGCCCCCGGCGGCCTGGGAAGGATGCTGAGCTGCTGCATCCTGTGTGGTGGGCTTGGCCTGGAGCGGGCTCGGAGGGTTTCGGCCCGAGGCTCTTTGGAGCGCGCGCTTTTTTAATTTTTTTTTTGCCCCCTCCCCGCGGGAGCTGCGAAATCCCCGCGCGTCTTCTGCGCTCGGCCATGTGTATCGCGGGGAAGCGGGGAATCCTACTTGCGAGCTTCGCGTCACGCCTGGGTATTTCTTGCCTCTTCTAAAAGGGTTTACTTAAACGCGGTGCCCTCCTCCAGTTGTCTCGCACCCTTCTCAGGAGGCATGGTCATCTCCTGCTGCTGTGGGAGGGTATTCCAATTGCTAAATCCTCGGGCTTCCCTCAGATTGTCTGCTCCTCTATTTTCCCTGTCATGGATTCGACTTCATCTCCCCAAATTCTGAAGAGCCCCAAATAGGGAGGATGTGCCTTCCAGTTTCGAGATTGTTATTTCTGATCCTACTCGTCTTGCCCCCAAAATCATGTTTATAAAACTGATTATACCAAAAAAAGAGAGCATTGGGCGCATTGATTTTAATGTCAGTCCCATGAGACAGGCTGGCAAGTGGTTCTTCTCATTTTGTAAATGGGAAGCTGAGGTTAGAAGAAAAAGGTAGGAGGTGACTCTTGAAGCAGATCTAAGCATTGTTCTCTCTTAAAATTCACAAGCTTTTGCAAGCTTTATTTCCTCAGTTTCTAGCTCACAGCTCACATGGTGTATGTCTCCTATCTAGTCTGCCCACTTTGACAGTTAAGGAGTTCCTTGGCTGTCTCCTATCTATAAAGACACATGTTCCCCACATAATTCAGCTAGCGATCTCCAACGTGCTATTATACTTTTAATGGAACATGAAGTATTACAGAACATGAAATCTGTTCTCTGAAATCGGTCGTGGTCCTTCTTGCTAACTCCTACAGCAAGTTTTATTAGATTGTACAGAAGCATCTATGAGTCCTAGCATGTTGAGAGAAAACTCTTCCAACGTGATGCCCTCCAAAGTGTTGGATTATGCCTGGCACTCCATAACCAGCATGCTTTGGTGAGCTCTCCAGAGATTATATGAATGGTAGTGTCACATATTTTGGGTGCCAGTTATAAAGAGGCTGCTGAAGACAAAGTTTTCTGTACATCCAGTGAATAGAAATTCTTATCCCGGGGGTACGGGGATATAAATTAAGTGCACTTGGTGTGGGTATATCATGTTGGGAGGATAGATTTGACCTAATCTCTTGCACATCATAGTAACAATGTATATTTATGTAACCAGTAACTATTTATTCATGTAATCAACTGGATCATTGCATTGAATATTGTTTAGGGGGTGGATGTTAAAATATGCCGATGTTGATCACTGTGGAATTCATTAAATAATATATGACACAGCCTCTGTAAGCTGTGTTCTTTTTATCATTAGCAGTATTATTTTTATACCACACCAAAAGCCAGGAAGTTTTTCCTCATTTGCTGTGATCAGCAAAACAAAAGTATATCTTCCTTTTAAAAGTTTAAGCTGAAAAATACCATTACGGACTAAAGTTGAGTGAATGGAGAAGTGTTACTTTTACTGTTTTTCCTGGTTATTCCTAAAGGGGAAAACATCACTAAATGTGTACCAGCATCCCACAGAAAAATGTATTTTATTGTGTGACCAAGAATCTTGTGCTGAAACCCGTTGGGCTGTATTGATTGAAGCAGCCAAGTTTTTAAAATAGTGATGATAATCTCCAACACTGAGGAATAAACAGAACCTTGGATGGGAGACTGTATGTCCTTCCACTTGAAGTAACCTTCTAACCCTATGAAATTGTTGCATTTTTGTGAACCATTAACTTAATAAATATCCAATTCCAAGAACAAGTTTTCTAAGTAAACTGGAAAACTTAAATACAACAAATTACTACAACATGATAATTTTATTTTCTTCAGAAAATTTTATTTACGCAAAAAGAAGAAACTTAATTAGGCCTTCATATTTCCTTATTTGAAGCACACTCAATTCTGTTCCTCTTTTTCATGGAGAGAAATATTGCAATTGAACACCCAACCTTAGGAAATTATTTTAAGCCGTATGACTTAACTAATGAAGTTTAAATAGGCATAGACTGCATATATTGAAGTCTGTTTGTTATAGCTAGGAAATGCAGAAAGGTATTTAAAAAAATAATATGAAATTTATGGAATACTGGATTAAGTAGTTATTACCATATTGTCTGATTCTGTTCTTTTCATTATTTGTTTTTTCGCCCATAATTTTAAGTAGAACCCTGATTAAATTTAGTAACCTACGCAAGGGCAATTTTGATCTTATATTGTGGTATACTATATTTCTGTGGTAAAAATATTGGCCATCTATGTTGCTTGAAATTAGAAAAGGAAATCCTTAACTTTAGAAATTTGCATGCCACAAGGCAATATTTTTCTACACTGAAAAAGAACAAAGTGATATGGCAGTGGGTTAATTCCATAGAATCTATGATACAGTTTTTGCTTTCCACATATTTTAAATAGTAAATGGATTGGTTAGTATGTATGACAGAAAGAACAAGTAGAAAGGGTAATTAAAAATGTATGTTTGAGACAGGAGAATTTGGGGAGAAAAACATTAGACTCCAGTAACTGAGTAGTGTATAAAATACATGTAAGTGCTTATCCAGCCAAGTTGAAGCCTTTTTAGCAGAAGCATTCTTACTTTCATTCTGGTTGGAGAGCACCTGCCTTAATTTCTAGGAGTAGCTCTTGAGAAATAACATAGTTTGAACTTCTTAATGTTTACACCCAGACGTGTCATATTGTTAATATAACTCACTTCCTACTAGAAGTACACATGACGTAATCCTAGAAGTAGGAGGGTTTTATAATGGCTGAATTGCAAAACTTTGGAAGTCTGTTTATAGACACATAGTAAATGTATTTTAAAGTTAAAAAAAGAAATCCTATCACGGATTTTTGTTATCCTTTATTGATTAAAACTGGATGGAGGAGCAAAGTAATAAAATTTATAGACTTTCTTGAAAATATTGCTAAAAAGCAGTGGATAAATACATATTAAAACAAACCTGCACAAAAGGACAAAATATCCATGATCATAAAGCAAGTCCTGCAATGGAATCTACTGGATTCTACCGTGTTTCTCATATAATAAGGCTGGGTCTTATTTTTTGGGAGCCCCGAAAAAATGGCCAGGCCGTCTTTTCAGGGGTGACTTAATTCCCCCCCTTGCATCTTCGGGCGGGCGGGTGGCAATGGCTTGTATGTTGACCTTGGCGTTGGTGGGGCACTTCGTATCGGGCTCAACGCAAACAGCACCATATCCGGGTGTGCAACAAAAGTACTTCCTAACAGCAAGCCCCCCCCACCATTCCCCCGATTTCGCATGTTTTAATATAGGCCTTAATTTGGGGGGAGGGGCTTAATTTCATTTCATGCCTATAAAACATGCTGGGACTTCCTACTGGGAGAGGCCATATTGTTGGAGAAACAGGGTAATTCTAATGGAATCCAGTGGCATCAGACACTTCATTCAATGCAAACTCATGATTTTTCCCTTTGAAAAATAAAGAAACAACTATCCAGTGTGAAAGGGAACAATTTTCAAACTACTGTATGGTGTTTGTAAAAAAATAAGCCACTGGCTTGGCAGTCAACAAACTTTCATGGTATACAAACTTGCTGGGGTGATTTTTTTAAAGAAAGGAATCAACTTTTAACATTTGCATGTTCTGAGTTGGCATATAAGCAGTTTTAATTTCTAGCCAAATGTAAAACTTTCTCTCCCATTGCTGCTAAGCTGCTCATTCAAATCAAGAAAAGGAATTTGGTGAATAAAATACTGTGTGAGAGTGCATACATTCTTATTTCATTGTGTCAAATAGTATATCCAGAAAAAAAAAAATAGCATTCCTACTAATGCATGGGAAACATTTGTATTTACATCTCACCTGATAGATACAGCTTTAACTCTTCCAAATCTTAGAAACTGAGACTTGGTGCAATTTCTTCCTTTCTTGCTTATGTTTTGCATAATTCTCAGCAGCCTGTCCTTTACTGACTGTTAGGTTTGAACTATGGATTTGAGGTTTGACTTTGGCCTCCAGTCACCAGGAATTTTCTGTTCTGTAATGAACGGGGCTTTTTAAATCGGAAAACTATAGCTTAAATCTGATATTTTACCCATAAGGGCTTTTGTAAAAAAGCGTAAATCATTGGTGCTAACCAGGTTCCAGAAAAATTTTGATAAAAAAAAAATCTTCCCGTTGGTTTTTCAATTTTTTCTTCTTCTTTGAAAATGTGTTGTAGAAGGTGCTAGGTTGGGAAAAACTGGTTAAAAGGATAGAAGATAATAGTGAGCCCAGCTACTACATCTTCTCCTATTTATATTAGAAATGGGAAGCTGAATATATTTGGTGGGATTAGAACAGTGCTTTTTGTCCATTTCTGGCTGGTGGAAGTACTCCGTTCTTATCTTTTGTCATCCTGTCTCTTGCATAGTAGTTGGTTATAGTAGTGCTGTGCTTGTGGTTCTTCAGAACTGACTAATAACACAAAATTGTTCAGCCACCAGTACCGTAAGTGCTTTCATCTATGTCCTAGAAAAAGGCTGAACTGGAGTAACAAGCTGAAATGATGCAATACTGAAGGGGTAATCTTGTTTTCTCCTCCCTGTATTTTCTTCTGAAACCTCACAGTAGAATCTGGAAGGTGACAGAAGAAAAGGAAAGGGATCCCAGATAGAAATACTGCTTATAATTCAGCTCCTTTTGTGATTCAACCTTTTCATCCTTGACTGTTGAGTTATACTACAGTGGGGAATAGGAAGAGTGGGAAAAGAACAGGAAAGCATCTAGACCTACTTTATCTCAATGCCGTCAATATCTTTTCCCATCAGCTGTTGACATACTGGTGAGGGAAGACAGCAACACTAGAGGACTCTACCAGGCTCTCCTTATCAGGCGCTGCACATGCATAATTAGGAAAACACTTCTTTTTTTCTTATGCCATATCCGTCATCGGACGTTGGCAATCATGTTGGCAACCCTATTTTTATCAACAGCCCTACAAAAAAGTGCTGTTGAGTTTTGTCCAAACCAGTCTCTTAGATTTTGAAGCCGTGATGTTCTTCTGACTGGACCTCGTTTGCCTTCAATCTCTCCTTGGAGGATTAAGTGAGGTATGCTGTATTTTTCTGGATGTCACATCACATGTCCAAAATATTCTAACTTTTGCTTTTTTATGGTTTTGATGATTTCTCCCTGGTTTTCCCAGGTGGCTTATTATCTCCTCGTTTTTGATTTTGTCAGCCCAGCTTATAAGTAACAGCCATCTGTAAATCCATATTTCAAATGCTTCTAGTCTCTTCAAATGGCTTTCTGTCAGAGACCAACTCTCCACTCCATAGAGCGCTGCTAGGTGGACCAAATACAATAGAGGCTAGATAGTAAATTGTATGCAAATATAGCCTTCTACAAATTCAAGGATGAACAGGCAGCACTTTAACTGAGCAATATGGAAAGGCTTTTAATCTGTAGATAATAAAGTCATTTTTTGCAGGTCAATATGTGGTGTCTGGATTCAGCCTTCAAGATAAAGGAAAATGGCAACTCCTTACAACTTGTAGGAGGCATAGGGAATGGCTGGGAAGGACTGGAGAAAGCGCCGATATCAAGGCATTATTCAGACATGAACTCATTCAAAGAAATTGATTTGTTGACTGGGATGTTGAGCAAATGTCTCACACAGGCCCCTCCCTAATTTGTACAAAGATAAATTGAGGGAGACGGGGGGCACATGGAGACTTGTCAGATTCTATTGCTATAGCTTTACTATAAAAGTACTTCTAAACTTGGATGGCGTTGATTTCTTAGACTAGCCTATGAGTGGTGGGATTCAAATGTTTTTGCCACCAGCTCGGTGGACATGGCTTGGTGGGCACCCTTTGTATGCATGCACACACTTTGTGTGCACGCATGTGCCAAACGCGCACTTTGTGCAGGCGCAGAGGCGTTCTAACTCGCCTCCTGCAAGCCTGCACAATCCCGGTTGCTTCAGCAGCTGCCGCACGGCACTCTTCTGTGCCGCGCAAAGCAGCTGCACTTCAAATTCAGCAGATAGAAGTGAGTATGGGGCCCCCGGTGGGTGGGCCCAACAGCAGAGGGGCGGAGAGAACTGGTTCGGTCTCCACTGCTCATCGCTCCTACTGGCTCGCCAGAACTGGGCCAAACCGGGCGAATACCACCACTGTAGCCTATCTAATAGGGCTGGAACAATTCTGTAAATGGGACGTTTATTATTGTTCATTCTGTTGCTTCGCAAATAAACTTCTAGCTTGACAGAATAGTAGTTACTTAAAAAAAGCTATATGGTAGTATAAGCTTGGCTCCCAGTGATATAACTTCATTTCCAATTCTAAAAATAATTAGAGTAATATTCTGGAAAGAAAAGAAGTTTTTCTTGTCACCAAACCTGGCTGGGTTGGTTTAAGGAAAGCATGATTAATCACATCCCCATGTCTGCCCAGCTTTAATTAGGACAGATTATAAGACTTAAGCTCTTGGCAAAATGTCAAAACAAAAGATTGGCCTACTTTTTAAACAAATGACTTTTGTCACATCAGCTTTGCTTCACAGGTAAACATGGAAAGAACATTTCCTATTATGGAGCTGGAAAGACTTATTTAGGGCACCAAACTCCCACCCTTCCCCTTTACTCAGAGCAGGAATCCAAAGTGAAGCTTTTTAGACAGATGGCTGCCTATACTCTCCTTGAACTTGTTCCCTGAAATGAAGCCCATCACCTCTCTAACTAACGTAGTCCATTGGTCCTCTGGTCTCCTTTTCAGAAAGTATTTTGTAATATGCTAAGTCTACTTTTTTATAACTGAAATCTGTACTTGGCGTTCTGTACTGTGGATCAAGAAAGGACAGAGTACTATAAATCACGCTAGTTATCCTATATCTATCTATTTCTCTGTTTTTTTCTGGGTTCCATTTGGTCTTTCTTAAATTTCATCCTATTATTTTAGACTATTGAAAATTTCATCCTACGGGTAGTTTTGGTTAATGACCATTCATTCAGCGACTGTTTGAAGTTGAAGCATTGCTGAATGAGTGGTACTTACCATTGGTTCTTGAAGTTAGGGCCGTTACAGCATTCCTATAATCATGTCATTGTGGTTTGAACACTTGCCAGCCAGTTTGCAATTACACAACTGTAGCATCTCATGGCCATGTGACCACACTTTCTGACCTTTCCTGCTGATTTCCCATGAGAAAAATCAACGGGAAACTGTCAGGGAAGGTCACAAGTCACTTTTTCTCTCAAGAAGCAGAAGTAGGCTTCAGAGTACAGGGTGGCCAAAATGGCAGAGATGGCGGAGAGAGAGATGGGTGATGGAAGTTGAAGCAGAGTCAGTTTGAAGTTGGTGGAAGTTGAAGCAGAGGAGGAGATCATGACCCTGGAATCCTGCACCTGGTTGTAAATATGGGCTGGTCACCAAATGCCCAACTTTTGATCACGTGACCGTAGGATCACTACAATCAGAACTTTGAATGTTGGCCATTACCATTCATTTAGGGTCATCATAACTTTGTTCAAAGTTCACTGAACAGATCGTTGTAACCCAAGGACTACTTGTAGTTATGTTGCTTTGCAGAAATGGAAAGACAGTATTCTGCTATGCAGAGAAAAGGGTGCTCTAAAAAAATGGTGATATATCAGATCAAACTCAACGTGGAATCTCATTGAGAATGAACCAAAGGATACACGGTTGATGCATCAGTATGATGACCAAATCATATTTTATTAGTCCAGTAGAAAACAGATCTTTCTTCTATCAAATCGTATCTTGTGGTATGAGAAATTTGTAATTCTGTAGTTGTAACATGTTAACATGTAGCTTATTATCTGTGCACCCATCCGAGTTCGCCTATTCTAATGTTTACTTCCTTTGTTGATTAAAAAGGAAGAGATGGAGTCTGCTGAGGAATTCTTAGAGTCACTCTTGGAGGAAAAAAAGCCTATAAAATTTTCTTTGAGACATAAATGTATCATTACCACTAACAATGAAATGAAAAATAAAAACAAAATCCAAATAAGTACTAAAATAAATGGCACTGTAATTGCCATCAAATTACAGATTCAACAGAAACTCTGGGGGAAAAAAACCATGAAGATGGGGGAAAAAAGCACAAACCTATTATTATCTTAAAGGGCAATGATATTATGCGTAATTATTTCAAGAATCAAAGTCCTGTTTGCTTGGGGAGGTGGCTAGTGGGAAGGTAACAGGTGCTTCACTGCGACCAGGCAGGCATTTAGTCCCTGGGTGTTCCAAACAGAACCTCCCCAAAGGAACTCTGAATCTCAGCCCTCCAAGGATTTTAACCTAAGGGGGAGAGTTGCAGTTTTCCCTGGCTTGGGCATGCAGCTGGTGTATAAGATCTTCTGGAAAGATGATGGAGAGAACAGGGGCCACAGAGAGACTGTCCTCGCAGTTTTATAGCACTTAGCAATAGCACTTCATATACATCTTCATTGTGCTTTACAGCATTCTCTGGATGATTTACAGAGTCAGCATATTGCTCTGAACAATCTGAGAAGAATGGAAGGCTGAGTCAATCTTGAGCGGGTCAGGATCAAACTCTTGGCAGTGGGCAGGGTCAGCCTGCAATACTGCATTCTAACCACTGTGCCACCATGGCTCCTTCCCGGCTCCTACATGGGCTGGAGATAACAGTAGAGTGGTAGGCTACTGTGCACCCTTCCTCCCCACAAAGGCCATTTTGTCTTCTTCCAGAGAGGAAGAAAACAATGCAGAGATAGTTGACCACTTGGCATGGACTCTACCAGGTAGCTGCCTATGTCTGTGGACAATGGATTTCCTATGAAGACTGATTCAGAGACTCAGAGGATGGGATGGGTGGGTGGAAAAGGAGGGTAGGTGAGGGTAGCAGGAGAAGGGTCTTTTGTGTGGAAGTGTGTTTGTGGGTAGAGTGTGGAGGTGGTCAACTAATGGCACTGACAGCTAGTGAGAGCTAGTGAAATTAAAATGCCTCAGCATGTCTGGCTTCCCCTTCCTAGGATGTGTGAAGTTCAGGATGATGAGAGGTTCTTGGCTTAGGAATTGAGGGGCTATATTGAGAGATAGTGCTACCTTTGAGGGGATGGGGACGGCCTGAAATATTATGGTGACAGATATAAGGAGATATGGTGGAAGGCAGGGAGCAGGGCATTCTCAGGAAATGGCGGGACTGATGTCTTATATCAATTTCAAGTTCTAGCTCCTTGGTATCAATCTCTCTACTCAGTCAGCAGATCTTCAGAAGTGCAGTCTTTTGGCTGCTGGTTCTAATTGCCAGGTCAGTCTGTAATAAGGCTTCCCTCAATTGCAATTTAATTGTTGATGAAAGGGCCAACCTGCCTGAACTCCTTGACTTCATTTCAGGGTTGGCAGTTGAGTTCCCCAGACTTATGGTCTTGGGAGACGTCGGGCTGCCTTATTTAGGAGTGGGCTCTGAGGACGCTTAGGAGTTCATGGCCACCATAAGAGCCATGGTTCTATCCCAGGTCCTCCAGAATCCGACACACGTAATAGTATTTGGGAATGACCTTGGAAGACAAGGGGAACATATGCCAAATGTTCCTCCTCATGTTTTATTGGCTTTGTGTTACATAATATAGTCCCATCCCTTCATAATTCAGCTTCTAAAATCAGATTTGTATTATCATCATCTAAAATCTTCAGAGATATATTTATCCATCAAAGCATATGCCTTCAAAGCCAGGGCATTTTAACTATATTTTGTAGATTTTCCAGCTCTTACCACTTTTCTAACTGCCAGGAGGCAGTTTTATTGATGATCAATAGAATGGAAAACATTGCACAGAATACACAGAGTGTAAAAATAGAGACATTTCCTTCCAAGGGTATGTAGAAAAGTCACATCAAATCTTCGTGGGTTGTGTGTGTTTTGTAATATAATACCTGCATTTTTGTCTCTCTCTCTCTCTGAGTGCTGAACAGAAGATAGATTGTATACTATATACTATTCTGATAGAACACTCTTCTGCACCTATCTCTTCTGCACACTGCAGTCACAGTATGGAATGAAACGACTTGAAAAACATATTCTGTTTTCCACACTGAGTGCTTGTTTGTAACAGTTGTAAATTAAAGTTCTTTTGAAAAACATCTTAGCAAACTATTCTTAAAATAAATTTAGTAGGAAAGAAAGGAACAGGATGACATTGTGCTGTGACTACTGCTGTTGAATTAACTGATCTACTGCAGTAATTGGGAACTCTCCATAATAAATCCTCTCCATATGCAATCTTGTCTTCAGGTTCTGTATAAGAAACACATTTGAGTAAAGAACCTCATTTGTTAAGCACGTTCAGGATTGCACCTTATTCTCTCTACACATGGCATAAAATTTGAGAACTGGTGATACTAGCTGAAAGTTAAGAAGGGGTTCTTTAACTTCAGACTGTCGCTTGTTCCATGCAACCTAGTATCTCTGAGCAGAATCAAGTGTCTGATATAAATTTCCATATCAGTGAAGAGAAATGTTTAGCTAATAATTATACAATCTATAATCTTCAAGGGATTTGAGGAATGCAGCCTGATAAGAAGCCAGAAACAAAAGGTTCAACTGATAAGTGAGATGAGTACTGTATTTCTTTAATAAAACTTTTTCTGCTCTCAGTCTTACTGATGGTTAACTTAAAATATGGTGCGCTGTATCTCAAGGCATTGCCATTCTTATTGATGCAGAAGTATTGTACTTGATCTGCAGTTTTGTGCAAACTATTTTGTGGAATGAAATAGAAAAGCAACACATTTATTTTTCAAAAAAATTAATGACAGTTGATTTAAAACATTTTAAAGTTCACACCCATTCATCTACTGACTTGGCTAATAAAATGAGACTGACTAATAGTGTGTGCCAACTTTTGGCTTGCCTGGGCCACATGCGGTCTGTGGGCTATGGGTTGGATGTGCCTAGTGTCGACCTAGACATCTTATCTCAGAAGTACTGTAAATCCCATTAAGTTGAAGTGTGTATAAAATAGCAGGTCCAATTCCCCGCTCAGAATAAAACCATACAACAGTAGGAGAGCCTGGAACAGAATTGAAGTGTCCCAGTAAATCACCCATTGCTTCTATGGAGTAGGTAACAGTTGGAAAATGTTAATCTGCTAAGTTGCTAAGCAACTACATCCTGACCTTATTTCCTATTGGATCACTGTGAGTTTAACCAGTGAATTAAATATTCTGCTTTAAAATGTGATAGAGATGATGTGATCGCTTTTATACAATTAGATCCCTTTTTCCCCTTGTTCGTAAGAGATCCAGTAGCCTATTTTGTCATTCAGTGACTTTGGAACAGCATACATATAATAGCTTTTATCATTGTGGATTAAATCTTCAAAGGAAACTGATCCTACTAACTGGAAGTTGCACAAGTTATGGGACTGGGAATTCTGAATGATTGTTATAAAAAAAGCTTCCTCTTATAAATAGCAGTTGGACAGTTGGACAAAGCCCATTATCTACATAATAGCAGGAGGTTTTTCTTCACTGAATGTGTTCAAGAAGCTAGATAGCCACCTCTCTGGGATGTTTTGAATTCTTGCATTGATCAGAGATTGAACTCAAGGGTGTAAATGCAATAAGAATAGCAATAGCACTTAGGCTTATATACTGCTCCATAGTACTTTCCAGCACTCGGAATGGTTTTCAAATGTCAACACATTGCCCCCAGCAATCTGGGTCCTCATTTTACTGACTTTAGAAGGATGGAAGGCTGACTCAACCTTGAGTCCCGTCAGGGTCAGACTCCAGTTATGGGACAGAATTTTCCTGCAATACTACATTCTAACCACTGTGCCACCAGGGTTATGGCTGATCTTTAAGCCATAATTAAGATTCTGATCTTAGGATTCAAACCAGGGGTGGGATTCAACCAGTGTTACTACCGGTTTGGTGACTACGTTTTGCGCAAAGCAGCTGAGGTTGAAAAAGCAGGAAATAAAGAGTCTGGGCGGGTGGGTGGACCAAACAGTTCGGTGTCTGCTGCTTTTCAGAGCTACTGGTTCTTTAGAACTGGGCAGAACCGGTAGCATCCCACTCCTGATTCAAACCCTAGTAAGCATTCTTGGTTCTCAAGGCTACTGCACTGTTTCGGGAACCAAGGAGATAACAGGACTGACACCTGAAAGCACAAAGGCATCTTTCTTACTAAAATTCCTCGTCAAGTTTGGAAAGTTCTCAAGCAAGCAAAACTCTGTGGTTTCTTCCCCAAACCCCAAAAACTTTAACCTTAGACTGTCTACTATTGACCTTACTCGTTTCCTAAGAGGTCTGTAGGGGGCGTGCATAAGCGCACCAACGTACCTACCGTCCCTGTCCTATTGTTTATTTTATTTTTTATTTTTCTTATATGTATCCATGTATTCATAACTATGTTTTTTACTTATACCTATTATCTTGTAAGCAATTGACAAATCAATCAATCAATCAATCAATCAATCAATAAAGGCTGAACATCATAGGTAAGTGTGACTACACAGAGAAACATAAGAAAACCCCGCACACAATAAGCAAGTTCACATTCTTTTTCTTCACTATATACTTTTTTTCTTTCTTTTCTATTTTTCCATTTTTTTTCCATTTTATTCTTTTAGGTTTTTTTATTTTGTAGTTTTTAGCTTATTCATTACAATTGTAATATGATTACTATAAAAAATGAAAAGCTGTGGGTGTTCAGACTTTTGATCATCCGTGTAAATGTTTGATGAGTTTTTCTAATGATAAATAAGAATAGATAAGAATAGATGGTGCTTGGTCATATTGTGGGATCAAATTTTGTTCTCCAAAAGACGGGAGCTGATAGAACTTCTTGAACATTGTTTTTTGCGTTCTCTGTTGTGCTCTTTGGTGTATCTTCAAAAGGCATATTTCTGGAGTCAGTCCAGCAAGTGTCAGTACGTCATTTTATTTTAGAGATGCAAGAACTGCAACTTCACAAACTCAGACAATGCTTTGTCCCATTTTTTTTAGAACTATTTGAACACAGCCAAGGCATCCTTCTTCCTCTCAAAACACAGGAGGGGCATCTAAGACCTTCAGGTTAAACCTCATTAAAATAGAGTGAGCAAACTTAACACGTCTGACCAACCTCCAAAGTAGAGAAGTTCAGTGCTTGCAGAATCGCTTGTTCATAGGCTCATTTTGTTTTCTGCAGGTCAGATTGGGGGCCGTGGGTGAAAAGTTTAGTGCTGCAATTCAAGGAGGATAGTTCCATATGCCTATCTGGCACAAGGACCTATAGCTTCATTAATGGAGCTGCCTCTATGGGTGTTGGAGTTCTGCCTCTGGACAGCAAATTGGAAGACCTCGTTCTGATTGTTTAGCAACTTGGCCATTCTCCAATTTATTCCTGGGCTTAATTCAAAGTGCCTTTAAGCCCTAAATCAGGGTTGGATGATGTTTTTGTGTACTATATTAAAAAAAAAAGAATGGAAGCATGGCTAATGATGTGGGGGCATCACTATAAAGGACAGGTTAAAAACATTGAGTGCTTTTCTGTGGTTTGGGACTTGTTTTAAGATAAAATGAATGTATAAAATAGAGTCAAAGCTTGACATTCCAGTACTAGCCACAATTCTTTAGAAAATTCATTGCTGAAAATAAATTTGGCACTGAATTTGAGAGCCGGGCAAGGGGGTTGCAGGTAGCAAATTGATTGTGGGTTGCCTATCTCTTCATTAAAATATTGGCATTCAGAATACTTTGAGGTGCCTTCTCTGTTTTAAGCAGCTCTGAGGACTTTGCTTCAGTTCCTATACTTTACTTGGGAGAGCAATCATTTTCCAGATGCTATCAAAGTATAGTGGTTTTGCACAAAGTTGGATTTCTGTTATTTCAGTGTATTTGGGATTGAGTCTGTTATTATCAATACTTTAATTATCATAAATGCTACCTCAATGATAATTCATACAGATGCAATAGAAATGTTGGCATAAATGAAAATACTATTTATCTTGTTTAAAAGAGAAATTATGCTGATCTATGATTGTAATAACAATTTGATTTGATTTGATTTTAAATAAAAATAAGGGAGAGTTGCCATTTGCGTAGATAACAGGATACCTAATCTTGTTACAGTATAAGATTTTACTATGGTTTGATTAATCAAAACAATAATTAAATTTTGGAAAAACACATGACCAAAGTATACAACACTCCCATTCTTCTCTCCATCATATCAGTATGGTGAGTGTCCTCCTCCCAGTTTCCCAACATAATTTTGTTTAATTGCAGCATTGCACTGGGGGGGGCGGGGGAGAGCTAGATCTGAGTAAAGAGCCCTCTTGTAGCTCAGTTGTCTGTTGAATTGAGTGAAGCAAGTTTTCATCAGGTACCCTCAAGAACCATAAAAAGAAAAATTAGATGCCTGCTATTATTGTTAAATTAAAACCTGAAGAACACAGACACTTTGGCAGCTGAACTGGAACATGAATAATTCATCTTCCACAAACTGTGTCTCCCATGACTTTAGCTACTGAAATACAGGCGGATTTATTTCCTAAGCCTTAGGGATTAAAGCTGTACAGGCTCCGATCACCATATAGATTCAGCAGCTGCTACGATTGTGATTTAAGAGATTGAAGGATGAGCCCTCAATTGTCAACTTAATGGTGGTAGACAAAGAAGTTTGGCAACAAGGAAAACCATTAAAATTGGTTCACCTCTAGATGAGTCATGTGGAGAGGTGGTTTCAGAGGTGGTATTCAGCAGGTTCTGACCAGTTCTGGAGAACTGGTAGTGGAAATTTTGAGTAGTTTGGAGAACCAGCAAATACCATCTCTGACTGGAGATTTTACAGTATCCTTCCCCTGCCATGCCCACCAAGCCACGCCCACAGAACCAGTAGGAAAAATTTTTTTAAATCAGCATTGGGTGGTTTGGCTGGTTGCACCAGGAAGTGTGGCTGGTTTGGGAGGGCAGCAACTGGAAAATTGTCCTGTAGTTGTGCCAAGGAGCTCTTCTTGGGGGCCTAGAAGAGAACAGCACATTGTTTTTAGCAAGGCTTTGGCAGTGTAAAAAATAAGGTATTGATTCTGTCCAAGCCTTCATCTCAAGAAGCATAACTGCTTAAGTATTGCTCAGCAAAATGAAAATATGCTAGTCAGAGTTACTTGTTTTGTGAGATGGGCAAGTATATAAATTTGAAAAATAAATTAAAACATTCATATGAATTATGTGGGGTTACTTACATGAGAAGCATGAAAAGCTGCCCATATCTTGATTGGCAACTGAGGATTTCAGAGATAATTTCTCTCCCTGTTTCTGTGGGAGATGTTTTAAGGTCAGGAGTGGGCTACATTGGCAGGCCAGCATGACTGGGAAGAAAAAGGGTAAACTGAACTTTGTTCTCCTTTGCTATCTATCCAAGCACCTGTTAAGCAGTATCTCTGCTGAATATTCCTTCTTCCTCCTTCTTTGTTCACTCATTGCCAGCTATTGATTTATAGTGAAGCCTTTGTCCAGATCGTTTGCACAGGTGATAACACTTCTTTCACTTCTCTTCAAACAACAATTTGTATCACAGAAAGTACTCTGTAGAAGAATTCAAAGTAAGTATTTAATCTTAGGATGAGTCAGATATTTAAAAAAAACAATAGATTATTATTGACTACTCAGAAAAATTGCAGTTTGGAGTGATGGGTATCGACTTTGTATTTTTAATTGGAAATCTGAGATCCACAACTAAAATAGACACAATAAAGATCCCCTTCCCTTCCCTTTCCATTCCATTCCATTCCATTAATTTTCCTTCAATTAATTTTCCTCCAGTTAATTTTCTTTTAGTTAATTTTCTGTGTACCCTAGGCATACTCTATCCAAAAATAATTTCAACAAGATCATCTTTTCTATCGCTGCCAGCTTTTAGACATTGCTCTTATATTCTTGTTACAATAAATGTAAACATTAAACATAATTAAAAAAGAAAAAGACAAATATGAACAAAAATCTAAAAGGAAAAAAGTACAGAAGAGAAGGGGGAAAAAATGAAAGAACAATTGAAAGAAAAAAAGAAGACCAATAGTCCTCGACTTATAATAGTTCATTTAGTAACTATTTGAAGTTACAACGGGACTGAAAAAGTAACATGACCATTTTTCATACTTACGACTGTGGCAACATCCCCATGGTCAGATGATTTATATTCGGATGCTTGACAACTGACTCACATTTATGACGGTTGCAGTGTCCAAAGTCATGTGATCCCCTTTTGTGACCTTCTGATAAGCAAAATCCATGGGGAAACCAGATTAATTTAACAGCCGTGTTACTAATTTAAGAACTGCAGTGATTCACTTAACAAAGGTGGTGAGAAAAGTCATTAAATGGGGCAAAACACACTTAACAAATGTGTCAATTAACAACATCATTTTGGGGCTCAGTTGTGGTCGTAAAATTGAGGACTACTTGTATAGTAAAATAAGAAAAAATATGCAAAAAATGGCTTCTCCCTTCATCACATTTCTTTGTTCCTTCTGTCAAATCTTCAAAATATTAACAAGTCCCCTTTGTAAATCCAATATGGCAAAGTTATCCAAATTGCTCTTTGGGTTTGTTATTTTTATACCCCTTTTAATTATTAAGACATCAGCTGGTTTCATTTGTATATCCAGTGTAACATCTTTTTCCTCATCGTTTTTATAGCCTACTATTTTTAAATATAACTTTAGATCAGTCTCTTGTCTTGTACCTCTTCATAATATCTTTTAAACATAGACAATCTATAATGGCAAACACTCTAAACATTAACATCTGAATCCTTTGTAAAAGGATCCTTCAAAAAATCCTTCAGTGAATAATGGCTGATGAAATCTCAGAAGGTGAATGTTTCTAAATCCTTCTAATTCTTCATAACACTTTGAACAAGAAAAATAAGCAAAGAAAATGTAAAATATATACAAGTTAAGCTATTACACAAATCACAATTCAGGTTGTCTTGGTGCCAAATTGCAGGGAAATTGATAGTCATAAGCAATAATTGGGTTTTGGAATAGCATTCAGTTCATTTGATTGTCCATCTTCTTCATGGGCCTCATTTCTATTTCTATTCAATATTATTTTTGTCCTTAATTTCTTATTTTCTTTATATTCTATATATTTCATTTGAACTGTATTTAGCAGAATATCTGACCTACCTGAACTTAAAAGTATCCTAGGCAGCTTTGTGTGGTTAATTATTTTTCTAATCTAAAAAGTTAGAAAGTATCTCATTTAACAATAATGTACCTGTCAATAGGATTTGATTTCACAAGTGCCATTGTCAACTTCTCAGAGGGAGGCAAACTTGGGAATCATTAACTACTTGGATATCTAGAAAGATCTATATTGCTGGAATTTTGAAAGCCTTCTAAAACAATTCTCCAGATCAACTTATACCTAGGATACTTATATCAGGGTTAGTTTGATTCTCTTTTAACAGAGTTGAGAGGGACCTTGGAAGTCTTCTAGCCTGCTCAAACAGGAGGTCCTCTACCATTCCAGGCAAGTGGCTGTCCAGTCTCTTCTTAAAAGCCTCCAGTAATGGAGCGTCTACAACTTCTGAAGGCAAGAGGTTCCGCTGGTTAATTGTTCTCACTGTTATCTACTTACTCCTTCATTCTAGGTTGCTTCTCTCCTTGATTAGTTTTCGTCCATTGTTTCCTGCCTTGTCTCTAGGCTATGGTATCTCTCTGTAATAGTCCAGTTTTCTCTCCACGACCTGATAGACATTACATTATAGCCACAGGGCAAAGAAAGTTCTACAGGAAATTACCGGTTGTCATTGTAAGGCAATGTTTTTCTTTTCTACAAGGTTGAAATTTAAAACTTTGCCCTATGGAAAGAGAATCTGGCACCTGGATGCTGGCTAATTTTAGTAACCTTGTACCGAATGGAACACCAATAATGAATAAGCTTAAGAGAAACTTTGTGCTAGTTGTTTTTTCTTATCTTTAAGATTTTATCTTAACATTCAGTTAAATAAAAGTTTTAACAATAGGAGGAAAAACCACTTCATGCTTCAAAATGCTCACTCCGGAGTGGAGACTTTTGTGGGGTTTTTTTTTTTTAAATGTGCAACCCTTTTAAAGGTTACGGTACTTGGTATGCTTTCCTTTTCAAATACTGGAGCTTTTGTAGCTGATTACTTCTTTTTGGTGTAGCCAACTCTCATGATTCAATCTTGCAGAGAAATTATCAAGCTTTACTCATGCTGGGAGCGAGGAGGACAAGATTTGGATCAGTTACTTTAGAAATATTTTAAGTATGATACAGTGGGGAACAAAGAATTTGGTATTTGCCAAATGTTTAATATTTATCTGAGAAAATAACTCAAATATAGTTTCTTGAGCATTGCGTAGTAGTTCAATCATATAAGCTGTCCTAGCAAATAAAGGTAGCCTCAACTTACAAACCTTTGTTTACTGACCATTTAAAGTTACCTATGACCGATCCTCACACTTACGATTGTCACAGAGTATCTATGGTCATTTGATCAAAATTTGGACTCTTGGTAACTGGCATGTATTTACAATGCTGCAGCATCGCGAAGTCATATGTTCACCATTTATGACCATCTTAGCCATCTTCTGACAAAGACAATGGGACAGCCACATGATTCACTTAAAGAATGTGTCAAAAAAGGTTGTAAATCAGGTGCAATTCACTTAATGATGGCATTGCTACCTGATGGAAGTTCTGGTCTCAATTGTAGTTGTACGTTGTGGAATACCTGTACAAAGCTTTTTAGACATATTTTTTATAAAAATGAATTGAGAATTGGGGTTAATTCTCTGCACAATGAATAATATGGTGTTCTTTAAAATGTTTTGCAAGAAGAAAATGCTCCTCTTGTTGAAACTGCTGAATGTAAATATGTACTGAACTGACATAAAAGTACCAAGATATTTGGCAGTCTAGTTAGGTACACTAGACACAGTGCAGGCATTCACTCAAGAAAACTGATGAAACTTAAAGGAGAACAATGCAGGTTTTTCTTCTTACTGTAAGTATTTGCAGAAAAATAGCAGTTTGCACTATAAGTAGCTATTACAGGTTAAGAAAAGATAGGGAAAGGGATTTGCAGTTTGTTGAGTGAAACAGTAGAGTTAAAATAGCAAACAACATGGGGTAGTTTTTTTAATTCCTTGGGAAAACTTAAGTGTTATGGCTGAGATTTGAATAGAGTTAACATTAGCTTGTTAGAATTGATAATGTTTTATAGAAGGGGGGAAAATAAATAATTTAACTGTCAAGCTATTCACAACTTCTTAAAAATTTCATGGAGGGTGATGACTACTCCGGTTTCACTGTAAGAGTTTCAAAATCAGAATAGGAAAGCATCACTCTGGAACTGTAGACCAATCATCTTGACATCAGTTTCTGGGGAAACCTGGAAAAAATAATCAAGCAGTGGATTTGTGATCATCCAGAAAGGTGATTAGTGGTAGCAGCATGACCAATTCTGGTCACCACGATACAAAAAAGGTGCTGAGACCTTAGAAACTGTGCAGAAAAGAGCAACCAAGATGATAAAGGGTCTGAAGACTAAACCATATGATGGATGGCTAAGGGAATTAGGTATAACATATCCTAAGGAAGAGAAGGCTTGCAGGTGACATGATAACTGTCTTTTAATACTTGAAGAGCTGTCAAAGGAAGAGGGGATTGATTTGTTCTCCAGAGTACCTGAAGGAAGGACAAGAAGCAATGGTTGGAAGCTAGACAGAGAGATACAACCTGGAATTAAGGAGAAACAGTTGGTCAGTGGAACAGTGGTACAGCTTCCCTCCTGGAGTTGTAGGTGCTTCATTACTGGTGGTTTTCAAGAAAAGATTGGACAACCATTTGCCCAGGATGCGGTAAAGATGCCTACCTTGGGCAGGGGGTTGGATTAGAAGACTTCCAAGGTTCTTTCCAGCCATATAATTCTACGATTCTATGTTCAGAAGAGGCAGGTTTTGGTGTAAACAAAGCCACTGACAAGAGAATTGGCAGTAGTCTAAGCTATTTTTAGGGAATTGCAAAAATAGAGCTCAAAATACATAGAGGGCAGAGAAGTGGTGCCTTCCTTGAAAAGTCAATGAATCTGAAGAAAATAAGAACTGGCAGGAGAACTGAGGAAAATTAAGTAAAAGAAGAAGCTGAACATTCTCCGTATGTAGTCCCCCATCTTTAGCAAATTGTTACTTTGTCTAGGAGAAAAGTGAATAACTACATAGAAACCCAACAGTTTTGCATATGCAGGTAGTCCTCAACTTACATCCATAATTGAGCCCAAAATTTATGTGGCTAGGTGTTAAATGAATTTTGCCCCATTATAAGACTTTGCTTGACACATTTGTGAAGTGAATCACTGCAGTTGTTAAATTAGTAACACAGTTAATTGGTTTTTCCATTGATTTTGCTTGTCAGAAGGTTGCAAGAGGCGATCATGTGACCCCGGGACACTGCAACAGTCATAAATGTGAGTCAGTTGCCAAGCATCTGAATGTAAGTCATGTGACTGAGGAGATGCTACGATGGTCATAAGTCATGGAAAAACCATCATGTCACTTTTTTCAGTGCTGTTGTAACCTTGAACGGTTACTGAGTGAACTATTGTAAATCAAGGACTTCCTGTATTTCTCTCGTCAAATAACTGATCTCCAAGATCTTTCTTAAATCTTCAAGGAAATAGATTTGTAAAGGTGCTAATATTGTGATTAAATCAGCAGAGTTGAAGACTCTTAAATCCTTAGTATGCTTGGAAAGGGAATTGGCTAAGGGTGTCAGGAGGTGCTTAACTAAATGGGTTGGTGCATCTGGGAAAGTAAGAGAGGAAATGGAAGCCCTGAAAAAAACTGGACCTAGAAATGTGGATTGGCCCCAAAGAAAACATAGTGGACTATGGCAGATGAACAGTGTGACAGAAAATCATTATTAGAATCACATTATTAGAATCACAAAGTCTATTGATTGATTGCATATGTGCCATGAAGTCATTGTCTCTCAGCGACAAGATCATCTCCCTGATGATCTGTTCCGGCACCACGATGAGGGATGTCCAACAGGGGATAAAGGAAGAAAATTACAGCGTAAGCATCTATATCTTTTTGTTTTCTATGATTGGGAATGTTTAGATGGATATTTTAATGGCGCATTCAATTTCCCCTTCATTTTGCCATGTGCCATCCGTTTAGTAATGGACAGTTTATGGCTTCATCTCCCTTCGGTCTTGTGCATCAGGAACAAAAATGGCAGGTTAATATTAGGTTGCAAAAGATAATGAGCAGGAGGAGTAAAAAAGAACAACTCTTGGTTGGAACAGAACAGCTGAAAACTGTCACTTTGGATTTTAACAGCATATATTAGAACACAATTAGAAATGATCAGTGGGTGATTCTCAGTTTCCGAGAGAATATAGAGCCACTTTTTCACTTTCAAAGAATAAATATCTGTCCCCTCTTCCCTCCCCCACTTTTTTTCTTATTTTTTCTCTGAAATATTGTTTTCTTCTGTAAAGACTTGCTGGCACTTCTGCTGTCTTTGCAAATGCACTGAGATGGAAATTTAACACCAGGGTTGGCTAAGGACCTTGATAAAACTGTGGAGAGTACTTCCAGACAACTAGTTCAAATATCTTGTCACCAAGTATCTTACAGATGAGTTGATGAGTCCTGAGGCTTCAGTCAGTTCTGTTGTAAGCAAACTAGCACCAATGACCTGCCCATGCTTGGTGCTGCAGCGAATGCGAGTGGGGTGTTACTCCTGTGAAGAAGCAGCAATACCCCAAAATACTCTTTTACATTATTTCTGAGAAAGCAAACAAGAAAGGCATCAAGTTGCTTGATCCACCCTGAAGTAGGAGTGCTGGTTGTAAATCACTCTGTATTAGGAAGATTACATTCCCAAAGAACTAGCCTTTGAGTCCATCCTTTTTTCTTCTTACTGCGCTTTATATCAATGTAACATTTTTATCCATGAAAATTAATGGCCCAGTAAAAGGAGGTGTATGGGGAAATCCACAGTGGTGTAAAGATCTTGGAATTATATTTTCATAGGTTAATTTTACTGCTGGAATGAAACAAGATAAAGGTAAAGGTTCCCCTCACACATACGTACTAGTCGTTTCTGGCTCTAGGGGGCGGTGCTAATTTCCGTTACAAAGCCGAAGAGCCAGCACTGTCTGAAGACGTCTCCGTGGCCATGTGGCTGGCATGACTAAACACCGAAGGTGCACGGAACTCTGTTACCTTCCCACCAAAGTGGCCCCTATTTTTCTACTTGCATTTTTACATGCTTTTGAACTGCTAGGTTGGCAGAAGCTTGGGCAAGTAACGGGAGCTCACTCCATTAAGCAGCGCTACAGATTCAAACCACTGAACTGCCGACCTTTCTGATTGACAAGCTCAGCATCTTAGCCACTGAGCCACCGCGTCCCTATGAATGAAACATATGGACCCATATAATTATTTCAGATGTGGAAACTTACTTTGAGTAGGGTTCATTCCTATGCATGACACAAGAAAATTGTCCCCTTTTTGTTCCCCACATAAATGGCTGACTTATGGAATAGCTGAAACTCTAGGAATATAACTGAACCAAGTATGACTTCACACAGTTTTGAGGGAGAATATGAAGTCCACGTCTATCTATATACGAGAAGAAGAGGGCACAGAAGGTTTACTACTTACAAAGGGAAAATGTTGGGAGGTGATCCATGTCTCTAAATCAGGAAGGCAGATGTTCTGTTTTTTATTGGCCCATCTGCTTTCTTTTACTTCTGTTTGGTGATATATCAAGAAAAATAACAATCACAGGCAACCTTCTCATATGCTCATGTGTTTAGGTCAGGCTTGTCCAACCCACGGCCCACGGGCCGCATGCGGCCCAGGTCGCCTCGTAATGCGGCCCAGTGCCCACCCCAACCATCGTGCCACAGCCAGCGAGAAGGAGGAGGAGAGGCAGGCGCGAGGCGGGGGAAGAAGCGGCGGCAGGGGCAGAAGCGGCGGCGGTGGCGGGGAAGAAGCGGCGGCGGGGGCAGAAGCAGCAGCGGGGCAGAAGCGGTGGTGGCGGTGGGGGCAGAAGCCTTCCCCGCCGCTGCTTCTGCCCCGCCGCTGCTGCTGCTGCTTCTGCCTTCCAGTCCTGCCTCATCCAGCCGGGCTATTTGCAGGAGGAGAGGTAGGCGTGAGGCAGGCGAGCTTTCTCCCCCCAAAATGTGGCGAAAAATAAACTGTGATAAAAAACTGTGATAAAAAAAACGTGATAAAAAATAAATAATTTTAATAAATAATTAATAATAATAAAAACATCTCACTAACTTTATTTCAAAATAAATTTAATATGTTAACTATGTTTTCTATGGTTTTTGGGGATGATCGGGTATCGTTACTGTTATTTTATTTTATGTGCGGCCCAAACCAAATTTTCATCTTCTAATGTGGCCCAGGGAAGGTGAAAGGTTGGACACCCCTGGTTTAGGTACTGACAGGACAGAGAGGGATAGGGATACCACAAGTAAGTTGTAAGATGGCAAGTCCATAGATAAGAAAATCTTGGGTAGAATCAAAATATCAAAATGTGAATTGTTACTTTTAACTTTGTGGACATTTAGACTGCCCTTATTCTAAACTGGCTGATGTTTGTTATATACCTTCAGAGTATAGAAGGTTACTAGTGATGGGATTCAATTTTTTTTACTACCAGTTCTATGGGTGTGGCTTGGTGGGTGTAGCTCGGTGGGCATGGCAGCGGAAGGATACTGCAAAATCCCATTCCCTTCCCACCCTACTTCCAGTTCCGTTCTCCTGTGCAGGACAACAAAAGAAGACCAAGCTGATCAGCTGGGACTCAGGAGGCAGAGAATAGATGGGAGCAGGGCCAGTCAGAGGTGGTATGTGCTGGATCTCTGAACTACTCAAAATTTGTGCTACCGGTTCTCCAGAACTGGTCAGAACCTGCTGAATACCACCTCTGAATGCTACCCGAGAACCCAATTTCTCTCTTTGATTTCTGTTACTGAATTGACTCAGTGTTGGGGTGTGTGAGGATTAAAGCTTGCAAGGCTGTGAAAAGAGATTAGAAACAATGGTTAGCGAAGAAGAGTCCAGGTGACCTTCACATCAAAGGTAGAGAAATGAGAAGGAAAAATCTCCACCTAAGGGCACAAGATGTGTAAATGGAGATCCTAATTCAGGGGTGTCAAACTCTATATCATTGAGGGACACATCAGGGTTGTTTTTGACCTTGGGAGCTGGGGTGAGCATGGCCAGCTTGATGTCACTCATGTTGGGGGCATCTGTGGTGGCCCAAGCGCTATGCCAGCGAAAACAGACTCCTGAGCTCTGTTTTTGGCTGCTACAGTCTCTTGCAACCCTCTGCCAGTGAAAACGGAGCTCGGGAGGACCGCACATGGTCCTTCTGAGTTCTTTTTTTTGCTGGCAGAAGCACCGAAGGCCAATTCTTCACTGTTTCCAGGGCGGCCCTGCAGGCCAGATCTAAGTATCTCGTGGGCCAAATCTCACCCCTGGGCCTTGAGTTTGACACCCCTGTCCTAATTGTTTGATTCTTCAGTGGATGGCCTTTATTATTAGGGCTCATCCTATCTGCAACAGAAGCAACTTATCTATCCCAACTATATCCTTAGGTCTTTGCTGCTATATTCGAAGAGGTTTCAGCTTCTAGATAAAAATTTACAGGTGAATCTGTCCTGTCCCACTCACACACACAACCATGATTTAATGGATTTATTAATATTCCCCAGCAGTTCCATTCATCAAAAACTCAGAACTGTCCCAATTAAGTCCAGCCAAGAGCAGACCAACGGCCAATGAGTCCACAAGGTGCTTGAAAGTTTCCCAGACAATATAAACCCACCAGGCAAAATTAAATTTACAACACAAGAGGGTTCACAAGGCAAGAAAAGTCCAGAGATCACAAGGCACAACCCGAGGTGTCAGTTCAAAGCAAGGATCATGAAACACACAGCTAGGAAATGAACACATTGTTCCCAGCATTGCCTCCATGTTTCTGCTGTGCTAAATAGCCAGCTTCTGGTGCAGCCCGTTAAGAATAATCACAAGTAATCAGATTGACCTGATATGCTGCCTTTTCTATGCCCTACATGTTCTTGGATCAGGTGCATAAGGCAGTTCCTTATCACTGCCTGGGCTATGTGCTTTCCTTACCTGAAGCCTCAGGGCTGTCTTGTTGCAGCTGTGCTTCAGCTAAATCCCTCTCAGATGGCTGCTCAGAGCCATTGACCAACTCCCTGATATGCTGGGAACTGGTTCATCCTCCTCCAAGCTGACATCTGGAGAGGTATCTGAAGAAATGTCCTGGGGAGTCATCACACTATGTCTGTTAGGATATGGCATTAGTTCAAACATAGGTTAGATTTAGTCAGTACTATATTTTTGTGACTTGTAGAATTGGGTTTGTTTGAAAACATATTCCTGAACGTTCAATGCATCATCAGAAATCTTGCATCTATTATATTATTTGCACATTTATATAACGGTATTCAGAGGGATATGGATTACAAGAGGAAAAAGGTTAGATACAAAAAGGGGCCTCTAAATGTGCTAGAAGTGTATTTTCACTTCTGGCCTAGCTGTCCCAGCTTGGGTATTGATGGCTGAATCATTGGTAACTCTGACCTTGAGTTACTGATTATAAACATCAAGGCTATTTCTAAAAGAGCCCATGGCGGCACAGTGGTTAGAATGCAAGTTTGTATCCACATCCTGGAGTTCAATCCTAATGGGGCTCAGGATTGATACAAGCCTTCCATCCTTCCAAGATCAGTAAAATGAAGACCCAGATCATTGGAGACAATAAGTTGACATGGTAAACCACCCAGAGAGTGCTGTAAAGCAGTATGGTGTAGTATATAAGTCAAGGGTCTTCAAACTTGACAAGTTTAAGACTTGTGGATTTCAACTCCCACAATTCCTATGCTAACATAACTGGAAGAGGAATTCTGGGAGTTGAAGTCCACAATCTTAAAGCTGTCAAGTTTGAAGACCCCTGGTCTAAGTGCTATTGCTAATAAGCCCTGAGTCATTCATGACTTGATTGTAGATGAGCAGATGGACCTGGTATATATCAGGTTTCATCTAGACCTGGTTGGGTGATGGTAATGATGTTATCCACCTGGAGATTATCCTCCAGTGGGTTTTAGATCATTTAGCAACCTCAATTCCAAGGCCAAGGGGGAGAGAGAATAACGATTTTGAAAGACACCTTACTATTACGGCCTTGTCTGAATTTTGAGTTAGAGGCTGACGATATAGACCTGAGACAGGAACAGCTTGAAGACAATCAGACACCAGCAGCCACTGGAAGAGACATTGACCCTGAGAAATTTGATTCCAGTAATGAGGGACCTGATCCTCTGGCAGGGCATCCTAGCCCAAACCATCAGCTATGAAGGGCTGAGAAAAGGTATTCAGCATGCTTTTCTGAAAAGATGGGGAAGCAATACATTTTAATAGGCAATACCAGCATCTGGAAGTACTTAGAGAAATCTTTGGGTCTTTGTTCCACCACTGGAAACAACTCTCTAAGTTCAGGTCTGTGTTTCTGTCTTTCTCTTGCTTCTCGCCTTGCATCTGGACTTTCAACTTGACATTTGGGCAGGCTTGTGGAGTTCTGTAATGCTTGAACCTTGGACATGTGTAAGCAATCTCCTATTCCGCTTTTCTCCTGCAGATGACTCAGATGTCAAAGCAAATCATAGTGCTCTGGTTCACTATTCATTTGATTATCAACTGTTATCAGAAAGTTTATAGCTAGTAATAAAGCCAAACTTGGAACTGCCTAACTATCTGTTTTGAGTTGATTGATAGAGTACACTGATATAGACCAAACTGGCCCTGAGATGACAGAGTGTGCCTGTGTATTAAATTGGGCTGATGTGGTAAACTGGGAATCCTTCTTGAACATATTCCAACCTGCTTCCTGATAAGGTCCCTATCTAAATTATTGGACCAGATTGTTGGAATTCTTTTTTTGTCCTGCTGTTGAGTGACTTGTCCTCATGACTAGGATCTAAGAAGTATCAGAAGTTCATGGCCTCCATGGAAATAATAGTGCTTCTCTCAAATGGTCTTGGATTCAACCCTTTGCTGGGGTCATTTTGATCCAGAGGAGACAGATCACTACACCTTAACAAGTCTCCATGAGATGATTTAATTGGATAGACAGATTTGCTTCTGATAAAACACTTCATAATGTACCCCATGTTACACTCATAAGACTTTATATATATTGTAAGCCTTATGAGTAACTCATAAGTGTAATTGATTTAGGCCCAGAAATTGGTTGGCAGGCAGTACATTGACTTCAGGAGAGGTTTTATCTCTCAATGATGAGATTGAACCATGATTACTGTCACCATAGCATTCTGGACCAGTTGTAGATTCTTAGTCAAGCTCAAAAGTCTCCCTAATGTAGAGCACACAAAAGTAATTCTGTCTGATGACGATTATAACAATCACCGGAACACTAGCAAACCAGGGCAAGACCTCCCTGACTGATGTTTCTACTACTACTTTTTAAGCCATTGCTGTGAATCCAGGAGGATCCCCAATTTCTTCCAAGGGAATACAACCCCAATGGAGTGGTTATGTCTGGATGTTTATTGAAGGAACTACCGGTAGGTCTTAAGAGTCTGTAGAGATTCTCAGTCATCCAGGTCATGCTCTTCAAGGAGGATAAACCCTTCCATTCCCCACTATCCTGTCAGAGCTGAAGAAACTTCTTGGATGAGAAGTGAAACGACTTCACAGAAAAAAACAAAAAAAAAAAAGTCCAGTTGCCTCCTGAAAAAGCATGTTTAGGTCTTAAGAGAGATTTAGTGGGAGTAGTAAGCAGCTTTACTCTCTCCTTAAGTATGCATACCCTGCCTAGCTGCCTGGAAGACATGGATTTAAACTACAAGACAAACCACCCAGATCAAGGGTCTCCAACCTTAGCAATTTTAAACCTGGCGGGCTTCCCTTGGCTGGGGAATTCTGGGAGTTGAAGTCCACCAGGCTTAAAGTTGCCAAGGTTGGAGGGAGGTTACATACACTTCCAGGATATTCCTGGATCTGGTAATTGCTGCCTAATCATCCACCTCCCCTTTGGGAGAAGCTTATTGAGAAGGTGGTAAGAGTGATGTAAAAGATGTGAATTACATATTGATCATTTCCAGTCCTTCTTCAAGGCTTGAATGGAATAGCCTTAGTTGCTTTGATCAGGTTGATAATTTCTGTCAACCCTGAATGAGTGAGAATAGAAACTAATGCTATTTCCATCCCAAGCCTGGTCCTGAACATGGACTGAAAATGATCAATATAATTCACATCTTCCATATCATACTGATGAGAAGTCTAGCATTCATTTCCAAACTGGATTGAGACTGTCCCATGTTTGGGTTTATATACCTGTTGTGAGCCACTTAGGTTTTATTTCTTTCAATTATTTTTATTACATTTAAAACATTTGCATAGCTGTCCATCTTCAAATCAAACTCTGGGTGGCTCACCAGATGTACAATCCTAAGAGCTGTGCTTCTAATATGGGTGGCCATACAAGTATTGAAATGAATGAATGTGTAATATACAGGGCTGTCTTAATGCATGGGCCTGATGGCCACTTGCCCGTGGGCCCCATAAGCACAGAGGCCCCATATTAATCTCTGTATGTTAACCCTTCAATGCACCTTGTATCACATAAATACAGCAACATATTTATTACATTGTACTGCATTTTTATTAATACTAACATGCAAATATATGTTTAATCTTATTGACCATTTACATTTTTATTCCTGTGAGTAATTGTCATAGGGGCCCCAGTACACTGCTTTGCCCAGGGCTCATAATGCTGTTAAGACAGCCCTAGTAATATATGCATATATTTAATCCAGAAGTGGGGATTTTGTAATCCTCGCATAATTTCATGTGATCCTCAGTTTAATTCCAGCCTTCTGTACATGTTCGAACCTCTAGTGAGTCTTACATATCCTTGTAGCTGGGGTGTCAAAGAAATTGGTGTTTTGATCGTTTCTTTACTCTGACTTCACCCTTGTGGTCCCTGAGGAAATAGGGCAATTGGTAGGAAAAATAGCCCACTCACGGTCTCTTTCACTAAGAGGTGCTTTTCCTTGCTTGCCAAGTACATAAATAATTTGCAGCGTCAAATTATCATCCAAAGATTATTATTGCCTTACCCCAAGGGTTGATGTAATGCATAAAGCTCGGGTAATAGTCAACAACTTAGCAGCTTTTCTGCTAAAAGGGTTTTCTAATTCTGGAAATACCAGAGATTGAACTGGGACCTTTTGCATGCAAAGCATAAGACACTGAGCTATGGTCTTCTTCATTCTTTTAGTTATTATTTTCATTTTAGCAATTCCAAAAATAACAGAAGAGTAATCAGACTTCTATAAACATTTAAAAAATATATCCAATAATCAAATGCAACTGGATTTTGCTGTCTGCTGACTAAAAGCTATATGCGGTTGCATTTTGTTGTCAATATTGGTGTACTCATTTTCTTAGTTTTTAGCTGGCATAAAAAAAAGCAATGAATGCACAGAATATTTTTAATTTTATTATCTAATTTAAATGTGAATTAGCTAATAAACAATGCATAGACAAATAACATTGAGAACACTAATAAACATTTGTTCTGCCCCTAACTTCTAATATATTAATGATTGCTCAGAGGGAAAATGTAAATTTTCAGAATCATATGAACACAGTTTCAAGCAGCATATCTTGATTTCATTAAGTATTTTAATGACAGTGTTTTTAAAGGATTTGATAAATTAATAGATATATAGATAGATAGATAGATAGATAGATAGATAGATAGATAGATAGATAGATAGATAGTCAATCCAGTTTTGAGTTGAAAGTGACTGTGATTTTTTCAACAAACGGAAGAGAATGAGAGGAATCAAGGCAGTTGCTTTACATTTCACTATATGGGACATCTTTATTCTTCTAACATTCATAATTCTGAAGCTAACCCATTCTTACTGTGACATTTCAGCTACTGAAAATGTGAGCCATTTGACAGGACATTCTATTTGAATTTGTTAATAATTTTAAGTATGTTTATAAGATTTTATTCCTTGGATTGTTTCCTTTTATTGTTAGTCATCTTTTGTGCTCACTTGATGAAAAGATGGGATGTAAATTGAATAAATAATAACAACACATGTCCAGAAATGAAATAGACACAAGCTATGATATAGTTCCACCAGTGCAGAAATTCAGATGTCTTCCAAATATTGGTTTTGGCAGCAAAAGTAGTTTAGCTATGGCTAACCTATTTGCTAGGTAATATGCAAAGCCCTTGGAATAAGTTGGAATTGGCTGTGTCCTAAATAAAAAAAGAAAGGCAAAAGCCATTCCACCTACCCATAAAACATTTTAAAGCCAAATCACCCCAGACACAGTAATTCTGCAATTGGAATGTTCAATGTTGTTTTAATAAAATGAAAGGAAAAAGAAACGCTGGATTAGAATTGCAAATATCTAGTTTTTGTTCCATTTTCTATAATTATTATTAAAGTGTAGAAAGCAGTTGCTGTTAGGCTCAGGAGGGAGGAGACTCCCAAGCTTGAAAACTATTCCCTTCCTGCTTTAAGACTAATTCAAATTAGTTTTTTGCACTTTAATTTCCGAAATGTAAGAAGACATTGGAAAACTGCACTGATAATTTCCCCCCTTACTTGTAGTTTGTTCTAAGGAACAACAGAAGGTTCCTGATAATCTACTGAGCATTATTAGTATATATTCTGCCTGCACATAAGAGTTGCATTCAAAGCTCACTGAAATGAATTAAGTAAGTCCAGCAATAGAGCCATTTAAAATTAATTCGGAATAAAGTTGAAAGGCATTGTCTTGGAGTAGGCACAGAGAAGACATCCACCATAACTGATCATCAGTCACTTCAGCCTGGCAATGTAAGTTTAATTAATTCAACATAGCACAATTGTATTTCCTAATATGAATGCAGTTGTATCTATTTCTCCTTATGATATATGGCAAATGCAGAAATAATTTGATTAGGAACATGGCTAAATTAAATCCACTCCAAGGATGTATGTTTCATTTGGAGAGTTACTGGTGTTAAATGTGCCCTACTCTTAAGATGTCATATCACATGTCAGAGAGACAGTCTACAATAAGATTCAAAAGCTAGGATCAAAGTCAAGTTCACATTTCACAAAGCAGTCTACTAAGAGGATTTTCTCTTGTTACTTTTTATATCTTGTAATTATGAGAGACATAGATGCTACTGAAAAATGATGTGGTCTGCAGTTTCAGAGGATAGGGCCCATCTTTTCTGGACACCATCAATCATGGTTGATGCATGTGGTTTTATTTTTTAAATGGAACTAAATAAGAAATGTATCTGACACACACACACACACACACACACAGAGAGAGAGAGAGAGAGAGAGGGAGGGAGGGAAGGAGGCAGGGAGGTAGATGGTAGATGGATAGGTAGGTAGGTAGGTAGGTAGGTAGTTAGGTAGGTAGATAGATAGATAGATAGATAGATAGATAGATAGATAGATAGATAGATAGATAGATAGATAGATAATCTCTCTCTCTCCGTGTGTGTAGGCCCTGGACTAACATGCATTCAACAAATTGCAACGGTGTCATCAGTTGGGGATAATAATAGCTCAACAAACCTTACTAAATCCTAGTAACTGCTATTGAGCTACTGACCCAAAAGTAAATAGATCCAGCTATGTAATAATTCTTGGTTTGTTCAGAACACCCTGCCTAGATTGATCTCTCTTGTAACCATATTAATGGAGCTCTTTTTGTCCACAATTTTCTAGGATACTCACATTTTGTCAAGGGGAATGTAAAATAAAATTAAGAGAAGAACTGGTAGCAGAGGGAAATAGTTGTTAATGGTTCCCTATTTACAATTATTAGAAAAAAAATTAAAACAGACAAAAGAATGTGTGGTTCTGAACATTGTATGACTGAGTTTCAAATAGAATTCTGTACAAATAATGAACACGCAATTGCTAAAATGCATAAACTTATTAAAAATTGAAATAGAAGAAAAACAAGTGAAAGAACATAAAATAAAATGGGCTAAAGATTTTGGTTATAATACAGGATACAAATGGAGCAGTGGAAAAATATGTGGCTTGAAAAGGATTGAAATTTGCACTGTGCTATAATCTTAAAAAGAATTTTTATAAATGGATGCACTGTTGGTATACAGGTAGTCCTCAACATTTAGCAACAGTTCAAAATTATAATTGACCCCACAAAAGAGTAATTAGGAACTAGATTCGAAGTACTCACAGTTGTCTCCCCCCTCCATAGTATGTGACCGAACTTCGGGCATTTAACAACATGGCCACATTTATGGCTGTTTGCAACATCCTGAAGTCATGTGACTGCGTTTTACACCCGTTTTGCCAAAAAACGGCACTTCTTATTTTAGGCTAAACCGCAACCATAGTGTACAAATGGTTTACTTAATGACCATGATGTCCACTTAATGACTGCTGCAGCCACTTTAAGGACACCACGTTCACTTAATCTTTGCCACAAAAAGGGTCGTAAAATTGGCGGTTTTATGACCATTACAACATACAGTCATAATGAGCAGGCTCCATTATGGTCAGACTTTAAGGAGACCCATATATCACCAGAGTATGTTGTGGATGTGTAAAAATGTTAGAAAATTCTGGATTCAAATGCATAAACTACTTCAGAGAATTTCAAAGACTTAACATAAAATTAATCAGAGGTTTTTGGTTTGAGATTGATAGACAAACAGTTGGAAAAAAGTTATGGAATTTTGTTTTTGTGCATGATAACTTAAGCAAGATTATTATATGCACAAAGATGGAAAGATTCGACAGTACTCACAATGGAAGAATGGTTGGTGAAGACAATAAAGTTGCTGAGATGACTAAATCGATTTCTTTGATCAGAGAAAAGACAATTATCTATTTTTATTGTTGAATGGAAACCTCTTACAGACTTTTGCTTGAGTCAGAAAAACTGAAGTTATGTTTCATGGTTTTAATGATTAGAAGGAAAAGTTTGTAGAAAAAAGAGGGGTTGTACCTGGAGTAAGAGGTAATTTTTAATTGTATTTATCAAAGGAAGATTGGAAGCTTCTTCTCTGTAACTTTTTTCTTTTCTAATTTTCTTCTACTTTTCTCTACTTTTGCACACCATTAGCTTTCTCTTTGAGTTCCTTACTTTTCTTTTTCACACTTTGTATTATAGATTTAAATGTATATATATTAAATATAAATAAAAGGTTTTCCCAGTCCACATCTGGAAATTTAATTTAAGACAGTCGTTTGACATTGGAACAATCATCCTACCTGTGGCTGTTTTTAAAAGGTGAGCTTGAAATACCATTAACTATACATGGGAAGAGATCAGTCACATTGGCTCTCTTAGTGTGCTCTGAGCTATGAAAGTCAAAAGGTTGTACTAAACAAGGAACATAAGTGGCCTTTTAAGACATACAGTACAATCCACCGCTTGTGAAAGAGCAATTTTTTGTGCTGGCAGCAGGTTTTAAATTGATCCAGTTCCTTGGTATGTCCTGAATGCTTCCAAGAGGTTTGTTTACAGCTCATTTTGATATGAGCCTTTGGAGAATTATATACTTTTCCCAGAATCTTACTTCACTTTTTAATTTCATTTTTTAGGAATTGTCTGTGGCCAGACATGCCCATGAATGTGGAGGAATCTAGGCAGGTGAGCTATGAATTACTAATGAAACATTTTTTTTAATTTAAGTTTTTATTGGTTTTTAAAAACAAACATAAACAAACAAAACATAAAAACATCAAGCCATCTTCCATATGTATACATACAGTGTGCCGGTTGGTTTACAAATTGTTTTGTGCTTCCATTTCATTGTCTTCAATTACAGTTACATTGCATATAACCTCATATTTTCAATCAAAAATTAAATACCTTAGTATCATTATTAATCAATCATTTGACTATACTTTTATTCATTCATGTTTTACAGGATAATCATAATTTACTTAGTTTGTTTTATAATAGTTTATATTATCATCCCAAATCTATCCTAAAATCATTTTATAGATATAATAAGAAGTACATCTTTATATATTTATTATTTTCTAAAAGTCTACATATTTCATTACTGTATTTTATTGTCTAACCATTGATAGAATAGATCCCAAATTTTATAAAATTGTTTATCTTCTTCTATCTGTCAATCTACTCATTTCAGCACATTCCAGTATTTTCTTAATGATTTCCTCCTGTGATGGTGTTTTCTCATTTTTCCAGTTTTTGGCAAATACAATCCTAGCCGCTGTTAATACATTTACAATCAGATATTTCAAGTCTTTACTATATATTTCAGGTAAAATTCCCAATAAAAATATCTCTGGTTTCAAGTCTATATGTTTTTTTGTCATTTTTTCCAACCACATGTGGATTTTAGTCCAGTATTTTCTAGCGTCCGCACAAGTCCACCACATATGGTAATATGAGCCAGGTGTCTGATGACATTTCCAAGATTTTTTGGATTTATTCTTGAGCATCCTTGCTATTCTTGTCGGGGGGAAATGCCACCTGTAAAACATCTTATACAAATTTTCTTTATATGCTGTTGACATTGTCGTTTTATAATTTTGAGACCACAGTTTTTGCCATTTCTCTAAATCGATCCCATATCCAAAATTATTCCCCCAAGCAATCATAGTTTCTTTAACTTGTTCTTCTTCTAATTTAATTTCTAATAAATATCCATACAATTTTTGTTCTGTCTCACCTTTCTTCTTTCCCAAAAGATGAAAGAGTACAAACTTACACAAACACAGGCAGGCAAGCTGACTCGGACTTCACAGAGTTAATTCTTTGGAACTGATAATGTCCTTGGCATACCAACACACTCTGCCTGCCAAGTCCAAATTGATAACAAGTAAAAAGCTACTCACAGAGAATTACAAGGCAGACCACAAGAATCATTCACAACGAAAAACCTGAAGTAAGATTAAACTTTGTCCTGTACAAAGTTTCAGCCGACAACACACCCACTTTTATCCCCTGTGGGGTGTGGCTCAATGACACAGCTCACTCTCTGACCCACCCACGCCTCCTACGTTGCTGCTCACGTTTCTCCCTATGACGCTGCTTAGGATCAAGCCAACATTCTTCCTCTTGACTCCCTGTCAGGGGCTGCTCCGATATGCCTTCCTCCTGATAAATCTCAGGCTGTTCCTCTCGGTTGTCTGATGAAACCTGAGGCATTATCAGGGAGGAAGGCATTGCCAGAGAGGAAGGTCCTGGGGAGGAAGGCATTCCTAGTTCCTCCTCCTCATCTTCCGAGTTCTTTTCCTCTAACAGCACAGGCTCAGGAATCGGAGCCACAACAATTTTTAAATCACCTTTTCATCAGTACCTGTCAAAATCTTATCTAAATCAGTCAATTTATCATAGAAACCTTCCATTTTAGAATCTTTATCATACCTTGAAGTTATTTGCACATATGAAAACCAATTCATCTTGATACCTTGTTCCTCTAGTTTTTGTATAGATTTGAGTTCAACCTTTTCATTCAATATTTCACCATATCTAACTGTTTGTTTCTTTTTATATATTATAAAATAAGAAAATGCTTCAATAGTCAATAGCCAGACTGGAATTTTCAAATAACATTGTCTTTTAATCTTCTCCCAGTTTAACCACAGAGACTCCCGTATATAATGTCTTCTAAAGTACCCCTGTGTTTTAGTTCCTTTATACCATAAAAAAGCATGCCACCCCAACAACAAATCATGTCCTTCTAATGTCAACAATCTAGTATTTCTTCGTGTTATCCATTCCTTAACCCACATCAGATTTGTAGCTTGATAATACAACTCCCAGTTAGGCAAACCAAATCCTCCTCTAATTTTAGCATCTTGCAAAAGTTTTAACTTTATTCTCGCTTTCTTACCTTGCCATATATATTTCAACACAATTTTATTTAAATCTTCAGAGTAATCTTTTCCAAGCCTAACTGGAATTGTTTGAAACAAATATAAAATTCTGGGTAATATATTCATCTTGATTGTTGAAATTCTCCCTATTAGTGACCTTGTAAATTTTCCCATTTCACCAGATCTAGCGCTATCTGCTGTTTAAGTTTGATATAATTATTCTCTTTTAATGTACTACATCTTGCTGTCAAATATATCCCCAAGTACTTGATCTTATTCATGACCTGAATTTTCAATAAGTCTGGCAGTTTTTCCTTTTGTCTTAATAGCATATTCTTTGTCAAGATCTTTGTCTTATCTTTATTTATTTTCAAACCAACCACCTTTTCATATGTCTTTATCTTCTCTATCAATTTTGATGCTGTTTCTAGAGGGTCTTCTAAGATGAAAACCAGATCATCTGCAAATGCTTGCAGCTTAAATTCTTCCTTTTTGATTTTCATTCCTTTTATATTCTTTTCATCTCTAATATTTCTGTTTAGCACTTCCAAAGTTAACACAAACAGCAAAGGTGATAGTGGGCACCCTTGTCTTGTTCCTTTTCTTATATTGATATAGTCTGTCAGTTCTCCCTCTATCATTACCTTTGCCGTTTGCTTATAGTATTTAGCTTCTATTGCTTGAATAAATTTTCTAGCAAAGCCCATCTGTTCCAGCAGTAATAACATGAATCGCCAATTCACATTATCAAATGCCTTCTGTGCATCTAGAAATATCAGAGCCATTTGTTTTTCAGGATGTGCCTCGTAGTATTCCAAGGTGTCCAAGATTACTCTCATATTATCTTTAATTTGTCTCTTTGACAGAAATCCAATTTGATCAGGATGAATACAATTATTTAGATATTTTTTAAGTCTTTCTGCCAATATTGAAGCAAAGATTTTATAATCTGCATTTAGTAGAGAAATAGGTCTATAGTTCTTAATTTGTAATGGATGGGCCTCCTCTTTTGGAATAAGTGTAATATAGGCTTCTGACCATGATTTAGGTATCTTCTTCTTTAACATAACTTCTTTCATAACTTCTAGCAATGGAAGATTCAACGATTCTTGTAATGTTTTGTAAAATTCTGCCGGAAGTCCATCTGGGCCTGGTGCCTTTCCATTATTTTGCTTCTTGAGTGCTTCAGTTAACTCCATCATCGTTATATTGCTTTCTAACATTGTTTCAATCTCTTTAGGTATCTGAGGTAAATTAGCATTCTGTAAGTACTGTTTAACTCTTTCCTCATCAATATTCTCTTGCATATGTAGTTTCCCATAGAAGTCTCGAATGATTTCCTTCTTCTCTTTACTACCATAGCAAACTTGGCCTTGGTCATCTATTAATATTTTTCTTGATTCTTTCTCCTTTCTCAATTTGTATGCTAACCATCTACCTGGTTTGTTTGCGTCTTCAAAGTAGTTCTGTTTAGCACCTCTAATTTTCTGTGCTAATTCTTCTTTTTCTATTTGACCCATTTTATGTTTAACTATATCCATTTTTAGCTTGATGTCCTTTTTCTGTGGCATTTTCTGTAACTCTTTTTCAAGTCTTTTATACTCATCCTCTAAGGCCTTAGAGGCTAATCTTTTCATAGTATTTCTTTTCCTTGTATAGTCTATTATCAGGCCTCTAACATATGCCTTCATATGAGAGAGAGAATGATAGGTGAGATATGAAGGTGGAAGAACCCCAACAAATGTGTGTATGTGTGTGTGTATGTGTGAGGAAACAAAGTTGAAATTGGGAAAATAATATTATATATATTGATACATAAATAATCTATTATAATTACAATGAGCATATTAAGATTAGAAGTTGGGACAAAGATTATGTATATTTAATTTTATTATCATTGTCAGCACTCTGTAAAAAATATATTGACCCAGTCAATACGCTGTCCACAAAATAAGTTGGTTGTTAAAGGAAAATTACAAATAAAACATATACAACAAAATGAGATAGACCAATATCACAAGAAATATATGAAATCAAATGTCATTTTTAAAAAATAGGAAAAGAAAATGTAAGCATCATGTTTTACATTTTGAAATACAAATATTCAGTTTTGAAGAAGATAAATTACACAACCTTTCAGATTATGTGGGAAGAGCACGTGGATTAAAAAAGAAAATGCAAGAGGCAACACAATATTCTCAATAGACCACGTGTTGGTAGGCAACTGCCACAAATAGGATTTATCCACCCCACAGTACCAGTAAAGCGAAGAGCGCTCTCCGAACTGGTAGGAAAGTTTTTTGAAACCCACCCTTGATGCCAGCATGAAGAAAGTCCCAAAGGATGAGAAGATCTTCTCTCACATCTCCAGATAAGATATACACTCATTGAAAGAATACCCTACAGCAGAGGTCCATGGACTGACACCAGTCCACAGCATGCCAGGGCTGTGCAAATAAGTTAAACCCCATCCGTGGGATGCAGGTAGCATGCAAAATCATGCCCCCTCCAGTCAGTGGGAAAACCTTTCTCCATGGAATCGGTCCCTGGTGTCCCAAAGGTTGGGGGCCACTGCCTTATAGGAGTAAGCACCCTTCGTAGATGTTGATAGCAGGGCAGAGAAACAGTTTAGTAGAAGAGCTGTTCTGCAAGTGTCTTGGCCCATATGATTTGGCAAACGAATATCTTGGCTACGTTATTTAGCGAAGATATTTGTCTGCCAATACAAAGAAATTGATCTTTATCTTAAAGTACATAGTGATAGTGTTTCTGTAGTGTTAATATTAATTAGTTTTAGTATGGCCATTTCTTCACTGACTCTTTTCTGAAATGCACTCCAGTAGTTTTGATTAACAAGAAAGTTCTGGGTTTAACTGTCTAAATGCTAGATTTTCCCATACATTTTGTCTTTTTTGTGTCTCTTACAATCTGTCAGCCTCCCAAGTAAACCATACAGGAAACATGACCAGATGATTTAATTCCACTTTATTGAAAGGCCACATGAACAGCAACTTTCAAGTTTGAAAGTATAGTCCTCCCTCTATTTCTTTTACTGCTTGATAAGTTAGAGTGCATCCTTTCTAAGTTTCTTTTTCTGTGCATTACAACGTTGTGGGCCTCTCTTACTTTTATTTTCATTAGTTGTTTATTTATAAAATACATTTATATGGCTACCCAACTCTCACAGGGTGACTTTGGGTGACTTACATCCTTTGATTGTTCCCTAGGCAGCATTTCTTCTTCCCATCCTGCAAGGTCATTTTCACATTACATTATATAATCAGTTACTTTCTCTGTTACTGAATATGCTATCCTTATGTTTGAGCTGCAACTTTTTATTTTCCACAGTCTTCTTTCTTTAATAGACTTCAAACAAACGAAACAGCCATGTGGTTCACTGAATGGGAGAAACCCAGCAAAATTGTAATCAGCTGATGACAGTGAAACTTGGACACTGATGCTGTCGCTTAATCATTTGACTGATTTGATCTTCTTTTCTTATTCATTTTTATTCTATATATCCTCTTATGCAGGATGGATTGGCAGTTTGACAGGGACTGTCTGACTGACAGCTTAAAACAAAAGGTTAATGCAGGGCAGTTAATTTAAAGAAAAAGGCTGAAAGCTAGATCAAATGGATGTAATATGGGTCTAACCTTTTTAATCCTTATGGGCATATTTGTACCATTGAGAACATGTAATTCTAGAGAAATTAGACAATCAGAAAATGCTTATTTACCAGAAGGCAAATTGGTGAGGATGCATCTCATCACATGTTTCAGCAAGTCATCCAGGATGACTTTTGTAATCTCAACTTAGATTTGAAGGGGACAAACCTTCCCAAGCAAAATTGTGGATTGGTGCTATCCATGATTTTTTATTTTCCAGCAATGGCTGTAGAACACGTATTGGGCATTCATTGCAATTTTGTTCTTTAAAAAGAAAAACAAAAGGGTCTTGAAAAATAGATTATTGGGTCAAGGAATGTGGAAAAGAGAAAAGTCTATGGAGATACTGAGGTCTATAGATATTACCTTAAAGGCCCTAATTTAAAATAAACTCCAAGCTGGAAACAGTTCACTTTGTTTTCCCAAACTTGATCTCTACAGTTCAAATACAGCAAAGTTATCCTGTCAAATAGGTTAGAAACCTTCTCTGTAAGAAACTTCACATTCTGCTAATAAGACTAATATCTAGCACATAGCTGTATTAATTAAACTTCTTGGGGAATTGTGTGTTATATGATTGATGTGGGGGTCTGGATTGCACCTTAATTATATCATGTAAGCTGAATGATAATACTGCAAATGATTGGTGGAAAGTGATAATTATATGTTACTCTCATACAAATCTCATTTTAAAAACAGTAAGGAAAAAAGCTTTCTTTTTTTGCTATATGCCTTTGTTAGACTAGATGGAAACAATAATAAAACAGAGCTGGGAGACTCGCTGAGGCAAAAGCCAGGGTCAAAGTGTTTGAAGGAGGGAGCTATCTGGCCATCTCCCTTAGGAACTCCATCGAAGGCACAGCTATGAACCAAGTGTTCTTGCAAGCAGAGTGATGGTTCAAATAAACATCCAAATAATTCTTATTGTCAGAGAAGGACTCTAGATAAATTCTAAGAACGCTACAGCTTTTCCTCTCTCACCCTGTGGCTTATCAAAATCTGACTTTCATTTTTCCCTCTCCCCTCCTACCCTTGGAGATGTATCAACAAAATTAGCATTTCTAAATCTTGGCAGTTTGAAGATGTGTGTACTTCAACTCCCAGAACTCCCTAGCCGGCTATGCCTATCCCTGACAAGAACGCCTGTCCCTGAAACCCACTCCCAGGTAGATTTTTTTTTTAAGTAAAAAGGGATAGAAACAATATTTCTGAGTCTTCTCCCACAGAAATGACCTACTTTTCTTTGCCGAGCATTCAGAAAGTCTCTCTAAAGAGAGAAAATCCTCTAATCTTCAATCTGAAGTTGTTAAAAGATGAGAGGTTGTCCTCTGACCATCCACATGTTCAATACTCGGCCTTTGCTTGGTGGGATTAGAAATGTTAAATAAGGGAAAGAAGACAGGATAGGATCTTGACATACCCAAATTTTCTCCAGGAAGTGCTAATGGAAAGGGGCAGTGACTTCAGTCAATGCAAGTGTACCTAATAGCCTGGTTACTTAGTTAAAGTGTAGAGCGGGGAGGGGAATAAGAATGGAGAAGATTGTTTCTTGACTTACTTCACTGAGAAATGGAAGATTTGAAGATGGCTAGCCAGTTTGGTGTAGTGATTAAGGAATCGGGCTAGAAACCAGGAGACCGTGAATTCTAGTCCCACCTTAGGCATGAAGCCAACTGGGCCCATATGACTTTCTCTCACACCTAGGAAGAATCTTGTCAAAAAAAAACAAAAAAAACTCCAGGTAGTTTTTCAGGCATGATTGAATGGAAGGGGGAAAGAAAGTTAAAGATTATGCAAGACACTACCAGAGAAGAAAACCCTAATCAGCAGAAAAGCATCCTAATTAAGGAGAACATTTAACTTGGTATACAGATAAATCTACATACACATTCTCTTGTGTTTATACTATTTGGAGTTTCCTAGTACCAGAGCAGAATAGATCCTGTTGGTAAAGTTGTTAAGTTGCATTGATAAATGTAAGTCATTTACAGATTTAAAACAAGGTTTGAATTTGGTGATAGAATATGTACCATCTATTACCTTTTATTTACCATCTATTCTGTTCCCTAGCAGTCTCCCTGTCGAATCTAGCAAAGCTGGTCCCAGAACTGAACACTGAATTTCCTCCAATTAATTTCATTGGGAGATTTTCCATGTCAGATTATCTTCAGATTTGAAGTAGCTTGGAATCTCATAGTTTCTGGGTCAAATATGAATTTATATTTGTCTTTGTACATATAGTAAAATTAATATTTGCTTAATTAGGTGCTCTGTTGGCAGGAGAAGGAGAAAGGAGTTTATTAATATGAATAGGTCATTACTAAGTGAGGTTTAGACTTACTGGGTACATCAAGATATTGTTGTCAGCATTCCAAGTAATGCACCCATAGAAAGCAGAACGCTGAGGCAGGCAAGTTCCTCAAAGAACAATTTATTGGATACATCATATTGACACAACTGGTGAAAGCCGACTCTGAAAGTTCCTGTGGCTTTCACCTAATTAAAAAATAAACATTTCCCCTTCCCCCCCAAGTCACTGGTCATGCTGTCTAATCAAGGTGCTGGCTGGTTCCTTGGTTACTTCACTCCTCCTCTGGCCAGTCACCTGTGAGAATGTCCTTGGTTCCCATAGGAAAACTGTATTGTTTTGGCGACAAAACCCCATCTAGCTATTTCCCCCATCTCTCTGTTGTGTGGCAACCCTGAAGCCTCCAAGATGGCCTCAGCCAGCTTCACTTCAGGGTTGACAATTGTTTCTGCAAGTTCTGTTTTTGGAGGACCAAATGGCTAATACTCCAATTGTGTCCTTTCCCTTAAAGGAGTGGATCCAGCCATCATGATTTGTGCATTAATTAGCTCTTACTAAGATTACTTTAACACACATACACACAAAGATGGTGATTGTTTCTTTTTCTTTTTACACCTTTGAGTCATTGTTGACTCCTGGGAACTGCCTGGAGTAGTCCTGCCACTTTCTTGGCAAGATTTCATAAGTGGCTTGCCACTATCTGCTGCTTAGGACTGAGAGAGAGTGACAGAGCCAAGGTCACTCAGCTGGCTTAGTGCCTAGGGTGGCACTAGAACTCACGGTCTCCCAGTTTCTAGCTCAGCGTTTTAACTTCTACATCCAGGTGGCTCTTATATAAATAGTTAGGATATCTAAAGTGCCTCCTTCAGCAATTTGCATTCTTCATCAAAGGACCTATGATTTATCCCCTCACACAAAAAATATAAGTTGATTTGTGTGTGAGAGACTACTTCTTTTGTGTTGTGTGTTGTGTGTCTTGTTACTTCTTTCTCTATTTTGTAGCAGGTGCTAGGTGGAAAGCCTTGTGAGGTTGGGTTGGCACCAGTTGACTGAATGTTTAATAGGCAATAGAATCTGCAATATTTTGCTCTGCTGTTTATGGCATTAGTCTTGCTTTCACACTGGTTACAAAAAAGGTTCCACGCCTTCTGTTATTTTTCTTCAAAGATGTTATTCTATTACTGTAAACTTGTTTTAAACCACATACATATTGCTGTGGAGTTTTGATAAGTAGAAAAACATTTTGAACATATTCTATAACATCCTACTTCCACATGGAACTCTCTAGATGTGTTGGGCTACCTAATCTCATAATTCCAATTAGCCTTTGGTATTTTTCCCATCTCCATTTTGGTTCATATTTTGCATTTTTTGTATTATACACATCATTTGTCCCAGCTGCATATTTTCAAGAAGAGTTTTGCAATATTTGTGCAGCAGCCTGTTGAACAGAGGGGAGCGGGAAAGAACCTTACTGGTGGAGTAGAACAGCATGCCATGGCTTCTCCTGAATGTCATAAAAGTCACTGAGAACTTATATATCTTTTGGCACAGCTGGGCATGAAGATATAAACACTGCCTCCCGCACTATCACTTTTAAATATGCTCTTACTTACTTTATTCCCAGGTCAGCAAAATTCTTTTATGACTTCATCAGTGACAACTTCACAAGACTTAAAAAGGCTGGGTAAGATCCAGCCTAGGAGCAGGGGATAATGTGCCACATTCAGGAGGCCTAAAGTTGGATTTCTGGCCTGAACATGTCTCTTTGGGGGGGCTGATTTTTTTAAATTATTATTATAGAACAGGCAAAAGCAGAATGTCAACAGCATCATCTTAATCTGAGATGGAGGACCCTTTGATGCCAAGTAGGTACTATCATTGCCTTTCTATTTAAGCATGCCCCATAGATGTAACACATGGAAATGCCCCTGAGGTAAAATGAAGAGGACCTAGCACAACTGACAAAAATAAATACCTAAGTGAATATTTTAATCCAGCAGGTCATTAAGCTAGTATTCCTGGCTCCGTTCCTCTTCTTTCTTCCCAGCAGCAGCCCTGCTATATCTCATCTTCCTGGAAGGACAGGTTTCCCTGGGGGGATGGAAGCCTTGTTTTCTCTCACAGAAGCGTCTGACGTAAAATACAAGTCTATTTGGGCAAAACATTTCAGCCCTGTTCTTTGCTGTAAAAGCTTTCCGAGTGGTTTTCCAGAATGAATTAAAAATAATAATAATCCTCGTTTTTTAAATTTGTAACCTGAGAGATGCAAAAGGAGAAAAGAAAAAGAAGCGTGAGAGAGGATGAAAACAGTAAATCTGGACCCAGCAACTGATACAAAATCCTAATAAAACTACTGGGGCAGGAACAGCCCAGGTAGAGGAGAAGCTCACAGCATTGGCCCCTCAGCAATGCCGACACTATGGCCTTGCCTCCTAGATCTCTCTCTCTCCCTCTCTCTGCTCTGCAGCCTGATGAAAGGCCACAGCAGGTCACTTGATGGTCAGATAATCCTTGGCTCCCACAGATGGAGTTAGTTGGTATGATGCAGTAGCTAGAGGGCTAGGCTGGAATTGGGAAGACCACCCCAGCTGCCATTGACAATATGGCATTTTTCACTATACCGTAGAACAGCCCCCCCCCCCAAACTTGGCAACTTTAAGACTTGTGGACTTCAACTCCCAGAATTCTCCAGCCAGTATAGTTGTCAAGTTTGGAGACTTCTGCCACAGAATGTCTTCTACCTCCATATGATTCCCTTTCCCTGTTGGCATCAACAGTTACAGACGCTGCCGCTTCAGCCATCAGAACAGAACAGAATAACAGAGTTGGAAGGGACCTTGGAGATCTTCAGCCCAACCCCTTGCTCAAGCGGGAATCCCTATCTCATTTCAGACTAATGGCTGTCCAACTCCTTCTTAAAAGCCTCCAGTGATGGAGCACCTACACTGCTCTCCTCTGCTCTCAGGAAATTTCTCCTTAGTTCTAGGTTCCTTCTCTCCCTGATTAGACTCCATTCATTACTTCCCGTTCCTCCCTCTTCTCCATGACAGTTCCTCAAGCATTGGATAGCACTGCTATCACTTCACCCCCAGTCCTCATCATTAGACCAGACATACCCAATTCTTGAAATCATTCTTCATATCCTAGCCCTCCAATTATGTGATGACCCAGGGTGTGGCACAAAGGCAACACAGTCAGATAATCAGTAGGAGACCCTTTATTAGCTCCAACTTTGGCCCCAATGTCATGGTTACCTTCTGACTGGAGAAGAACTCTCCAAAGAACAGCCTTTGACTGGGGTGAATCAAGTCCAAAACGTGGTCAACAAAAACTGTAACTATAAGTCCAATCAAGGCAAAATGAGGTAATTAGTCCAGCAGAGCAAGAGCAAGAATTCCAGATGTGAAGGCACAGCAATAACTCAACACAGTTGGGAAGACACCAGGAACACAGATAACCAAAGTCAACACAAGATAAACTCATGTTTTCTCCCAGCAGCTTCTGCACTCAGCATGCATTTCTTTTAAACTCTGTTCCTAGCTGTGGCTAATGAAGGGAATTAGGTCCCATTCCTCCCCCATAAGCCACACATCCCATGTTGCTCTCTTCTTCTCCATTCCTCCCTGTGTGGCCTAGGATGAAGAGAGGGTGGGCCTGGATCTTCTTCTGAACTCCCTCTCCCTTGTTCTCCCTTGCTCTGCCCAGCTGGACTTTGCCCTTGCCCAGTTTTCTCCATAGCCATTGGAGCCACACTCCCACTCTCTGTCAGCTGTTTGTCTTCCTCCTTAGATTCAGACTCTGACAGGGGAATGACAAATTATCTCCGTTGCTCCATCAACAGCAGAGCTCCGTGTATTTCAGTGTTACCGAAGTGTTCTCTAACCATTTTTATTTGGAGTTAACACAACGTTTTGATTTGAGCAAGAACACACTAAGGACAAAGTATATTGGACCTGAAATGAATCTTTGTGCTGTATCTATTTATGTGCATATGATTGTGGTTTGAAATTGAGGATAGTGGCTGATGAACATAGGCATAGACAGGAGGGATTTAATTTGGTCGAACTGATTTAAATCCATTTTATCATTGAGATTCCATGTTTCCACCAGGCCATCTACAAGGCACTGCAACCAAGTGTTTACAGGTAGTCCTCAACTTACAACAGTTCATGTAGTGTCCATTCAAAGTTACAACGGCACTGAAAAAAGTGACTTATGACCATTTTTCACACTTAACAACCTTTGTAGCATTCCCATGGTCACATGATCAAAATTCAGACATTTGTCAGCTGACTCATTTATGATGGTTGCAGTGTCCAGGGGTCATGTAATCACCTTTGGCAATTCTGACAAGCAAAGTCAATGGGGAAGCCAGATTCATTTAAGAAGGTTTCTAACTTAAAAACTGCAGTGATTCACTTAATTGCTTCAAGGAAGGTCATAAAATTGAGCAAAACTCACTTAGCAGCAAATATGTCAGGCTCAGTTGTGGTTGTATGTCAAGGGTTACCTGTACTATGTTTTGTTTTTTCAGTGTCATCTGCTGTAAATTTTTCCTCCTCATTCTTGATATCAAATCCATTTAAACATTATATTGGAATAACAATTTGAAAAATGAGAGAGGAAGTATGAGTATTTAAGGGCAAAGGGTGAGCAAAAATGGACCTCATTTATCTAGCCAAATTATCATTTTAATATATCTGTGTTGACCCATTATTTTTTGTTGCCCTCTCTTACAGTTTAAAACATGTATGATACTTATGTCATTTTTTACTACTTTTCCATTCTTTGGCATTTCACCTGTCTTTCTTTCATTTCCAGTCCTCTGTGAACAGTGATGGGATTCAAAAATTTTTTACTACCGGTTCTGTGGGCATGGTTTGGTGGGTGTGGCAGGGGAAGGATACTGTAAACTGTCCAGTCAGGTGGTATTTACCGGTTCTCCAAACTACTCAAAATTTCCACTACCGGTTCTCCAGAACTGGTCAGAACCTCCTGAATGCCACCTTTGTCCGTGATGCTTTCTATTTGGATTAGAGTTGTACAAATCTCTTGGCTAAACAGTCTGATTAATCAATATGTTAAACCTTAAAATGTTTTTTAACGTATTTTCTTTTTTCTTCCGCTTCTTTGTTTTTTTTCTCTCTTTTATACTTCTTTTTCTCCTTTTTCGGTCGCAAGACCGAGCGTTTTTTTTTTTTTCCTCTCTCTTTCTCTTCTTTCTTTCTTCTTTTTCTCTCTCTGTTTCTTATGCAATGTTGTTATGTTATTTTTTTAATTGTAAATTCAATAAAATTTATATATATAAAAAAAAATGTTGTGTTTGGTTTTGGGTGTATATGTTGTATGAGCCCAAACGTTGTTATTCTGAATCCCGCAGAGAGGATAAAACAGAGAGGATGAACTGCATACAGCTGGCAAAGCATTAAATTATATTTTGCTTCTAAATGTAAATTAAATATTTGGCTATGGAGCAGGCATATATGAGTGTTAGTGCTTCCTTAACTTAAAACATACACATTTTTCTAGGGTTGTGTACCTACTGTGGGAGCCCAGAAAAAAATGCTATTTCTAGGAACGCACTGATACCTGTAGGGACTGCTCAGAAGTCCTTTTAAGTTTTTAAGATCTGAAATGCAGCTCATTTCTAAATTTAAACCAAAAGCAGATAGTCCTTCTATTTTCTAATTGTTGCCGGTTGCCTCCAGTTTTTATTTTATACCTTAGCCAGCGATTTTAGGCTCTGGACACATTTTGGCTATCTATTGCAACGATATACATACTGTATCCATCAAGATCTGGCTTTGGTAAGATTAATGGCATTATCTCTCTATGTTTATTTCCTTGCAGAGTTCCTGCTGGGGACTGTGTGGAAGGATGGCAGCTGCGGAACCTTTGACTGCTTTCTCCCGTTGGTACCTATATGCCATTCATGGCTACTTCTGCGAGGTGATGTTCACAGCTGCTTGGGAGTTTGTGGTCAACTTCAACTGGAAGTTCCCAGGCGTCACCAGTGTATGGGCACTCTTCATCTATGGGACATCCATCCTCATTGTAGAAAAGATGTATCTGTACCTGAAGGATAAGTGTAACATACTAGTGCGCTGCCTGATTTACACCCTATGGACGTATCTTTGGGAGTTCACAACTGGCTTCATTCTGCACCAGTTTAATGCCTGCCCATGGGACTATTCGCAGTTTGACTTGAACTTCATGGGCCTCATAACCCTGGAATATGCCATCCCATGGTTCTGTGCAGCATTTATCATGGAACAGCTAGTCATCAGGAACACCCTGCGTTTGCGTTTTGATGAGAATGCTGAACCAGGTGTACCCACATCTGTTGCAACCTTGGCCAATGGTCATGTGAAAACTAACTGAATTGTACTTTAGACTACACTAAGACTAAGCAATCTCTCCCGCCCCTTCATTACAGACTTGGGATGATGGCCTCAACAGCAAAACTCCTGTTTCCTTTATGATAAACAAACCTCCTTGGGTTGGAGGTGTGCATGAAAAAGTGGAATCAGTAGGTTTTCTATGAATTTTATTCTCTTTCTCTTGGTTCCTTTTTTTAAAACAAAACTTCAAGTATCATTGTCAACCACCTGTTGACTAGATAGTTTGACTTATAACTTACTCAGAAAACAGTTCTGTGATCAGTACTTTATTATATCTGGGTTAGAAAAAACAAAAGGTTGGCTCAAACTGTTCAAATAACATTAGTAGATAGGCACAGATTTGCCCAGTTGACTTAGTGATTGGCTTATATTCCATTCAGGTGCTTGCTTGAAACCAATACCTCCCAGGGGACCTGAGATGCTGCAGATTCTAGGAAAAACCATTGCCTGTTGAAACAGCCCAACAAAGTGGCAGACTACTGTGGAAATAGAACTTGCCCTGTTGTGTGCTTTCCTTAAGGCTTTTTTTAAGTTGCACCACAGTGTATAGTATTACGGTGCTGGACATCCTGCTGAATTTCTATAAAAATATTACTTTTTGAAACATCCATTGTGACACTCACCAGAGAGTTTGTTTCCCACTCTCGTGTACCTATTTTTTAAATAAAGAACTATTTCGCTGGATAAAGTCAATCATTGCTATACAACCTGCATTATAGATATGCAGGCAAAAGGAGGAGACAAATGGCCCAAGTCATCCCTACCTCCTCCTCTCACACTTTCTGGTGGAACTCAATAGGAAGGCTCCTTCAGAGCTGATTCTTGCTAACTTTCATTGTGACCATTTACACAGCATCTAAATCTTCTCTGGCTTCCTTCGTGGGGAATTTTCTAGTCTCAAAAATCCAAGTGTCTATAAATATGGACTACTGACATCACATTGAAATCTTTGTTTGATGCCTGGATTCATTGGGAGTTGAAATCCTGCAGGACAGACTTTTGAAAGACCTATGGTCAATCCTTTTTGTATTGATCTTCTCAGCGCTGGTGTTCCCAAATGTACAAATGGCAGAATTAGTAGTGCGGCAGTATCTCTTCATAAAGCTATTTATGAGCAACTGTTGATGGCATCTCGCTGTAGGAACTTTGAAGGATCATCCTTTAAGGTGGTCCAAGTAAGTGGAAAATAATACAAAAGGGCTGCAAATATTCTAAAGTCTGAGACCAAAGTGAATGTCCCCAAAGAAATATGTGATATGCAGGGGCAGTTAAAGGAGAAATAGCAACAAGAAGGGATTCTTTCTGCAGCCATCAAAAGAATCTGTTCTTTAGGTTCATAGAATGAAAGAGAAATGAAAAAAGGAAAGGGAGTCACTTGAACTAAATACATCCAATAGCTTTAAGAAGAAGATATGCTATCACTAGGCTTCTTGGACCAGAAAGAAGTCCAGATATCATTTGCATAGAATGGAATGCACTGAGATGGAATTGCACCAGCGATGGAATGGGCTTTGTACTTTTGTGGTGGCAACAATTTTTTTTAATTTAAAATAAGACTGTCTTGTTGTTTGGTAAACAACTGTTAATTTTTAACGACCTGGCAGTTATTATATTGCGGATCTCCTTGCCTGATAGGGTAGGATCACCATTTGAAGAACTCTCTGCCCCCAGTTTCCACTGCCAGGGACCGCTGGGATTTCCATTCATAACCTACCTGATGGCTATTGGAAAGGTTGAGTTCTGTTCTAGGAGCAACAAAATAGGCAAGCTGCTACCCTGAGTAAATGTTATGTGGGCATGATTAAGAATGAAGGTAATATTAACTTGATTGGTATTTTCAGAGTGTGATTATTTTATTTCTTTACATTTCCCCACAGACCGGATGATATCCATTGCTGGTAGTGGATGAACAGGAATATTAGCAGTGGAAGTATTCCCAGGTCTACCCTACTGTATTTATTCTCCTGACACACTTAACAGGATTAAACTTTGTAATTTATATACAACTTCTTATAATTCTTCCTTTTTTTATTTTTAATCGCTTCTGATCCAAACTATGTTTCAGGAAAAGGAGGGACCATGCGGAACAGAAATCTCTGTTATTAGCCCTGCAACGATGGCTATCTATATTAAAAAAAAAAAGAAGAAGGAGGTAGTCGTGGTGTTCATCATATTTCTTTTACACCTGGCAGGAAATGGGCTACATTTGCACTTTCTGGTAACCATCATCTGTGAAGCCTTGGAAAAGACTAAAGGAGTTCAGTCTTGCCATTACTTGAAGATATGTATTCTTGGTTCACTTGAACTCCATGAAATCGTGCTACAGGGGTTATTAAGTTGAGGAGGAGGAGGATGTTATCCATTCAGTCGTGTCTGACTCTTGCATTACAAATGCCCTAAATGAAGGTTAAAGATAGTAAAATTACTGAAAGAGTTGGATTTTTATGCTGGTAATACCATTTCCTTGCCTTTGACAATGCTGTAATACAATTCCATGTTCTTTAGGGATTGGAGACTATACTCTGATTCTAAATGACCTCCTGTTACATAGTGGGTCAATAATTATGACATTCTGCAAACGTGTTGCATTTTCCTCTGTTACATCAGCACCTTCCAAAACTTACTTGATGTCATTTTCTTTGGTACATTGTGCACAAATGTATCCATGCGCAAACACAGAAAATCTGTATGCCAGAAACTAGGCTGAGCTATACGTATTAATATTGTTGACACAGAAATCTTCTTGAACCTGGTGTGTTTGAAATGCATTGGACAAATTCCCAGGCAGTATGCCTGGAGGTACCAGGTCAGGGAATATTCAACATCCATCAAATAATTCATTGACTGGGTAACTTTCCTTTAACTCAATGCCAAATTCTCTCCAGGTTATCCTATTAGCCGGACTGTGCAAATCTCATTTCTGGTCTGGAAGAAATCAACTTACTGGCAGCCAGAGATTTTTCACTTTTATTTTATTTATGTTTCTTTCTTTCTTTCTTTTTTTCCTGAATTCAAATAGATGTGGTGGGTGGTAGGAAAAGAACCAAACTACTGATGTTTTATTACTGGATTATTGATGGCAGTTATAATATTGATAATAGTCACCAAAAGGCAGTGGAGGATGCACTGGCATCTGAAATGCATAATAATGAAATAACTCACTTAAATTTTTGCTTGTTTGTGTATCCTCCTCCATAAATTAAAATTGCCTGTTTGAATTCACCAGCAATAAAAAAAAACCTTGTGGTTTGTTCATTTTGCCCTCTGTCACTTATAAAATGGCCTGCGTTTTAAACTGTGAAACATTGAGATGGACAGATAATGTCTGTAGGTGATGAACTTTCTTATGCATACCCCAAATTCAAAAGCAATGCATCTTTTAAAAAGATAGAGAACTCAACAGTCTTGGATATTTAGTATCCATATTTTGGTAGACGGCGGTCCTGTCCCATCCGGTTAGATCAGTCTTCTCAAATGAGCTTCATTTCAGATGTCCTGGATTTAACTCCTATAAATTTCTGGTCAGCACGGAAGACTCTAAAAACCTGGAATAAACACAAAAGCTCCATCATCCTGTTTCAGTTTGACATTGGGCACCATTTATAAAAATGGGACATTTTGGCTAAAATGAGTTGGGCCTGGACCCAAGCTCATGAGGACTTCTAGCAGTGTGGAAAATGCTTCTCCCATGTCATAACCCAAGAGTCTTTCCTAATCTAAGGCTCACATGAGTCTCCAACAGATGTTCCAGATGCTGTATTAGAAAAAAAGTGAATCTGGTTGGTAGATTAGATTTATATTAATTAAAATTAAGTTAAAATATTTGAACACAGTGACTACAGCAGCTTGATTTTAATAACTTTCCATTGACTACATTAAAGAGTACAATTTTTGATCCACCCAAGATTTCGGGGCTTCCTATAGCTCTGAATTGGAGATATTCTATTTTGGAGACATTTTGTTGTTCCAGCATGACTTAACTTTTAGTTTAGTTAACTTTTACTTACAGTAAAAGGGGAAGTTTTTTCTGAATATATCAGCATGAAGATGATTCAGAAGTTTTCTATTCAGAACGCTTCCTAATATGCAGAGAGGTCAACAGAAGTCAACAGAAAATATATTAATGCAAATCAAATGAAACAAGCATTTTGCTCTCTGCTTTGTTGAAATGTGCAAAATGAAGCATCTTACATTTCACTAGAATAAAATATTTTAAAATTTGCTTGCATCCTGCTGACCTGTTTGGAACATTGCAGAATAATCAAACTTCCTCCATACTTAAAAAAAAAAAAAGAATGCCTGCCAAGCATAATGATGTTGAAAAATGCATTTAATCGAAAAGACAGTTGGTACTTATTTGCTTTATCCATTTGCATGGAGCTGCTCATGTCAAAAACATCTCAAAATGGCATATGAACATTTTTGATAAAGCATAATTAACACAGAATTATATAGCATAATTACATTTTAATATTTTAGAAAATTAATAAAATATTTTTAAAAATTCCATTCACAAAACTCAAGGTCTGGATGTTGGAATAAGGATTCAAAAGGTTTCTGAAATGCACCAAAGGCTGATGTCTTTGAACATTAAAAAATATGACCACATTCGGAGGAAGAAAAGAGCATTTCTATAGTCTTTCTCAAAAGCAACAGAGAGAGACATAGCACAATTTCAAGAAGCCTATTCCCCAGACAGATGAGGTTAGAGAACACTCTCAAGCTATAAATACATGGATTAACTGACACTTTTATCATACATTAGCTGTCAAGGTTGCATTCATATTTTGTGCTAGCGTGGGTCCCTCAGAATGTGTGAGATTGATCTGCATCAGTCCCTGTGGTTGTCTCAGACTTTGTACATTTTAAATATAAGTATACAAGTTAAAATTCAGTTAAAATATTAATTACTGCTGGACATGGCTACCTCATCAATGTGTTGGGGCCCGCCGGTGGCTAGCAGACCTGGCAGCAGAGTCAGACAGTGAGGAGGTTGGGGAGGAACATGGGCCAGTCCTGGAGGCTGAGGAAGGTTCAGACGAGAGCTCTGTGTCAGAGGCAGAGATGGGGCCAGGGCAGTCTGGCAGTTGTCAGCTGCTTTCGGAGTCAGACAGGGAGCAGCTGGAGCCGGTTCCCAGCCTGTGCATGCGCAGAGCTGCCAAAGAAAAGAACAATTATGAACTAAGGGTCAGTGTGAGAGTAAAGCCACAGGTGGATGGTAAACTACCCTCCCATAGGGATTAAAAGAGGAGTAAAAGGGGAGGGGGCTTTTGCAGGAAATAATGTGTTCATTGCAGCAGTGTAAAGATCTGTCCGTGCATCTCAGAGACTGGCCGAGTCCTTCCTTGTCAGCACTGTGTTTGAAAATATTTACTTGGCAGCTCTCCAAGCTAGATAAAGTCTGTGCTCCTAATTACACCCTTGAAAGACTGTTTGCCAGGCTTTTGGCTGAAAATGAATGCAAGAAATTCACCTTCATTTAATAAAAGGGTTTTGCTGGGCCAAAGAGTCTGCTTAGTGCTTTGGGGGAAGCCTAGGTCAGAGTCCAATGTCTGATTTTCATGCGCTTGTCAAGAATTGTCAAGAAAATGATAATTAGTTCTGGGCTAATATAGAAGCTCTGGAGGCTCAATGGGTTTTATATGGAGGAAAAAGTTCAAGCATCTGGCATAGCTGGGCTATGGAGAAAGAAAAGCTGAGGGTCATTTGGCAACTTCTTCCTCACAGTGGCCGCAGCAATGGAGATTGGGCTCCTATGAGACTCTCCTTGCCTCAGTGACCTCAAATAGGCCTTTCCCACTCGTCTTCAACCTCCTGCACTCACAGCCTTCTCAAGGGTGATTGTAGGAAATGGTTAAAGAAAAAAGTCAATATGGTTTAACTACAGCAGTCAAAGTTCTGCCTTTTTTGGTCTGCTCTGCAACTATCTTCATTAACCTCAAGAATGACCACAAGAAGGCAGCAAGAATATTTTTCTTGTACAGGTGGTCCTCGACTTAAGACCACCATCGAGCCCAAAATTTATGTTGCTAAGTAAGACATTTGTTAAGTGAAATGTGTCCCATTTGGCAACCTTTCTTGCCACAGTTGTTAAATGAATCACTGTCGTTGTTAAGTTGGTAGTGTCAGGGCTCCAACAAATCCACCCTCATTCAAATCAAAAGTATCTAGCCGCATCTCAGAGAGAAGTAAATTGATTTATTAGGAGTAGCCATGGCTGGGTGCAGCCGATACTAAATTACCTCATATATTTCCCCCTTGACCCTGGTATTTCCCCCACCCCCTGGATGTGACTTCTCTAATGGGACACATCCATCTCCAAGAGTCATCCATCATGCTCTCCAATAACCTTCTTAGGCTCCGACAACTTTGGGCTACTGGGGGTGATTAGGCATTTTAAGAATGCCTTGTTTCCCCACACTCCCTTTTTCTGGCAGCTAAAAAGACCAAAGGAGTATCTTTTTAGTTAACAGGTAACACAGGTGGTTAAGTAAATCTGGCTTCCCCATTGACGCTGTTTGTCAGAAGGTGGCAAAAGGGGATCACAGGACTCTATGACACTGCAACCACCATAAATATGAGCCAGTTGTCAAACATCTGAATGTTGATCACATGACTATGGGGATGCTACAGCAGCCGTCCAAACTGAAAAATGGTCACGTCACTTTTTTCAGTGCCATTGTAACTTTGAGCGGTCACTAAATGAACTAATGCAAGTCAAAGACTACCTATATATTTTGATTGCCTTCTAATGGCAATTCTGGAGTTTTGCAGCCCAATACGCGAAATTAAATGACCAGCTTTTTTGTAGGCGTGGAGCAAGAAATGGAGGCAAGGATTATTCCAGCAGACACCCTGTGCATGTCAGCCCCATATGGCATTGTTTCTGTTTTTTACTGTTCCTAAGGAATCTACACTGAGATCATTATGACAACAATAAATCATAATATAATCCCCGTTTGAAATGTTCAGGTAAACTTCTGTTTAAAATTGTGAGCAAGTAGGGTTATTAATACCATCACTAAGATTACTGCCATGAAAAATATAGATGGCCTATATTTTCTTTTCTTTTTCTTTTATGATAGCAATAGCATTTAGGCTTATATATGTCCTCATGCCATTTTAGAGTACTGTCTAGGGCAGGGGTCCCCAAACTTGGCAACTTTAAGACTTGTGGACTTCAACTCCATTCTGGGAGTTGAAGTCCACAAGTCTTAAAGTTGCCAAGTTTGGAGACATCTGCTCTAGGGCTAGGCGGTTTACAATGTTGAAGCATTATTTGCACATTGCCCTCAACAATCTGGATCCTCATTTTGCCAACCTTGGAAGGACGGAAGGCTGAGTCAACCATGTGAGCCCCATCGGGATCAAACTCCAGGTTGCAAATGGCAGTCAAATAATTGCAGGGGACTTGCCGTAAATACGAACAAGTTGCCAAGTGCCAGAAATCAGTTATGTAACTGTAGGGGTGGGGAAGGGAAATCATTTACAATAGCCAGAGGCCATAAAACATCTACTCTGTTAGATGAAAGATATGAAAGATTATTAAATGACAGGTTGTAAGTTGAGGATTACGTGTATTCTTTATCATGTTTAAATATTTTAAAAGGGCTGGCTCTCCATCTTATGATGGAGTTTTAAAATCGGATTACTCTATCTCAGATAGATTGCTTAACTCTTATGAGTTTGTTATCACATTTGGGTTTAATATCCATAAGTACGCTAATATTCCCATACAAGAATCAATATAGTTTAAAAGATGTAAGTGTACCTTTAAATTACATATAAAAAACCTGGACCTTATCACCGTATGAAGAATTATGGATTTATTGAGCATGGAGTACAGCCATAAAGATTAATTATGAGAAGAATAATCATTAGAAAGGCAATTCAAAATAAAACACTGCATCATTTGTAGAGAGAGATTATGTTATATTTATGATAATATATAGGGACTCAAGTGTAAATATGAAAAATCTGCTCTACATCCACAAATTACATCACATTCAATAAATATTATTCACTGGGGCGTATAGATTTTGGCTATAGGATACAGTGGAAGACAGAAGAATAAAGTAAACCCATTCTTCTTGACCAAACACATTATTCATATACCAAAGATTTGTTGGCAAAAAGATGCTGTCATTATTCCAAGGAGTTAAACCAAAATGAAATAGAATTTTGTTTACTTTTATAAAAATTGAGATTTTGATATTTAGGATTTTAGTTTGAATTTAAACGAATGCAGTGACAATTGTATGTGTGTGAAGACATTCTCCAGAACACGAGTCCATGAAGATTGTGATGTGAGCAGTTTTGTTCAGCAAACGTAGGCAATGAAAAGCAGAACAAGACAGAGAATTCTAGACACGGCAATGACATTAACAAGTTTGTAAAAACTTCTTGGGAAATCCATTGAAGAAAACTCAAGTCTTGGCATGAAGTTGTTTGACAAGACAGTGGACATCCAGAAAAATAAAGTTAAAATCAAATTAATGCTGAATGCAAACAAAACTTTAGTTCTTAAATGATCAAACTTATCTGTAATCACTGCTATCTAAATACTTGGTAATTGGAATGCTATACCATAGCATGTACATTTCTTTATTTATTTAAATGTATTTATTTAAATAGCATTTAAATGTATTTATTTAAATAGCATTGTCTGTGTAGATGGATCTTTTTAAAAAGAAGGGTTGACATGCTCTTGTCATAAAGTGGCATGTCATGCTGTATCATAAAGTAGTTAAAAGTAACACAGGAAAGGAAGTAGAGGCCTTTTTGTTCGTTGTTTTTCTGCTTATCACACCTTTCAAAAACTACACTTCTGGAAGAAGGGTAGGAAAGCTATCAAAATGAGCAAGAGGCTGGAACAACTCCAAGCTGTTATATAAATATTGAACAATGATGAATAAAGAAGTCCTACAATGGAGGTATATAAAGTTATGTAAGCTATGAGGAAAATCAATAGGGAAGCATTTTTCCCCTTCCTCTTACCATAGAACAGAGGTCATTCACACAAGCTGAAAAAAGGAGGAGTCAAGCAAAATCTTTAGACAGCACAGAGATAAATTGTGGAATTTTCCAAAGAGCAGATTTCATATAGAGGACTCCAGAAAGTTGAACTGATATATTCATGGGAAATTCAAGGATTTCAATAGCGGGGCCAAAAAAACCAGGATGACCACCAGACAGTGACAAACAATTAGAATTTTTTAGAATTATAATTTCTCTAGTTCTTTTTAAACTTGGCCTTTTAAAACTTTACTAAGTTTAAAAAATGGAATTAGCATTATTGAAAAATAATGACTATGTGTACTATTATACCTAAACTAAATAGCTTTAGAGCTTTACACATTGGGGGAGTCATAGCAGGAAGTGGTTTTGGCTATTTAGGAAACAGAATACTGGATAAGATGGACTAATGGTCTTATCCATCACAACTCTTCTGTGATTAGCAGAATAACACAGTTGAAAGGGACCTTGGAGGTCTTCTACTCCAACCCTCTGCTCAAGAGTTGCTGATGAGGGAGATCATTCTTTATATTATGAATGAAGTTGATGTCTTGTAAGGAGTTCTCACAATTTTGGCTGTGACCGTGACACTCATAAAGCAGGTCACTACGTGAACAGATCCAATTTTATGACTCTTTTTTGCAGCGGTTAAGCAAATGTGGCAGTTGTTAAGTTTATCCGGTGATCCTTAAGTGAATGCCATGGTTGTTAAAGCAACATCATGGTTATAAAGCAAACCCATTGTTTGCCATAGGGTGGTTTTTGCCAGAACAGGAAGTAAAATTTGGTTTCTGGCAAAACATTGAAAATCGTGGTCATATGACTGCATGGAGACTGCAAGTGGTCATAAGTGTAGTAGGGCCACTGCCAAGTGCCCAAAATGTGGTCCTGTGACCGCTGGGAAAGTGGGCAGACATCAGAACTTTGAATCTGGGTTGTAAGTTCCATTTTGGGGATCCATCATTATAAATTCAGATGATCACGAAGTGGCTGATCATAAGTCAAGGACAAGCTGTACACCCTAAATGTGCTTCTTAGGACAAGGGGATGGAAGCAGTGTTGGCCTGGGTTCTTCTTTCAGTTGCCATCTGCTGAGTAGAGCATGTACTTTCTATCAAGGACACCTGCAGTAGTTTGTTCCTTTGTGGAGATAAGTGCCTTGTTGAGAATTTATTGGTACTGTTGCAAAGCCAGCAAAAATCCCATTTTGTTGCAGAGGTAGAATTCTAAAACTGCTTGTTCCCTGTCATGCAATTTTTTTTTGCAAAGGTACTTACAGGTAAATAAAGATCCATGTCTAGACCTGAAGGAAGCAAGTGTAATTAACTTGTGTTTTAAAAGTGGCCGGATTATAAATAAATATGTATAAATAAATAATAGATTGAAATGGAGCTTGATTCATTGGGTCATTATGAAACAAATGCAGGCTAATGGGTTTCATTTATTTTAGTTTTCCTATTTCCAATATATGTTACTATTTTTCTGCCAAGGAAAAGCATCCAGAACGATGCAAAGCATAATAATGAAAACACAGGACAATGTACCTTGAAAAGAAATCCATAAAACAGTACAGAAATAATATTTAAAAACCCAGGGCAGCTGGAAAAACCAATAGTCAGCAAATGCAGAGGACAGAGTAGGTAATCCTGGATTGATTTTGGATGAAAACAGATGGGGGAAATGCTTTCCTGTGGCTTTATGTAGATATTAAACAAACCTGGGGACAAGATAAAAGCTGAGGGCTAAATCTTGTATTAACCAACGCCAATCCTATAGCCCTAATTTGGGGATCTCAGGCAGTTTTTAAAGGTGGACCATATCTGAAGTGTTACAACATGAATTGTTGAACCTGGGTCATCTTTGTGCAGGTAGCATCATAGTCTGCATACTGACCTGAGATTATAAAAGATACTTTGCTACACTTAATTTGCTTTTTCAGTGACAATATTGAAAACTGAGTATCTCTATATCTGTTCATGGGGACAGCATCTTCTCAGGTAGAAGATGAATGTCACTTGCTTATAGAGGTGACTCATTCCCTGAAAGTATCTGGTCCAAAGTGATAATTCACCTTATTAGTCCTCATCCAAACTACTCCAGACTTCAAGTGCTGATTTAGTAACCTCACCATCCCACCATTCTATTGCCACAGGCAAGTATAGGTGAAAGCAATGCTCATACTGGTGAAATTGAAATAATATACACATCTCCTAGGTTCATTTACCAGCCGGGTTACTAACTTATCAACTGCAGCGGTTCCCTTAACAACTGTGGCAGGAAAAGTCATAAAATAGGGCAACACTCATTTAACAAATACACCTTAAAACGGAAATTTTTGGCTCAATTGTGATCATAAGTTGAGGACTACCTATATTTTCATCATCATAATATCTTTAGTGTGCTGGTAAATCTTGTTTGTTTGTTTGTTTTTAAGTAGTTTGGGATGAAAACTGGCTTAGTAAGACACCTAGGAGATTTGTATATGATTTCAATTTCATCAGGATGAGCGTTGCTTTCACCTATACTTGCCTGTGGCAATACAACTGTTGTAAGCCGAGGACTACCTGTAGTCCACCCAAATTCCTTTTATGTCCAATCACACTTGGCCAATAAAGAATTCTATTCTATTCTATTCTATTCAAATGACAGGCAAAAATTTCCTTGAGTCTGGGAAACTGCTACCATTCAGGCTGGAAAAACTAGCTTAGATGTATCAACAAACTTGACTTAGCAGAAATATGCCTTATAAATAAATCATACAACACTCGTAGCATTTTCTGCATATAATCTATTTATATAATTGGTTCACAGGCTTGTCACTGAAGAAGAGAGATTTAGCATTAAGTAGACAACCCACGATCCTCTGGCTCAAGGGTGTCAAGCTCAAGGCCTGTGGGCCAGATCTGGCCTGTGGGATGCTTAGATCTGGCTCACGGGACCACCCTGGAAACAGCAAAGGACCTGGTGCCTCTGCCAGTGAAAACACAGCTGTTTGGGGGCATAATGGACCCTGTTTTGGGCTGTGACGGCCTCCTGCAGCCCTCTGCCAGTGAAAACTGCCCCCATTTTTGCTGGTAGAGGGCTGGGGGGGCATTGCAGCTGAAAATGGGGCCCGGGGAAGCTGTGGGAGGCCCCCCTAGCTCTGTTTTTGCTGGCAGAGGGCTAGCAAAATAAACTAAAACCAAAACAAAAGGAGAAATGTTTCCCCTTGTGCATTTGAGCATGCAAAAAGGGACAGGAAAGGAGAAAGGGAAAGAGGAAAGACCAAGAAAAAGAAGGAAAGATGGGAGAAGAGCAAGGAAGGAAAAATAAAGAAGAAAGGAGAATGAAAAGTAAAGGAAAACAATGAGAAGGAAGGAAGGAAGGAAGGAAGGAAGGAAGGAAGGAAGGAAGGAAGGAAGGAAGGAAGATTACAATGAGAGTGAGTGAGGGTCTGAGGGAAATTCTTCCTTAGCACCTGGCTACCACAGGTGCCACCCACATGAGTGACATTGAGCTGGCCACGCCCACCCTGGCCTTGCCTCTTCCCCCCCACCTCCTGAGGTCAAACACAACCCTGATGCGGCCCTCAATGAAGTTGAGTTTGACACCCCTGCTCTGGGTCATTGTTTCAGAAATATTTCCTTGCCTGAACAGAGAAATAGAATGACCAAGGACAAAGAAGCAGTGGAAGCAGGAATGACTTCTGACTTCCTTCCAGTCTGAATGTAGCTGATGATCCTGGGGCAGTCAAAGGAGATGCTGGTCCTCCTGCCTCTGGAGGACTACTAGGGTGGGACCTGTCTACTGAACTTCTGGACAGTAGCCTGATAGCTCTGAAGTAGTCACAAGTTTGCCAAATTTAAATTCCACAGGAGTCATGGGCCCTGAATTTTGGACTCATTCTTTAAATTAGCCTGTTTTAGAAACCTTGGTTCAAAAATTGTCCTATGTTGCACTGTTTCATCCAGTTACAGGTTATAGTCATGACTGTTTTAGTAGCATGTAGATAGAAAGCAGCAAAGAGCCCAGTTTTATTTTTGTTTGAATGACCCTTTGATCTTTGTTCATTAGTGGAATCAATTGTTTCATGCATTTTAATATACTATTAAGCTACCACAGTTCATTTATGTGCTACTGCCCTCTGCTGGCAATATTTCATAGCACTAGAAAGTTCAGGTTAGGGTTTTTTTAGGTTTATTTTTTATTAATTTATCAAAATATAAAATACAGAAATATAAATAAAAGTGTAAATAATGGTAAAATAACGGAGGGAAAGGGGAAAAGAGAAAAGTGTAAGGTAGAGGGGAGAAAGAAAAAAGCCTTGACTTCCGACTCCTTTGGTGCAAAGAATAAGGTAATCACATAAAATCTATTTTTTTTTCTTTTACATAATATATACTACCCACTTCTATAACAAACAAACCTATTTAATCAGAAAAACCCAAAATCAAAGTTTTAAATTTTTTACCACTTCAAGCACAAAGTCCAAAAGTGTAATTTGTTTGCACTGAAGCTTAATCTTAATCAAACCTTAAGCTAACAAGAGGATGCCTCTATTCAACTATGTCCATAAAAAAACAAACCATCATTTAAATGAACACAGTTGACTTTAGAATGGAATGGAATGGAATGGAATGGAATGGAATGGAATAGAATAGAATAGAATAGGAAGTTGGAAGGGAACTTGGAAATCTTCAACCCCCTGCTCAAGCAAGAGAACTTATACTATTTCAGATAAGTGGTTGTCTAGTCTCTAAAAAAAAAAAACCTCCAGTGATGGAATACCCAAAATTTCTGAACGCAAGCAGTTCCACTGGTTAATTATCCTCACTGTTAAGAATTTTCTTAATTCCAGGTTGCTCTTTGGTTAGTTTCCAACCATTGCTTCTTGTCCTGCCGTCTGGTGCTTTGTAAAATAATTTGACTGCCTCTTTTTTGTGGCAGCCTCTCAAATACTGGAATACTGCTACCATGTCGCTCCTAATTCTACTTTTCTTTAGACCTGTCAGTAGCCAAACCCAAATCCTGCAGCCATTTTTTAGTCTCCAGGCCTTTGATCGTCTTAGTTGCTCTTCTCTTAACTTTTTCCAAAGCCTCAACATCTTAATGCGTGAACATGATGTTTCTACTTTTTTTAGTTTTTATCCCATGTGGCAATAGAATAATCTCTGCATTATTTTCATGTAAACTCTGAAACATAACTACAGCAAAAGTAAACATTCTCTTTTTATATACACACACATATATTTATAAACACACATACACATAATCTACCCACATATTTATATATACAAAAGAACAGTACACGCAGAAACAAACGGCATCAAATGTACTTTCTCCTTTCCTAAAGATCTTTAAAGCGTTTAACTGCGAAGACGAGTCCTTCACCAAAGCCGAACTATAATTCCCAGAATCCCTTTCATCGCGGAAGACTTGTTGCGACGAAGCGCTAGAGTCGGCGGCCAATCATAACTCGAGCTGCACTTTCGGGGTAGTTTCCTGTAAGAGGAGTGGGAGGCTTTGAAAAGAGTCCAGGTTAGGATGCGTGGTTTTGGTTTGGCTTGGGGTTGGGCGGGGTAAAGCGGTCTCCCAACGGGGGCATATTTTTTTTTTTCCCCTGCAGCAGAGGGGCGTCGTTAAAAGTCTTCGCATCTTTTCCCCTCCATGATGGAGAGAGAGGAACCCGCGCGCTTTAAGGTGCAGGTTGCCATTTGGTGCTGGACTTTTATTTCAGGGCGTTTGTGCAAACGTGGATGCATCGCGGTCTCGCAAGAGTCTGTTCGGCGGCCGTGGGGTAGCTGCCTTCCCGGGATGCATACCCAGCATGCATACCTGAATGCTTCTCCGTGCCCCCGGGTGCGTTGTTGGACTACCCTGGCACTAGGAATCCGGTTGCTGTTTAGCACTTAGGTGTTAGGGTCCCCCTCCTTGCTGCTCTGCTTTTGCTTAGATTTATGTGACCAGCTCTATCCCGGTGAAAGTTAAGCGCCGCTTCTAAAACTCGGAGAGAGTTGCGCAGCCCCGTGAAAATCTCGTGCAATCGCTGTGTCACCGGATCACAGGCCATAGACTGTCCCGCAGAAGGCTGCTTTTTCTAGGGGAAAAAAAATTAGCCTAATGACAACAAGAACTTTTGGCGTGGGGGGGGGGAGGAAAGTGTGAGTGGGAAGGAGACTTGATGGAGCTGAATATAGTTAGGCGAAAATTGAAATCATTAAAGAGATTCAAGTAGGATAAAGGATGCATCTCTTCTAATAGAATATAGTTAAACTGGGGAAAATTCTGCAATATTTGGGTGGCCATGAACTTAAATGGTTCTAAAAGAGTTAGAGGGAGCATGAAGATCCATAACAATAAGGGTTCTATATTGCTTTATACCCCGAATATCACTTGCTTGAGAATATATGCAGGATAGTCATGTTAACTATTATTTTGAGTATCGAGTGGTGGACTAGATAGGTCAGATGTCCTGTTTTTCTTCTGTGATTCTTTCAATTCGTGTGCAGGTTGATGATGGAGATAATACTTTGTGTAGTGAATAAAGGCACTTCTCATCTCTTGTATCTTCCAAATCGTCTTTTAAAATAAAGGGATGAAAAGAGTGCTAGGTTTGATATTTTTCCATCATCATCTGCTGGGTAGAATTTGCATTTTCACTCAAGTTCCAATGTGAAAAAAACGAGCAGAGAATTAATTTTATTATTTTTAGACCCAGAAAAAACATCTTCATTTTTCAATAGGCTGTATTCCAATACCAGTTTGTTCCCTTTGACTTTTTTCCTCAGAGTAATTTTTGTAAAAGTAATAATTTTGCTTTCAGGAGGAGAGATTAAAGAAAGATATATCAAGGATCTGAAGGAAGCAGATATCACTTGTAAGAGTCTGGCTTCAGTTATTCCCTAAAAGATTAAATAAAGAATTGAAATGTAATTTAGGTGGATGGATTATGAAACAAATGCCCTCTAATGGATTGAATGAATTTTCCTACTTCTAGTATATATAACTGCTTTTTTGCCAAGGAAAAGCGTCCAAAATGTTGCAACACATAATTAAAATATAGTACAATGCACTTTAAAAGTAGAGACATAAAATCAGATAAGTAATACTAAAAAGCCAGGCAGCAGGAAGAAGGCAGATTGAAAATTTCCTAAAGTCAAAAGAACTACAGGCAGATAAATTGATCCTAGCTGCAGTCTCCAAGTGAATAACAACGTTTGGGTATTTACAATTAACACAACTAAAGTTAGCTTAAAAACAGTTGTGAAAAAAAAGGTTTTAGTGGACACAGAAAATAAAAGTGTCATGCAACTTGTGGCTAAATCTCATGGGGATGGGGTGGGGAAAGATGTAAAATCATTACCCAATATGACTTTTCTTGAGTCACCCAGGTAATAGAGGCATAAAGAATTAGTGGAATGTGGATTATTTATTTACAAATGATTTGTTTTCATCAATACCACATCTGGCCCTTTGGGTCTCCCTGTCCAGTCTGTCTGAGGTCAATCGGAAGTTAGAAATCAAATGTAAATAAGGGTGCCGCAGGGAACAGAACAAAAGCCAAGCCAGGAATGGCTCTCTGCAGTAGCCATGCACTCCTTCAGCATTTTGGCAGCCATGAAAGGGCAAGGAGAAAAACTGCTTTTCTGCGACTGCAGAGCTTACTTCTCACCTGGAGAAGCCTGAGTAATTGAGATGGCAAAGTTTGAGGACATCAAATCTGGTTACTCTGGTACACTTCTTCACAACAGTTCTAGTTCCTCAAGTGGGTCCTTTGGAAAATAATTATTCGTATCTGATTTAAACTATACTTTTCATCAGTAAGGCCAGTGGTCGGTCAGTCTTATACAGAACCCATTCCAGACATCTGATGCAACCCAAATTATAGTGACTTTCATTTTGAAATGGTATAATCTGAAGATTTCTGAAGTGAAGTCAGTTTAGTTTAGTTTATTGTCATTGCATCTTGTACAACGAAATCAAACACTATCTTCAGTGTATATCATGACCATGACCATGAAAATAAACACAAACACACATCCTTCACCCTTCACACATTGAACCGGAAACCCCCGATACCACAGCAACACTGCACTATACAGCAGAATTCAGAAGAGCTATTGCCCTGGGATAGAAGCTGTTTTTCATCCTATTTGTATAATTTAGTAGAATGTGCTAGACTACAAGAAAAAGAAAGACATTTGTCTTTGCTTGCACCTTGAATAATGCAAACTGAGGAACAATAAAAAATCTTAATAAAGTATGTTACAAAGAATGTCATGGTAGAAAGAGCAGGAACTGTTACTGGACAGCAAGTTGAATACATTGAATTGAATATATGTTTGTTCAGCACACATGGTATTATTTAATACAGTGAAAAATGATTTTATTCTTTAGTGGAGATTCTGAACTAATACTGTTTCTTTGTCAGTTGGTTATAGAAGTAACTTTCTGGCCAATAACTATGTGAACATGGCAAATAAAAAGCTAAGAAGAGCAGGTTTACCTCAAGATCTTTGTGAGAGACTAAGTCGACATCAGATTATTACTTGCCGGGTAAGAAAAGTCCTTTTTCGAAGGAAAATATATAATAAATGAGACTGTCAAGAAATGAAACTTATTCTTGACTGTCAAGAATAAGTTTTGAGCATATGTAAAGTGTGTACTTAATGCTTGTTGCAGGACTTCTTATGTCTTTCCTTCCTGGAATTAATGAAAATGACTGGACAGAGCTATTGGAGTGTCCAGAAACTTTTTCGGACTGTCAGCCTATCCTGTGCTCCCAGAATGCAAACAGTAAGTATTCTTTCACAAATCAGGATAGGAAAAAAAAATCACGAAAGTTGTAAGTTCAATCTTTACACCTTTCTGCTTTCCACTAGCTGATTAATATCTCTCCAAGTTGCTTTGATTTTAGCCCCTAACCTTGTTTTCTGTAGGGGTGGGGTATGTATTGCTGTTCTTGATTGTGTAACCATGCATCTCCAGGATTACAGCAGCTGTAACATAGATCAATTTTTGGTTTGAATACTAATGGCATATTCTAGCATACTGTCTAATGGCCACGGTGGCGCAGTGGTTAGAGTGCAGCACTGCAGGCTACTTCTGCTGCCTGACAGCAGCCTGCAATTTGGCAGTTCAAATCTCACCAGGCTCAAGGTTGACTCAACCTACCATCTTTCCGAGGTGGGTAAAGTAAGGACCCAAACTGTGGGGGCAATATGCTGACTCTGTTAATCGCTTAGAGAGTGCCCTAAAGCACTGTGAAGCGGTATATAAGTCTAAGTCAAATTGCTATTGCTACTTCTATACTGAGCCTTGGTAACCCATTTTGAGGATCGACTATAGCTAGTTTATAGATGATCTTATGTTTCATATTAGCAGCTGTGCTCTGTAATGGAGAGTAATGATGTTTCAGCTTCAAGTATTGGCTACACAACCAACTGTTGTTCCGTGTCTTGTTAAGTTGAGTCTGGGATGTAATGTGTAGTTAGTCTTTTGCTGTGAGAGCAGCTTCCTCTTTACTGTGTTGAAGTGTTGAATACCTAGCTGTTTCTCTGTTAATGTGAATGCAAATTGTCTGTCCATCTATAAAGTTCATTCATACATTTCATATACCTTCTATCATTAAGTCAGTTGTTGTAGGAACATCCTATCAATTCCAGGTTCTCTTGTATTATCCATGTATGGTTTGTTCAGTACACCTATCAGGTTGTTCTGGTTCTTCAACATCTGACACAAATCTTATTCATATGGGCAATATCTGAACTGGTATTAACTTTCCTAGATTACGTTACTCTTAATATTTTGAGGTGCGGAATCTTTGCCCAAGGACCCATAATAGTAAAGTAGGTACCTACCAGGTCCCTGATCTCAAAGGTGGTGTCACTATGCTATCCAGCTGCGCTCTCTCTCATATATATACATGGATGGATGGATAGATATAGATATCCTTGATCTTTTTTTAAATAATTGCCTATATCACCAAAAGATTGGGGAGTAATAAGGTCAATTTTGGGATCCAGTAATTGTGTAAGAATGGAGATATAAGATACTAAAAGCAGGTTCTGGGTAAATTAAAAGAAATTTCTTATTCAGAACCAAATTATCTACAATATGAAAGAATATATCTTGTTCAAAAGGAAGCAACTTGGTTTCTATAGTACAAAGATAAATCCTTCTCACCAGTCTTAGAATTCTTTGAGTGTTATCAAGTATCTGGATTAGGTGACCTGCTGAACATCATTGATTTGGATTTGAACTAGGTCCATTGTCATAACTTCAAACAATCCTATCATTATAGTAGCTTTTGAGTCTGCTTAAAGAACGGACTGCTGTTTAAACAGAATGATTGGCTCTTGCAGTATAGGGATATGGTTCTATATGGGGACTGTTGCTTTTTAATTTATAACTGATTTTGTGACAGCATTCAAGTCCACTGGCAAATATTAAATCATTTATGGTGGCTAAAAGTGAGTGTCCAATTCAAAATAAATACATTTCAATGTTTTTTTTTATGCTAATATATAGAGAAAGTGAATGAAGTTAGAATTACTAAATGAATGGCACAAAGGAAGATTGAATGGGTTGGCAGGAGGAAGAGAACTGAAAAATATGTGATTGAAAAGAATCGATGAGATTCTGAAAAAGGAAAAGCTAGTAGTTTTAATATACAGAAAGCAAGGCATGAAATAGTGGGAGGATATGGCAGAACTTTGCAAGTATAGAAATACAGTGAATGGCATTGTGAAACAGATTTAGGTATCATTTCATTTCTGTTTCTTGTGCTTTAATTTCTTTTCTGTTTTTCCACATTTTGCATAAAAGAACTTACGTTAAATGGAATAATGTGCATTTATGTCTCATCTCTGTGTGTATGTCTTATCATGTCATGAAAAAGTCCAAAAGTATCATTGCAAACTAGTAGAATAGGGATTAATATGACAAACTTGCTTTAGCCTAAACTAGTGCATAGTGATATTGATGGGGGTCAACAAAATACCTACTAAACAGACACACTGATGAGTTTGAAATAGCAATGACAGGCAAGAAAACAATTTTAGGTACATAGTTAAATGTAATATATATCAAATGTGTGGTTGCTGTAAATCTGGTTCACCCAGTTTTTAGTGGAAGCATTTCAAATAATTCCAATCTCTTGAGGAAAAGCAAACTATTAAAAAATCTTGAACTTTCCCCTATCTTTCACTTATTTAAATTTTGGATAAATTCCTTTATAAAAATTCATAGTTGTTCTTCATGGGGACTTCAATAAACCTTTCAGAGAACCCAGACTTTAGAGCCAGTCAATTTTCCTGGACAGGGATATCACTAAATGGGCTTTCCAGCTATTTTTAACTGAAACTGGTAAAAAATATTACTCTCCAAAGAAGGAAAAGACATATAGCTACATGCAGAAGTGGTATTCACCAGGTTCAGACCAGTTCTGGAGAACCAGTAGCGGAAATTTTGAGAAGTGGGAGAATCAGCAAATACCACCTCTGACTGGAGATTTTATAGTATCCTTCCCCTGCCCATCAAGCCACACCCACAGAACCAGTAGTAAAAAAATTTGAATTCCACTACTGGTTACATGTCATTGTAATATCAAAGTTGAAGTTTGCATTATACAAATATTGTAACTATTTTAGCCTTATCTTTGGTCAGAAAGCTTGAGAAAATCTTAACAAAGACAAGAAAATAAATTAGAAACTTACCAGGAAATTTCTTCTACATATTGGTAAGCAAAACACAGCAGTTGTACTTTTGAAAGAAAGTAATACTAACCAGTTTTCTTAACAATTATATATAGCATTTTTAAAAACAATTCCTTGATTTAGGCTTATGAAATGAAAATGAAAAGAGCCCTCAATCCTTCAGCAGCATTCTTGCCGACAACTCTAGAAGATCTGGATAAAATATTGCATGGTGGAATTGCCTGTAGCAGTCTGACAGAGGTAAAAGGTAGACATTTTGCTAAACTTGTATTTGTTTATTTAACATATTTTCAGTGAATATTCATTTATGGTTTAAAATATGAGGCATAAAGGTCGTTCCTACATATCATTATACTATCTCAAACTACTCTAGATGGTATACAGCATCGGCCTTAAAAACCACATAGAATAATAAATACCTGATTTTTTAAAAAAGTATCAAAACCAAAACAATCAGAAAAAACAAAGGTAAGCCCCAAATAAAATGTTAGATAGGTACCACAGTCAACATGGACAAAAGCAGATTGAAAGAAAACAATGTTAAGACATTTCTGGAACTGTAGCAATAGAACTTATATACCGCTTAGACTTATATACTTATATAGCAATAGTACTTAGACTTATATACTGCTTCACAGTGCTTTCCAGCCTCTATAAGTGGCTTACAGAGTCAGCATATTGGTGGGAGAATTTAATGTATTTCCTGGGGAGAGTGTTCCATAAGGTGGGGGTTGTTTATAAAAAAGGCCTATTGCTACCACCATGGCTCACAGACCTCATGAAGAGAGGGATCTTTTAGCTGGCCTTTTCTCTGTGACCTTAGGACACCAGCAGATTCAGTGTTGCCTGATGTCTCCTGCTACTGCACCATTTAGAGCTTTAGAGATATTAATCAGCGTGTTGAATTGGATGTGGAAGTCCACTAATAACCATTGCAGTGACTTAATATTAAATATGTAATTCCTTATTGGCAGTATCATGCCAATAATCATGCCACCACATTTCTTTTAACCAGCTAAGTTGTCTCCAAAGACAGCCTCAGATAGAGGGCACTACAATAGTCCAATCAAGTGGTGATCAAGTTTGGGTACTTCTGCTCCTGATTGGTTTAAAAGTGGTGATTCAACCAGAGGTAGACATCAGTGGTGGTATTCAAATAAAGTTGCCACCGGTTCGGTGGGCGTGCCTTGGTGGCCGTGCTTTGCGCGCATGCACACACTTTGCTTGCATTCGTGCACCAAACACACACTTTGCGCAGGTGCAGAGGCGTTCTAACTTGCCTCCTGCAAGCCTGCACGATGGTGGTTGCTGCAGCAGCTGCCACGTGGCGCTATTGTGCACCGCGCAAAGCAGCTGCACTTCGAATTCTGGCCATAAAAGTGAGTATGAGAGCTCGGGTGGGCTGGTGAGCCAACCACAGAGCAGCGAAGAGAACCGGTTCAGTCTCCACTGCTCATTGCCACTACCGGCTCTCTAGAACCGGGCAGAACCGGTCGAATACCACCACTGGTAGACATAATCTCCTCAACTATAACTTCTATGTATTGTTTGAGCAGGAGCTATGGATTCAGGAGTACTCCCAAATCACAAACCACCTTCTATGTGGGGAAATACAAGCACATGCACTACCAGGTTATGTTTTGCCTCATCCAGGTCTTTATAACCTCATCATCCATTGTGGTTATCCTCTGCTTTAGTTACCTATTCTAAAACATAGGAGCCAATACCTAGACTGCAGTTTTATCACAAGAGAAGAGCGGGGGGTGGGTGGGTGGGGTTATTCCATACTTTTGTGGCTTCATTTAAAGAACTGATGCTGAAAAAAATTTGCTATTTATTTTTATGACAGATGATGTGGTTGGAAAGTTGGAACTCGGATACACTTTCCCCCTATTGCTAGTTCTTATCCTGGTTCTCTGAGAGTCAGAAAAATGTTCTGATTCTCCAGCATTTTTTTAAAAAAAACATTTAAACGATGAATTGAATCATATCTTTTTGTGATTAATCATTGTTTGTCTTGAAAATAATGACCGTTACATGTAAAATGGCATTTCTATAAAGGAAAAGTTAAATGTTGTTACTATACTATACTATACCTAACTTCAGATTAAAAATAGAACAAGATATTTTAAATGAATTCTCAGCCATGATGGAATAACATGTTCAACACGTTTCTCTCTTTTAGCATTCATTCCATCAGTTTGTAAATGAAATAATATACTTAGTCAGATTTCTGTGGGAGAGAGTTAAGCCATGCTCACATGGAAATCGATTGGATTCTAAAGCTGTCAACTTGTTATAGTTTCTGCCCAAATGTGAGATCATACAAATACACAAATATGTCTTCAGTTAATATATATATATATATATATATATATATATATATATATATATATATATATATATATATAAAACTGTATGTGTGTGTGTGTGTGTGTGTGTGTGTGTGTGTGTGTGTGTGTGTGTATATATATATATGTTTTCTGAGGTTCTGGGTATTTGTATGTGGATCTTTGGTTGTTGGGTTTCTCCACGTAAGATTCGAGTATCTAGCAACGCGATGAAGTCTCATTCATCATCTTCAGGCTTCTGTCTCAGGCTCTGTGCTTCTCAGAGTAATGGAGATTGCAGCTGCTTCCTCCTTTTAACTGCCAGTGGGGTGGGACTTGATTGGGTGGGGGCTTGGCTGTGTTCTGATTGGGTGGGGTGTGTTCTGATTGGGTGGCAGCCAAACCCCTACCAATGAGAACACACCCCACCCAATCAGAACACAGCCAAGCCCCCACCCAATCAAGTCCCACCCCACTGGCAGTTAAAAGGAGGAAGCAGCTGCAATCTCCATTACTCTGAGAAGCACAGAGCCTGAGACAGAAGCCTGAAGATGATGAATGAGACTTCATCAAACGTTGCCTAGATACTTCGAATCTTACGCGGAGAAAACCCAACAACCAAAGATCCACATACAAATACGCAAGAACCTCAGAAAACATATATATATATATATATATATATATAGACTGGTTTTGAAAATAATACAGAAATAAATTTTCATTTTCATTGATGATAAAACTTAAGATGTATACGGTTTGCAGAGTTTGTGAATATATGCCAATATGTGCCAATTGGGCATGTGTCATCCTGCAGGTGGTTAATGGTTTAAGTTAAAATCCCACCTTCTCCCAATGTGCTTCTTGCTCCCTTCCTTCCTTTGTTAATTCTAACTCCATTTTAATGTTTATATTTATTGTTTTAATATTTAATGTTTATCGATTATAAACCAGCTAGAGTCGCCACCAGGTGAGGTGGTTGGTATATAAATCAATCAATCAAATAAATAAATAAATAAATAAGGACTGATATTGGATACAGAGCTGTAAAGTTTAGATTGGAAAGAATTGCGCCCTATAATGAAAGCAAGCAAGCAAACAAAACATGGTTTAATTACTCATGAAAGAAGAAAAAATACGTTTATGAGAAATCTTATGTTTATGTTCCCAGCAATAGTCTGTGGGAGTTTCCAAGTTGAGCAATCAATCACTGGATTGATTTTGATGGCTTTGATAGAGTAAGGACAGGCAGACACAGTGGGCTGGGTTTGTGTGGTGAAGCTGTTTTGTTTTGTACATTTGATTATATACTTCATCAAGAGGAGCATTCGGTAACAACTCTGTTGTTTCTGGCAAGGCTGCATTCTTAAGTTAAAGTTAAAGAAAACATCTCAAATGAGCTAAGAGCTTGTTAAATTCTGGCGGCTATTCCAAGCAATGTATGTTTGTATTTCATAATCATGTTATTCTGAGTTTAAAAGAAAATACATTATAACCCGCCCTTTCAGTACTTTGGGGGAAAATAAGAAACAAGAAAAGCCCATAGGGAATATGAAGAAATAACTTTTTATTGAATTTTCAGCCTCCAAAACTCAACCATCTCAGTTGGAAATGTTACAGTATTCCATATGCTACTAGAACTGCAATCATTCACTATACTAGACTTAAGACCTGAACCATCAGCTAAGCATACAGGGCCTTCACCTATGTTTTAAGTAGTAATTGTTGTACTAGGGAAAAGAGAGGAAAAGATGTCTGAAAATAAGAATAGCAAAGTGCAGATAGAATTTAGCTGGTGAAAATATCCTGATAATTGCATTCATCTAGTTGAAATAGTATAGGTTCTCCTGCTTGAGCAGGGAATTGGACTAGAATACCTGCAAGATCCCTTCCAGCTCCTATTCTATTCTATTCTATTCTATTCTACTCTACTCTACTCTACTCTACTCTACTCTACTCACAAATTTGAACCTGAATTGAAACATTCAGAAAGCTGTGAAAGTTGCTCCATGGGTATAGTACTAACCACAGTGCAGCTTTCTGAAAGTTTCTCCCTTGTCATGATATGTGGCTTGGACTTTAGGTATCAGAGAGACAGCCTACCAAATCCTGACCAGGAATCGAATCTTGAGGTGTGGTGGGGAGGAGATATGAGAGGAAGCAGTCTCTTTTTGAGCTCCCCTTCTTTGAAATGGCTTCCCACCTTCACCAATCTGATAGCCTTACAAAGGCAAGTAAACACTTGGTTTTTTAGAAAACTTTGGGGGATTGAAATGATAGGGACCATAACGGTTCTATTGTTTTGTATATTACATGTTAATTACATATTAATTTTGTTATTATAGTCCAAGTTATGCAAAATTTGGTGGAAATGTATTAATAGAATGTGAGTTGTTGGAAGGAATATATGTGGATCAACAGAAGTAAAACTAGCTATGTCTATGAGTATACTTTTGCTTATTTTATTATATATTATAAAGTTTGGATATGTCAGGAGAACCATAAAAGGTATAATGAATAGTGTTGCTATAAACTAGTTTTGACTGTTTCCTTATCTTTTCTTATATCGTGCCTTTAAATTATTTGGTATAGCATTACTATATTTTACTTGAAAGAAATGATGGGTGTTTTAAACATATATATGTTTTGAAAAATGAACATATATGTTTTGAAAAATAACGTATTTGGACATTGCATCATATTCTCAAAATTATCTCAAAATCTATTACTTTTGGTATTTTTCAAATTAACCTGAGATATGGTCTTGTAAACATACATGATACTACTGAAGTATAGCGACGTGTAGTCGAAAATTAAAAACAGTAACTGCAAGTTTACAGAAAGATTATAATGCTGTTTGTGTCTATTTCTGTGATTAGATAACGGGTCCATCAGGTTGTGGCAAAACTCAGTTCTGTATTATGATGAGCTTGCTGGCCACAATGCCCACTAACACAGGAGGATTGGACGGGGCAGTTATTTACATCGATACAGAGTCTGCATTTACTGCTGAAAGGTAAACACTGATACAAAAAAATATTCACAGCTTTAGAAGACATGTTTCATTACCTATATAGTGCATATGCAGCCTGGAATTAGTTGTTCAAGTGCCATAGGCAATGAAAGATCTAAGTCAAATTCCAGTATTGTCTTCTCTTCCCTCTGCCCAATTACATATTTTGCCACCTCCAAACATAGAAACCAGATTTTGTATAGACCAACACTCCTTTGCAAAAATAGCCAGCTTTATTTTTTGGGAACTTGCCACCCATTGCTTTTCTAATGCTAATAATTCAGTGAAATTCCCACTAGAGTGCAGTCCTGATCCAGTTGAATTTAATAATGAAGCCATTAGAAGCATCTACAATGTGCTCATTTCTAGTCCTCTTATAATGGATAATAAGAAATATTTGTTAAGTTTTTAATCATTTATGTAATTTAGTTTGGGGCAGAAAGTTTATTCCAAAATAATCGTTAGGATTGTCATTAAATGCTGCTCCTTTGTGTTTCGTTTCACTTGACCTTTCTGGCTACATAGGTATTCCATTGCTCACCTTCAAAGAGGTTAAGCCTCTGAATACTTTCAAAAATTTGAAAGTTTGCACATTTTTCAGAGTAGTTGTTTGTAGGGACTCAAAAGCACTCAATCAAGTGCCCACCTGTCTGCTATTTTGGGGGGATGCACAGAGAAGGTGATTTATAGCAAGAGCTAAAAAAAGAGACCTCTGAAGTTATGCTTGACTCATGATATGATAGGCATGCCCATATTGTTTTGTTTGCTACAATACAGGAGTGATATGCCATGTTCTCTTAAGGGATGTTTTTTTGACATTCCAGAGTGTACTGTAGTTTACAGTAGCAGGAGACTATAGTCTCTCGCTGAATTACTGCATTAACCAACTCCAGTCTCACTTAACTTTTGGAGACCAGCCAAAATCACCTACAATGGATGGAGCAAGGGCTACAATCTACAAAAGAAAATGGAGACCATGCTCCTCGAGAAGTGAATCTTTTGTATTCTTCTTTTCTTGAGTTGATAGCTAGTCCCTCCTTTCATGACTATGAAATCTCATACATTCTTTTCTCGTTTGTTTATGATTCCTACTTCTCTCTCTGTATCTCTCTGTAGTTAGTGAAAAATGAAGAAGTGGTAGCAGAAGACATCTGCTTTCAGTGTTAGAGTTCTTCTCTTCCTCTGTCAGTGATATAGCAGGTTTGGTCTTCCTGAATGATCGATGATCTAGCTCCCACTGGTCAAGTGGATAATTGGAAAAATGAGAGGATGTTTATAGCTATCTGCTCTTCGTTATTCATCTGTATTTATTGCTATTTTTGAGAATCAGAATATGCTGCTTAGTATGAATTTCACAAAAAATTGGGGTGGGATGTATTTAAAGATATATGTTGAAAAATATGAGAAAGAATCAAATATATACATTGTTATCAATTTGTGTTTACTTTTCATTTAAATTTTCTGCATGGATAGCTTTCTTTCAAGTTCAATAATTCTGAAAATCTATGGTTATCCTCCCTCAGTAATTTTCTCTGGATCCCAAACAGGCTTGTTGAAATAGCACAGCATCGATTCCCAAATTATTTTGCTACAGAAGAAAAGCTGATTGCAATGACAAACAAGGTTCTTGTCTATCAGGAGCTAACCTGTGATAGCGTACTGAAAAGGTAAGCAATAGCTCTCTTGGAGGTAGCATTGTGTGTAAAACATTTAATATAGAATATGAAAGCAAATGCATATTTGAGCCCTTATTGCTATATTCGGATACACACATACATACACACAGACACATATGCCCACACACGCACACATACACAAACACATTCACACACATACAACTTACACGAACACACGTACGTGTGAATAGACATAAACAATACAACATCTCCAAATCCTTAGTGAATGGCAGTCTGCTAAAACATTTTCTAAAAAAATGTTCTATCTTACTTTTTTGATCTACAGAAAACAGCAGCATTGAGGATTTTATAGGTTGGGGAAGCACTTTCTTAGACGTATTTTTTTAAGTAGATGTTCCAGATAGACTGTTATTTCATACCTCTCTTGATGTGCAGTGTCCTTTCTTTGTAGCACTTCTTCTTATTGTACTTTTATTTAAACCTCAAAAACACTACAATTAACTTTTTTAAAAAAGAAAGCCATAGTATAGTATAAAACCTGTGTAATAATATATTACGCAGTAATATATAGTATAATAATATATAGTATATAGTAGGAATTCTTTTAAATTACTCAGTAGAAGACTTACAGCAGCAGCAGCAGCAGCAGCTGCACTAGTAGTAGTAGTAGTACTGTTAATATAAAGGATCCTGTTAATATAAAGGATCTCTTTTGTGGCAGCCTTCAAGTTTATGTTATTACTTCCATAATAAAACAAAATCTTTAGTAAGATGCCAGAATGATATTAATAAAACGTACAAGACATATATGCAGATTCAGCGGTTGGACTTTTCTGTAGTAAAACAGATAATATGTCATTCAGACATAGGATTTCAAAATGTACATATTAAAATATCAAAGCAAGAAATTTGCAAACACATATGCCACAGAAGTACACTTTCTGATATTGGCTGCAGTTTCCTGTTGAACAAGCGGGTATGATGACTTGGCGGTTAAAGATGCTGAGCTTGTCAACCTGAAAGCTAATAGGCCAGTTCAAGACACAAGTGTCACTCAGCAGGGTGAGCTCCTGGTACTTGCCCAACTCCTGCCCCCACCAGCAGTTTGAAAGCATATATATATATATATACACAAGTAGATAAATAGGTGGTATTTTGGTGGGGTGATAACAGCATTCCATGTGCCTCAGCCTATAATGCTGGCCATATCTTTGGACAGTGGTCTCCCTTGACTAAGAACTGGAAATGAGCACTGCTCCCTATAGTCAGACATGACTGGACAGGGGAAACTTTTATCTTTACCTGTTGGACATGCAGAAGTAGGGGTTTATTTAAACTGGAGGTCTTGGGTATATATTATAATGCATTCATATGCAGATATGATGCTTAATTTGCTGATGTGAAAAAATGGAGATAGTTTCAAGGCAACAGAGTATCTGTGCACACTTACAAAGTTTATAGAACAACCATGCTACAAAGTGTTACTTGATTTAAAAAAATATTGTACCAGCATGTCTTTGTTTTTGAGCAACAACTTAACATTAACTTCAAGAATGCCTTTTCAATTTCCTATCCTAGGTTAGATTTAGGATTTCCTGAAAATCTTTCTCTTAGTTACTGATCAGGTTCAACCCTGCTTCAGTCTTTCAAAATTAACCAAGATCCATTTGCAACTAGAATCTATAAAGGTATGTAGATATTTACATCAAATTTTACAATTGCTATTTCGGTTGTTCTTTTTCCTCCAGAATTAAATCTTTGGAAGAAGAAATAATTTCTAAGAATGTTAAACTAATAATAGTTGACTCTGTTGCTTCAGTAGTCAGAAAAGAATTTGATACAAAGCGTCAAGGTAACCTGAAAGAACGAAGCAATTTATTGACTAAGGAGGCTTCAATATTGAAATACTTGGCTGAAGAATTTTCAATACCAGTAAGCTATTTCTCTATTTTTCATATGTCAAATATTATAAAGCCTTTTGTATTTTTAGTGATTTTGAATGTCTGAAAACTTACTTGAAATACTGTTATATGTGTGTGTGTGTGTGTGTGTGTGTGTGTGTGGTATTCAGCTTTGTTCGGGTATTTTCCCACGTCATTATAGTTGTGCTTTTAAAGTTGTAGCAATGTTTCGGCAGAATCTCATCTGCCATCATCAGGCTTCTGTATGATGTTCGTCTGCACATACTTCCAGCAGATAAAGGTAATGCCACAGTAGTAATGGATAGAAAAGACTACGAAACAAACTTGTCAGACCTACTCCAAGACTCCACATACAAGCCCATAAACACGGACCCAACCATATATCTGAAAAAAATAACCAAGAAGAAAATTATAACCAGCCACATGAGCAAAGAGATCCAAACAAACGATCATCCCAAGAGAAAAATCTTCCAGATGCCCCAAACTATATGGCCTCCCAAAAATACACAAAGAAGTTATACCTCTCAGATCCATAGTCAGCTCCAGAGGAGCACCATTATAAGACCTAGCCAAATGCCTAGCAAAGCAGCTACAGCCCCATGCTGAAGTAGCAGCTTCAAGTGTACAAAACTCATACCACCCCTTGGAAATGATCAAAGATCTACACATGGAACAAGAAGATCTGCTTGTAAGTTTCAACATGGTTTCACTATTCACTCAAGTCCCGATAAAAGAAACCCTACAGATCATCAAAAATAAATACCAAACACCCAAACACCTCATGGAACACTGCTTAACCAGCACATATTTCATATACAAAGGACAAAGATACAAGCAAGTTGAAGGAGCCCCTATGGGATCACCACTGTCACCCGTCATTGCAAACCTGTTCATGGAAGAATTTGAATCCAGAGCCCTAGCTAATGCCACCCACAAACCCAAACTATGGTTAAGATAATATCGATGACACATTTGTGATTTGGCCCCATGGAAAAGAAAACCGAAGCAATTTCCTAACACACCTAAACAGCACACACCCCAAAATCAAATTCTCCATGGAAACGGAAACAAACAACTACCATTCCTAGATGTACTAATGTAGAAAGAAACAGATGGCACACTAGGACACACCATACACCAGAAGAAGACACACACCAACTGCTACCTCAACGCCCAATCCCACCACCACCCAGCACAGATAAACTCTGTGGCCAAAACACTAATTGCCAGAATTAAACGCCTGGCAGACAAGACATACATAAAGACTGAACTATGCACCCTGACTAAAGTACTGACAGTCAACGGCTTCCACAAGAGCAAAATCACCGGCTTGATCCACAAAAACACACTGAGACATAATGGAGACCCAAAAGATGAACAGACCTATGGAACAGCTGTCCTGCCCTACATAAGAGGTACTACAGATAAAATCAGTAAGATACTACACAGACATCACATCAAGACTGCCTTCAAAACAGACAGAAAAATAGCAGCCATCCTAAGAAACCCCGAAGATAAAATTGACCTGGAAAGCCAAGGCATATATGAAGTCCCCTGTACATCATGCCCGGCCACATACATTGGACAGACCAATAGAAGAATAAGTACCTGCCTAGATGAACACAAAAATGCAGTAAAAAAGCTGGAACACACTTCCTCACTTGTCCAACACATGAAAGCCACAGGTCATAGCATCGAATTCAATGGCACCAAAACCCTAGCCACTATAGAAAACTCCAGCTACAGAATTATCAGAGAAGCCATAGAGATTAAAAAAAGACCTGAAAGCATGAATAGAAGAGATGACTCCACCAGACTGTCAATTATCTGGAAGCCAGCAGTCTCAAACAAAAAAATCTCCACACCACAAGCCAGGCAAACACCTGGGCACAAACAGACCCCCCCCAGTACCTCCAGCTCAAACCCAATGATAGCCGTCCGTTTACTCGGAGCCAAGCCGCACTAAAAGCCTCCAATACTAGGAAACACAATGTTGTCAGCCAATCAAGACAAAAAAAGCAACAAAACAGACAGAAGATATTAGAAATACTTGATATTAGAAATCAAGCAGAACACAGCAAACTCCAAGACCAATAAACACAGACCAAGGCTCCCAACCAATCAGGATGAAGAAGAAAAACCAGACGAACACAATACAGAAGCCTGATGATGGCAGATGAGATTCTGCCGAAACATTGCTACAATTTTAAAAGCACAAGTATAATGATGTGGGAAAATACCCGAACAAAGCTGAATACCATACATATAAATACCCGCGAAAACTTAAGAAAACACACACATATATATGTACGCACACACACACATACACACATGCACACACACACAAAATTTGGCAAGAAGACTGATAAGGTAGTTTTTCTCATGTAGTAGAAAGAATAATGTTTGTTCTGTTTTTTTGATCACAACATGAACAATTAATGCTATCTTTTGCAGATTTGTCCAAGGATATTAGCATCTTGTGTTCCCATTTCTTAGCATTAACCATTTACTGCTGAGTCAAACCTTCTCGTAGAAATAAAGTGGTGGATTATATTCTGAAACATATCTGAGATTAGATTATTCCACCATGGGGATGTTTGCAGCCAGCTTTAGGATTAGCCAATATGCTACATCGATTATAGTACAACAGGAGATTCTCGCTGCTGACATGGCAGATTAGCTATGTTCTTTGCATCATTAAGATACTGTATGAGATATTTGAGTGAATAGTCTGTAGTATTTTCCTCAAGTCAGAGATACCTTGCATTTTTTGAATGTGGACTCTGGTAGGATAGTATCATGGGTTTAAAAGAAAACCCCTTAAGCTCAGGATTGTCTTGTAATTTTAATTTAACTTTGGAAAAAATAAGTTTGTTACATATTTCACATTGCTATTTTTCCTTAGCTCATAATATGCATCTCATGTAGTCAGGTCTTTAATTCATATCTTTCTACTACTGGTTACTTATTGTTGTTTTGAAATACTTATATCCCATTAATCCTTCTATAGTTGAATTGTGGTAAAAATAAATATACAGTATTTTTTTTTAAAAAAAGAAACAATCAAAGCACAGGACAGAGATAATACAACTAGAAACCATATCAATAGTAACAGGGTCTTTGAAAGCTATAGAAACATAATGAAGGGAAATTACATGATGAGAGTCAGAAAGGCAAGAACATAACACCAGGTTTGGATCCCTGAGAAATATTTATATCAATTTTATTTAAAAACAATGTAGAACTTGCAAACAGTTCAACATAAGACCAATGTAAGAACAATCTCGATGACGTCTTTCTAAGTGCTATTAATGAAGAGAGGGAATTGCCAGAATTTTGGTAAACTAAACTGAGAAGTTCCAAAGGTGCTTTTTCAAGAGGCAATTGGACTTTCTGGTTTTTCTTTGAAGATGTTTCTTCAGAAAGTTCAGTTTCCTCTTGAAAAAGTATGTTTAGGACAACCATGGCCTGGATGATTGAGAATCTCCATGGACATTAAACTGGGAAATGCATCACTCTTGTGAGGTCTTAGTGAGTTCCTAATTTGATGAAAATTATTATTTTTCAGAGAGATAAAATCAATTGTCCATACTGTGTTTCCCCGAAAATAAGACCCAACCAGAAAATAAGCCCTAGCATGATTTTTCAGGATGCTTGTAATATAAGCCCTGCCCCCAAATAAATCTCAATTAAGATCATCAGCCAGATGAACGTATTTAGTAGCACATTTCCCTGAAAATAAGACCTAACCAGACAATAAGCCCTAATGAATCTTTTGGATCAAAAATTAATATAAGACCCTGTCTTATTTGGGGGGAAATGGTATTTGCTATGAGAATTTAGTAACGTAAGTTGCACTTCCCAATTCAAGGATGATGCAGAGTTTGAGGCTCTTGGTGAACCCACAGCTCCTAATAACTATAGCCAGGAGGATTTTTGCCCAGTTTCTCCTGGTATGCCAGTTGCACATTTTCATCTGCCTGCCCTTCAGATCATCACTCATACCCTGGTCACTTCATGGCTTGACTACTGCAGTGATGTTCATGGGGCTTTCTTTGAAGACTACCTGTTCGATTATTTTTTTTTAGGATGATATGCCAGGAAGCCCTTCCCAAGAACAATGTCTCTGGGAAACCCTTAACATTTAGTTTTGTTGTTTTCTTGATCAATGTGAATAAATTTGGATTTGAAAGTATAACAAGCTAAACAGCTTCTACAAAGAATTTTTATGAATTTTGTGACCTTCTCTTACATTACAACACATCAACATAAACCAAATCCTTATGCTGTTCTGAAGGATTGACAGTTTTATTTATTTTTAATCTGTGCCTGTTATATTAGTTGTAATATAATCCAGACATCAGTTCATGAATCATTTCAGTTTTATAAAAACAAATTCATTCATCTCAGTGAGTTCAAGTTGCATGATTTTTTTTTGAAGTATCTATGTTGTATATGATGAAACAGCCACTAGATGGTGCATATTTATTATGTAGCTAAATCATCGTCCATTACAAGAGGATGCTCAAGGCTTTCCTTTGTTTGACAGGCTTTATAGTGGGAATTAAAAGCTTTGGTTCTATTTGTTGAAATGAAGTAGCACAGGAATTGTCTAACTTCCCACAATGCTGTTGCCTCTCTTCATCTGAGCTGTACATTGTTAATATCCAATCAGGTTGAGCAGAGTAGTTAAGGTTTGGTTAGTTTTTCATGCATTCATTAGGATGCAAATAGAATTTATTTTATTTTTATTTATTTTGATTTGTCAATCGCTTACAAGATAATAGGTATAAGTATATACATAGTTAGGAATACATGAAATGGGTACATATAAGAAAAATAAAAGAAACAATAGGACAGGGACGGTAGGCACATTGGTGTGCTTATGCATGCCCCCTACAGACCTCTTAGGAAAGGGCTGAGGTCCATAGTAGACAGTCTAAGGTTAAAGTTTTGGGGGTTTGGGGAAGAAACCACAGAGTTAGGTAGAATATTCCAGACACTGACCACTCTGTTGCTGAAGTCGTATTTCCTGCAATCAAGTTTGGTGCAGTTAACCTTGAGTTTGTATCTATTGTGTGCTCTTGTATTGTTATGGTTGAAGCTGAAGTATTCATTGACAGGTAAGTCATTGCAATGTATGATTTTATATACCATACTTAGATCAGACCGAAGATGGCGTAATTCAAGGTTTTCTAGGTCTAGAATTTCAACTCTGGTGGCATAAGGTATTCTACAACGAGTAGAGGAGTGGAGAACTCTTCTTGTGAAATATTTCTGGACTTTCTCAATTGTGCTAATATCAGATACGTAATGTGGGTTCCAGACTGATGAGCTGTATTCACGTATTGGTTTAGCAAATGTTCTGTATGCTCTAGTTAGTAGTGTGATATTAACCAGAAAAAAAGCTACATAGGATTAGGTTAACAACTCTTAACGCCTTTTTGGCTATGTAGTTACAGTGGCTCTAGCACTTAGATCATTAGAGATGAGTATTCCAAGGTCCTTTACAGAGCTTGGATCATCAACAAGGTCTTGACTATTCAGCCTGTATTTTATTTTCTGTTTTTTTTTGCCAATATGTAAGACAGAACATTTTTTTGTCGAGATTTGAAGTTGCCATTTGTTTGACCATTCTGACACATAGTCAAGATCTTTTTGAAGGGTAGCAGTATTGTCTGTGATATTGAACAGCTTTACATCATCAGCGAAGAGAACGCAGTTGCTCTTAATATGATCACAGAGGTCATTTATGTAGAGTAAGAAGAGAGTTGGTCCTAGAAAACTGCCTTGGGGGACATCATTATTGACAGGTACAGAATTTGATAGGACACTCCCAATTTTGACCATTTGTTGTCTGTTTGACAGGAATGCTTCTATCCAGTTATGCAACTGTCCAGAGATACCATAAGATTTTAGTTTTAGGAGTAGTTTGTCGTGTACCACTGAATCAAAGGTTTTACAGAAGTCTATGTAGATTGTGTCTATTGTTTTGCCCTGGTCGAGTTGTGTAGTCCATATGTTTTTGCAGTGGAAGAGTTGCAGATTATAGGATAGTTTTTTTCTGAAACCAAATTGTTTATTGGAGAGTAGGTTGTTTGTCTCTAAGTGGAAGATAATGGATTGGTAAATAATTGAGTCCATGACTTTACAGGTGACGCAGCATGAGGAGATTGGTCTGTAATTTTCCACTAGGCTGGGGTCTCCCTTTTTGAAGATGGGGATGACCGTGACCATAGGTTAGGCAAGGAGCTGGTTCTGAAAGATTTTTCAAAGATTATGCTTAGAGGTTCTGCTATGGCAGTGGATAGCTTTTGAAAGAAGTAGGCACATATTCCGTCCGGTCCAATAGATAGAGATGGTTTTAGATTGCGTAGTGCTTTTTCAACATTGTCTTCTGTAAAATCGATATGTATTAGATCATTGTAGTTTTCTGTGGTTCGGCTAGGAAATACTGGGCATGATCCATTGCTGTTTACAAATACTGAGCTGAAGAATGTGTTAAAGATGTTGGCTTTAATGGTGTCGTCGTTGCAGTCTTTACCATTCGGTCCTATTAGGGGTGGGATGGACCTTGAGTCTTTTAGTGTGTTGTATATAAAATTGTAAAAAGCGTGGGTGGAATTGGTGCATAGAAGGTTTTCCTCCTGTTTAATGTGATAATTGGTGCATTCAGTCTTTATCTGGTGGCATAAATTTTTGTATCGGCTTTTGAAGTTGGCAACGTGACCAGATTTGTTTTTCCACCAGAGTGATCTCTTTTTGGATTGAAGTTTCCTTATTGTTATGGGTAATCTTGTTTTTTTGTTTTTTTTTTGTTTTGGGAGTTGTTGTTGGTACATATAGTTTGATGACTCTTTTGACTTCAAGTAAAAATATGTTGTAATGGTCTTCAACAGTATTACATCCAGTGAATAGAGATTGCTAATCAAGAGATCGTTGTCTATAAGATCATAGTTGCCTTATTTGAAGTTATAATTGGGGATTACATCATTGTGATGATTTTTGTGTGGGTGTATGTTGAGATAAAAGTCAATCATATTGTGGTCACTGTTGGAAAAGGGTTCTTTAGTTTGTATTCTGTAAATTAAATTCAAACTATTACAGAAGATGAGGTCGAGGCAGTTGTTAAGTCTAGTATTATTGGTTACTAGTTGTTCCAGTCCCAGATTTGTAACAGCTTTGTAGAAGGTTGCATGTATGGGTTCAGTTGTACATTCGTTTAGGGTCCAGTTAATATAAGGTAGATTGAAGTCACCAAGAAAGATAAAAGCGCATGGGCAGGATGTTGCTCATGTTAGTAGTGAATTTAGCTTGTTTACATGTTCGATGTCATAATCAGGTGCTCTGTAACATAGTAAGAATCGAAATGTGATATTCAAGGATAGTTCACAGATGATGGTCTAAGGAAGAGCAAGTTCCTGGGTAACTTGGATGTTTTTTAGATGTAAGGACTTTTTATAGAAGATAGCGACACCACCTCCTCTACGAATTTCATGATCTGATCGGTAAACATGATAGTCTCTTACTGTGGTAATGGAGTCAGGGAGAGATGTGTTGAGCCATGTTTCACAGACAAATATGATGTCGAATTTAGCCATATTTAGTAAGAGGAGAAATTCAGGTATTTTATTCGCAAGGCTTCTTGCATTGAGTAGCTTGCATTTAAGGCCAGCAGTAGTTGGAATTGAGGTAGTTAGGGGCATGCGTGCTAGTGATGGTGGATTGGTTGAGGTAGGGTTGTTGTTGAAGGTTAAAGCTGAGTTGCTGGTGGGGTGACTTACTTTTGATACAATCAGCATGGTAGTCAGTGAACAGTTCCTTCTCTCCATTGTCTGGACATGTTTTGAGTTCAATGCAGAGTACACGGGAGCGGGCACGTTGCTGTATGGTTAGGTCAGGGTGAGAATGGAGGTTCTTATGGTTGGTGTTGCTTTTGGCAAGTGAATTTATAGTATAAATGAATTTACGTTTGCTTGATTCATTTTTGCAAATGACCCTGCAGAAGTGTGGGGCCACAGAGCCGTCTCTGTTTTTGAGCTCTCGGCCAATGCGGGAAATGTCAAGTATTTCATCAGGGGAGATAGTTGGTGCTTGATAAACACTGATGATGTTTCGGACAGTTGTGATGTCATCATTGTCATTGATGTCCTCTAGACCAAATAAGATGGCGTTTGGACGTTTCCGTTCACACTCAACAGCTTCTCTGATGAGGATTGTGATGTGGATCACAATCATAATCTGCTTTATTGGGGCTTACAATTACGAGAATCTTATTTATGTTTAAATGAATTGCTAGTAGAATTCTTTGAATCATGCTGCTTAATATTGCAGCATTTGAAGCTGATGAGATTTTTGTGGAAGGAGACTGTAGAAGATAATTTCAGTTTTAAATGAGTGACGAGGGCTATGTTTTAAGAAACTCTTCATTTAGTTGGATTACCAAGAATGTTATGAAGAATAATAACTTAATGTTAAAAGAAACAGATCTAGCGACGCGGTGGCCTAATGGTAAAGACACTAATCTCCCACTTGAAATCCTAGCAGATGTTTCTCTCCTAGAGCCCAAAGAAAAAGTATCTTCTGCAAAATCCAGGTAGGCATCAGGAAGGGCATCTGGCCAGTAAACGCGCTAAACTCCATCTAGTTGCCCTGGCTGTACCCTGAATAGGGACAAGAGGGTCATAAAAAGAGAGGCTGTTTTTAAATGAAAAGGCACAAATAAAACTGAGATAAAACTGCAAGGAAGAAGTATTAGTGTAAATCAATAGAACGTCTGAAAACTGCTTTTTCAGACAATATTACTTCAGAAGTAACTTCTAGGAAATAAAGGGGTACTTTCTATTATTATTTTTTAATTTACTTTGTCCTATCAAATTCCATTGTATTCGTAGCCTTGATTGAAAAGGGACTGAAACTTTTTAAATAATAAAAATATTTGCCGTGCTTATTCCAGAGCCAAAGAGACATCAAGCATTTTTGGGGTTAAAGGAGGTTGTATTTAGGGAACAATTTTAATTCCTAAGGAGCTTAAGAACAAATTCCTATTTTCAAAATTTTGGGGGCATTACTGTTTTACCATCTACATAAACAACCTTCCACTAACATTTAGAGTTTGGGAGAATGTTTATATTAATCAGTATGAAGAGTTCCTTCCCTGTAATTTTATTTTTTCTGAACCTATTATCTATTCTGTGATATGGACAGAATATAATGAAAAAGTTATACATGGCATAATTTTGAAACAGTTATTATATTATGTGCCTTGTAATCAAATATTGTTGATGTATTTGATTAAAAACAATTGTGTTATCCTGCTCTTTTTTCCTAAAGAGAAACTGACTTGCTGGGTGGCTGAAGTTTGGTCTTTGATTTGTAATAAACAGAATGCTTAATATGGCCATATGTAAATTGCTGAAATAATTCAATTTGGAAATCTGTAGATGGCCATGGTATTGCTGATGGAAATTAAAGCCTGTTTCCTTTTGAAGTCTTTTATGTTCCATCATACTGCTTTGCCCAATTTACATCTTTCAGATCTTCTGTGACAGTTGTATTGAAATTCTGTTTATCGTATAGGGAATTGATTATAAAACATTAGTTAATCGAACTAGAGAATGATAACTATACATTAGTGAGGAATTTTTTCTAAAAAAAATGATTTTGAAAGAGATGGCTAAAATTTTGCATGTAAGAAAAGCTTTTGCTTATTTGCTTTTTTCGTTTCGCCTATGTTTGCACATAAAGGACATTTTTGTGTGCGTGAGTCAGTGTTGACTCCTGGTCATTCCCTGGACAAGTTCCTTGGTAAGGTGTTTTGGGAGTGTTTTAATATTGCCTGCTTCCTGGGACTAAGAGAGAGTAACTGGCCCAAGGTCACCCGGCTAGTTTTGTATCTAAGGCAGGTCTAGAACTCACAGTCTCCTGGTTTCTAACCTGGTGCTTTAAACACCACACAATTTTGTGATGTAATTGTTCCACTTTACTTTGTTTTGGTCAGATGCCATTTTATATTTTGTGTCCAATTCTAGAAACTATATGTTACAAAGCAGAAGAATTGAAATAAGTTCAGAGAAAGGCAATGAAAATATTAGGGGCTGAAACAGAGAGACTGAAGGACCTGGGCATGTTTAGCCTCAATAATAACAGAGGGAAAATGTAGTATATTTTAAATACTTGGAATGAAATCTCATTTATTCGTGTTTTCTCTATTATTCCAGATTGAAAGGTATGAAATAAAAGATGTAAATTAAGATTGGCAGACTGTAGATGAATAAACCAGTTCCTTAGACATATGATAGGCTTCTCTATGCTTTACTTTTCTGAAGCATCAATATTAATGGTTGATAACTGTACCGAAGACCCATTCTGATGGTTTTATGCATTTCAATATTTACCTACATACCAATAATTTGACTGATTTTTTTTTCTAGAGTTGTCTGCATAAAGCAAATTTTTTTGGAATTTAAATTTCTGTTCAAGAGGTTTTCTTAACATCAGATCTCTGCTAAAAAATGACCAGAATTGATAATAAAATTATACCGTACATAATGTAATCCAATAATACTTTCCTTCTTACCTATGGCTATTAGAAGACTTAATTATTCAGAGAATAGTGTTCTGTTATCTACTGGGAAAGTTCCTACTTTGTTGTCTCAAAGGTGCTTTTTCAAGAGGCAACTGGACTTTCTGGTTTTTCTTTCAAGACGTTTCACTTCTCATCCAAGAAGTTTCTTGGATGAGAAATGAAATGTCTTCAAAGAAAAACCATAAAGTCCAGTTGCCTCTCAAAAAAGCACCTTTGGGATAACTATGACCTGGATGACTGAGAATCTCCATAGACATTTCCTACCTTATTATGTTAATGAGAGCGACTGCCACTATGTCATAAAGATGAGACTGTGCATTCTTCTGATCAGTAAAAGTGCTACATTCTCAACAAAAACAGGAGCCACAATAGCTCATGTGGTTAGGACACTGGATCAGAGGACCAATGAGAGTGACAGGTCAGCAGTCTACCCTGAGAGCATGAGCCACATGACAGAATGAGCTCCCATCAAAGTGTCCCAGTTCCAGCCAACTTAGCAGTTTGAAAGCATTTGAATGAAAGTAGATAAATAGGTACCACTTTGGTGAAAATAACAGGGACATGCAAGGTGCCCCTTAGGGTGTTCTCTGGACAATGATGATGTTACTGGCTAATCTTTCAATCTGAAAGCGCCTTGGTAGGTGCTTCTAACATGAATGTAGTAGTATCACAAAATATCATAATATATTTGCTTCATAGAGAAGTCTAGGAAGGATTCCAGTTAGATTTGCACATTGCAGTGTTGCTAAAAAAATCAACTTGTTGGAAAAACAGCTTTCCAATTATTTCAGAACTTGCCAAAGATATTGAGATGTGTTTTTCCAAGACTGGATTAGAATTCTATACCAGTGTGATAGTTGTATATGTTTCAGAGCCAAAAAGACCGTCATCCATCCATCTGCATATATCTTTTTGGCTTTTGTTGGTCTTTATAGAATTCTTTTAGAACAATGTTTCTCAACCTCAACAATTTTGAGATGTGTGGACTTCTTTTCCAATAATTCCTCAGTCAGCATGCTGGCAAAGGAATTTGGGGATTTACAATCCACATATCTTAAAGTTACTGAGTTTGAGAAACACTGCTTTAGAGATGATAGAAGTTGCTTTAGCTGAAATCTGCATGTTCCTTTCTCAAATTACATGTCACTTTTATGAATGCAGTACTACTATAATAAGAAAGCAGGGATGCCAACAAATAAAGTGCATAAAAGACTTCATATGTCTTTTGTTTCTGTGTTGGTCTATTTATTCAATTATCCATTACATTTGGAAACCAATTTTTTAGGAGTTGGAAGTTTTTGCCCTAAAACTGCATTTGTTTTTCCTCCTGCTTCTTGCTACTACAGCTGCTGAATTGCAGGCACAGTCAGTGGTGCATTATATCTTGTTTTACCCTTATTGAAAATGTAGCACTTCATCAGTCTTGACATTAGAAACTTCATCTTTTGACAAAAGTAATTAAAGACTAGTTTTTTTTTCCTCGGAACACATGGCTGTTCAAAGAAGCCATGTTTTATATCCATTGATTTTAAAAATATAAAAGTTGATCAGTTGGGATCATTAACCAGTGTTGTACAGATAGTTTCTTTGTATAAGTAATAGTTTAGTAGTTGCGTATATACTGCATTAAATGATAGTCTTTCTGTGTTGGACAGTGTTGTCTGAAAGACAGCTTGAAATCTTGAATGATGATCAATTTTCTGAGTTATTGTTCCTAAATAAGTTTTCCAAAGAGGCTTTTGCAATTTTGGTAAGCGGAAAGTAAAAATTTCTAGGAGACTTGTGAAGTATCATTCTGTTCCAGATGAAATAAGAAAAGAAAGAAAGGAACTGGCAGACTCTGTTCCTGATTTTCTGCCTTGCATGTGATTTTGTTTAATTAAAAAAAGTGAGCTTTGAATCAAGCTGTCTTTGTAGGTTGCTCAACCATTTGTTTGTAAGACTAGATAAAAAAGGAATTCATTCCTTCCCCTTTTCTTTCTTTTTCAAATTCACAATATATCATGATAAAGACTAGCTTTTTCTTATGCATTTAGCAGTTGGAGTTCTTTCCTTTTTAATCCTGCAATTTTCAAACTGGGTCAGTTTTATAGTATTTTTTTATTTCACATATTTATGCTCTCAGCTTCTTAATTAGCTTGACTATTTAAATACCTTCTCCCATCTTTCTTACCTTTCATTTGGGAAGATATTTGCATACTGAACATACAAAACTAGGTGCTAAAAGCACAAGAACAAAACCCATAATCTTGTTGTGTTAGGAAGATGGATAATTTTTTCTACCTAAGGTGACAGTTCTGTAATTATGAAAAAGATGTTTTGCAATATGATTTCATCAATCCTAAGGATTTATATTGACTTCATCAGATGCTTGAATACTTAGGAAAATTTCAAAGGTATAGAGTACTAATGATTATTTATTTGTAATAATACAATCAGTCATCTGTCTGTCTGTCTACCTATCTCCTTTATTCCCAGGAATTTAAAATAGACAATGAGGAATGAATTTTATAGGTGAGAAGAGGCAGGTATGAATAACATGTAAAGATGAGTATATAGAACAAAGATTAAGCAGATAAATTGGTGGCACTGTGAAAAACTGTGTTACACAAACGGATTTGAAAAAGGATGAATCCCTAGCACCATTTGCATGTTTAGGAATCAAATTTTTTGCCATAACATTGATTTGTAAAAAGAAAAATAGAGATGGAATAGAATTACAATTTAAGGCTGCTTCCTAATATGCAAAGGGTAGGGGGTTATTTGCCATTTTTGGCTGGCAGAGTGCTGCAAGAGGCCATGGAGGCCAAAAATGAGGCACAGGGGAGTTGTGTGTGGCCACCCTGCACCCCATTTTGTCTGGTAGGGTGCTACAGGAGGCGTCTGTCCCATCTCTTCCCCCCCCCCACTCTCCCCCTCTGCCAGCCTGCGGAGGAGAACTACAATGTTGATCCGGCTCTCGAAGAAATCCAGTTTGACACCCCTGTTTTAGAGCAGTACTTCTGCAGTTTTGAAATGTCTGAAATCCTAAATAATACTCATGCAGAGAAAGTCAGAGAGAGACGATAGGATGTTTAGTGTAACTCAGTGAAAAAATACCTGTATTGGAAACCAGCCGCTCCTAATGGATGATCATGGCGAAGCGCAGAGAGCTCCCTACTCCCATCAAACACCTTTGCCTTTGCCAAACACCCAAGACCTTTGGCACCCGCCGCTGTTGCTTTCCCTTCTGCCCATTCTGCCGCCATGTTTGGAGCTGCCGCTTCCGTGTTTAGAGTGCTGCTACCATTTGGAGCACCGCTGTCATGTTTGGAGCTGCCACTTCCGCGTTTGGAGCTGCCGCCGTGTTTGGAGTGACAACAGCGCTCCAAATGGCGGTGGTGCTCCAAACAGCAGCAGTGCTTGAAACATGGAAGCAGCAGCTCCAAATGCGGACATGGCAACTCCAAACAGCGGCAGTGCTCCAAACAGCGGTAGGGTTCCAAACGCGGAAGTGGCAGCTCCAAACGCGGCGGCAGCTCCAAATGCGGAAGTGGCAGCTTCAAACAGCAGCAGTGCTCCAAACAGCGGCAGCGCTCCAAACGTGGAAGTGGCAGCTCCAAACGCAGCGGCGGCTCCAAATGCAGCAGCAGCAAATGCAGCAGCAGCAGCTCCAAACGCGGCAGCAGCTCCAAACGCGGAAGCGGCAGCTCCAAACGCGGAAGCGGCAGCTCCAAATGGCAGCGGTGCTCCAAACAGCAGTGGTGCTCCAAACATGGAAGTGGTACTAGTCTCATTTCATCATTACTGCACCATTTCCCAGGAAACATGACAATTCTACACCACCCTGCTGTTTGGAGGTATTAATCCCGCTACAACAATCAGTGTTGTCAGGATTTGTGCAGCAGTGCTTAAAATCCAGCAGATGATGGCCTGTGCCACAAACTACTCTTAATGAGCATTTAGTTTGTTATTTAAGAGTGCTTTGTATTGAAATTGATTTAGTTTGTTATATGCTTGCTTTTATGTTTCCCTACATTTATCTGATATTCCTAACCTTCCTTTTGGAGTGTGTGTGTGCGTGTGTGTGTATATATAAGTTTTAAATTACACTTTGATGTATCTTTTATATTTTTTTAATCATACACACACACACATATCTTTTAGCTTTTTTTTGTTCAATTCAGCATTCTGGCTGGGGGATACTATTTTTTAAAAAATTATTGTTTGTATCCCATCTCCAACCTAGTCCAAACCTCAGTCCAATGTAGGAATTAACTGCTGCAATGTCCTGGTCAGGTGGATCATTCCATCTCTGTTTTAATTGTTTCACCAAAGGAATGTCTACCATATTTTGAGGCAGTTTGAGTCAAACAGCTCTTATTGATAGGATTTTTTTTTTCACAAACTCCAACCAAAATCTGTTTCCATGCTATTTGTTTCTTGCCCTATCATTGAAAAACTTTGAACAGTTACGCTCCATCTTCTATGTAACAATCTTTTGTATATTTTAAGAGGCGTATCATGTTTCATGTTATGAACAGAAACTGAGACAATTTCTGTATGTTCAGAGTTTGACACGTTTTTCTGCAAATATAACTGTTTTATGCCAATGGTTACAGAATCAGAATAAGAAAACAGCTTTTCTTGATATGTTGTAGAAGTTGTGTCCACCTCCGTTCACTACGGCAGTGATCTTTTCCGCATCATTGAAATCACCTCAAGAATCCTAGGCCATGTGGGGTGAAAGTTGCTTTTGCCAAATCAGAGTGGTTCCAGTTTTTGAAGCAGGCTTGAGATGTAATATGTTTATTTTTGAAGCTCATTGAGATCAAAACAGTGGAATAAGCTCACAGTTTTACAGTCCAATCAAACACGTCCTGCAGGCTTTGGTCTTACTCCTTGACTTGTGAAGACACGTTGTTTCTCTCTTCCATCATTTTGAGGCTTAGGGGCCTCCCATGAGGTTGGAATTCTTCTCTCGTCTTTTGCTTCAGAGTGTTTTTCCTAAAACAAATTAGACATTTTGAAAAGGTTGTGAATTGTTTTGATTTCTACTAATGTGGCATTGGTTTCTAATATTTCAATCATATTTTTATAAAAACATTGTCTAAAAGGATATTGTGACAAATAAGCAAGGGTGATGCTTGTGCATCCTGAAATTCAATCTAAATTGAATTGAGTAAAAGAAAATCCTGTTTTCTTTAAACAAATGTCAGAGAGTTGATAAAATTCAAATCATAGATTGAAAGGGCATGATTATTATAGAATTTTAGAACCATCTACTGATATTTTTATGTATGAAAACTCCTTTTCCTATATGTAAAACTGTTGATCAGTATGTTATTATTTAAAGTTTACCACCTTTAAATGCTTTCTTTTATATGTTTATTTTTTAATCTTTCCTGCTCATAAGAAAAAAAAAAGACCCAGAATTCTTTACAAAGAATCTTTGTAAATTAACAATTTTCCCAGTTTTTTCCAGCTTGAATTTGATGTAATATGCCTGGCAATCCTCACTGTAGCTATGTTGTTAGGCTCGCAGTTCAAGGGTGGGATTCAAATTTTTTAACAACTAGTTCTGAGGATGTGGCTTAGTTGGTGGGCATGGCTTGGTGGTCATGGCTGGGCGTGGCCAACTCAATATCACTCACATCAAGGCACGCATCTCCTTGCCTGGCCTCTCATGACTGGGGATGCTGCAACAGTCGTAAGTGTTGGAGGGAAAAAAAACTCAGAGAAGTTCCTGAGACAGGAAGTCTAGTCCTGCCAAGAATGTAATAAGGGTTAATGGAGAGGCAGTTTCTGTAAGCAACACCAGAATGTTTCCTTCCTGCCCTCCTTACAGGATTAGGCCAGTAATTTCTTCTAACAACTGGTTCTCTGAACTGCTTAGAACGTTAACCGGTTCTAGCGAATAGGTGCTGGTAGAATCTCACCCTTGTCTCAGTTACTCTGTAAACTGTTCTCTTTTATATATTGTTAGATTACACTATTTTATTAACATAGGTATCATCCAGAATACAACCCCTCATTTGTTTATGTACTGGCTATGTGTGGATATAACAGTTTCTATATTGATCCACCCTCTGATATAAACCTTATACCGAGTCTTTCAAAATCTGTAATTCAAAAATTAGCACTGTTATGTTGTTCATTCCACATGAGAGAGGCACTATCCGAAAGTCCAGATTTCCCAAGCAGTTGAATACTTTGTCTTGTTTTCTATGTGATGAATGTCCCACTTCTCAGAAGATGATTATTAAGATCGGGAAAAGTTGCTTTAGAAAAAGTATGTCATCACTTTTAATTGTATTGTTAATTAATGGGCGTTAATACCGATTGCATATAGTAAGATAATTGTATCTTGGCAAATACTCATCTATCCTTTACTGCAATGTTCTCCATGTTCTGTGGACACATAGCAACATTTCTCATGGGAAGAGATACACTGAAGATACATGGTGAAATAAATAATTACTCTGTGGCATGTGGGAAAAATCCCACCATAAAACAGAACTATTACAATAATCCTAGAAAAAAGTTTTCTGAAGCATAACATTCCCGCTTAGATTCTCTTTATCAGGTTCAAGTCATTTTTCATGTAGTCCAGCTATTTTTCTTGGAATCTGTTTTCATGACAATGAATCCCTCATTAAAATTAGCAGCACAAAGATATAGACCACAGTATACATAATAGATGGATCAAGTTCCTTTAGATTTTAACGACATCATAATCCCTTGTGGGGTGGAGTCTCAGTAGCAAAATCTTCACGTAGGGCAAATTAACTATTCCTAGACTAATGTCTTAATGAAGGCTATTTGTCTAAGTTAGTTTATTATTTTACAGATTAATCTTCATTTAGTGATTGCACTTGGGACTGGCAAGTCAGTCATTAAGTGAAGCAATTGCTAAATGAAACTGTGACTCTGCTTATTATATTTCTTCAGCTTTCCTTTGCTTTACAGATCTGTGAAGGTTGTAAATGCAAGGATTGGTCATAAAGGACTTTTTTATTACTGTTGTAATTGTAAACATTTCATTATTGTTGTAAAGCTAAATGAGGCTATCGCTAAAGTAGAATTACTTGTAATAGGAAAACTAGACTTCAAGTATACTTTTATCTGTGTCAAAGATATTTTGATTGTAAGCACACATACAAACTACAACCAAGTATTTAGGATTGTATATACATGATGAAATCAAAGGAATTATCAATGAAATATCATGTACTATAATTACTTACAACTATTCCAGAATAAGGAAGATTAATTTTACTGATTCCCTTATAGAAATATGTTTTCCATTTATATAGTGGTGATTTTGTTACGTATAAAATTCTGAAAGCTTTCCTGTGATCATTATTAACTTGGTACTGTCTTGCTCCATTGAAGAAATGAAAATCTGAATTTTTAGCTCAGTATTGTAACAGTTTAGCTTTTTTCTAATAAGTAACCTTGTGCATTTTTAATAGAGTTTAGACTGGGAAATAATAGGAATACTTGAGGAATGTGATAGTATCACCCCATATGAAATAAAGGGAACAAGGATCTGATTGCTTGTCTACTCAGTAGCTACTTCCATTCTTTGGAGCACCTGGCCTTTTGAGATAAAAACTGCCTTTCACCTCCTGACCTTTGGAAAACTCTTAAGACTTGATTGTTCTAGGCATGGCACCAATGATGGCAAGGCTTTCTAAGTTAGTCATCTCACTTTTCAGTATTTTGTTGCTTCTATTCTATTCAGTATTTTGTTATTTCTATTTTGTCTGTTTGTATTCTAGTCTTTAAGTTGATGTGAAGTAGTTGTTTGATTGTAAGCCATTTTGAGTCCAAAGAAGTAGACAGTATATAACATTTTGTATAAAATAAGTAAAAGTGTTTCAAAAAGGATACCAATACCCTCACCCCCAATATATTTTAGTATTTCATTTTCCATTGTGAATTTTGAATGGATATGATTTGCTTTGGCAGAAAATTGATTGACAAGTGTAATAATTATAGGGATATTTTAAGAAAGAGACTCCTTAAGCAGAGGCAAAAGAGTCAAATGTGTGTAATATAAATTATGAATCTACAGAACAAGTCTGAGAATCATTCATCCAAAACATTAATTCATCCAAAACAAAATTTTTGTCTACAGAAAAACACTAATCATTCAAAGTGGTAACGATATTGCTTATATACATTTTTTAATATCACATGACCTACAAGGTCCCTTGCAACTCTGATTATCTATTATCTGACATGTATATGAATTTTTCCAGACATGTTGGCACTTGTGGTTGGTTTCGGGTTTGTTTCCTTTGATCTTTAATTATAACTGCCTTCTATCAATATGCAAAATAACTTCATGTAAATCATAATTGATGTTTATACTCCCAAGTTTTGAATACTGCACTTGTTGCAACATGTGAATGGTGTTATAAATTATTGGCACATAATCAATTTGCTTTCCAAATACTTCAGAAAAAATAATAATCCGAATATTCTTATAGTTTCTGTATCCATTCCTGAGTACATTAGAATTAGAAGAAGTAACAAATGTAATTACAGGATAATAGGTTGTATATCTTGGTCCAATTATTTGATGAACCATTATCTAATGACAGTAAGTCCTAATGTCTGGAGATTCTCTCTTTTTTTAATTGGGAAAACAAATAATAGGAAAAATAGGGAAGGGAAAAGGGAAGGGAAAGGAAGAGTGTAGAAAAAAGGAAAAAGAAGGAAAAGGCATTGACTTATGACTCCCTTTGGTGCAGTAAAATAAGAGAGCAACATCGAACCTCAACTTTTTACTTTTACATAATAGTATAAACTAGCCATTTTTATATCAACAAATCTATTTAACCAGTAAAACCCAAAATCAAAGTTTCATTTTTTTCCACCTCAAGCACAAAGTCCAGAAGCAGTTTCCAAGTAGAAACACAAGTAATTATGTTTTTTTCTTTATCAAAGCATCAATTAACAGATGACAGATAATCAGAATTGGAAGGGACCCTGTAGGTCATCTAGTCCAACCCCCTGCCCAAGAGGGAGACTCTATACCATTTCTGACAAATGGCAGTCCAATCTCTTTTTGAAAGTCTCAAGTGAGACTTTCCCACAACTGCCAAGGGCAAGCTATTCCATTGGTTGATTGTTCTCACTGTCAGAAAGTTTCTCCTTATTTCCAGGTTAAATCTCTCCTTGTTCAGTTTCCATCGATCGTTCCTTGTCTGGCCTACAGGTACTTTAGAAAAATTTAGCCATCTTTGCTAACTGCATCAACTTTTGCAGCCATTCATCCATTTTTGTGCATAAAGTAATATTGCTGTTGTCAACATATATAACATCAAAGTTCCAATTTTTCCCCACATCTTTTCCCATTAACCCCAAAGAAAAGTTTCTGGCTTTATCTTTATATTCACTTTAAGAATCTTCTGTATTAGAATGTGAATCTTATTCCAATATTTCTTTGCTTTATCATATGTCCACCACAAACAATAAAAAGTTCCTTCTTTACATTTGCATTTCCAACATTCATTCCAAGTACCTTTATGCAATCTTGTGTTAAATATCAATGATACATCATCTTATAAAAATTTCTTTTAAACTGTAATTTAGTGTAAATTTTAAATCTTATGTCCACGTATTCTCCTATTGTTCAAGCTTTACATTATATCTAAAGGTCCTCGCCCACTGAATCATACAATGTTTTAGATGCTTACTTTCTAAATTCAAATTCAATAATGTTTTATAAACCTTAGCAATAGTATGTTAATCACTACCACATAGTAGGATTTCCAATTCACTTTTAACAAAGTCAAACCTATAACTCTTTTTGTCTAATTTAATTTTTTATTTCAATTGTAAATATGTAAACCAATGGCAGACATGTCCCTCTGATTCTAGCTCTTCCTTCAGGATAGAATCACCAAGATTAAATGATATTATTTTACCAAAGGTCCACCAGTTCAGCTTCACCCCATTTCTTTTCTGAAAAAGCTTCCTGAGGGGACACTCAAAGAGGCATCTTCGTAGAAAACCTTGTTTTATACACTGCTCAAAAAAATAAAGGGAACACAAAAATAAGACATCCTAGATCTGAATGAATGAAATATTCTTATTAAATACTTTGTTCATTACATAGTTGAATGTGCTGACAACAAAATCACACAAAAATTATCAATGGAAATCAAATTTAGCAACCCATGGAGGTCTGGATTTGGAGTTACACTCAAAATTAAAGTGGGAAAAACACTACAGGCTGATCTAACTTTGATGTAATGTCCTTAAAACAAGTCAAAATGAAGCTCAGTAGTGTGTGTGGCCTCCACGTGCCTGTATGACCTCCCTACAGCACCTGGGCATGCTCCTGCTGAGGTGGCGGATGGTATCCTGGGGGATCTCTTCCCACACCTGGACTAAAGCATCCCCCAACTCCTGGACAGTCTGTGGTGCAACTTGGCGTTGGTGGATGGAGCGAGACATGATATCCCATATGTGCTCAATTGGATTCAGGTCTGGGGAACGGGCGGGCCAGTCCATAGCATCAATGCCTTTGTCTTGCAGGAACTGCTGACACACTCCAGCCACATGAGGTCTAGCATTTTCTTGCATTAGGAGGAACCCAGGGCCAACCGCTCCAGCATATGGTCTCACAAGGGGTCTGAGGATCTCATCTCGATACCTAATGGCAGTCAGACTACCTCTGGCGAGCACATGGAGGACTGTGCGGCCCCCTAAAGAAATGCCACCCCACACCATTACTGACCCACTGCCAAACCAGTCATGCTGGAGGATGTTGCAGGCAGCAGAACGTTCTCCATGGAATCTCCAGACCCTGTCATGTCTGTCACATGTGCTCAGTGTGAAACTGCTTTCATCTGTGAAGAGCACAGAGTGCCAGTGGTGAATTTGCCAATCTTGGTGTTCTCTGGCAAATGCCAAACGTCCTGCACGGTGTTGGGCTGTAAGCACAACCCCCACCTGTGGACGTCAGGCCCTCATGCCACCCTCATGGAGTCTATTTCTGACCATTTGAGCAGCCACATGCACATTTGTGGCCCGCTGGAGGTCATTTTGCAGGGCTCTGGCAGTGTTCCTCCTGTCTCTCCTTGCACAAAGGCGGAGGTAGCGGTCCTGATGCTGGGTTGTTGCCTTCCTATGGCCTCCTCCACATCTCCTGATGTACTGGCCTGTGTCCTGGTAGCGTCATGCTCTGGACACTACGCTGACAGACCCAGCAAACCTTCTTGCCACAGCTCACATTGAAGTGCCATCCTGGATGAGCTGCACTACCTGAGCCACTTGTGTGGGTTGTAGACTCCGTCTCATGCTACCACTAGAGTGAAAGCACTGCCAGCATTCAAAAGTGACCAAACCATCAGCCAGAAAGCATAGGAACTGAGAAGTGGTCTGTGGTCACCACCTGCAGAACCACTCCTTTATTGGGAATGTCTTGCTAACTGCCTCTGCTTTCCACCTGTTGTCTATTCCATTTGCACAACAGCATGTGAAATTGATTGTCAATCAGTGTTGCTACCTAAGTGGACAGTTTGATTTCACAGAAGTGTGATTGACTTGGAGTTACATTGTGTTGTATAAGTGTTCCCTTTATTTTTTTGAGCAGTGTATTTATTCCAAACTCACATCTAACAAAGTGGCGGTTAAAATCAACATTTACTTTAACTTTAGCATACCATAAATAACCGTGCCATCCAAATCTTAATTCAGGACCCTCTAAATCAAGTAGCCTCTTATTCTGGAAGTTCACCTACTCTTTTAGCCAGACCAAACTTCAAGCATCGCAGTACAGTTTCAAATCTGCTAAACCGAGTCCCCCTCTTTCCTTAACATCTTGCAGTAGTTTTTATATCTAATTCTTGGTTTTTTCCCCCTTGCTATGATGTATATGGAGATTCTCAATCTAGGTCATGGCTGTCTCACCCACACCTACACCTGAAGCCCTTATAAATAGAAGAACACCGACACTGACATCCCCTAAACTCTGCTGAAGATGTTACCTAGCCTGGTAACGAAATGTTCGGAAACCAACCCACAAGCTCGGAGAACGAATCTTCATCCTCACCTGAGCTACAGATATTCACCACTATTGCAAACACGTTTATATCATATTATAACCTTTAATATAGAGCTAGACAATATGGTATCTTTTAATTGTCTTAGAACAGAGCTCCTATAAACCATAGCCATTATTATGGGCATTGGTGCTTATTAGAGTTTTAAATAAAACTCCCGGAGGATAGAGATGCCTATGTGTTTTCCGTTAGGTTGGCACATTTTTTATGCAGTTCATTTTACTATTCCTTTTTGTTCTTTAATATTTTTTAAATTTGTCTTCTTGAGGTAATTTAAGGATCTTGTTAGGATTATATGGGATTATTTGTAATACATAATGCATTGTTTATTATGCTTATTTATTAGATAAATAAAATATAGATAATCAAAAAATGGTTTGTGTTTACTACGCTACATTCAGATAAAAGGAAAAGGTCTGGGTTTTGTTTGTGTTCTCAGTGCGTTTTATATGACTATCTGGTTTCCATAGCCCAAGCTGTCTCCTATCAAACACACAGTTGATACATTTTATACCACAGTAATTTAATGTAATATAAGATTGGACTTCTTTGTTCTTTGGGGATATATATGCAGGAATTGCATGCATGCATTTTCGAAGGCTGTACTTATATTACAAGGTTAAATATGACCTTGGCTCCTTGGGGTCTGATATAAACAAAATTCTTCCTGATGTAGTGAAGCTTTTCTCCCTTTAAAATACCTTTTCAGCAGCTGGCTTGATTAAAATCAGATAGCAAATGGCATCAAGCTAACATATGTTTATAATCTTTAACCATACATTCTGTATTTTGAGTGTTATATTAATTTTGTTACAGCATATGACATACTGTTCTCATTACACAGTTTGAAGCTGTATTTATTCTTAAGGAATTATATTTGATTTAAGAACTTTTTACCCTACTTTTTCTTCTTCAAGGCATGGCCAGAGACTTCTGGGAAGGATTTGACATTTTCACTGCTTTAAAAGGGGTTGTAGACCAGCAAGAGAGCCTGCAAAACATATTTTTAGAGGTAGTGATTGATTTAAAGGTGGATTAAATGCATCCAGGTTGGTTATATTTTAAGAACAACTTGACGATTTCAGTGTAGGATACACTTATTCTTGGTTACCCCTGCAAATACATATTTTTATAGTAGGTTTATATGTTGAGGACCACCAGGAAACAGTGGCTTTTCAGGATGTTCATGAAAGGAAAATTATAATAAATGTTAGTACTGTTTAAAATTGCAAAATAAATGTGCACACGTTTATTTTGGAATAAGTAAGATAAGGATATTTCAGCTTTTTTAAAAACAACTTTTTAAAGAAGTTTTAATTTAATTTAATAATTAAATTAAAGTTTAAAATAATTAAAACTTTTAAAGTATTTGAGCCGCTATGTTAAGTCTAAAAGCTGCCATGCAGAATTCTACTACAGTGGGTAACCCAGGAGTTCATTAAGATTTGAGGAAAAGTATCTTAGAATACATGTTCAACTGAAAAAACCCTTCACGTCAAATAATATAATTTTTGTTAGTTTATTTGTTATTGCCAATATATTTTCACTGATTATACAGCACCTTGAATCAGAGGAAATTGTTATTCCCTGAAAAGATTTCTCTTTTCTGTGTGGAATGGGCTTTTATAGAAGCCAGTGGTTACAGTGGTTTTTCAAATCCTTTCCCTTTTCTGCCTGGTCTCACAGTGTGTCTCTTTAAAATTAAGTAGCTTGTGTGTGTTTTAAGTGAGGCATGAATAAGGCCCTGCTCTGAGAATGCAAGGAGCCTAAATTGGTTTGGTTAGTATTTTTCCAAAGTCTATCATAAATATCATTGGAAATCATTTTAAATTTAGATAAGATGAATAATCTAGCCTAGTTACTGAATTCAGAGAGGCTGCTTTCCACATTGAATACACTGGGGAAAAGGATACTAAATGTACTCTTCTATGAACATTATTTTTAGGCAGCTTACTGCTGAGTCATGTTCAGAGAAAATAAATATGAAGGGAAAAGTGAAATTATTGTGTGATAACCATGTTCTTATTTATTTTTAACTCTACAAGTGTACGGAATGCACTCTTTGCTGTCATTCGATATATTAAATTTAGATATAGTGCTGTTGCCTGCCTGATCAAAATGCTGGGAGCTGATTTAGCAATACTGGAATAAATTAGGTAGTCATGCAAAAGAGTTGAAATCATGGGGACATCAATTATCTTCATACAGGTTGGGTATATTGATTCTTAGGCTGAGACAAATTCCTTCAATGACCAAGAATAATCAGTATTGGAGCCAAACAGATCTTTATCATAACTTAGGGCAAGGACCTTAACCTGTGGATCATGGACTCCATGGACTGTTCATTTTACATAGTTACATCTGAAACACAGCAGGACAGAAGTAGAACAGCAATTTGCCGAGCCTTTAGAGTGGAGAAATTCAGGATTCTTAAGGATCCTCTAGGTGGGGCAGTCCTACAAAGGGCTACAGTTTCCACCATCACTATCCTTTTTTTCCATGCATTAAAATGAAAGGATAGTCCTATATTTGGGCTGGGCAGCCTGAGAGATAACTGCAGTCCTCGTTCTGCAATTACTATCTGCCCTGAGCCATGATTGACAGCTTAAGCTGAAGTGATAGTAGCACTGTGTGCAAGTCTGGTATCTTGGCCCTAGTTATGATGGCTTTCTGCCTTACCCTAGGCAGGTGGAGCTGAGCTTGTGCAAGGCAATCAGTCAATTTTTAACAAGAAAATCACAGTTGATTGGGATAAAATAGAAAGAAACATTGTTCTACAATATCTAAGAAGGATTAGAGGAGACACTGTGGCATACTGTACAAACTATAGAACAGTGTGTAGCTGTGGTCAATGAAGTAAATCTGATCAATCTGATAAAATGACAATCTGATGCTAACTTAAGATAAAACGAATTGATCAGAATGTTTAGTAAGGAATAGGTAATAATTTCTGGCCAGCATCTATATAGATGGATCAATACCAATTAATATGTTCCATCATTTCAATTATTCCTTCACCGCATGGACAAAGTCTCTATTCAAAGGGAATCTTTTGCTACTTCCCTGTTGGGAGGGCATTGAATCTGACCCAAGGATAAAGTCCTTCTAATTTTTTTTAATTGATATGTGATTACCATATCTGGCTAGTTGGAGAAGGTGTCTAGGATGGTTCAGGAAAAGGTTTCTAGGCAAATCTGCTTGCTGATTTAAATCCATGCTGGCCAGGCAAGGTGATGGCTGGACATGAAAAGCCTGAAAGTTGAAGATTAGCATGTACTGCCTAGCACCAGGAGGACTGAAGGCTATTATAATAAAATTTTCAGTGAAGCTAGTTGGAAAAGGAGAGCTTAAGCCAGTAGGAAAAAAAATGAAAGTCCAAGTAGAAGTTTCTATTTTAATTTCCCAGCTTCATGGCAAAGCACCACATTTGAAATGTACTTGAAAAATTGATCTCAGAAATCTGAAACACTGAAAAAAACCTAAATCCTTTCAAAAGAAAGGAATGATCTATAGGGGACCGAGTGAACTCCAAAAAGGACCTGAGCTCAGATTGTGGCGGAAAACACTTTAATCGCTGCAGAAATATGCTACACTCCTTTGGAGAAGTAGAAAAATTGTAAAACCAATGTTTTTGTGTGTGTGTGTCATTTAGGGTAACATAATTAGTGTGAAATTCACAGTTGCCCATAGCATGGAAAACAGTTTCCAGATAATTAAAGGTCTTGACTGATGAATGATTATTTAGGCTCCAGACATGGGCCCTAGGGGAGTTAGGAAAAACTATGACCTTGGTTTTGAAATAATTAATTTTTAGCAATTCTTCACAGTGCTCAGCGAGTATATAAAGTTCCCATTTCAGGACAAACTGTGTTTGAGAATGCAAGAGTCCAGAACTAAGTCTTGTAGCAAACTGTGTCTTTTGATTATGAATGTTTGCTAATCACATGAAGTGTTAATACCACTTTATAATACCTTGGTAAGGCCACACTTGGAATACTGCATCCAGTTTTGGTTTCCACAATGTAAAAAAGATGTTGAGACTCTAGAAAGAGTGCAGAGAAGAGCAACAAAGATGGTTTGGGGACTAGGGGCTAAAACATATAAAGAATGGTTGCCGGAATTGGGTATGTCTAGTTCGATGAAAAGGACTAGGGGAGACATTATAGCAGTGTTCCAATATCTCAGGGGCTGCCACAAAGAAGAGGGAGTCAAGCTATTCTCCAAAGCACCTGAGGGTAGGACAAGAAGCAATGGGTAAAAACTAATCAAGGAGAGAAGCAAATTAGAGCTAAGGAGAAATTTCCTGACAATTAATCAGTGGAACAACTTGCCTCCAGAAATTGTGAATGCTCCAACACTGGAAGTTTTAAAGAAGAGATTGGATAACCATTTGTCTGAAATGGTACAGGGTTTCCTGCCTAAGCAGGGGGTTGGACTAGAAAGCCTCCAAGGTCTCTTCCAATTCTGTTATTCTATTCTATTCTAAATGGGTAATTATGTCATCATGGCAAATTATGTTATTGTGCGGAGAGGCAAACCAGGCTATTTATATAATTTGTATCACTTAACTTTTTTATTGATGTATCCCTGTGGCAGTTTGGTGCCTTGCATAAAGTCTACCGTATCCACTTAGTCATTAACATTGGAAACAACATTAAACGAATACTTTTGATTGTTTTCCTTTCAAAAGATAAGTGATTTCATAAAACTGGAGAAATACCCTTTGTCTGGAACTAATTCAATCCATTGTGCCTTGGTTAACATTTGTATTACTTTGGTTTAAATTGCTTTATAGTTTTGGTTTGTTCTTTTTATTGGCTTTCCTTCTTTCTCTTCTTTCATTCTTTTTTTTTTTAAACAACAGGTGCATTAAACTTTCTTGTACCAATGATCTAGTAGGTTATGTGAGCCCAATTTATATTTTCATCATTTAATACGGGCATAGGCAACACATAGATTGCTTGTTGATTAAGCATTGAAAAGGGGTATGTCAGATATTGTTGCATCTTGCAACAAAGTGATTGAGTATAAATCTGTCCAGGCATGTATAAATGGTAAAGATGTAATTGATTATGATTTTGAACATATTTTATTATCTGAACAGAGTATATACAAATCAACATTTTATTATTTAAAAAATACTTAATCATTATGTAATTCTTATATATGTCTTACATGCGAATATATTATTGTACTTTGATTTTAATTACTCAATAGCTCCTAAACCTTATAGAAATTGGTTCAACAAATATGACTTGGAGTCTTTACTCAACTTGGTGAACTTTCTGTGCTGTCTTTTAAAACTATTTCCTATTTTGTAAACCTATTTGAAAATGTTTCAGCTGACTCACAAGTGCAACCAGGCTTGATCGGATTTTTTTTTGGTGTGGTGAGAGAGTCCCGAAATTTACTGGCATGCATCCTTCATAGAATGCGACTGATGTCATGGAAAAACAAAATCTTTCTAGTAACCCTACCAAAATATACAGTAAACAATAAAAGTTACCACCACCATGTTTTTGGACTTCAAAGATGTATAACAAGATCATGTCTTTCTGTTGAGAAACATGAACGTGCTATTTGTAATATAATTATCCTAAATGCAGAAGCAAATAAGAAAGAGCTATCTATGGCTTATCCATTCTTAGAAAAAAAATGTGAATATTTTACAATCCTTTCTTTTACCTGGATTGAGGAAAGTAGAAGGGAAGGATAATATATAAAGTGATAATTAGGATTAACTAGATTAGTGGAATGTTCTAGGAATGGGCATCGATCAAGATAATGAGCATTTGCCTATTAGGTTACCAGCGGTGAAATATAACAGATGATAATTAAGCTGGTTGGTTGTGTTGGTTTTGAAAACTTGGCCCAGAAACATTTAAAAATATTCTAATAATTAGTGAAAGAAATTTTCTGAATAACTTTTTTAATTAAAAAAATTAATGAGATTTTTTCTATTCGTCAATATAAAACTGGTTTGTTAATTAAAAAAACTGATCTTGAAAGATATGGTGATTTGTAGGAGTTTTGTAAATGTATGGTTGTTTAGTGTCTAAAGACTGAAGTGGTATAAAAGCCTTAATAAATTAGTGAATAAATGATGTTTTTGAACAATACTGTTGGAGACCAGCTGCAGTATATACTCTTAGTATTGGTGTTTATACTATATGGTAATCATAGAAAGTATGTGATGGTCTTAGATTATAATAAATTTAATTAATTATTAATTAATTATTAATTATACAAAGTATATTGAGTTATACTCTGTCACCCTGAAGTGAACCGGGTTGAGGCTATCTTTGAGGTTCAGGGTTGCCACAAAGCAGAAGAAGGGACAGGGAGGGGAGAAATAACCAGATGGTTTTGTAGCCGAAACAAAAACATTTCCTGTGGGAACCAAGGACATTCTAACAGGTGGCTGGCCAGAGGAGGAGGACCAAGCAACCAGCCAGTGTTGGACAGCGTGACCAGGGACTTGGGGGAAAGGGGAAACTTTATTTTTTAATTAGGTGAAAAATGTGGGAACTTTCAGGGTTGGCTTTTACCAGTTGTGCCAATATGATGTATCCAATACATTGTTCTTTGAGGAATCTATCTGCCTCAGAGTTCTGCTTTCTGTGGGTGCATTACTTGGAATGCTGACATCCTCAGTGACAAAGCGTCATCTTTCCCAGAATTTTTAAATATAGAACTGAAAGAATTATTCAACTGTTCAAAAACAATTTTCTGAACAAAACTAGTTCTGAGAAATGATGGTGTATGAGAGAGCTTGTATAAATACAGGTAGCTCTTCACTTACAACCATTTTGTTCAGTGATTGAAGATAGAATGGCACTGAAAAAAGAGATGACCGGTCCTCGCACCTATGACCCTCATAGCATTCCCATCATGGTCACATGATCAAAATTTGGGGAGCTGGCAACCAGCATGTATTTATGACAGTTGCAGCATTTCAGAGTCGTGATTTCCAATTGTAACCTTCCCAGCTTGTTTCCCACGAGCAAAGTCAATGGTGGAACTGGATTCACTTCATGACCACGTAATTCACTTCAAAATTATGATGATTTATTTTACAGCCATGACAAAAAAAAAATAGAATTGCCTTTCTTAACAACTGCCTCACTTAGCAACAGAAGCCCCAGTCCCAATTGAGGTCAAAAATTAAGGACTACCCATATGGTAGCATTTTTAACATAATGAAATGAAATGTCTATTTGATTTAAATAGAAATTAAATATCTCATATAAAATATGTACTAATGTAAGTTTACAAGTAATTCATTTTTATTTTAGCTTTAGAATACATATAGGTAAAAGTTTTTCCACAAAATAGCTGCAGTTGAATGGACAAGTGGAGGCTGTGGTCATATCGACTGTGAACCTTTTTGGATCATGTGGACTCTGCAATAGTGACTCATACTCTCATTAGTTCTTGACCAATAGAATTCCAGGTGCAATTCAATGTGTTGATTTTGCCTTACAAAGCCATGTATGGTTTGCTGACTAACTACCTGCAAATTGCTTTTCCTACCTGAAGTGGCCCATGTGGTACATTCTTCCTGGAAGAAGCTTATGGTTACACAATATCCCATGTTTTAAGTGTGGAGAATGGAGGCCAGGAGGTGCTGTTCATACTGCTCTGGCTGTATTGAACATAATTCTCTTAGTATTACAACTTATTTTGTCCCTCCTAACAATTCTGGAAGCTTGTCAAACCTATCAGGTAGATCAGACTAAGGAAAGGACACCATGCAGAACTACTTTTATTAGAACAACTGTAGTAGCAGAATCTTGCAAGTCTAATGCGCTATCTTTCCTCCTCTTTTAATTTTCATGAGAATTAGAAGGTGGCTCTGCTTGAGACATTTTCTCAAATTAGTTTCTTGGCCTGGATTCCAGTTTCATTTATCTGAGTACTGAGTCTTAGTACTGGGTCTTCGCTCTGTGCTTCCAGGCCATTCTTCTTGCCTATTAGAAAGCTGCTGAAGATAGAACTTTGATGAAGAACATTTGTTTGAATAATTTGTTCTCATCATGCTTAATTTAAGTCTCTTGGAACTACTTATAATAATGTTTTTGTAAATACAATGTTGTTGACTTTTATTTTTATTATCATCACTTATACATTTTCCTTGGGTTGTTCTAACTTTGGTTAGTACAGGTAGTCCTGATTTATGATCACAGTTGAGCCCAAAATTTCTGTTGCTAAGTGAGATATTTGTGAAATGAATGTTGCCCCATTTTACAACCTTAGTAGAATGAACAAATTAATGAATAAATAACTTTTTGCAACTGTACATGTCAATTTTGGGGTTTTATCCCCTGAAAAAAAGTAAATTTGTCTGCTCAGTCTGCTGTTTTAGTATGTAAAGGCTGTAATAGATGTCCTATACTCTCTGTATTTCTACTGTATATCTTAAAACAATGTATGATCGTTTGTACCGATGGTTCTTGACTTGTTTGTTTAATGACTGTTTGAAATGCCATGGCACTGAAAAAAGTGACATGACCTTTTTTCACACTTAGAACTGTTGCAGCATCCTCATGGTCACGTAATCAAAATTGGTGTGAATATTATATATGCAATGTTGTATTTAATCCAAAATAATTTGAACTAAAGGAAAAATATCCCACAGGATCACAGATATATAAACTATGGTTAATGTCTTCTAATCTGGTCAGCATTTGCCACTCAAGGTTAATTTTGTTTTTTTTTTAATAAATGGTGGACAAATGTCTTCATTGCCCATCTGGGAAGCTTATGACTGCACTTTTATCTGCTAAAATAGCACTGGACTCCATTTATTTTTCTTTTCCTAGAGCTGAGTAAGACATTTAGTCTCTCAATTTATTTGTCTTAAATAAATGGGACAAAGTAAGCAAATTAGGCAGATTAATTTAGTAAACAAAAAATGGTAAACGTGTTACCTACTAAGATTAGCACATTGTAAATATGGGAAGAATTGCACAATGTTTACAGTATTTTATATAGACTGTTCTCTTTGTTCCTCAATACATTCAATACATTTTATGTATTCTAGATCTTAATACCTATAAACAGTATTTTCCTTTTCTTTGTGTTGGTAGTAAGATGAAGAAAGATTGCTAAAATGCTTTAAATGGATTTCCTTTTCGGTGAATTTGCCCAATCAGTGTGTCTACCTCACCTCCTCTGTCTCTAGTTTAAGAGGAAGTGTTTGCAGCATCTCAGTAACCTGATAAAACTAGGCAGTGCCAAGTTTCCGGCATAATGTAACTGGGTTCCTTCACATTACTGGGAAAAAAGGGGGATGTGCTTCTAAACGGTTGCTCAATTTTCCATTGAAAGTGAACCAATCTGAGAATTATTTTGAAAGTAGCAAATGACTCAGTTGACCTCTGGAAAAGAAACAGCCTCTAACTCGCAGGAGAGAAGCATAAATGTTTGTCTTTTCTGTCAGTGTTCCTAGTTAGGGAGTGAATTTCTGATACTCTGAAATAATGGTCTCTCAAGGTTCATTCTGACTTGATCTTGCTGCAAAAACTGATAAATTGCTACCCATTAACATGTGCTTTTTATGATATTTTCAGGGAGGGAGGGAGGAAGAGAAAGAGAGATGGCCCTACTTGGTTATCCCTGTTTTTAATTTCAGCATTAGGAACAGGGGTTGTTGTTTTTATTGCGTCTTCTAACTGCCTTCGAAGATGCGAATTTTTTGGACCAATGCAAGAATTTAAGGAGGTTTTATGAGAGATAATCCTCGACCTATGACCACAATTCAAAGCAGACTTAGTCAAAGGTCATGGTGATTGTATGTTGAGGAGCCCACGTAACCAGACCCAATTTTATGACCATTTCTATAGTGGTCATTAAGCAAATCACACAGTATTTCTAAGTTCGAATCTCACTGACTGAAGGTTGACTTGGCCTTCCATCCTTCCAAGGTTGGTAAAATGAGGGCCCAGATTGTTGGGGGCAATATGCTGACTCTGTAAACAGCTTAGAGAGAGCTGAAAAGCACCGTGAAGCGGTATATAAGTTTAAGTGCTATTGCTATAATTTAGGGAAATAACACCATGTTTTCAATCTATTCTTTGAAATAATCACTGTAATTTGGAATAGGGATCTCAAACAGCTGAGGTACACAGTTTACGAAATTGTCAGTCTGTCACCTAGGACTCCAGGAATGTTTTGCTATTTAGAAATTCTTATGTTTACATCAGGCAAAAGAACAATTACCACACTACCACACTGATCCAAAGTGTAGGAGTTTTTTTCCAGACAAGCCCTACAATCCTGAAATAAATTGGGTGCAAGTAATGAAATTATATGAGGCCTGATTTTATTGGTAAATTATAGATAAAGACGTAAGTAGTTTTTATAGAATAATAAATTACTAGAAGCTTAACTCTGAGTAATTCAGAGTTAGTTAATTCCTTAATTCCTTTGGTAATTTTATGATAGTATTGCATAGAAAATAGAATTCATTTATCTCTATTGTTCCAGCTGTTCATCCAGTGGAATAAGTTATTACATAAAATCGTGAGTTGTCGATCATTGGGTGTTTTCAGACAAAAGCTATCAGAAATGTTTCCTCAGTTCCTATGCAGGTTTACATCATGAGTTTTCAAAGTTTTTCAGGCCACAGAACCCGAGTTAACTTTAGTTAAAAAATATGGAATCCAGGGTCAAGGGAAAAAGTTTTAGTGACAGAAAGTGGCTATGTTTGACTGAATGCTTGTAATGGCATCACAGGTAGTCCTCACGACCTTAAGACTTGGGATTAAACCTTGCTTAAAATCAATCGTACACCCCCCCCCAATCACATGACTGCAATGCATTATAGGCACTTGGCAAGTAACTCACATTTACGACTAGTTGCATCATCCTATGGTCAGGTAACCGCAATTTATGCCCTTTTTTTGCCAGATTCTGGTGCTTTTTGCTGGCTTCCGGCCCATTTAGGGGAATGTATTTGGACTTACACAATTAGCCTGCAATGCTGTGTTCTAACCTCTGCACCACCACGGCTTTTTATATCATTACATAATGTATGTTAATTATGTAATTAAAGCTATATCTGTTTGGTATGTCTCTTGTGAAATGGCAAAAACTATTTTTAATTAGTCACAGGTCAAAAATATTACCACTTTTAAAATGATACCAAAATTTTAAAAAATCTATTTTGCCTCAAAATATTTTGTATTTATAGATTATAAGAATTTGTTATAATTTACTATGACACAGAATCATTAGAAGGAGAAGTATACAGAATAACAGTTGGAAGAGACCTTGGAAGTCTTCTAGTCCATGCCCATTTTGTTGTTTTCAGATTTATTAAAGCAGATTACTAGCTCTTTGTTAATCTTTATTCGCAATTTGCCATCAAAATTCCATGGTACAAAAGAGAAAAGCAATACAGAAGAGACTCCTTTAATATTTTCAATTACTTGTCTAGCAATATATTTAAACTCTGTTGTGTGAGACATAATTTAAGAAAACACCTATTCTAAAAATATAGATTATTGTGAAAGTTTTTTTCTGACAGTATTCTGTCAATCAAAACCCAATGCTTAAATGTATTAAGGCAGTTATTTGCAGTACTTGCACTTACATAAATAAATAACACAGAGCTGAGTACAATTACATGACAGCATTTTCCCCCTTTAAAATGCTTCCTTTTATTTAACGCACTCCAGCAAACATTTCACAACTGAAATTGGCAAAAACTATTCCATTTCACAAAGGGAATATTATAAAGCAAACAACACTATAAGGAAAAATCCACATTATTATTTTTTTTTAAACTTGGAGACTAACCTCATGGTTATATATTGTTGCTTACTTTTTTTCTTTTATTATTAACTTTTTCAAAGCAACACTTCTAAGCGAAATGTATAGTAACTTTATCCTTCAAATCCTATAAGCAATTTCACTGTTCTTAACCAGGATCCTCACATTTGCTATTCTTCAATTCTCAGTTCCTCAGCTGACAATACAACAAGGGAGCCCAAAACTTGCATCTGCACCATCTTTGTACCCTGTCTGGCTCTTTGCTTTTTCAGGTTTGTTTTCATGACTGGGGAAAACTAAAAATGGTGCCCCTCCCCTAAACTTAGGAGGCCTGGTAAAATGATGGAGGGAAAGAGGAAGTGAAGAAGCTAGGAGGTGGGTTCGTTAATTGGGAAATTTTTGCCCCATAGTTAGACATTAATGCTGTAAAACTGTCTTCTCAGCATTATTCCTAGCTGAGCTGCAAATTACTTTTGTTAATTTAAAAGCTGTGACTTAATTCAGAGCACTAGTGAGTGGACTGGCTGTGCTTGAATCAGTCCCATGTCTCAGTCTAGGTCAGAGTCTCTCAACCTGAGCAACTGTAAGATGCATCTTAGTGGCTCATGCTGAGAAACACTGATTTAGGTAACTGCTCATATTACCTATCCAGATATACAGTAAGAGTCAAATATAAATACATTGTCATCGCTTATCTTCATTTAACATGAGGACCAGCAAATTTGTTGCTGAGGAGCTGTGGTGGCGCAGTGGTTAGAATGCAGTATTTCAGGCTAATTCTACCTACTGTCAGCAGTTCAATTCTGACCAGCTCAAGGTTGACTCAGCCTTCCATTCTTCTGAAGTTGATAAAATGGAGACCCAGATTGTTGGGGGAAATATGCTGACTCTATAGACTGCTTAGAGAGGGCTGTAAAGCACTGTGAAGTGGTATCTAAGTCTAAATGCTACTGCTATATGGTTATTAAGTGAAACTTCCCATCACTACCATATGCTAAATAAACAAACTTCATCTGACTTCTGATTGTCTATTCCAATGCAGCTATTAAGCAAATAACAACTATGTGATATCACATGACCATGATTTGGAACTTCTGGCTACTCTGTTGACTTTGCTTGTTGGGAGCTGGTTTTGAGTGTCACAAATTGTGATCATCTGGCTGCAAGATGCCATGGCCATTGTAAATGTGTGCTGATTGCTAAGCACTTGCATCATAATCATGCACTGCAACGACCATAATTTTGAGGACTGGTTGTAAACCAGCACAGTCATAAGTTTTAACTGTTGCTAACTGAATATTACCTATAATTTAATTGAGTATTTCAAGCTATTCCTTGCCTATGGGTTAAAGATAGAAAGTTGACTGAAACAGTATTTTGTGAGACAGTGAAGCTAGCTATAGGGCAGAGAGAATGTTATTGTTATCCTCCCAGTATTCCAAACTAGATTGTACAAAATGCTGTAACTGGTCACTGTCATGGCCATGTTTGAGCAAATGGGCTATGGAGACAGAGAATTCTTAAGCAACTCTAAGAGATTAATAATTCGTATTGAAATCAGTATTGGTACTACGTAATCTTCACTTCCCAAACATAATCTTTAGATGTATTGAGACTACAACTCCCTGTGAATTCTGGAAACTAGTCCAAGCATAGCTAAGGGCTAGTCAGGTTTGTATTTAATTTAATCTTGGGTCTTAGGTGTTGAAAAGATCTGCTGGTGTTCAGAGTTTTTTGCCTGTAGGATAGAATATTTTTTCCCTTCACAAATTTTGCTGGAGTGACATCGTAAATGTCAATTCAGAGGTTATATTTGTCTTCCCCCAAGAATTTTAGTAGTTTACTAAAGGAACAGGTTGACATCATTTCCTGCCTAGCTTCCTTGTGAAGGAAGGTGTTGTATATGTAGTTTGCTAATGGGATGACTTCAACTTTTGTTGGTTGGTTGGTTGGTTTGATTTGTAACACTTTGGTTTCTATATGGAAAGAGAACTTGCAGCCTTAGAAATTGTTTACCTAATTGTTGCTTGGTAAATATGCACATAACCTTGACATCATTAAAAAAGAAATTGCACTGGTGCAACATAAGAGTAGTAGCAAATTAACTTCCACTGTTACTTCAGGGTGTGCAATCTGTTTGATTTGAAAAGTTGGTGGCCTCTGGGTTTTTGTTCTTTTGTACCCTGGCAGTCTAAGCATGGGAACTGCCCTCTGAGGTCATTTTTATAGAGGTGGGTATATATTAAAATGTGTCAGTCCTACTGGCTGAGAGCTCTGCTTTACATTGCTTAGTGACTCCAGCACAGCAAATGCATAGTTGTGTAGCTCCCCTGTAGGTGGATACCTTACATTGAAATAATGCAGAGTAATAAGACTTTGTAAATTTTTGTCCAATTATTGGTCTTCCAAATTGAATACTATGGTATTGCTAGTTTATTATGCCAATTCGTGTTTTGGAAGATACAGGAAGCGGTTTTTCTAGTGCCCTTTTAAGTTGGTGAATCTATTTTTTTCCTGTTTCTTACATTTAGATGTAAGCTTGAAGAAGCACTCTTAATGCTTTTGTTATAAGAAATTTCTTAAGGTATTAGGAACATAAAATCATACCACACAACCTACAAATATTAAATCATTGACGTCTTGTACTTTTCAGAGGAAGACATATTACTCTATATAATGACTAGGTAAAACAAATTGTTTTATTTGCTTTCAAAACTTACTGAATTAAGAAGGGCAAATGGAGATAGTGCTATATATTTCATGTAAAAAAAAGCTACAGAAGAAGAAAAATATGACAATAGTAAGATATTAAAATTATGATGATGTTTATCCATCGTATTCAAAGAGGACTTTGACATCTAACAGGTTGTGGGCTGTCCATGGTGTGTCCGCAGGTGGCTGGTAAAGCCTATACGGGCACGGAATGTTGGGAAACGTGTGGGTACTATTGTTGTAGCATTTGCAGCTCCGGCTTTGCGGAGTGCTTGCTTTTCTTGTGCTGTGGTTGTTCTTCTGTCTTCAAATTAAAGTAGATTTCTCTGTATCACATACAACTTAATATTCAGGCTAGCATTTTATGACATATGTAACTTCATAAAAGTGTTCAATCATATTTTCCAAATAAGTTATTCAATTCTAAGCAACCACCCGATTTCATTTTCTTGAAAGGGATGGAGAAAGAATTGTTCATTTAAAATCTGGCTACTTGAAAATTGGGAATGATTGCTGCGTCCTATGACACTGTTTTTAATAGAATAGCCACTTCTTTCTTTTAAAGCCATAATATTCCCATAGGCTGGTACCATTTTTTATATAACCGTTTTTTCAAGGTGTGAACATAGCATTCCATTTCACATTTTTTATTATGTTGAAAACTAGGAAAATAAAATAAAAATAAGATAAAATAGAAAATTGTATTGGTGACATAGAACTCCACTTAGATGTAGGAAGCTCAATAGTTTCTTAGAGAGACATTTGCATAAAGCACAATAAACTTACCAGGCATATTTAAAAATATTTATTATTTTTGACCACCTAAAAACCATTGAGGATTATCCATTGGAATGAAACACTGAAACTATTTTGATTGTGTAATAGCAGATTGTTATTTGTTTGATTTTTGCTGTCAGGTGTTTTTTTTTTCGTATGGTAGCTCAAAATTTTATACAAGCTAAATTACATGGGGATTTCCTATAGTTGCAAGAGTTCTGAATTTCCAATTTTATGATATGATTAGCATTCAGTACAGTTAAACTTTAACGTGGGGGCTGCTGATTAACTAAAGTCAGTCATTATCTGGACAAGGCCCAAAGAAAACTACAGAAGCTTAGATTGTGCAAATATACACAGGACCTGTGCATAACAAATGTCCAACCCTATTATTTCATGTTCTGTGTTTCTAAATTATTCTATATAGGTATATTCAGAAGTAAGTCTCACTGAACTCTGGGTAGACTGAGCCAGGCATAACATGTGTACAACAGTACAACCTTAAGTAGGATTTGAAGAGCTGTAGTGTTACATTGTTTTTATCAAGTAAATCTGCCTCAAATATTTTTTTCTCTTTTCAGGTATATATAAAGTCCTTTATTTAATAGGAGACTCAACATTCTATAAGGTGGACAGCCAAATTGTACAGAATCGCAACATGCAGAAATGAATTTTAAAATCACATACATTGTAGAAATAAATATTATTTTGAATGACTAATAGTATAATTTCTATATCTATAAACAGTGAGCTCCTGTTTTTAGAGAAGAAAAGCTATTATTTGCTCTTCCGTTTTACAACTATCCTCTTCAGGGCTGGTAGGTGACAGACATGGAACAATTCAAAACCTACCACGTTCTCAGATTAGAGGAAAAGATTAGACCAGACCACAAATATATTTAAAGTACTTCCTCCCCCATCTTCCCAGATCGATGTGTTTAATTTCCAAAGCAAAGCCTACTGAAGCCTCTTTTCCTATGAGATACTTTGCACAAAGTATGTAGCCTGTTCTGTGGGATTATTTGGATGAATCTTTGAAACTGAGGTTAGACGTTCTCAGAGTAGTCATTTATGATCTCAATATGTTTCTGTAACTATGTAGAAAGATTTTCCTGGAAGTATCTCTGTCTTCCCCCTTCCCCCTCAGCCACACTTAAAGTGGCTGCATCCTGTTGTGCAACTTTATGATTTCAACTATACCCTTCTATTGTTTTTTTCCATATCCCGTGATACTGTTCATGTATAAGTTATAGTAAATGTGTAGTGGTTTATTTGTATTGTTTTTCATCTTGGAGATAGACATAGCTATAATGTTACTTAATTTATTAAATGGAGAATTAGTGTTGTGCATGTCTGAAATAATTGCTCATTTAAATGTGGTGGAGATTACTTGTATCTTTAGAAATAATAGTGGAAAATTATTCTTCTGGAACAGATTTTTCCAATATAATACTTTCCAGATGTTTTAGGAATAGATCTCTCATATCGATGGGAAGGACATTGTTGGTGACATTGTGTAGAATTATTATAATTAGCGAAAGTGAAATTTCAGCAGTTAATTTTGGAGGAATATAAAACACATCTGTTTTAGTGCTCCTTAAGGTAGGAATTGGAGGGAACTTCATATAAAGGCAGCTAAGGTATTTCTAAAAAAAATGTAAAGAGCTTAAGGAGTAGTAGAGCACAAATACGTTTTGAATAAATCATGCATTTTCATAATGAAAATTAGTAATTCATAATTAGGAGACTAATAATTATGAAACAATTGTTTATTTCACACATCATTATAATCTCAGAGTTATAGTCTAAAATTAAGGCTTGTGCAATAACATATTAACAATTTTTCAGAGACAAGAAATATAGCTTAAAGTTGAGTATATGTCAGCCTCAAGATCTCTTTGGCTACCCTAACTGCTATCTATCTCATTTATCTCTCCCATATCCTATCTACTTTATCTTCTCTACTGCTAGGCTTAATTCTTTCGGCTGTCATTAGCAACGGGGGGGAGGGGTAATTGTGTGGAAAAGAGAGCTGGAGGTGTTTTGCATTCCTTTACTGTGGGGTAGCAAAAGGAAGGGGTGTATGATTTCTTCTTTTCAACTTTCCATTTCCTTGCTAGCTTCTATCCCTTTTTGCGCAGCTGCGAAGTCTTATCAAAATATGTCAAGATCAACGGACAAAGGCCTCATCACCACCTGAAGATGCCCACATGATCATATTCAGAACTTTTAATTGGAAGAGACTTCTGGACTTTGGGGGGTGGGAACAATTCCATTCCTTTGTATATGTGATCTGCGCGCCAAATTCTCAGTTTCGGAATTCCATCTGTAGCTTCCTCTTTAATTTCCAGTAAAAGAATAACTTTGCTCTGATCCATGGAGTCTGGGTATTTCTTTCTTGGATTTTGAAGGGAGCCCACACTGACAGTATAATAAATATAGCCTATGTTAACTCTGAAGCTCCCCAAGTGCAGTCACCAGCCACTTCGATCGGCTGGTAGAAGCGGCCTCGGGGTGAGCGCACACACACACTCCCCTCGCCAGGGGGTCACTTCTACCAGCCAATCGAAGTGACTGGTGACTGCACTTGGGGAGCTTCCATTGCCCGAAAGAGACTGCCTAAAGGTAAGGAGACACAGGAAGCCATGCCACGCCCTGAAGCGGCTGGGGACTCTGCCTTCAAGAGAGCTTTCGTCGGCCGATAGAAGCGGCCTCGTGGCAAGGGGAGTGTGTGTGTGCGCTCGCCCCGAGGCCGCTTCTACCAGCCGATCGAAGTGACTGTACTTGGGGAGCTTCCATTGCCTGAAAGAGACTGCCTAAAGGTGAGGGGACACAGGCAGCTATGCCATGCTCCGAAGCGGCTGGGGACTCTGCCTTTAAGGGAACTTTTGTCGGCCAATAGAAGTGGCCTCGTGGCGAGGGGAGTGCGTGTGTGCTCGCCCCGAGGCCGCTTCTACCGGCCAATCAAAGTAGCTGGTGACTGCACTTGGGGAGCTTCCATCGTCTGAAAGAGACTGCCTAATGGCAAGGGGACACGGGCAGCCACGCCTCGCCCCAAAGCGGCTGGGGACTCTGCCTTCTCTGCCGGCTGGGGAGCTTTCGTTGGCCGATAGAAGTGGCCTCGCAGCGAGGGGAGTGCGTATGGGCCACTCTAGGTGGGGGAGGAAATAAGTCACCCCCGAAAAGACGGCTTAACTGTTTATTCGGGGGTAAAAAAAAAAAAAAAAGGCCCTGCCTTATTTTGTGAGAAACACGGTATTAGTGACAGTCCAGTTTCCAAGGTCAGGGATTATACAAATTATTGAGTTCTGGGTGCTCTCTGAGTATAATGGAATGTGACAATGACCTTGGAAGGTGGGGATTAGTGAGTGGGTGGGAGAAGAAATTCTGCCTAGGGGACAATCAGATAACAGGGGAAGGAGGATCCCACCGCAAAGACACAGACAGAGAAAGAAACTTGCAAAGAATCTGGCCTAATTTTTGTGGTAGTTCAAAAAAGACTGAGATTTGGACTTTCAGGTATGTAAGGTTCTATTAATGTAACCTTACAATAATGTAGAATTAACTCATCTTGTAATGTTTCCTCTCTGATCTGCTTGGGAGTCTGACATTGAGTTTGATTGTTTTCTTCCATACAGTTCACTATCTGGTCAGGTAGCAACATCAGTGTGAGGGAGACATATATAACCTTCCTGGGAGGCTTCTGACAGGCAAAGTCAGTGGGGGAAGCTGGATTTGCTTAATGACCACATGATTTACCTATGACTTTAGTCAAAAAGGTCATAAAGTTGGGTGCGACTCAATCACCACATAGCTTAGCAATGAAAGTTCCAGTCTCATTGTCTTTTTAGGTCAAGGACTCCTGTATCAGAGACTTACCAGTAAATCATAATCAGTCTGTAATCCTCGTTGTGTAATATCCTTGAATAAACGGAGATTCCTCAGCAAAATATAGTATAAACTAGTCATTAGAAATTAGCTAAATTTTAATTTCAGATTCAAGCTTATGTTCAAAATAATACTAAATTATTGAAGTATTGATTACCGTAACAGTAGCAAGGTGAGCTGTACTTCATTTTATTATTGATGTTTTATTTAGTGTTGAAAATTAGTGGCAGATTGTAATAATTACAATAATGAAATAAGCATAATTTGATACAAGTAAAAATAATTGCTTATCTTCCTTTCACTTTATTTATATAATCAGTTATCGCCCCTGTTGTAATAGAATAATAATTTTCATAACTAACAATATTGGGATGTTTTACTTTATTATTTAATTTTAATAAATTCATCATAGAGTCTATAAATGACATATTAAATCTATCCATGAAGTGCAATTATTGCTATTTTCTCTTTTTCTTAAGCATTTTTATTTTAGGGTCTCCAACTTTGCATGGAACTAACTATTAAATGGATATATCATATATGTAATTTTCCTTGACTTATTAGCATTTGCTGTTTAAATTTTTGTGCATGAATCATCCAGTTGTCAGCTTATTGCATTTGTTTTGCTGCACATTGAACTTTCTGCTACGGCCATCTTTGTTTTCCCTTATATTGTTGTGTGTTCTCATTTGTTGAAACTTTCTCACAATCCAAAGCACCTTTGGCATCTAAGCTGTGACCTCATTAAATGAAGGGGACTGGACAAGACTTTTTATCTTTCAAATTGTGCCTCCCCTTCTATTGATACTTTTAGATGTACTCCATTATGCTTTGTGCCTTATTTAAACTGCAAATAATACCTAATGTAATTGATGAGACCATCTTAATCTATTCTAAATAGCAAAAACTGTTTGAGGTATAAATTTCTATATATCTCCCCTAGGGAGAAAGGTCTTAAGTTGTTTCTGCGTGTTAAAGAAGAATGATAAACATAAATGTTGGAAACTACATTGCCTGCCATAATTATATTTACCCTCAACATAAGAAAGAAAAATGTGTGCTATATTTTGGGTATATTTATTTGTTTATTTTCAGGACACTTGTATAGTTAAAAGAAAAAGAAAGAAAAGTGGTTTACACAAGTTTATCTGTCGGACTTCAAATATGATCTAAATGTGGTGGTGGTTTGTATATACAAAGGATGGTGACATGAGCATGAAATCTAATTTTGAACTCCTTGTATATTTAAAGTAGAAAGAAAAAGCATTCCAGACCTTTATGAAAAGCTTTAAGGTCTGTGCTTTCTCCATATGGCTTTTTTAAAATGCATTTGAATTTTTTTTAACTGCGTTTCATTTCATTTTGAAATGAAAGTAAAGCTGCAGAAGTTATTTCTCTAAGCTTCAGAATAAAACCTTTGAAACAATTCATTAATATTTAAAACTATCATGTTATCTCTCTCTCTCTCTCTCTCTCTCTCTGTCTGTGTAAATCTTACTGTTTATAATACTAAAGCATTTTGAATGGTTTCAACTTCAGATTTCAAAAGTGATTGATTTGATAAACATGTGAATTTTAAAACTGAATAGAATTTGAGAATGCTTTAGCATTGTTAATATTTTCAGTTGCTGCCTTGTTTTATTGTAATTGTAATAGCTTTATAACATGTTATGATATTCTACCCTGGAACTTCACTAATAAAGTACAAAGTACAAATAGTGTACACAAATAATTATGATATAATTATTAAAAAAATATATCATATATCTTCCCAGCCAGTGGATTCTAGCTAGGGATACATAATTGTTTCCTGGGCTGACAACCAAACCTGGTCTTTGATCAATGTACCAATGACTACTATTGGGGCCAGCAAGACCATCACTAAGTGAAAAGGTCATAAAGTGAGAATCATGTGAACATGATCAATTTATGTCTTTACTTTTCCCTCATTTGTTAAATAACTCACAGTTGTTAAGCAAGATATCACATGACTGTGATTTGCAATTTTCCTGCTAGGTTCTCCATTGACTCTGCTTGTTCACATACTTGTGTGTGTGTGTGTGTGTGTGTGTACCCAATATCTGGGAGGGGAAGTGTGCAGTAGGTATGAGAATGGAATTGCTGAGAACCGATGGGGAGTCTTGGACTCAGAGAGGCCAGCTTGGGTTGTTTAACATCATCAAGACCAACCGTCCTGGGAAGGGCATGCACAAAGGCAGCGCAAAGCACCTGGACCAGAGATGTTCCCAAAACATTTTTCTGGCCAATAATTGCAGATTATCTGCCTGACTACTGGGGAGTAGGCTCTGAGATTATTTTCAATTTGTCCTTTTTGCTCTTGTTTGCTTCAGACCTTTCCTGACTTTTGCTGCAATCAGTTTGTTCTTAGCAAAAGTCCCTTTTCTTTCCTAGGAATTGATCGGAGGCAGCTCTGACAATGTGTGTATGTATATAAATAATCAGTAGGATTTCAGCAGACAAATCTGAATTTAAGAAAATTCAAATTTTGACTTTATTATAGTAGATTCTGTTATTGTTATTATATATTATTATGTAGGAATAAAAATGTACCTTGGAAAACTGAATTTTTCACTCATAAAAAAATCTAGTCTGTATCCCAACAAATGTTGTGATTTTACCTTTATCCAGTAAATTTGCACAGCAAAGAGAACAAATGTATTGTCAAAATAAATCATCATTATTATTGTTGTTGTTGTTGTTTAGGATATAGCCAAAAGTTCAGGCTGGATTTTGCATTTTTGTCCACCTGTCAAGTCCTTCCAAAGGATCTAGGATGAGCAGATATGGGTGTTTGAAATATCAACGCAGGCTGTAAGGTGTTCCAAATAAAACTGCCTCTTGCAATTGGCTGATGGTGAATTTGTCAGTGTTGATGTCAACTGGTGCACCAATTGTTTTGGGATTGTACCCAAGGTACCCTGGTACTCCTGTTACCTTTGCATTCTTTTGCCGTTGTTGTTCCATTTCTATTTGGTCTTTGTATTATGTTATTTTCTCCAATTCTTTCTCTTCTGCTATTTCCAGATATGCCACATCCACTATCTTTATTATTGACGGTTGTTAAGTCTGGGATATTATGTGGCAGGTATTTGTCAATTTGAATTCTAAAATCCTAGAGCATTTTAGTTTTTTCATTTCCTGCTACTTTCTCTATTTTATGGCCCTACTTACATGCAAATAGTGTTTTTTGCAGAGCTTTAAATGTACCAATGGTTATTATTTTGATGGTTTATTGGATAGTTAGCCAGATGTTCAGACTGGATTTGGCATTTTTATCCACCTATTGAGTCCTTCCCAGTGACTTGGGATACTGTTGATGTTTGATGGTATGACAGATATTGTCACAGGATGTATGTTGTTGTTGTTGTTGTTGTTATTATTATTATTATTACTACATTAATTTGCCAGCCACCTCATGGTTTAAAGTGATGCTCAGTGGCACAGGTCTAATTGTATAAAAATCAGAAAATAAATTATCAAAGGATCCAGGTTTCTATCCTTATGTAAAACTTCTCCAGAAGTTGCCATTTTTCTTTAACGAGGTTCCTTGAAAAATTGCACTTTTCATGAGTTATTGTACCTTACTGGGTATTTTTAAAACGTTTTTTTGAATCTCAAAGGAAATGATTTTTGTTGACTGAGCTCAAAGTAGGGAAGGCCACATTATATAGATCGATAAGCAAATGAGGCCTTTTCTCAGTAGTTTCTTTTCAAGGGCTTTTGAGATGATTGCAGCAATCTTGACGTGTTACTACACACTTTATTTATCAAACAATTTAACAGAAGAAATTGTGGCCATTTTATATATCGTATAACTTATTTGGTCTTATATTTAAAGAAAGTTTGTCATAGTGAAACATCATAATGTAAATAGTTTCTGGAAAATATCTGCTAGATTATGCTGCAAAATGTTTACTAAATTCAGCAAATAAAACTATTATTTGCCATGGTCAAAAGGATCATTGGCATACTTGCATAGAATATGCATGTAGTGAGTAAATAACTGAAAGCCTTAAGGAAAAACAAAATTGAGGAAAATGAAACTGAGTTATGTAACTTGCATAGTTTTCAGTCATGCTTGGCTCTCAGTGGAAATGTCATGAAATGGCATTCATTGTGTGGCAAATTGAACTGAAATAATTATGTCTGAACTTTATTTGCTTGTGTTTTGAATTTCTGAACAAATTGAGATCATTCCTGAGTTTGCCTGGTGTACTCCTGAAAATATTGGGGATTCATTTTTTAAAATCCTTTGCTCTAATACTTGTGTGTATTTTATGTCACTTATTTTTTTGCAGAACTATTCCTTTATTTGTGATGCTTATATCAAACAAGAAATTACTTTAAATTAATTAGAGGAGCTAAGGCAGATGAAACAGACGAAATGATATTTAGAATGCTGCTGAAAGGCAACAAGGTATGAAATTGAGTTACTCTTAGGCCAATCTTGTAGCAGTAAGAGTGAAGAAATGTCAGCATTTCTCCACATTTATTGTGTCTGTGGATAGCTGCTCAAAAGCTTTGTTTAAGGCAATCCAGGCTCTCCTGGGAAGCTTGGAAGTTTATTTGCAAGATTGCTGTGAGGAATATCTGCTGGATAAAGTCACTTCGATTCACCCCAAATTGGACTCTAGCATTGAAGCAAAAGTGATTAGATTCAGTCTGACTTGATTACCTAGGAGGGGTTTGATCCTGTTGGTCCTGATAGGGTTCTCGTGGCTACTAGCTCAGCCACCTGTATGTTAGACCCTTCCTACTTGACTAAGCCTCTTGGAAGGCAACATGTTTCCAGGTTATAGTGGTGGTGAATTTGTTTTTAACAGAGGAAGTTGTATCACAAGAGGGGGTAGCTTGTCCTAAAGAAGCAGTCACTAGGCCCAATTGTGCTGTACAATTTTCACCTAGTATCCGATCTTTCTTTAGGAAAGATTTATTGTGGCAGCTCCAAAGAACCCTAGAAGAAGCATGTCATCTGGACCTCTTTCAGTTTGAACTTGGACCTGGATGTGGGACCAAGACAGTGTTGATTACGCTTGTAGATGACCACAGGTGCAAGTGGGATGGAAGTGGTGCACCTCTGTTTACAGTTCTGGAATTCTTAATGGCTTTCAGTACCAATTATCATGATACCCTGCTGGATAGGCTTTGCACGGCTTCATGTTGAATGCCCATTGTATCTGTTCCTAGACTGGAAGTATTCGTCACTTGTGCTTATAGTCATCTCTCAGTGGTCTGCTGCAATGTGCTTTACAATGCTCTACCCTTAAAGAACATCTTAAAGTTGCACCTGATTCAACATCCAGTGGTGTGAGGAAGTTACGTTTCCTTCTCAATCAGCGCATGTTACACTTCTGCTCTGAGAACTGAATTGTTGCCCGATTGTTTCCCGATTCAATTTAAACTATCGGTAGTTATCAGTAAAGCTCCCCATGGCCCTGGGCCAGGTTATTTAAAAGGCCACTTTTCCCTGATTGTGGTTATCAATCCCATCATATCTGGCAGATGAGCCATGCTTCAGGTCCCACCAATTAGAGAAGTCCATCTGGTGGACCCAGAAATAGAGCTTGTTATGTTGATGTTGGACTACAGTGTTCTTTATCATTGCATCTCAGCTACTGATTTCGTATTGTGGTTAACTGCGCAGAGTCCCCCCAAAATGGGGCATATACAATGAAATAAATACAATACAACACCTTAACCATGGTCAATAATAACAATAACCCTAGAGTACAATATAGCATAGAGCAGAAGAACAGAACTGAACTAAGGATGAAGAAAGGCCAAAGTTGTGGAATAGATAATGTACAGTTGATTTATATAATTTATATGGTTGAAAAATGGTGCTTGGTTTGATTGCTAGTACAGAAGCCTTTTTCATCTGTATAGAAAAAGATGAACCACATCGGAAGCAAATCTATAGAAATATGCTTCCTGTAGAATACCTATAATTGTAGAACGTCTATAAACTGAATGGATTTATATTTGTGTTTGTGTGGGAAATACGCATTAAAATGTATTTTCTGAGTCAGTTGTTCGCTTCCAGTAAAGCTGGCTTTCTATATAGTAATATTTCACTTGCCAATTATATTTGTCACTCTCATAAGAAATTAACTCTTTTACTTATTGGCAAGGTCATTCAAATTTATATTATTGCACATTTTTATCAGAAAACATAAATAGAAGTCTTCTAGATGCTTGTGAATTTACCAAGGGGAGGAAAAGTCTTCTTAATAAAATAATTGGCTGTACTTGGAAAGCACACAAAATGCATAAACTCTGCTTGACTTTGGCAGCCCAACTGGAAAATCCTCCCCTGCATTCCTGCAGTTGTGATGAATTGCTGGAGAGTCTCGCTGTCCGTCACACTATATTGGCTAGTGAAGTAGCCGGCCTTGTTTTTCTGTAGTGTTTTCTAGAATTCATTCTGAAGAAATCCCATCAGTGAAGGTTAATCTATATTCATGATGAAAGTATGTTCCTTTCCCAAATTCTGTTCCCAGAGAAGTGAGAATGTTGTTTTACGAGGAGCCAAAAATCAAAGCCCCTTGAAAATGGGTGTGTATTTACTCTAGACAGAAGTCCTTATTTGCCAAGACTAGCACCTTACAACAAGCCTTTAATGGAGCTTTGAATCAGGGATAAAGTGTTTTAACTCTTTATTAGCTTTACTGGTATTTTGTCAAAGTAACATGGGAAAAACCAAGCTGTTCTCAAAACGAAGAGTTTTCCCCCTTTCTATAAAGGGAGTTGAAGTCTGTACACCTTAAAGTTGCTTAGATTGACAAATACTGCCATAGAGTAAAGCTAATATAAAGACAAGTCTCATACCAAATTATAACAGAAAAAATTGGGGTGGGGGTGAGAGGAATCAAGATAACAAAGCTACATAACTCACTTCCAAAAATTTTGTGTCATTTTAAAAGTTGATAAATTTATTATTGCATGATACCTTGGCAGAAAAGTTTATAAATTTGTTTAAAAAGTATGAGTCTTCATTTTTAAAAAAGAATGTAAAGGAAAGGTAAATAGAGATTGATATGAACAAAACACAGTGGAAATGGGCAGCTCATGCTACAGAGTTTTATAATTTCCAAGAATAATAGAATTTATTGGAACAATTAAAGGGCAATTTGTATTGGTTGTGGATATGTTAGTATTATTGAAGTATGGCATGTAGGGTTTGATTTCGACCTGACAACATTTTGACAATTTACAGACTATTAGTTAAATATAATATGTTTCTTTTTTGCTTAGCTATCATTTTTATGGTCAGAGTCAGGAGAAGATTCAGTCAAGTGCCAGCTATTAGTTTGTACGCATAATAAAATTACTGTTATGGAGAAGGGATAAAAAACGTTTAAGAGATTTGTTGGTTTAGATTAGTGGTTCCCAAAGTGGGCGGTACCACCCCATGGGGAGTGGTGGGATGCCTTAGGGGGTGCTAAGAGTTCAAGGTGCCGGCCGGCCCTGCAGGTTCTCCCATTGAGGCTCCAGCTCTGGAGCGGTGCTACAGTCAATGGGTGAACCTGCCTTGAATGCCCCCCTGCTGCCTCTTAGCATGCCCAAGGGGGCCAGCAGAGGGGCACTAAGTGGTGACAGGGGGCGGCGCATCGAATGCGGGGGCAGCGCATCGAATGCAGCTGCGGCAGCATGTAACATGCCGCTGCTTCCGCATTGGAGGTGCCGGCTCTGGAGCTGTGCTAGTCAATGGGTAAACCTGCAGGGCTGGCCAGCGCTTCGAATGTCCCCCTGCCACCTCTTAGCGCCCCTCTGCCGCCCCCCTTGGGGATGCGGCGTTCAAGGCACCGGCCATCCCTGCAGTTTCATCCATTGATTAGCACCGCTTCGGAGCTGGTGCCTCCAATGCGGCAGCATGTTGGGAAAAGCCGCCACCACCGCTTTCACAAAGTGCCGCCACTGTTGCATTCTGTCTGTCCGTCCATCCATCCATCCATCCATCCAAAAGGTCTGTCTGTTTGCCTGCCTGCCTGCCTGCCTGCCTGCCTGTCTCTCTCTCTCTATCCATCCATCCATCCATGTTCGAAGCACCGGCCCCGCAGGCACATCGGGAAAGTAGAGCAAAGCCAGTCTGGGAGGGAGGGAAAGAAAGAGAGACCTTATGCATCAGATTGAATGAGGCCTAGTTTAGACTGAGGCCCTTTTCCACATTGAAATATTGAAACCTCTTTGGCTTCTATTAAAGGTTTTGTGGACAAAACATGGTCAAGACTATCAGGAAGCTTCCACATTTTGTTGAGTTTTTAAACAGGATCCATTGGACCAGATCTGCACCCTAAAAATTAGAAGAAGGCAAAAGCAAAATGTACTGGTAAATTACAAGGAAAACACACACACACACACTCCCTTCTAACCCCGCTGGAACAGGTGATTGGACTAGAATAGATATCTTATTATCTTTCTCCTCCCTCCCTCCCTCCTTCTTTATTTCTTTTTCTTTCTGTCCCTTCCTTCCATCCCCCCTTCTTTGTCCCTTTTTCTTCCTTTCCCTCTTTCTTTTCTTCCCCTCTTTCTCTCTCTCTTTCTTTTCTCTCTCTCTTTCCCTCTCTCAGGCTAATCTCTTTGGATCAGGGGTCACCAAACTTTTGACCTCAGGGACCACCAAACTCATAATTTAAAATGCCGGAGACCACTAATATGAATTTTGACTGACTGGCTTTCTGGCGTTGGTGTGTGAGAGAGAGAGAGAGAGAGAGAGAGAGAGAGAGAGATCGATCAGATCCAACCTCTTTCTTTATCTGTCTCACACATACACATAGGAGTGGGATTTAGACCCCTGATCTAAAGCTGTCAAAACTCCAAAAACAGGTCAAGTAGCTCTGGGGAGGCCAGTCATAAATTAGAACACTTGCTAAACAACCGACCATTAAGTGAGGACCACTTGTATTTGGTTTACTAGTCACCTGGCCACGCCTACCCAGTCACATGACCAGCAAGACACACCCATCCAGACACATGACCAGCAAGTCACACCCTTAAAATAGGCCACGCCCACAGAAATTTGAATCCCACCACTGGGTGGGGGGCACTGAGGATGAGTTTGTAGCACCAAGGGGGCGGTGGACCGAAAAAGTTTGGGAACTCATTGGTTTAGATGTTTGCAATTTTTCATTGTTTCGTTATTTTAAAATGTGAAATTCTATTAAATAATGCGTTGGTGGTTCAAAAAAGTAAGAAGTATTACTATTCATAGGGATTTTTCTGATTTAACCATGAAAACAACAGTAGGTGGCAGAATAGCTACATCTAAAGAACTTATTTCTGTTTGCATTGAATTGATATAATGTTGAAAGAAAAATCTTCTATATTTAGAACTGGATTTGTCAGATAATTCATTTTAGAATTCTACAAACCAGGATGATTTTTAAAAAGTTGTTATGAAGCCCATATCTTCCTTACATTTTCGGTTATATTCCATCCAGATTATTATTTTTATAAATTTTATAGCCTACTTTCTGATAATGCATTTAATGCACCTACATTATAAACACATGTATTAAAGTTCTATAGGACATTAATATTATAATCTGCAAAGTATAAAAAAGATTTTTTGAAAAGTATTATTGATGAAATTGTTGTAATTGCTTATTGACTAAGCCATCCGCATCATAATTTATCAACTATGTTTATATAACTCAGTATACTTTACTAGATGAGTATCTGAACATGTTTCATTTTTTTATTCTTAAAGTTCTATGTCTTACTGCTCCATATGTTTCTTTTTATAGATCAAAAATAGTCCAAGTCATTTGAAAGGGTTTTTTTTCCTTCTATTTTCCTATCCCCTTTCCATTAAAGAAATATTTCAGTTTTTTCACCTTAGTGATATCTTCCATTTCTTCCAAATCTTTTCTCTTCCTTTTTTTACTTTAAACAACATCAACCTCTCATTTCCCCCCAGCATTCAAATACTGTATGCTACTGTTCTTTTTATCTTCAGAAGCTATCACTTACTCTCTCCTTCCTTTTGTTCCAAGTCACTTGAAGAAGTGGTCTACTTACACCCTCTGTAATACATTTCTCTCCTCTGATTGCTCTCTTGGCCCCTTTTGGTCTTCTACAAAACCAGTTCTTGCAAAATCACCAATGGCCTTCTGGCTGCTAAACCAATGGTTGTATTTTCGGTCTTCTTCTACTTGATCTTTTACCAACTATTGATGTTCGGGTTACTCCTTCTGCAACCAATTCTGCACTTTTTAACTTTCAGTGATGGTTTGTCTTCCCTTACCTAGCTCGGACCCTCACCTGTAATTTACAGAAGACTTTCCTTCTAGTACATGGTAATATGTAATCATTATCTACAACCACAACAAGAGCAGAATAATAAAAATGACTATTTAAAAGGTAAAATTGGTTTACCTTCTTTTTAGTATGTGGCATGTCTGGTGGATAAGGATTCTTTATTACCTCTATTCCTCTGTCAACATTGGATTGTAAATAATCTAAACGACTCTTTATTACTAGAAATAAAAAGCCAGGTGTTTTATAATAAAATAGTTATCATCCTCTTTCTACTTTTTAAAATATGGTTTATTCATAAAGGAATTAATACCTCCAGTTTCCCTTCCTTAGTTTAAATCACACATTAACAAAGCTACTATTAGTTCTGGAGTGAAGGGAGCATAGATACAGCATCTTTACTGATCTCTTCACTCACCTGATAATTATTGGAAGGCAGATCGGGGAGAGATTTGAACTGTTTCTTCTCAGTATTTTTCCTAACCTCAAAAATGACCATTTAAAAGTGCTGATTAGTTGTATTTGTTATCTTGAGGAAAATACAGTATAAACATACATTTCCTAATTTATCTCTAGTTTAGGCCTAGGTAGCAATCTTCAAAAAGTGTGTGAGAGGTTTCTTGGAATGTATGTCAATAAACCCATTTTGTATTTCAACTTATCACATTCTCAAAAAAAATCCCCAAACTAAAGAAATCTCTTCCCATTAATAAACATCTTTAAAGCCTGGTCATTCAGTCCTGGTCAAAAAGAAATAGCTACCATTAATAGCTACCAGAAACCACAACACATGAATTTTAAGCTGGTCAAATAAGTTCACTTTATATTTCTTCAGTTTACATTAAAAAAGCTTGACCTTTAATCCTGCAAAGTAATTGTTCTCCAGATGAGCTGTTCAGAGCATCCATTGTTTGGGATGATGCTTCTGTCTCTCGTCTGATAGGCTGGGCTTTAATTGAGAGGATGCTCCTCCTCCTCCACTGGACTCCTCCCTAGCGTCCCCAGTTTTTGCTCAGCCTTCATGGATATAGGCAGCTTAATTTCCTTTCCCTTGGCCGGAACAGCAAAGGCTTCAAAAGGAACAAAAAGGTTTGCTTTTAAACTCTAAACAAATCCTTTAAGGCTTTTAGTTTCAATGAGTCAAGCAGCTCCCTACGGTATATAACTCGAGCCAAGGGAGCTCACCGTAGCTTCAGATAATGATCTCTCACCCCCCAGGACGATCGGAGGTGATAACGCCTCGGACGCGTGGCTAACAACTCACATTTCTTAGCCCGTACCATGACGATCTTTTCAAGCTGAGCAGCTACGATCGCTGCCGCCCACGCCTGATGGGAGAGGCTCCATTTTAAAAGGGCCCAAGGCTTCTTTCTCCCCCCTGGAAACACCGTCTGGGGTGGGGGCATCTGTGCCCATCTGCCCCACAGTGCCTTTTTATTCAAGGGGAAATTCTTCAGTATCAACTCCCCACAAGGCGTGGAAGTGCTGCTAAGCCGATTTAACTCATTATGCACCTAAAGAGATAATGGCTGGCGCCATTGCAGACTCACTAACCATGTGGTAGTGATCTGCATTTTATTTCTGGAACTGTGAGAGGCTTTTCTTTCCCCAAGCAGGGGTCTTCCTTCCTGTAGGTATGTATGTATGTATATAGATATGCAGATATAATTATTCTATTTTGGACCCTTATTCATTAAGGAGGAAACTGTTGGCTTATGCCCCCACAGAATTAAACAGCAGCACCATAGCGAGCACCAAGGCCCGTGTCCGCCTGTGCAGGAAGCTGTCGCAGGTCTACATCTTATTTCAACAATTCCTCTTTTCTAGGCCTATGAGGTGTTCCAAATTTGGCTAATTTGGAAATAATAATATTAATAACAAAATAATAATAGCGATAATAATAATAGGAACAAGAATAAGAATTCAATATTCTTACATAAGATTATACAAAACTGGGGAGCATTGTTTTAGGGTTTCCTGGCCATTGCTGGTTCAGGCCCCTGGGTGTGCCAACTGCCCAACATTTCAGCCTCATTAACAGTAAAATTTAATAAGCGGTCACAATGGCAAGCGGCAGTAGCTGAAGAGCCATGTCAAATTCTCAAAACAAATTGAAGCATTCTAGGAGTACCTCCTAAGCAGCAGAAAAAGATGCTAACAAGTGCCAAAAAGTACTAGAAAAGCACATGAAGAAGTTCATGTGGGAGGATGAAGAAAATCTCAAACCTCATCTCCTCCAGCCCTACTTCAGCTCCAGTCCCCCCTGCAACCATCCCTGGATCTGTCTGTGTAATCCGGACGCAGCACAGCTGCACAAGATCAGGTAGCCCATCTGGATCAGTACAAGTAACTCGAAGGGCCTCTGTGGCAACATTGCTCCAACAGCAGCCAGAATCTGTCAAGATGATGACTTACCGGAAAAGATCCCTGCAAAGATGAGACTGTGGGTGGAATTCGCAATACGCCAATGTATCTCTGCGGGGGTGCAGCATACTGCTCTAGACAACAACAGTGCTCCTTCCGATTGGAATTCCCTATAACTCCGGTCATTAAGCAGGACAGAGCATCCTTACCCTCAGGTACCTCTCCACAGGAGATTCTGTAGTTTCAGATATACTCCCGCAAGGTATATAGAAGGAGTAAGGGCTATTGATCGGGTGGAGCCAGAGGACTCAGAGTTCTGCTCAAATTCTCAAATTCTAGTTAGATTTGCATAGGCTCACAATAAGAGGTGATGTGTTGAGGTAATTCCCCATTAGGAGAATGAGCGCATACAGGGAGATGTATTTGAGAGGAGTGTTTGAATAATACATATACAGCACACAGGTACACTGTACAGTAAATGTAGGTTTTTACTTCCAGAAATGTTAAGCAAAGTCCAAAATAAGCAATCCAAAGTCATTCACAAGTTAAATCAGTCAGTTTTCAATCCAGGGATAATCCAAATATCAAATTCCAGTGTCAAAAAACAGTTCAGTAACAGACTTACATTAAATCCAGTAATATCTGTCAATTAGAAGAAATGGAGGAACGGCAATACTTTCCAACAGAAGGAAACAGAGACTGACTCACACTCTCTTCTGAGACTAAGACTAAACAACCCAGGTTTCTGGCTCCATCTTATGGCGGTTTGAGAAACCACATCTAATTACTGTTTTGCATTTTCTTAAAGATACAGTTTTAAAATGTTTATCCTGGTTTATATATTTCTAACCCAAATACCTGTTAGGTGACTTATATTGCTAACATGATGGTTGATGCTACATCTTGACAACTAAAACAATGCCAGCATCTTTTTGTTTATAAGAATTCCATGGCATTATCTATTGAGAGGCCACTTCCCCTCACAAGGATTTCTCCATGAGGGTCCAGGGGACATTTATGCCTATTGCGGACCTCTTTCCGAGGCTGACTGTCGGGCTTCCTTTTTAAGTTGGCAGCCCTCACAGAATATCGCAGCACAGTAACAGCGAGCGCCAAGGCCTGTATCCGCCTGGGCAGGAAGCTGTTGAGGGCCAGTGACTGTAGGATCACCCAATTGCAATACAGGTCCTGAAAGGTGTTTTCTATTTGGCTTCACAATTTGATTCCATATTCAGTCATCTAATTATGAGTTTGGTAACAGCACAACAATTTATGTTAGTAGCTGTGCACAGATATAACAAAAATATTGTCAATAATAACACAATATTAATGATATCAATATTATTATGAATAATAACAATAACAAATTGAATTTACCCCCCCCCCAAAGTGGGGGAGCAAATATCAAAAGGATTTCTTGCCTCTGTTTACATCAGGCCTCTGGACCAGTCAATGGTCCATTAATATCACATACACATATAGATATATAGATATCTCATCTCGTGGGCTTTAGGTCAGAATCTTCAAGGGCAACCAAAAATACCCCCAGAGGACAAAAACCAACTCAAAGTAGGTCAAAACCTCCTAAAGAGACCACTAAGGCAACAAAGGATGCCAAGAGACGCCAAAATGCGTTAGATAAGCATATTTTTTTTAAAAAAAATGCATGAGGGAGGTTAAACAGAAGTCTTAGTCCTCTTCCCTAGCCAGGCTGGTCCCAGTTCCAGAGTGGTTGCTTCATCAGCACATATACTAAAATTAGAATGATACAGAGAAGATTAGTACAGCCCCTGCATAAGGATGACACGTAAATTTGTGAAGTGTTCCATATTTCACCTTGCCTCCATCCCTGGGTCTCTGAACACCATCCAGGAGAGCCTCAGAGGGACTGGTTCAACCCAGGCCTTCAGCGTCGCTACTTGCCTGAAAGACAGTTGTGGGACCATGCCAGAATTCCTCCTCCCAGAGGATATCTCTGACAAATTGAAGGCCTGGAGGGACATGGCGAATTGAAGAGGCATCGCAGCCAGAGTACAGTAGAAGTTGATGGCTAGGCAGCCTCCACAATCTGACCTCAATTCTCACTCGATTTGGTTACTATGCAGAATGGACCTTCATTACCAGCAGGTACCTCCTTCAGGGGAGTATTATATAATCCAGTTACACATTCACATGATGCACAGGATGAGGGGGAACTAGAGACCAGATGAAACAGGTTGAGGAAGGGTCTACTCACGACAGTGACCAAAATCTGTCAGAGGTGGATCCCCTAAAAAAGGGGGGCATGTCAGATGTTGAAGGCATTAAGCCAGACCACCGACCTTCAGGTCTGTTTCGCCCTCAGACTTTTTTTCAAGTCTCTGTTGTTGCTGTTTTTTTTTTTTAAAAAACTACTGCCTGCCTTGATATTCCATTCCCCTCGGCCCAACAATTGTTACTGTGAGAGGAAGTCATAACTTTCCCACAGAGGTTCTTGGACCTCGTCCAGAAACAAGGGGTCTCTTCAGTGCGGTATACCCCTCTTACAGGATATGATAGAAAATTTTTAATTTGGTTTTCTGATTCTGCTAAATTTCTCATCACCATGATGGTAGATAAAACAATAATGGCAATTATCATCCTCCTCTGCAATTCCAACGGAAGAAGAGGCTCTCAAATTAAAGGATATACAGGGTTGAGTTGTCTCCATGTAGGGCATGTCGATCTGATGTGGGGGCCATAAGAGCGGAGTCGGACGCATCCCTTTTTTTTTTTTTTTTTTTTAAATATAGTTTATTAATTTTTACAATTAAAACCAGTCACAATACATACACAAATAAGCAAAAGAAAGAAAGAAAAAAAAAAAGAAAAGAGAAGAGGAAGAGAGGGAAAGAATTTTAAGAAAAGAAAGAAAGAGGTTACAGGATTAAAAGTATTCTTATTTAACAGTTTGCAAGATCTTCTTTTGTTTTCATCACCTTAACTTGTGTCATATAACCACACCTGTTTTTAACTTATATCGCTACCTCGTTGTTATGTATTGGTACTTTCCTTTTATGCCTTATAATATATTATTTATCTTTGGTCAATCCAATTATACCAACAATTCCAGCTGTCATAGTATAGTGAAGTGTCTTTGTTTTTAGCGCCAAAGTCAATTTATCCATTTCTGCGCATCTTGAGATTTTTTCAATAATCATTTCTTCTGATGGAATTTGGTGTTGTTTCCAATGTTGAGCGAAGGCTAATCTGGCCGCTGTTAAAATGTGTATTGTTATGTATTTAGTTTTTTGGAAATTTGCTTATCAAAAATCCCTAGTAGGAAGGACTCTGGTTTGTATTCGATCTGCTCTTTGGTGATTTCTTCCAACCAAGTTTTGATTTTCTTCCAATACTTTTGGGTTTCTGCACAGGACCACCACATATGGAAAAAGGTTCCTTCTTTTTCCTACACTTCCAGCAATGCGGACTCATGTTGGGGTGCATCTTCGCTAACCTCGAAGGGGGAGATGCCATCTATAGAACATTTTATAAAGATTTTCCTTGTATGCTGCCGATTTGGTAATCTTATTGTTTCTGCCCCAAACTTTCTCCCATTCCGCTAATGTGATGCTACGCCCTACATTCTTACTCCAAGCAATCATATTTCCTTTTACGATTTCTTCTTCTAATTCTGTTTCTAATAAGTAGTTATAAAATTTTGTTATGTTTTTTTATTTGATCCTAATAAAATTTTATCTAACTGTTGTAGTTTGTTATTAATTCCGAATTCTTTTTGTCTTGTTTATATCTGCTTTGAATCTGAAGATAAACCCATTGATCAATTTTATGTCCTTGCTCTTGAAGATCCAGCCTCGGTTTCAAATTTCCTTGTGGGTCTAATAAGTCTTTGTATTTAATCATTTTAGTAAGCTCCAAATTGTTTGGGTGAATCATTGCCTCCATTGTTGAAATCCATACTGGTACTTTTGTATAATGTTTTTTCCTTATTTTCCTCCAAATTGTTAATAGTGCGCCTCTAATTAAATGTCTGTGGAAATATTTTTGACTGGTTTTCCTACGTCCCATAGAAAGGCGTGCCACCCCTTTTGTAAATCATGGCCTTCTAGAAATAGTATTCTTTTATTGGTTAAACTCACCCAATCCTTCAACCAAACTAATGAGGTGGCCATATGGTATAACTCCCAGTTTGGAAATGCTAACCCTCCCCTGCTCTTCATATCCTGCATTGCTTTTACATTTATTCTGGGTTTTTCCCTTGCCAAATAAATTTCAGAGTTGTTCTATTGAGTTCTTCAAAAACTTTTATGTAATTTAATTGGGATCGTTTGGAATAAATACAAAAATTTAGGAGAATGTTCATTTTAATAGTAGCAATTGGCCTAGTAGTGAAATTTGAAGTTTCCCCACAATTCTAAATCTTTCTTTACCTGATGTATCAGCTTATCATAATTGTTTTCTTTAAGTGTCTTACAGTGTGGGGTTAGCCAAATTCCTAAATATTTCACTTTCTTTGTCACTTGTATCTGCATTATTTCTTCTAGTTCTATTTTCTGTTTTTCTGTTAGGTTTTTGGTCATTAATTTGGTTTTTTTTTGTTTATTTTAAGTCCCGCTACTGCTCCAAATTTCTCTAATTCACTCATCAATTTTGGTCCCCTGTCTTTTGGTTCTTCAAGGAAGAAAATCATATCATCCGCAAACGCTTGCAATTTATATTCCTCTTTCTTAACTGTTAATCCCTTTATATCTGAATTCCGCCTAATTCGTGTTAATAATGTCTCTAATGCTAATATGAAGAGCAGGGGAGAGAGTGGGCAACCCTGTCTCACTCCTTTTCTATCTTTATTGGGCGGGTGCATTCCCCATTCACTATTATATTAGCTTGTTGTGTGTCATATATAGTTGTTATAATATTTTCAAATTTGGTACCCAGATTCAAATTATAAATTTTTTGAATTAAAAATTGCCAATTCAAATTATCGAAAGCTTTTTCTGCATCTAGAAACATGAGTGCTACTTGTCTCTCTGGGTGGGCTTCATAAAATTCTAGTACATCTAATACTATTCTTAGATTATTCTTTATTTGCCTAGTTGGAAGGAATCCATTTTGATCTTCATGTATATACAAGTTTAGCAATCTTTTTAATCTGTTTGCTATAATAGAAGTGAATATTTTATAATCAGTATTTAAGAGTGAAATCGGCCTGTAATTGTTTATATATCTGGGATCTGTATCCTCCTTCGGGATCAGCGAGATCAGTGCCCCCTCCATGAGTCCGGCATCCTAGCTGCTAGTAAAACGTCATTAAAAACTTCCACCATAAGTGATCCGATTTGATCTGCTATTGCCTTGTACAGCTCCCCTGGGATCCCATCTGGGCCCGGGTTTTATTATTTTTCTGGCTCTCTATTGCTGATTTCAATTCCGATTCAGTAATGTCTTTATTTAATAGTTCAGCCATTTCTTCCCCAATTGCCTTATCCTTTACTTCATCTAGATAATTCCTTATTCTATCTTCACTGACATCCTCTCTTTTGTATAAATCTTCAAAGTATTTATGAATGATTTCTTTTTCTGTTCTATTTCCTGGTATGTATCTCCTTTGCTATCTATTAACTGGTATATCAGTCTCTTCTCTTTCTTTTTTTCAATTTATAAGATAGCCATCTTCCTGGCTTGTTGGCATGTTCAAAATAGATTTGTCTAGTTAAGTTCAAATTCATAGTCATTTTCTCTTGATCAATTAAATTCAGTTTATGTTTGATTATACTTATCTGATTTTGCAGTTTGGATTCTTTTGGGTTATTTTGTAGAAGGGTTTCTAGCTCCTTAATTCTCTGTTGTAATTTGTTTTGTTGGGAGTATTTTTCCTTGTTTCTCTTAGCATTATAAGAGATTGTTGTGCCTCTTATAACCGCCTTCATCGTATCCCAAACGTTTTGTTTCGTGGTTTCTCCGTTATCATTTTCTTTAATAAAAAAAATCAATTCCTCCTTTAATTTATTAATATATTCTTTCTCTTATTAATTGAGTGTTTAAGGTCCATCTTTTCTTTGGTTTTGCCCTGCCCTTCCATATTACCTGTATTGGATTATGATCTGCCCATTCATTAGGCAAAATTTCCACTTCTTTTGTCTCATTTGCTATCTCTCCACTCATCCATGCCATATCAATCCGTGTCCATGTTTGGTGGGGATTTGAATAAAATGTAAATTGTCTTTTTCAGGATGTAATCTTCTCCATATATCTGTCAGATTTAGCTCTTTCATCATTTCCCTACAAATCTTGGGGAGCTCTCTCTTCCCCTTTTTATTCTTCCCGGCATTACTGTGATCCTTTTGGAAATCAGCAATGGAGTTGAAGTCCCCTACCATACAAATATTTCTTTTTGCAATTCAACCAATTTTCCATATAGGTGTTTAAAAACTCTTTTTGGTCTCCATTTGGGGCATATATTACTACTAAAAGAATTGGAATATCATTAATCCAGATCTGCAAACCCAGAGTCCTTCCTTCTAAGTCCGACCATATTAGCTCAGATTTCAAATCCTCTTTCACATATACTGCGATTCCTTCTTTTTCTCCTCATCTGCTGGTGTGGTAAATAATTTTCCTAATTTCGGGCATTCTAAATATTTTTCATCCTTCTTCTTTATATGGGTTTCTTGCAGGCACGTTATATCTGCATTATGTTTAATTAATTTAGATAATATCCTTTTTCTCTTAATTGTTGAATTTAAACCATTTATGTTTATTGATAGTAATTTTTTTTCTTCTCCCATCTATTTAGTTTTGTTTTGCTCTTTGTCGTGTAACAATTCCTCTGTCTTCTTGCGCTTGTATTGATGTAGTTCCTTCTGTCTTTTGTTGTGAATAGGTATTTTCTTGGTTTCCTACCGTTCCAGTTCTATTTTTATGTCCACTGTATTCTTCTTGAAACTTTGTGTCCAATTTCTCCCTACTACTTTGCTCCTGTGGGCCCACCATCCGTTCGTAAAAATCCTGGGCTTTTTCCATAGTATCTATTTTGATTTTCCTCTCTTTCCACGACACTAACATTCCTTCTGGAATAAGCCATTTAAATGTGATTCTTTTTTATTTAAATATGCTGCCAGGAATTTATAGTCACGCCTTTGTTCCTTTATTCTCCTCGGTATCTGTTTAAGAATCACAATTTCTTTCTCTTTGTAGGTTATAGTTTTATCTCTTGAGGTTCTGTATATCATGTCTCGAACACATCTTCTAGTGAATCGTATATGTACTTCCCTAGAACAATTGTGGCGTCTTGCATAATTTGTATTGACCCTGTAGACTTCATCAAACTCTTTTTGAATTTCATCTTTATCCATCTTCAATAAACCGCCAGTATTTCTGCCATCAAGTATTCCAGGTCTTCTTCTTTTGATTCTGTCACATTTTGGAATCTTAGGTAAGTTGCTGCCTTGTCCATTTCTAGGAGGACAAGGGAGTCCTCCATTTCTTTGCTCATGCTTTTGAAATCTTCATCCACCCTTTCTAATTCCCTTTCTGTTCGTTCGGTTCTTTTCTCTACTTCTTTTATTATAACTTCGTTTTTCTCCAAGGCCTGCTGCAACACCCCCACTTTATCCTCTACTTTAGAAATGTCCGCTTTCATTTCTGTCTTTAGTTTCCCCATTTCTTCCTTCAATTCATTGATATCTGCCCTTGTTTCACTGTGGTTTTTAATCATTGTTTCTTGCAATCTTGTCAATGAGTCCTGTAAAGTTAGGAACATTGCTTGGATATTCGCATTCGAGATGCTAGTTGACTTCTCTGTTGGTAGTGTTTCCTCTATTGTTTTTGTGCCATGGGTGAAGTTGTTGTCAAAGTAGACATTATTGTGGGATTAACCTTCCTACCAGATTTCAAAGCAGTGGTAGTTGTAGTAGTCATTTCCTTCAAAATTTGTTTTTGTTGTTGTACAATATTGAATATATTATTCCAAATTGGCATTCAGTATTCTTAGTTCTGTAACTAAAATTGACCAAGATCTATCAACCTATTAAGTAGCTATATTCTTGACTAATTAGTAAAGTGTATATATTTTTCTCTAGTTTAACTTCAATATAAAGTAACCTTAACTATAAAATATATTACATTCACAGATAAACCCACACAAAGAAATATAATATTGGTCTAGAGAGCTCTAAGCTTATTAAGTAGCTAATGCTTAATATTCTTACTGTCTCCCCTATATTCCCATTCAAATTATAACAATCTCTATTAATAATAACTTAACTAAATTAATCCAATATTTTAACACTCTAATATTTCATTACTAAATGTACATATTTATCAAGAGGAAATCAGAGGGAAAAAAAAAGCAAGCATATTTCAACATAGTATACCATCAACAAATAAGAAAGAAGAGAGGCTATTTTTAGTAAGTATGTACACACAGAAAAGGGTTGAGAAAAAGAAAAAGAAAATTCCAAAGACAAGAGTTTTTGTTTCCGCTTTTCACTTTGGAAGCTTCCACTTCTAGCACACCGGAAATGGCAAATGAAGATTTGCTGAGTAACAGCTGCCAGTAAGCAATATTCCCACTCGTTTCAACGTTCTGGGTGCTGCCTATGGAGTTGCTCTGTCTTTCCCCCCAATCGGCTTCGTTCTGCTTCTGGATCCAATTTAATAGCTTCAATCCAAATGTTAGTGATAATAGAGTCTTCAGACTTCCAAAATTCTTTTTACTTCTTTTTTATTTCCGACTCTCTTCTGCCTGCCAAGCTCTTTCACATTCACTAAACCAATTCTTTTGTAGCCTCTTCGTCTTGGAGCTCACAGCTGGCATTCACACAGTATTTAACAGCCTGGAATCAGTCTATTGTCAAACAAATATCTTCTCTGCCACGACTCTCTTTCCCCCCCGAGCTTGCAAACTTTCACTCACTTTTTTCTTCCCATCGGTGGCAGTCCGGACTTCGGAGCCTCCATTGTTAGGAGGCTGTTCTTGATCGTTGGGCTCTGGAGGGCTTCCTCTTCGTTACAGGGGGGTTGCATCCCTTTTTTTTACTGGATCGTCTCTCAGGTAGCTGTGCCATCTGAGGGAGAGTATCTCAAATTCCAATATCAGGACGCACAAGGACACCGCAAAACTCTATTAAATTATCTGCTCGAGTCAGGGCATCTCAGGTTACTCCTCGCCTACTGCTATGGCTCAGACATTGGCAAGCAGATATCACACAACTAATGGAAGCTTGCTTCCTCCCCAATATATGGAGATAATTTGGTTGGTGGTACCCCTGACCTATCTCTGATAGAGACTAGAAGCAGAGAATAAGTTCCTCTCTTTTCATAGACCCCAAAATAGTCCTTCCCAGCTTTTGGGAGGGTTCCTTCGTTCCCTCTACCAGGGACTTTTTCTTTCCAGACTCCAGGGACCAACTGGACACATGACTCACCAGTAGTCAGTTAGTTTCCGATCTGGAGATAGATACTGAAGGGGAGGGCAGACCAAAAGAATCTCTTGAGGAACATGAAATAGAGGTCTCCGAGGCACAACATAGGCCTCACAACTGTGCCCCTATTGGTGGAAGGCTCAAGCCTTTCACAGACAGACGGAATGCCTCTACCTCTGTTTCCTGGGTTAGAGATATCAGAAGATTAGGCCTGGCTATAGAATTTTCATCCTCTCCCCGGAACCTTTGCATTACTTGCCCTCTCCCCGGGGATCCTGTTAAAGGGAGCATGATGGAGACAGCAATTGTTCATTTATTGGAGATCCAGGCAACCGACCTGTGGCACCGGATCATCAGGGGCAATTTTAGTTTTAAAATGACTAAATCGGTCCATAGTTCATAGGAGGCTTAAGATGAGTATACTGAACTCCATACTTCTGAGCTTCAGAAGGGGCGATTTTCTACTCTCCATTGACTTAATGGAGGCCCATCCCCACATTCCAATTAGATCCTCGCATAGCAAACCTCTTAGTTTTTGTTATAATACTCAACGTTTTGAATATGTTGCACTGTCCTTTGGGTTGTCATCTGCCCAAGGTTCTTACAAAGGTTCTGATGGCTCTGGCTGTCCATCTCAGGGGAACACCTGTTAGACCGCAGTGTTATTTATATGACATTTCATTATTATCTTGTTCATATAAACAGGCAAAGGGGAGGCCTTAGCATTGGTCATCACTAAGAGAGACTTGCAGTCCATCTCTCATCACCCACGCATATGCAAGTTTCTTGCACGGGGCTACAATCTTACGGCCTTCTGTAGTGCATTGATATCACACGTGGGACCTCAACAAGGTCCTTACCGCACTCAAGAAAACTCCCTTTTGAGCCCATGTAGACCATGAGTCTCCGTTCCTAAAGTACAAGGTGGTTCTCTTGGTTGCCATTACATCAGCCAGTTACATCTTGGATCTAGTAGCCTTGTCAGTTAGACAGGAGCTCTGTATTTTTCACACAGACAGAGTGGTCCTTAGTCCAGATCCATCTTTCACCCATAGATAAATTTGGGTTTCCACAGACCATAGGAACTGATACTCCCATTTGTTTGTCTGAAACCAACATAAAATCTGGCATGATAATGCCACAATCTAGATGTAAGGTAACCTTTCTGCATATATTTCAACCGCACGATGTGTGTTAGAAAACGAAGGTTCTCTTCATTTCTTTTCAACCACCCACCATTGGGTGCAAGACCTCTTCCTCAATGACCATTAAGTGGCTAAGAGCACAATTCCCAAGTCCTATGAGACACAGTCTCTTCCTGTACCCAGGGGCATCACTGCTCATTCGACCTGGAGCGCTGCGATGTTGACAACATGGGCCACAAGCGCCAATAGAGAAAATTTACAAGGCGACAACATGGGCCTCACTATCGCCTTTTGTTTAGAAACTATTAGAATGATGTCTTCGCCTCTACGGAGGCTGCCTTTGACAGGAGAGTGTTACAAAGGGTCCATAGGGACCAAGAAAAAGGGGAATCCGAACCAGACAGAAGCCCTCCCATAGGATACGCCAAGCTTTGGTATATCCCAAACAGTGGATGCTCTGAACAGCTCATCTGGAGAAGGGGCGTTGGTACTTACCTGACATGCCCTTTCTCTGTGAGCTGTGAAGAGCATCCATCCTTACCCTTATTCGTCTGGTGGGATGCTATTTCAGCCAAGTATTAGGGTGAAGGAGAAGAAATATTTCATCACTTGGACTTCGCCAAAACTGGGGACGCTAGGGAGGAGTCCTGTGGAGGAGGAGGAGCGTCCTCTCAATTAAAGCCCAGCCTATCAGACGAGTGACAGAAGCATCATCCCAAACAATGGGTGCTCTTCACAGCTCACAGAGAAAGGGTGTGTCAGGTAAGTACCAACGCCCCATTTATTAAAATTTTCTCTTTGTCTCCCTTCAGGAATAACTCCTGTAGTTTTAAAATGTCCCCTTTGTAAATCCTAAATAAAAAGACTTTCCAAATCATTCTTCTAATGTATTATTTCTATGTTCTCTTTAGTTATTAGGATAACAGCTAAAGTAGTTAAGAGAAGAAGTGGGTAAACCCACTGTCCCTTTGAAGGTACTGAACTTTGTCTTAGGCAGGATTATTATTCCCTGGCTCTCAGAGCTTTCAAACTGATTGAAGATTTCTATTTTATGATCACTTCATTGGCAGACTCTGTATGGAGAAAACTTGTGGGTGATCCTAATCCTTTCCTTACTCCAGAGAGGAATTTCAAGGAGCTGATCTGTTTACTTGCTTCTCTTATTGCCAAGTTCTTACAGAACTGTCTTCAGTCTGCCATTGCTTTCCCAGAAGTTCCCCAACCGTGTCTTTTTTCAGTATGTTCTTTTTTTTTTAACCACCTACTCTAACCTACATCCTTAAGCTTTTCTGGTGGACTAAGTAACTGGTGCAAACCTGCTTAGCTTTCTTAGATCAACCAAGGATTGCTGGAAGCTACCATATATTAGACACTTTTAGTCAGTGGTGGGATTCAATTTTTTTTACTACTGGTTCTGTGGGCATGGCAGGGGAAGGATACTGTAAAATCTCCATTCCCTCCCCACTCCTGGGGGAAGGTTACTGCAAAATCCTCATTCCCTCCCCACCCCACTAACCTGCTTTCCAGCTCCGTTCTCCTGTGCAGGGCAACAAAAGAAGACCCAGCCAATCAGCTGGGACTTGGAGGAAGAGAATAGATGGGGACGGGCCAGTCAGAGGTGGTATTTGCTGGTTCTCCAGACTACTCAAAATTTCTGCTATCGGTTTTCCAGAACTGGTCAGAACCTGCTGAATACCACCTCTGCATTTAGTACCACTTTAAACTTTAAGGTATAATTCACACAACACAAAAAAGTCTTCAGACCTAGAACAATAAAAAGTACATCCCATTAATGTACAAAAGTTGACAGTAAGTTAAAATAGGTAAGCTGAAGAACAAGAAGAATTCTGCAGTATTGTATCTGAGGCCTTTACAGCAACTACTGTGTTTCTCCAACAATACACCCGCCCCATAGGAAGACTTATTCAGCCTACAAAAAATCCTGCAACAGTAGTCTTGATTGGGATCACTGGGTTTTTAGATTGAGATCAGCCATATTTTGTGTATGAGAATGAAGGGGTGAAAATATTCTTCCATGGGTACTTACTGGATCCATGTAATTTCTTCCTTAAAATGACTTACAATTCCTGTGTTTATGACAAGGTAATATGTTGTTCTGTAAATAACCTGTTAGCTGGATGAAAAAAGTATCTTTTCATGTGAAAATACGGATAGAAATAATATAGTGACTGATACCCTATTTGCATGTGTACTTTGGATGGGATAAATTGATGTAGATGTTAAATCATAACAACCTTGTGGGCAAAATATCAAATTTTGATTTATCAGATCTCCTTCACAATTTTGGACAAAAGCCAATAGCTAAAGGGATGTATTGTTAATTTTATAAAATGCTGAACTGATTTCTAGTTGATACTTGTTCTGATGATCTCTGGAGAACATCACACACTGAGGCATAAAGTAATGTTCTGCAGTCAGCAGAACTGCCAAAGTTGCTTATGTAAAATATTGATTTGGTTATCCTTAAATGTATTCTTCAGGAGACTCAGTGAATGAACACATACCTAAAATCAAGTCTGTGTAAATCTGCTCAGTTTTCATATGGCAACTGACTGCAAGTGACATCTTAGAGGTCAATGTTAGATAAATGAGATAATATTTTATTTCTAAAAAGTAAAAAATCGAAATGGTATGCTGATGACAATGGATTATTTCTTTTCCCTCTATTCCCTTTTTGCATTTTATTTGAAATAGGTTAGTTATTAGAGCTTTGTGACTCTGAAGGCCAGACTTGTCAGCATTGCTTTTTATTTCATAAATAACTCTCTAAAACAAGAATGAGGACCCAGACTCCTATATTCAATTCATATTCCCAGCAAAAGACTGCGTGTTTCCTAGATTGTAGGCCAAAAGAATGCCTCAAACTTTAACCTAACCTAGCCAACATCGATCCCAGTAATTTAAATTAAAAATATCAATTTTTCTTGGAGAAGCTAGGCCTAGCTTTCTAGAAAATATATCTACTTGATTATTTCAAACTAATACTTTCTGTTATTAAAGTGTATTAAAACATAGAAGTAAGTGACATCCAGGAACTAATTTTCTTTGTCTTCTGTCTATGTAACCTCTTGAGTTGTCTGTGTATTGAGAAAATTAAAAAAGACCTTTGATTATCCAGAAGCATATTTGCTAGCATGTTTAGTTCTTTTTTTGGAAGGTCTTTTGATGCAATTCTCTTGTTTCCTTACTCATCTCTGTGGTAGTGGAAAGGAATATGTGTCTTGGAAGCCTGTTAATTGCAGCCTGTATTTAGTGGGCAGTGTTTAAATTGTCAAATATGTTCGATGTTTCCAGGAGATCCATCTACAGTAGAATATCCACCAGTATATGAATACAGATATTGTGGGGGATAAAGGCTACATTCCTACAAGTGATGAGGGACAAGACAAAGAAAGGAAAAAAAAACAGGACGAACTAATGGCTTAAATTTGTTAAATTTAAATTGATTAAGTGTCAGTATTATTATTTCCTGAACATTTGATAATTTTCTCTTGTTTATCACATTTAAAGTTATAATGTGAGATGGCAAGCTTTGGAAGTACTCTGGAATTGGACCTAAAAGATTAGTGTGTGATATTGCTCCTCAACTTGATTAATTATGAATTAAGTACATCATTAAGTACATCATTTGATTAAGTACATCATAAATCAAATTATTATTTTCACATGATTTAGTTGGACTTCTGGAATCCTTTGAATTTTGAGGATTATTGATTATAATTTTAAGTTTTCCAACAGTTACAATTAGAAGGAAGAATAAAGTATGGTAGAACATTGAAGTCTTATTAGCGTTATGATCAATTCTTTGCTGTAAAATAACAGAACTTATTAAGACTAAGAATCTTAAAAATAGTATTATCCCACATCAATGCTGCTTTTAATCAGATGCTTCCTATGGAATCTCACATAAGAGTTAGTTGATGCAATCTTCACGTAGTGAATGCAAACAATTAGTGTAGTTTAGGATTATTCTATTGATCAGGCCAATCGATTCAACTGTCTAGTACATTTACAATATTCACATGTTTCAAATCTTCATTCAGAAATCTGTGCTTTTATTCAGAACTTTTCTGGAGGAAAAGAAAAGCATGTTGAAACTAACCTCTAAGCCCCAGTGTCTGGCAGGATGTGGAAGAGGGAAAGCAATATGATCTACCCTGCCCTTTGGGAATATCTTGCGCATGTCTTTACAAACAGGTTTGTACAAGCTGCAAGCGTATGGGCTGTTCGGCTATGGAGTAGCCCCTCCAGGCATGTAGACTTTTTGTGGAGCAGAACAACACAGGGGGCAGGAGGGTAGCTTTTGAAGGTTAGGTTTGTGTTGGCTGCACTCCTGGCTTAGAGAGAGGAAAGGCAATACCCTAAGGCTATTTCTGGGTGGTGATAGTTTCAGCTAGAAGACATGTAGCTGCTTGAGACGAGCACATTTTTGCATGGTGTTTTGTGTGGTTCCCCCCCCAAGTTCTGGAACTCCTATTAATTTTTTGGAAATTATTTTTAAACCTTTGGCATAGATTTATATCCAATCTCTCCTCTTCCCAGAAAGCTTTTAAAAATGAGTTGCATAACTTGGATTGTTTTTTTCTTTAGAAATCAGAATTAAAAGTAAGGGCTAACCTGCACTGATGCTTCATTGTTTTCAGCTAAATCTCTAGGCCCTTTTTTCTGATTTAACAGAATATTTAACGGAATAACACAGTGGGAAGGACCTTGGAGGTCTTCTTGTCCAACTCCCTGCTTAGGCAGGAAACCCTTGTTGGAGCCTTCACAACTTCTGAAGGCAAGTTGTTCCACTGATTAATTGTTCTGTCAGGGAATTTCTTTTTAGTTCTAGGTTGCATCTCCTTGATAAGTTTCCATCCACTGCTTTCTGTCCTGTCCTCAGGTGCTTTGGACAATAGCTTGACTCCCTCTTCTTTGTAGTAAACCCTGAGATACTAGAACATTGCTACGTCATCTCTAATTCTTCTTTTCATTAAACTAAACATACCCAACTCCAGCAACAGTTCTTTGTATGTTTTAGCTTCCAGTCAATCATCCTTGTTCCTCTTCTCTGCACTCTTTCTGGAGTCTCAACATCCTTTTTTGTGTGAAATATGACTCAAGTAAGAAATAGCTCTGTGCTGCTGTAGATTGCTCTTGTTAGGAATATATTTTTGTCAGCTGTCATAAGGATTCAGGGACAAAATGGCAAGTTTTGCAAAGAGGGGATAAAACCTATGAAATGCCAAGCACAGTTTTATTGTATTCAAAAATTTTAAGACCAGAGTATATTTGGAAGATGTGCTGAAATAAGAACGTTGGTAGGATATGGGCAAAAAAGTGAATTACAAACTTAAGTTTTAATTAAAGGTTTAATTTACAAACTGAAATTCAGTGACAAAAATGTAACATTAGAATAAGAAAGATTATTTCCTGTTAATGGAAATCATGGAGAACCAGTGAGAAGATAACCCAACCCATACCCTTTGAACAGGTTGATGGGTCAGTATGCATTTTTGAGGACCATGGAAGTCTTTCCTTCCCCTTAACTGTAGAAAATTGGAAATTTACAGGAAATTCCTGAAAAAAGGCATTGATGGTGTTATCTTGTTGGGTAATGAAATGCTTATAAGGAAACAACCAAACTCAGTTCCAAGCACTCTACAATTCAGCCCTGAACTATACATATACTCTTCTACTGAAAAAAGCAATAAATATGGACACATTTTTGTTTAAAAAAGTGGGTTTTATTCATTGTAAACTGATTTGAGTTGGTGTTACAATAATGCTGATCATTTTAGTTGGATCTTAAAGAGAACTGACTTTCAGTAGCCTTATACTGTACTTTCCCATCCTGGAATTAAAATTAAAACTGATTTATTGGTTGCTATTATCAGTTCTTAAACTTTGATGAAATTTTATTATATTACTTTTCAACAAAGTCTGATAAATAATTTTGATTTTGCAGAGGATCTTGGGGCCCCCAGAGATTCCTGGCTCATATTTTGAGAAACACTGGTCTAGATTATTAAATATTTAAGATGGAGTGATGTAAGTATTGTGCTGTGAAGTAGATTTTTCCAGAATCTTAGCTGAGTGCCTGTTTAGTAAACTATAAGTATGAGGCCCCATTATGGCCCCATTTTGCATATATCTGCATTAAAAAGGCTTTTTTCAAGATGTTTGAAAGTTAGTATCAGATTTCAGTGTACGAATGAAGGGTCCTTTGCAATCTCTGAACTAGGTTGTTTTCTTGCAGATGTTTCATTACTCAAACTAGGTTACATCATCAGTGCTCATCATCATCATCATGGGCACTGATGATATTACTTGGTTTGGGTAATGAAATGTCTGCAAGAAAACAGTCAACCTCCAAGAGCACCAAGAACCCCTTATCTCAGGGCTGTCAAACTCCCGGTTCATGGGCCATCACGTGCCCATGCCCGGTTTAGCGAAGGGGGAAAAGGTCCTGATACATCGTGTGATGTTGCTGTGACTACATGAGTTTGACAACCCTGCCTTATCTCAACCCTGAGCTACAAATATTTTCCTTTATTGAATGGTATCATCATATAGAAAAAAAAAGTTACAGATGGTAACCGTTGATATTAATGATTTGCCATGTTCTGCAAATAACTTAGTTATTTGGAGTTTACGAGCCAGAAATATATATGAATGGCAACTTGGAGAATGAGCTGCTTTGGATTAAGCAAAGACATTTTGGAGTGCTATTAATTATTTCTAAATAAAAAAATGTAATAAAAACTTGATATACCATACCCATCCTCCAGAAATTTACTTTCTGTAAGGAATTCTGCGGGGAACACTGTCAGTTCAGGTGTGGAAGAGCTTTAACGTTGTCATTACATGCTTAAAGCTGTTTCTTTCATCCTGAAATCTATTGGTTTATCATAGTAGCTTCTTAAACTGTTTTTCACAGTTTACGAAGACCATTAATTCTTTTGGAATTTTTCATCAATTCTTTTGAAATTTTTCATTAATTCTTTTGAAATGTAACTATGATAGTGATATCATAGTGAGCCTGGTTGGGATAATGGGAACTTGTTCACCCCTGTGCTGTAAGCTGCTAATAACTACCAAATATCCTTCAGTGTTGAAGGACGCCGCTAGTCCAATGTCTAGTCATACTTATGTGTTGTCTGAAATACTGCCTGCTTCAGGAGTAAGTGCAAGTTTGAATACCACCGCTTTTACAAAGCTAGGAAGTGAACAGTGACTGTCACCTCCACTCATCGTCTTTGTCATGCTGTATGATTCCATTTTGTTTATTGGTTACAATGGCTTACTAAATTCATTTCATAATACATGTCACTCCTTTTTGTTGACGTAAAACTTGAAGTATTGTTTTTTAAGTAGCTTTTCAGCAATTCACAGATCATGATCACATTTCTGGGCACAAGAAGCATGTATCTCAGGTTTTGGAGATAAAATTGCAATCCTAAAGATTTAAATACATACAGTATATTCCTGTTTCTTTTGCAATATGCTGAGTTACTGTCCCATCCCTATGAAAGTGACTGGTACTTTGGTTGATTTTGTTGTTGCATGAACTAATTTTTTTTAAAATAACATAATACCAATGAAGAAAGCTTTTTGATTGTTCTTCTAGCTTTTCCATCTTCTACTCCCAATAGGAAGCCTTTAATGCGTATTTTTTTCTAAATAATGTTGCATGTGAAATTGGAAATTTTACTCTGTTCTCATAATAAACAGTCATTTCATGTGAGGTTCTCCCCTCCCTTCTGGTGGATTCCAAAGCCTTTGTACCTTTCCTGGTTACTGATTGATGGTTCTGTACTGTGTTTCCTTTAATTTTGCAATAAACCAACAAGGAGGCTGAGACCACAAGTTTACAGAGGATGATTTATTTACTCAACCAGATTTGCAGGGATGACAGAGTCAGATTTAGTAGTTTCAGTGTGGTCCTTGGGAGGGCAGAAGATGTATCTGAGAAAAAAGCACCATAGAAATAACATTCTTATTCATCCATATAGAAGCAGTTTTAATTTTGTTTCTTGAGCAGTTATAAGCAGGTACAAGATTACACAAAGATGGACATTAAAGGGAATGCTACTATTAAATTACTAATTTCCCATAACCTTAAAAAAACCCTGCAATATTTCTGTTACTATATGATTTTTCCCCCATTTCTGCGCAGAATAGAACAGGAAATCTGAGAATACTCTTAAAATACTCTACATATGATTTTTTTAAAAATCTGTTTTTAGTATGAGCCTTCCTTAATCACAGTCAAAATGAAATGTGTCTGGTATGCCAGCTTCCTTTTCAGTTCTTCCACAGAAAAAAGGACCCTCTGAGCTGGGTCCTTTTTTGATATAAGAAGGCAGCTTGAATAGAAAAAAATATTGTTAAAAAGTGGTACATAAGGCTTCTATATTATACCGCATTTTTTGTGTTTTATTTTTTAAAGTGACTGCATACTCATTAGGAAATATCAAGTCAATTTATGAAATTGAAAATATCCAAATGAAATCAAATACAGTGTAGTCCTAGATCACCAACAGGAATTATCCATGAGAAAATAAAGCGATGTATGTTCAGCAGTTAATAAAATTGCAATTCCAAGTCTATTGCATATATAATATCTTTAAATACTGGACCTTCCATAGTAAGAAAGATACAAGTAAATATGTTTCAAATATTACTCATTGAATATTGTATGTATTATAACACATTATTTAACTACCCTCTAGTAGACTTTATATTTACAAAGTATTTGACCTTATAGGTAGGGCGTTATAAGTCAAAATCAAATATTGAATTGAGCAAAGTGTCTGGATGTGTTTGGTATTTAAAGTTTAAAATACGCAATATTCTGCCTTGTAAGCTGTAACTAAGCAGTGGTGTTATATATCTGGAATTTCTGAACCATCTTCAACATATTATAGTAATTTAAATCCACGGCTACAAAAGCAGGAAATTTAACATTTTTGGGAATTTGTTTCACAGATACTTTGGAAGATGCAATGACTGAACACAAGCTATTCTCTTCCCAGCTGGTTTCCCAGCTTTGGTTAATAATTTTGAAAGAGCTAAAGCTGTTTGGAAATGTAATTGTTTAGTAAGTGAATAATTTCTACATTAGGTTATAATTATTTAGCTCTATATATTTGTTGGTTTTTTTCTTTTCTTTTTTTTGTAAATTTTATTTGAGTTTTCACAAAGAGAAAAAAAAATACAAATAAAACATCTTTTTTGAAAGCAGCATAATCCCGGGTTACATTTCTTCGTACAGACACAAATTCAGGTTCATGCTCATTTTTATATTCTATTCCACTTCTTATTACTATTTTACATTTTCTGCATAGCTTCTCCCCTCTTTTAATTTTCTCAATTTTATTTTAATTATCTCAATTCAGATCATTGTATTTATATTTTTTGTCTGTCCTGTTTCAATTATCTATTATCTTTTCTCATTAAACAAAATTTCTCCTGTAGTTACTGATTGGAGTATGACGCCTTTATATCTTTTCCCTAAAGTTGTAACATTCAATATAATACATAACTTCCATTCGGATTCTGCTTGGTACATTCTTAAAATACACACTGTATTCTTAAAAAAAGAAAAAAAATTATAAATGTATATAATTAAAACAACATTCCACTCCAATTCAATTCTATCATTAATATTAATATTCATTAAAGTCTTAACATCTTTAACATTACTTTTCAATCAAATATCATACTTCTATGGGAACAATTATAAGCTTTCCATAGTTAATTCCCCCCCTTCACTTATATTTTATAAAACATCAACTAATTAAAATGTTCCCGTTCCTTCCTAATTCAATTTTCTCATTTATTTTATTTCACTTATTTTATTCACAAACGTTTCACTAAATTACACTATTTTATTCCTCATTTTAATCATACATTGTTTCCAATTTTCTAAAGTTATTTCTATTACTAATATAACAATACAATCTTATGTACCTTTACAGAATCCCTTTTTCAGTTAGATTTTCACCCATTGTCTCTAAATAGATCCTGTTTCTCTATATCTTGCTCCAGTCCTTTGTAACTTCTTTTCCTTTCCTTCTTCCCTCTCTTCTCTCTCCCCTTTTTACCCCCTTGTCTCTCTACCTCTATTTCTCTCTTCTGTATTCCCCTTTTCTGTTGCTTTCCAGTATTATACTTATTTTTCAAATTATTTTTCTTTTCTTTGGTTGCTTTTTTAAGTCTTAAATTCTCCATTCTCTTTCCCCCCTTTCCTTTTTCTTCCCCACATAGAATTACTTGTTCATTAAAGATGGCTTCTTCTTTGTCCCAGTCTTTTTGTTTTGCAGTCTTGTTGTTTCTCATAGTTCCAAATCTCCATTTCTAAGAATTGAAAGATGAAGCCAAAAGAACCCTTCCCTTCTTGTGCATCTTCTTTGTACTTTTTAAGTTCCATTTTCAATTTATCCAGAAGTGGTGCCATTGTATAAATTTTTAAACAACCACCCAATTGATTTTAGTCATTCAAATATAATAACCAAAAATCCAAAGATCACCAAATAATCCAAATACATGCAAGCTGTTTCTTTTTGCTCTTTTTTTTCACTTTCTCTTCCTGAGGTTACTATTTAGTTGCAAAGTTTCAGTTAAAATGTATCTTTTAGAAGTCTTGTTGAAGTTTTATTTTAGATTCTTTTTAATTCCAGGCAGTCTCCTCCCTTTTCCAGATCCTGCCCTTATTCTTTTTCTCTCCCTTCCTGCTTATGAAAAAGAAAGTTTTTAATGTCCAGAAATCTTTATTATCCCTTTGGCATTTTGTTTTATTTTCAGCTTAATTGCCTATTGATGTCAAAGCGGATTTTTCCGATTTCTTATTTAAGTCTCTTACTTGTCAGTATAGGGAAGGAGAGAGAAGAAGAAAAAAGTCAAATCTTTCCCTTTTCAGTTTCCTTCGCTGCTTCCAATTCTTCTTTGGGAGCAATGTTATTTTTTGTAAGTTTAAATTCCAGGATACCTTGGTTGTTGCTTTTACAATTTAACCCAGTCAGCCAAAACTTTCACTTCTTATCTTCCCCCTGCACATTCTTTTCCGGTCGAGTTCTTCTTTGTGGTGGCCATTTCTGACCACTGCTGCAGCCACCTTTGGGAAAGGGAGTAATAGCCAGCTGAGGAGGAGAGATGTGGCTCTCCTCAACCCTGCTGGCGGTCTCCCCCCTCTTCACCACCTCTACGGGGTGTCTTAGCTCCGAAACCAGCAAGCTCGGGGCGCTCCAGCAGCGAGCCCAGACAGAAACCACGCACGATCGCAGATTTCTGTCTGTCGCCAAAGCCCTTCAAACCAGAAGTCCTGTGTTGGTTTTTTCTTATTTATCTTTCATGCAATTTATTGGCCGTGCCAATCTATATATATTATTCTCTTCCAAGGATCTTATGGCAATATAGATGAAATTATCTATTTTGTCCTCATAATAACTCTGTGAGCTGTATATATGTATGTATATGTATTTGTGTGTGTGTGTGTGTATTTTAGATATATAAATACACAGGGATATATACATATAGATATATCCATACATTTATATTGAACATTTTCAAATATCCTGTTGTAATGAGGTATTTTCTTGTAACTGGAAACTAGCAGAATAGGACTTGTTTAATGAAATGGACTATGAATTACAGAAATTTAGTTTGAAAAAGAAATATATAAAAGTGGTATGATATGAACAAGCACACAATGGTACAGAATTCAGTTTACATTGGAACAAATTTGAAATGACCGCATCACACATGGGTTCTCTTGACATTTGTGAATAATATAGTTAGTGTAAAACATCTGCCAATAAAAACTTTAGGCCATGTCATAATGTGGCTGCATATTCTGTACATTAATCTAAAATGTTTCCTATTCCTTTTTTCACTGTTTAGTCTTTATATTTCTATTCATTTGGAACTGGTATTGGATTGGTATTATTAGTTCTTGCTTTAATATGAATCTATACTAATATTGAACCACTTTAGCAAATATTGTTATGTGAAAGTCATCAATATTCTATCTATCATGTTGAGTTTACTACTGTGGTGCTTGAATTACTGTATTCTGGATTTTTGTTTCTTTGCCTCTTGTAGTCTTTCAAATCTCTTCTAGTAATGATGGTAGCAAGATATAATTTATTTATATACAAAAAATGACCACCAAATTGTGTTCGTTACCTTTTGAATGTCCATCACTTACCCAACAGGAAGGAAGGAGGGAGGGAGGGAGGGAGGGAAGGAGGAAGGAAGGAAGGAAGGAAGGAAGGAAGGAAGGAAATCTGCCAAACTTTCTGGGAGGTAAAGACTCTTAATTGTCATTATTGTACTGACAATGGCAATTAACACTTCATGCATGATGAAAGGAAATAGCCTGGTTAATACTACCTGACCCCATAAATTTGTAAAACTTGTAGTCTGCCTAGCTTGAATCAAATTAAATGTTGTTTTTTCATTTGTGGCAGTAAAAGATGAAGGGAACATAAAACAGGTATAGAGACTAAGCCTCAGTCATTAACAACTTGAAGCTTTTTCACTGGTCCTTATAAGGTTCCCAAGAACCCTAGAAAAATTGAGTTTTGATTTCAGAATGAATTTCAGATTTCTGTCCCAATGCTTGATGATGAAGATGATGGTATTTAAACTGAGATTATTTTATCTTTTGTCTAATTCTTTATTGTGCAAGGATGATGGAAACTACACAGTTGTAGCCAAACTTATGATAATGCTGTTTTGGAAAACTATTGCCAGCCACTGAGTTATGCAAGGAGGAAGCAGAGGTGGTATTCAGCAGGTTCTGATCAGTTCTGGAGAACTGGTAGCAGAAATTTTGAGTAGTTCGGAGAACTGGCAAATACCTCCTCTGACTGGAGATTTTACAGTATCCTTCTTCTGCCACACCTACCAAGCCACGCCACAGAACCAGTAATTAAAAAAATTGAAACCCATCACTGGGAGAAAGGTATAGTTATATTAATATCCTTCATCTAGCCATTGCATCATTATCAAGTTGAATTCTATGAGAAGACAGTGCTGGAGTCTTGATTGCAATATTGACTGGCAACAGTTTTCCAATTTCCAGATAGGAGTCTAACAATATTTGGATTTGACTTTGTGCTTCCTATATTCAGAATATTTGCCCTTTCACTATATTGTGACAATATTCTAATATGGATCATCTAAGATAACTGGATGTACAGTATCTTCCCATCTTAGCATATAGTTGTAATGATGAGGTGCTTCAATTTATTTTTAACCTTTGTCTTTTTTATCTTTTATTATATAATTTATTCACACTGTACTAGCTGGGTATATCCAGCTGGCTCTTTATGTTGTCTTAGAGAAGAACTATTTTAGTTCTTCTATACTGCTTTGAGGCCCTGTAGCATATATCACATTTCATTCTGGCTTCTCTGGGCTTTCTACCTCTCTACTACTTTTCCTTTTCAACAAAGAAATTTCTTCCTTTTTTCCTGACAAATAAATTAGGTATAATATGAAGCCATTTAGTCATCTTGAGCTGAGTTTTGAAAAGATCTGCTCTCTTTAACATTTTATTAAGATGCTTGATCCAAATGTTTGAGAAAGAAATTGAAATGATGAATGTTATGGTGGGCGTTGAAGGTTGTCTATACATTCTGTATATATCTGAGGTAACTATTGTGCCTATCTTGTAATTCTAATACTTTTTCCTCCTCCATGTCTGTTTGCAGGTAATCTTGACGAATCAGATCACCACATGGCTAAGTGATGGCCTTGCTGTGCAGGCAGACCTCCTGTCTCCAGTTGATGACTTGTCCCTGTCTGAAGGTAAGCAGTCCTTTTTATTACAGTTGAAACATGACTCTGATACACATCTCCTCAACCAATTGTAACATTCATGTTTAAGGAACAACCCCAATATAGTTATCTGGCTCAACATAAAATGAAGCTAGAGTTTAAAAGAATAAATTTCTAAAGTTGATTTAAGACCAATAGTTTACCAATAGTTTATAGTTGATCTTAAATCTATAGCTTGGATAGGGTAAGGAAAGTTAATGTGTTGATGGTTTGTTTGGAAGTAAATAATACAAAACACTCATTCAGCTGGTGCATTACAGTTAAAGGAAGTTATTAGATATTTTTGTCAATCTAGTATAACTTGGTGATGTGTATTTATCAGTTATTGAAAAAAAAAGTAAGGCTTGTTATATAAAAACAAATATTATCTTGTGAATCTGTTGGATTCTCTTACAATGTGGTAAAGTGCAGATATAATGCAGACTGAAATTTAAAGAAACCTTAACCTTGCATCTGATAAGGATAACAAAATTATGCACTTTGAGCAAAATCTTTCATTTAACCATATGTGTTTTCTCTTTCCTTTGTTATATATTTTACTAACAAAATACTGCATACTTTTGATTTTCTGGCACAGCTTTCTAGACCTGGAGTTAACGTGAATGTATACGATTTAAGAAGTAAACTTTTTTCTAGGTCTGTTACCTTAGAGGAGGCAAGCAGTTCTTTGTGCAACACGGATAAGCAATTATTTCACGGAGGAATAGCTGGAAGACATAATTTTCTCATTCTAATGTAATAGAAACCTAACATACTCAAGATAAAAAAGTAACAAAAATAATGAGTATTCCACATTAGAAGACATTGATTTAAAAAATCTACTTATAAATGCTTATGTACTATATATGCATAGTTATTTGGTTTTATACACTTCTGTTTGTTATGGCTATGTGACCCACCAACAGGGCAGTATGGTTGTATCTGGTCATTGTCACTCATTTAGCACCGCACAGGAAACACATGTAGTTTAAAGAATGCTTATTGAATTGGACATCCAGTTATAGGCCACTGCCGTTTCCCCATAGAAGTTTTGCATATAATTCATGCAGACTCTGTAAGAAGTAAGAGGTTACTTTTGTCATGTTCTCATCATATTTAGACTTATAATAACTTTATGGTCCCTTTAAATATACACTAATCGGCGTACATTTTAATGTATACATTAAAATATTCTAAATAAAATAAATAATAGTTATTTGATGGAATCACAGACATCTATTTGGGAAGCAAACAGAAAAAGATATGGGTATAATTCATACAAAAAGAAGAAGATTGAAAAAAAAAGAAAACAGCTACATTTAGTACTGTAGACTGAGGGGTGGGGAGGAGTTAACAAGGAATGGTTTAAATACAGATCAAATTATTACAGTTGAAAGAGAAAAGTGTTTTTCTCTGGTTAAAGAAGTGATTTAAAAATGTGAAAGAAATGTAAAAATGTGAGGTGGCTTGAAATGTACATCCCCGAGCTACAGTAATCTTTACTAATTCTTATGAAAGTGACATGTACAAAGAATCTTTTTTTTGGTTCTGCAGAGTTGTTTAAGGAAAGTGTCTCAAATATAAGCTGTTCCAGCATGTTAGAAACCAAAAAACACTTGAGGGAATAACATTTTATACATGGTGGGTTGTTCCCTTCATTGTTACAGCTGCAAACTTTTAAGATCTACTATAAACTTGTTTGTACAAGCTCTTCATGAGTTTGTCTCTATGTTCTGAAATAAAGTGATTCATGATTTGTTAAATATTTAGCTTTACTAGAAAGTTAAAACAAATCATAAATGATTAAGTAACTTAGCAGTTGCAATTCATAAGGATTAGCTTCCTGCAATTAAATATGTTGAGTTGATAATAAAATATCTGGATTTAGTTATTCAGTTTATTTCAATTGACAAACTCCAGTTTCTAAGAGCATCAGATTTCATCTTGCCTTCCAATATCTATCTTGGTATTCCTCTCACTAAGTATATGGTGTTGAGGGAAGAGAGAGAAAAACTTAGTGGGTTGGTTTTAGGAGAGAGACAGAGATATCACACACTATAACTTCTGTAGGAGAATCCCAGAACCAGGGGGCAGGACTAGATGAGAGTTGCAACCAATAAGAAGTCACCAGGCCGGGACGTTACAGAGGCAGTATGAAAAGCTGAGCCAATTAACTTCCAGGGATGATTGACTTAACCTGTGGTGAGCTCTCAAAGTTCCATGCCATCATGGGATCTGGAAAGTGGTGGCCTTAGAACAATGCTACTTAATAGCTGGTAAATAGTAAAAGTGTTTCAAAATGTTTCACCTGTGCATACTTAAAACAATTCCCTTAAAAAATAAACTGAAAGGAAATGGGGATTATGTTTAAACTGTTAGTGAAATTAATTCTCTAGATAAGTCTGTGAACGTGATGTTTCAGTTATGCACTCAGGTATGCTCTAGCACTGAAAAAAACTAAACTTGTTTGTAACTTTCATACTATCGCATAGCCTCTTAACAAAGTAATTTTATTCTTTAACACAATAGCTGCTATACCGAAATGCAGTATGTTGTCCAGATCACAGCTATTTGAAATTGGGTCAAATGATGGCATTTTGGAAAAAGAGAGAAGTAAACTTGACATTCAGTATTCCTATGCTTAAGGTGAAGGCTGTGAATTCTAACTACTTCTTAGTCACCATAGGAACCTGTGAAAGGGCAAGAGATTATGTATAAATAAACATTGCATCTCTCTTGTTACAGAGAAGTTCAGACATGCTGGCTGTCTGCACATGTGTAATCTATGCTTTGTTTATTTATTGGCATCACAATGACATCTTGGCTAAAAGATCCATTATAGTCCAAATAAAGCTGCCAGGAATTAGGGAAAAAAAGATTGGTGAATCAGGGTGAAAGATTGGTGAAAAGATGATTAGAAGTAAATTGTGTTAGAGTGGCCTCAACTGAATACGTACTTCCTCTCAGGCAGCTCTGTACACATCATGGGTAAATGCTTACCTGACTACCAGAGGATAAATAGTGCTTACTCTAATCTCCATTTTCCAAAGTTCTTTTTGTTTTGAAACAATAATATATAACTACTTGGACTCCATTTCCTTTTCCTACTTCTTTCAGTTTTCTGAATCTACTTTTTCTGATCCTTATGTAGCCCACACTATTTCACTGGCATTTAATTCCCCTGGTATCCAGCTTCCAAACATAGCTCTGCTATTTCTATAGCACTATTTTCATAGTCCTAATTTGGCAAACAGTTTTAATTACCTTGCTTTCATTGTGCTTGGTATTTAGGTTTAGAGTATTAAAAGTAGTATATTGGCCATGTCCTAAGAATTGGAATATTAATTAATCAGTTCCCTTTCCTAGAGCATTTCAATGGTAAAAATAAAAGCTTTTGAACCTTATTGATTGTGCTTAGCCTACTTTTATCACTTATACCATTTCCTATCAAATCAAAACATAGATCATAAACACAGTTCCGGAAACAATCTTATGTATGCATTTGTTTTTATGCTACATACAAGTTGAGGCATGTTGGAAATAGAATACATAATAGGCATTCTTAACATATCTCATAGAGACTAATGTGCTATTTCTATGCACAGGGAAATCTTTATTAAAAATAGAGGAAATAGTTTGGTTTTTATTTTTCTTTAATTGTAAACAATTACAGAGTTACAAGGAAACTTAAGTATTCAATTAAGCCTTGAAGAGCAGGATTTACTATGTCTGACAGCTATATGTGTTTGCCAGATGCTTTTGAATTGTCATTTTATTTTTCCACATCCTTAAAAAAATGTTTTATATTATGGCTCATGATTAGTTACTAATGTTGTTCAAATACATTAAAATGTCAACTATTTCCCTCATTAGGAGAGTGGGAGGATCAAGCTAGTCCTTTTCAAATATATATAACTCATTTCTTGTGCTATTGATTACCATAGATTAAATAATAATCATTAATGAGTGGAGGGTAAGGAAAAGACCATCATTTGGCCTGAGCGGAGAGAGACAAAGAGCCACTGTGTATATCCCGGGCCTTAAGGAATATATTGCGAGGTGAGGAGGACCCTGGTGGTAAGAACGGTCATTAAGAAAGCAGTTGGATGCTTCTTTTTCTGTTTATATGAATATAAGAAGAGTTTGGAGTGTGAAGGCATGAAGACTGGTGGTTGGGGCTTGATTTTAGGAGATGCATCAGGAAAACTGGGGAGAAACAAGCATAAAGAATAACTTGGCAGATAAGGTGGGGAAACATCCTGGATGACAATAGCTAGCTTCTTTTCCTTTTGGACTTAAGTGATTGTATTGTAACAGTTGTGATTGTAGCCTCTTCAGCTAAAATTTCTGATCTTCAATGCTAGTTCAGTTGCTGTCACATCTATTATCCAGTATTTAATCCAGGATGAAGGTAATGCTCTGGCTTGTATCACAAAGGCCTGGTGTAAAGAAGGGTGGTGGTGCAGGTGAATTTACCTTGATGTCTTCCAGTTCTTTTTCCCAGAAATGATATAGTAAAGGGAAATGATACAGCACACTAAAATCAGAGTTGTCTGTGGGGAGTCCATCTCACCAGCAGATGCTCTAAGTATATCAATTTTGAATACTTGTTGCTCCATTTCAGTAGCTATGACAGTACAACTGAGCCCAAAAGACAGATGTTACAACCACAGTTGAGCCCAAAAGACAGATGTTAAAGTGAGTTTTGTCCCATTTTTACGACTTTTCTTGCCATAGTTAAGTGACTCGCTGCAGTTGTTAAGATAGTAGCACGGTTGTTAAGTGAATCTGGATTCTCCCTTGATTTTGTTTGTCAGAAGATCAGAAAAGAAGATTACATGATCCTGAGACCCTGCATCTCTCATAAATATGAGTCAATTGCAAAGTTTCTGATTTTTGATCACGTGACTCTAGGGATGCTACAAAGGTTGTAAGCATGAAAAATGGTCATAGGTCACTTTTCTCAGTGCTGTTGTAACTTTGAATGGTTACTAAACAAATTGTAGTAGATTGAGGATTACCTGTACGTGAATAGTCAGCATAACATGTGGTTTGCTACCTAAAGGACTTTCTTCCTAAGATAGTCTGAGTGATCTCAGAGGAAATATTGGGTTACTACAAACTTCTTGCCTTTTTAAAGATTGGCCTCCATGCCTATGTTATCCAAGGAGGAACAATTCAGAATTTCAAGATCCTCCATAATGGTCATGGACATGTTTTAATTAGTATATGGCCCCATGTATGGAGAAACAGCTTCATTTGGATTTGGTTTCTTGTTCTAGGGAGCTGGTAATCTGAAATTTGGGGAAATCCATGTAACTTTGCTATCGTGAGCAGATTGTACCTTAGTTTTTGCAGGTGTGAAATGACCATTAAAATAATTGTAACACAGGCCCCGATGGATTCAGTTGATTTCCTGAGTGTATCTGGAGCATTTTTCAAATGTGGTAGTAATGCTGTTGATTTCATGGTTGAGCAGGACATCTTGCAAAGCTTTATCAGTCCAATGGTTTATTACCAAGCTGAGAACAATGAAGTGGATATTATGTCAGAGAATTCCAAACCAGATACTCTTGGGGTGGATCATATGAAATGAAGAGTGAGGCTAAGTGAAGATCCACTTGAATTACTTCATTGCGGTAGAAGCAGGAAGCACTTTGATTTCACAGTATTGCTTTTCACTCAAGATTTTGAAAGGAAGAGCCAGTACAAAAAGATGCACTGTGTAGGCAATTCACTATCTTCTTTGAGGACAAAATTGGTTGGTGGATACGTATTGATTTGAACTTCGGAATTGGGGCAGTTTATATGAACAATTTGGGGCAACTGCTTGCCTTTTTAGTGGATTATAAATCATAACAATATGGACAGGATAAGTGAAAAAAATATAGTCCTCACAGGTTGATTCAATCATTGCACTCTTTGGCTATTTAATGATATCATGATGGCACTGGTCTTTGTTAATATTTACTGTCCAATTCCAAGGGAACAATTGTTGTCTGTTCAATAATGAGGAAAAACTGGAATTAACTCTAAACAAATTGGAAGAGCTATGGGCGAATAGGAAATGGGCTTAGAAACTGCTGGGTGGAGTTGTAGTTTTCTCAAAAGAGCTGGCTTGCAAACTGGGAGTGCCCCTTGATCTTCAACTGACAATAGAAGCCAGCTGTAGTTTGGCTTAATGAACAATTATACCTAATATGAGCAATTATGCCTAATGTGTCCCTTTCTGACATTTGAAAAAAACAACTAGCTGCAAAATATGCATGTTGTATCATCATCACAGATTTCAATGGGAATTTATATGCAGGACAATTCTTATTAAGGTCCACAAAATTTTCCTTCATGTTACTGAGGTTTTTTTGCAACCACATGCACACAGGGACATTTAGAGTATGTGTGCGAAATAAATGTGTTCCTTTCCCATTCTGTGTATGTCAAGATAAGAGGGATTTTGTTAATCAAGTGTTGCCATAATTCAAGGGTTGAGTGTAACAGAATGCAAGTTTTTTATTCTCGAATTGTTTGATTGTGAGGCTTGTAGTGTTCCATGTGTTTTCTTAGCCTTCTGAAGACAACAGGAATGAAGAGTGTTGCACAGTCAACTTCAACATGCTTTGTAGAAGTTGAGGAACAGAAAAAGGTCATGTGAAAATATTCTGAGCTTTTCTGATTATAGAAGTATCACCCTCATTTTCTCTTAATTACAGTGTCTGATGACTATTTTTTCCTGCCATTTTGCCTGAATTAAGATTCAGTAGCTTGGGCCATATTGCCTTATTTATTAGAATTGATTTCATATTACATAGAAAAACAAAATTAGAAATCTATTCAATTGCTCAGTAAACTCATTAGTATATGATTATTAGGGTTAAATGATAAAAGAATATGCCACATGTTCATACTTATTTGAAAGCAAAGTTGGAAATCTCATCCCTGAATTCTGATGGTAAGCCTTTTCCTGTAATTATTAAAAACACTGAATTTTCCAAAATATATTGCCTCATTCTTCTTATAAATGCATGTCAGCGTGTATGTAAATGGACCCAGAAATTGTGTTGCATATTGATATAATAAAATTGCTTCATTGAGCAGGACGTGCTCAACTGAAGGATCCTCTAAAGATGGAGAATTACATAATCCCACTCAGGGAATTCTTGACAAAACAGCAACATAGACCATGTATTACAAATTCTTGGAGATGTACCATCCTGAAACTTCAACCATTTAAAACATCATTTTGGCTTTTGCAATAAATAAATTTAATTTTTTAAATTACTGAATTGTTTACAGTTCTTCCTTTAAACCCAGCTGACAAAATCTACTCCAGATGTTGGTAGGCAAGACTAGGAAATGGCAAAGACAGAAAATAAAGTTGAAATTTAATGAACAGGGAATAACTTGCTGTTAAAAAAATATAGCAGCAATAAGAAAAAAATTGTCAGTGAAACATGATATCATTTTAACATGGACAGAATTATTAACATCATATTCATAGAACATCAAATTTATACTTTTCTAACTTCAGAGCTGCAGGGGATTGGCTGATGAAACTTGAAATTGTTGTTCTATAGCCTTTGCTTTTATATTAAACAAATGATCTCAGATTTTAAAACAGCTTTTGACTCCAGGGGAAATATGCCATTAAGGAAGTGCCAGAAATGTGCTTAATTGATACAATCTTTGAAATCCTCTTTAAAGGGTGTTATTTCCCACATACAGATTTCTGGGAAATGAAAGAGCCACAGTTCATACATTTACCACAGGCCAAGGCCGAAAAGCTTAGTTAAAGATGAGCATAATCTTTTGCTGCATGAAGGTAACTTCCCATATAAAGCAAGGCTTCTATAAAACTATATAAAAGGAAATGGCCTATTGCACAGAGATACATTTCAGGCAAATTTGCTTCTTTTACAAATGTGATTACGGGCGGGAGGGGAATAATTATAGGAAGAAAAAACAGAATAATAAATTTGGAAGGGACCTTGGAAGTTTTCTAGTTCAACCTTCTGCTCAAGCAGGAAAGTCTACACCATTTCAGACAAATGGTTGTCCAGTCTTTTCTTAAAAACTTCCAGTGTTGGAACACCCACAACTTCTAGAGAGAAGTCATTCCATTAACTAATTGTTCTGTCAGGACATTTCTCCTTAATTCTAGGTTGGTTGTCTCCTTGATTAGTTTCCATTCATTGCTGCTTCTCCTGCCTTTAGCTGCATTGGAGAATAGGTTAACTCTCTCTTCTTTGTGGCAGCCCCTTAAATATTAGAACACTGCTATCATATCACCCTGATATGATAAGATGCTGAGCTTGTTGATCAGAAAGGTCGGCGGTCCCGCATCAAAATTGATAGAAAAGATAGAGACATGTGGAAAGGTGGCTGGTTGGAAAATAAATAAAGATAAGACAAAGATCTTGACAAAGAATATGCTATCAAGACAAAAGGAAGAATTGGCAGACCTATTGAAAATTCAGGTCACAAATAAGATCAAGTACTTGGGAATATACTTGACAGCAAGATGCAGTACATTAAAAGAGAATAATTATATCAAACTTAAACAGCATAGTGCTAGATTTGGCGAAATGGGAAAATTTACAACTGTCATTAATAGGGAGAATATCAACAATCAAGATGAATATATTACCCAGAATTTTATATTTTTGTTTCAAACAATTCCAATTCGGCTTAGAAAAGACTACTTTGAAGATTTAAATAAAATTGTGTTGAAATATATATGGCAAGGTAAGAAAGCGAGAATAAAGTTAAAACTTTTGCAAGATACTAGAATAAGAGGAGGATTTGGTTTGCCTAATTGGGAGTTGTACTATCAAACTACAAATCTGATGTGGGTTAAGGAATGGATAACACTAAGAAATACTAGATTGTTGACATTAGAAGGACATGATTTGTTGTTGGGGTGGCATGCTGTTTTATGGTATAAAGGAACTAAAACACAGGGGTACTTTAGAAGACATTATGTACGGGAGTCTCTGTGGTTAAATTGGGAGAAGATTAAAAGACAATGTTATTTGAAAATTCCAGTCTGGCTATCGACTATTGAAGCATTTTCTTATCCTATAATATACAAAAAGGAACAAACAGTTAGATATGGTGAAATATTGAATGAAAAGGGTGAATTTAAATCTATACAAAAACTAGTGGAACAAGGTATAAAGATGAATTGGTTTTCATATGCTCAAATACATTCAAGGTATGATAAAGATGCTAAAATGGAAGGTTTCTATGTTAAACTGACTGGCTTAGATAAGATTTTGACAGGTAATGATGAAAAGGTGATTAAAAAATTGAATGGATATTTATTAGAAATTAAACTAGAAGAAGAACAAGTTAAAGAAACTATGATTGCTTGGGGGAAGAATTTTGGATATGGGATATGTTAGAAATGTCATCAGATACCTGGCTCATATTACCATATGTGGTAGACTTGTGGGGATGCTAAAAAATACTGGACTAAAATCCACACGTGGTTGGAAAAAAATGACAAAAAAGCATATAGATTTGAAACCAGAAATATTTTTATTGGGAATTTTACCTGAAATATATAGTAAAGACTTGAAATACCTGATTGTAAATGTATTAACAGTGGCTAGGATTGTATTTGCTAAAAACTGGAAAAATGAGAAAATACCATCACAGGAGGAAATCATTAAGAAAATATTGGAATGTGCTGAAATGAGTAGATTGACATTTAAAATTAGAGAACAAGATGATAAACAATTTTATAAAATTTGGGATCTATTCTATCAATGGTTAGACAATAAAATATAATAATGAAATATGTAGATTTTTAGAAAATAATAAATATATAAAGATGTATTCTTTTCTAATTATATCTACAAAATGATTCTAGGATAGGTCTGGGACGATGATACAAATTGTCATAAAACAAATTTAGTAAAATATGATCATTTTGGAAAACATGAATGAATAAAAGTATAGTCAAGTGATTGATTAATAATGATATTAATGTATTTAATATATTGATTGAAAATATGGGATTATATACAATGTAATTATAATTGAAGACTATGAAATGGAAGCACAAAACAATTTTTAAACCAACCGGCACACTGTATGTACATATATGGAAGATAATTTGATGTTTTTATGTTTTGTTCATTTATGTTTGTTTTAAAAACCAATAAAAAAATTTTTTTTAAAAAAGAAAGGTCGGCGGTCCCTAGCACCGCATAATGGAGTGAGCTCCCATTACTTGCCCCAGCTTCTGCCAACCTAGCAGTTCAAAAGCATGTAAAAATGCTAAAAAATTAGAAACCACCTTTGCAGTATTCCAAGTGTGGTCTTACCAAGGCATTATAAAACAGTACTAACACTTCATGTGATCTTTATTTTGTCCCTCTATAATGTAGAGGGACGGCGTTGGCTTTTTTGGCAACTGCAGCACACTGCTGGTTCATATTTAAGTTTTTGTCCACTAGGACTTCAAGATCTGTCTCGCAGTTCATATAGTTGAGCCAGGTACAGTCCTATATTATACCTGTGCATTTGGTTTTTCTTGCCTAAATGTAAAAGCTTACTTTTCTCTACATTGAATTTCATTTTGTTAAATAAGGTACAATATTCAAGTCTGTCAAGATCCATCTGAATCTATCTTTTGGAGTATTGGTGTCGTCTGCAAATTTAATGAGTACTCCTTCTATTCTCTTCCACCCACCCACCACCCACACTGGCTGGCTAAGGGGATATAGAACACGTAAAAAAAAACTTTATCTGTGTGGTCTTGCAATTATTGAAAGTTGTTTGTATTTTGGATGAAGATTTTTTTAAAAAATAAACTATTAATTTTACAGTTAAAATAGACAAACAACACGTATATAAATATGAGAAAGTAAAAGGAAACAAAGAAAGAAAAGTAGAAAGAAAAATAAGAAAACAATTGAAAACAATTTGGATGAAGAATTTTTGATATATCAATGATTTCACTCTATGTTGAGTGGGCCTGTAGAACTTCATCAGCATTTTGCCTTGAGTTTATATTAAAAAAAGAGAATATACATCATTCAAATAGAGGACAAAACAAACCCTGTGTGGCAATTTCTCAAGGTTTTCAGTCCCTCTTCTTGTGGTTCTCTTTGCTTTACTTCAGAAGGAATAAAAGAGCCTGCTTATTGCTTGCAAGTAGCATTCAAGAAACAACTTTTTAAGAACCAAGAAACATTTCTGGGTGCATGTGTGAAGGATGGGGAGATCGTGCTTACCTGAAATACGCTTTTCGCTTTTCTTATTCAGAGAATCCCTTGTTAATCCCTCGTTCAAGTTATCTACAGTACTTTATTGAGTGGGGAGAAACTAAGATACATGGAGTCTAATTCTTTTTCCTCTGGTAATGAATATTTCTCTTTAAAGGTAGTGAAAGTGGATATAGGAAGCTAAAAATGATAAAAATAAAAAGTAGGGGTTCAGGTAGGGAGATAGGTTTTTAGTATCCTTTCAGGGGCCAGGTGACTACAGAAGGCAGAATATAATCAGAGCAATTTTACAGACATGAGCATTTAGAATTCTTTTTTTTCTTGGACCAGCATGAAACCCAGATAATTCAGAATTTAAGATTTCCTTGTCCCAAGTTGGGTTGTTTAGGGTTCCTATTTCTATGACATTTGGGTAGAAGAAGCTAGAAATCCAACCTTTTGAAAAACAAAGCAGAACTCTTTCAAAAGCTTTTATGAGAGTGTTAATTTATGAGAGTGATGGGGGAAGATCTGTCTTAATATTGAAACATAGACTACAGGAGCTTTGCCAAATTCAAGCAGGTTTTATGAACAACTGCAATTTATCTAACCACAAAGTATAATCATGTCTTTTTTTGCATGTTCCTCTCATTGTTATTATTATTAGTTCTTTAGTTACACCCTGAATAAATTATCCTTTCCAGTCATGCTCCTCCCAAATGCAGTAATATATTCTTTGTTTTTTTCTTCCTGAGCTCTGATTATGCTTTGTGTCATAAAATAAAGCAAAAAGATTGGTCAGAATAGTAGAAATTAATGGTGAAGCCTGAAGTTTTTACATTATCTTTTTACAAATTAATACTTGGGGAAAGTTTAAGTGGAATTTTAAAAAGACATGTTTTTGTTACTGTTACCACACATATTTCTTCTTTAGAATCTTATGCATTACAAAACTATGCTTGCAGGAATTTAATTTATTAGGTAAAACCTTTCCCCTTCTAGTAAGTTTAAATCAGTCATATTTGTAAGCCTTCCTTTTGATCTTTTAGTTCTCATTCTGTATGGTAAAATTGTTGCTAAACAGATAAATAAAAATATACTTTAGAGCTTATAGAAAGAAACTCAACCAATTCTGATATGTGCCTATTTTCAGATGAAAGATGCATTTTAAGATAGACAAAAGTCCTTTACTTTTTGTTCCTAACAAGTTATTTAATTTTGCTATGGGACAAAATTATTTGTATTGGGTACAATCAAAAGAGAAGTGAAAAAGGAAAAATGATAGTAATACATGTGCTGTGATACAAATAACATATATTGAAAGATAGCTTTTTTCTTATGAAGAGCAAGAATTGTTGGATATACCATGTTCTATCAGAAGGTTTTCAAAGCTACGAAAGCTTATTTAAGGATTTAATAAGGAGCTCTCCTGTCTCCTTATTAATATCAACATGAAGCTCCTGGCGTGACATCTGAACACATATCCTGAGATATTATCAAAATGTGATGATTCTAAAGTTTATATCTTCACCTTGAGTAAACCAAACAATGCTATGGAGGTGTCTCCACAATTGGGGCTGTTGAGGCCTGGATGAGACAGAACAGACTTCAAGTCAATCCTAGCAATACTGAATAGCTTTGGGCTTTAGGGCTTCCAGTTCTGGGGATTTCCCATTACGTTTTTTGGGATACGGTCCCAAATGTACACAATTTGGAGGTCCTCCTGTACTCACACATCCTATTCAAGGAACAGATGGTAGTAGTGGCCAGGAGGGCTTTTGTATTGTTTTAGATTGCATATGAGTGCCTTTTCCTGGACCAACTAGCTGTGCTCATGGTCACTTAACTTAGTCACTCCTGACTGACTATTGCAATGTGCTTGACATAGAGATTCCCTTGAAGTGTATTTGGAAACTGCAAATTGTACCAAAGCAGTGATGTGAACAGTTATGGCTGCTTCTCAAATCTCTACCTATTAGGAGTTTGCTCCAAAAGCTGCATTGATTGCCAGTATGTTTCCAGGTTCAATACAAGGACTAGGTGTCATTTATACCAGTGGTCACCAACCAGCAGGCCGGGGACCACTGGTGGTCCATGAGAAAATTTTGGTGGTCTACAGAAAAATACAAAACAATTAACCCAGGCTGCCCAGGAACACAAGGCTTGCGACACTTGCATTGCGAACAACAGGAGGTAGTGAGGGGAGTGGGGGAGGGAGAGAACTTGCCCCATGCACCTCGTCTGGCTACCGGGCTGTTTCTTTCCACTTCTTTCTTCTGCTTTTGACTGCACGCAAGGAAAGCAGCCAAAGTCTGTCTTTCTCTCCCCCAAACTCTACCAGAAATGAGTCTTTGGGACCCTGCAAGGTCTCCTGCTCCAAGAGGCTGCACCGGCAAAGACTCATTTCTGGTGGAGTTTGGGGGAGAGAAAGAAAGACTTCTGCTGCTTCTGCTGCTTTCCTTTCACAAAGCCAAAACTCTCTCTCTCTCTCTGTCTCCCCCCACCCCGAAAACGGAGTTGGAGATGGTATCCTGCGATCCCAAATAAAGAACGATTGATTGGTAAGAAAACGGGGTGGGGAACTTTCGTGCAGACTTTTTTGGGGATTTTCCCAGGGTCTCTGGTCCAAGGGATTTAAAATTATGAGTTTGGTGGTCCCTGAGGTCCAAAAGGTTGGCAACCCCTGATTTATACAGTCTTTCATGGTATCAGGCCAGATTATCCGTGGGACCATTCTCCTCAGTTATATCTACCTATCCTATCAGATCTGGCAGGAGAAGCATGTTGCAAATCTTCTTCATTAAAAGTACTATCTGTTAGGACTCCCTTTTCTGTCGTGGCCTTTGGAACATGTTTCCCCTGGAGATCAGATTGGCCTCAATCCTGTCAGGGTTGCGCAAGGCCCTGAAGACATGATGTGTTCCTCAGTATGAAGTATAAGAACCTGTGAAATTGTTGTATTGTTGGTTATTGCTGTTGTTTTTAATCTTGACCAGCAATTCTAGTTTTGTTTTGAGTTTTTTAAATTGTTGTTAGCCACCTAGATTCATTTGTAAGAAATGGGTGACCATATAAATCAGATAGATAGGTAGATATAGAGTTATGTCCCTGTCGAAATCTGATTCAGAGAGGGAGGCCGAGCAGCTGACAGAGAGTGGGAATGTTGGTCCTTTGGCTGTGGAAGAAACTGGGGAAGGGCAAAAGCCGGCTGGGCAGAGCAGGGGAGAGGTAGAGCAAGAGAGAGGGAATTTGGAGGAAGACCCGGGCCCACCCCCTCTTCATCCTAGGGCATGCAGAGAGGAACAGAGAAGGGAGCAACGTGAGTTGCATGGCTTACAGCTGCAGCTGGGAACACAGTGTTTAAAAAGGGAAGCTGCGCACAGGAAAGTTGTTGGGAGCAAATTGTGAATTATCTGGTATCGAGGCTTATCTGGGTTCCTAGCATCTTCCCAACTGTGTGTATTTTGTTGGCCTTTGAAGTCTGCAATTCCTTATCCTGCCCTGTCCAGTTAATTGCTTCAGCATGGTTTGTGTGTATTTTTATTTACAGTTTGTATGTACTTTGTTTTCAGGCTGAATTTCCTCCACTTAGAAACTGTTCTTGGGAGAGTTTTTTCTCCAGCCGAAGGTAACCTGGGCATTGGGGGCAAAGTTGGAGGTATTAAATGGACACTTCTTGCTTATTTGACTGTGTTGCCTTTGTGCCACACCCCAGGTTATCAGAGAGAGAGAGAGAACTATATCCATCTGCAAGAGTTTTAAGCATGCTCATTATAATTCTGTTTTTTGTTGAATTGGAAATGTTCCATTCACCATCTCTAGCTATATTACAAATGCTTTTGTAAGGCCCTTCCTTTTATTTTATCAGTGGTATGGAAAACTGTTTCTAAGAAGCCCAGTACTCCACATTCATTATAATGTAGTCTTCTTATTTACACATAATTTTGCAAAGAGAGAAAGTACAGAGGCCAGTAGGAGACTTTTTTTTTTGTTTGTTTCTTATGATTGTGATGGTGATTAGCAGAGCAGAGCCTTTTCAGTGCCTTTGACAGTTTGTATATTGTAAGTATGGGCTTGCCCACGGATGCTGTCTGTGCCAATGTTCTTTCAGTTTGGAATTAATTTCTGAAATAAAATATCAAACATAATTTCAGGACACATACGATGAAGAAAAGAATGATTTAGTCTGTCAATTTATTCTATTCCTGATTGCTTTATTTTATGCTGCTCGACAGAAAGGGTAGTTTTATGATAGCCAGGACTATAAATGACCTTCTTAGGAAACACATTTTGGCAGCTTAAAGCCTAAGTAGCTCAGTATGGCCGGAGCTTTTGTAGGCAGCAGTCCAAAGTTTTTCAAATCAGGTTGCAGATATCTGGGAGAACTTCTCAGCATATCCTGCAGGCTTGAAACTCCTCTTGCCAACTGCGTCTCTTGGGATCTTGCTGTAGCTGAATGGGGAGTCCATAAATCGCCCAACAGTGGTTTTCGTGTTTATCTTTTTGTAACTGGCATCTCATTTAGATTTAGTTTCCTGTCATCTGTCAAAACTATCTAGGGCAACTTAAGTTCTTTCAGAAGTAACTGCCTCTGAAAGGAATAGTTCACAGTGGAGTAGTCATTTCAGCTTCCTTTGGGCTAGAGGCCAGTTTATAGAATAATGGATCTTTCTTCCTCTTGAGCTGCTGCTCTCTTTGCTCATCTTTATTATTTTCTTATGTAGATAAGGGGAAAAGGGGGATGTTTTTCATGGTGTCAAAGAGCATCTGTGATTATTCAAGGCCAGGAGGTGATTTCCCAGGTTCCAGAGGCCATTATAAATAATGGAATGTCTACCATTCTAATCTGTGTGGCAGTCCAAAGTATGGTTTCCAGTTCTGTTAAGGTCTTTTGTAAAAAAAAACAAAAAACAAACAAACAACAGACCAGCAAGCTTGTTTGCAAAATGAGGGTTTTTCAGCATGCTTTTATATACTTGTAATGTAATTGAGATTACAGCTGCGAGCTTTAATCAGTAGACACAGCTAAAGTTTTGATTGCTGGGGCAATTCAATCAGTGAGGGTGAATTTTACTCTGGGTTAGAGAGAAGGTCATGCTGCCCATTTGCTGCTGCATCATAATACAGTATGATGGTTTTCTAAAAAATCAATGTTAATTCATAGTTTAATTAGAGGATACCAAATATTTGTAAGGGATGGCAATTTTAACTGGTATCGTGAAGAATGCAGCATTAGCTTGATTCTAACAAAAATAATCACTAGTGATTGTGCAGCTTTGGGACATTCTGGACCTAATAGTTATGTGGCAGTTTGGTGAGAAGAAAGCAGAAAATGTTAACACCAATTATTCTGAGTGTTCCGGTGGTAAACTATGTATGGCTCTGATTATAGTTTCTTTAAGACAATAGAAATGATTTTAATATCAAGTTTAGTTTAGTTCTCATAAATTAGTGTCTAAATCTCTCTCTTTCTTCTTTTAAAAACATACAAAGCTAAAGCTGTGTGGGCCAAATTCTGTTTGCAAGAAATTGGTTCTAGCCTCTACTAAGAGTTATCTGCTCAAACTGACTGAAACATGATGCTTGATAGACAGAGAAGAGATTATCGGAGAAAATGAGAGAGGGCAAATGGGAATTGTTAGGAAGAGAAAGAGAGCATCAGATAATTAGTGTCCTCACCACCTTATCTTTGATGTCATCATTGCCTGCATTAGCCCTAGTTCTCATGTGGTCTGCAACACTTACTACTGAAGGAATCTAACTCTTGAAAAAAAAATGGATGAAAGTTAGGTTAGAATTAATTGAGAATACAGATCGACCTAGATTTGCGGCCTACAATTGAGCCCAAAAGTTCCATTGCTAAATGAGACAGTTAAGTGAGTTTTGCCCCATTTTATGATATTTCTTGTTAAGTGAATCACTGCATTTATTAAGCTAGTAACATCGTTGTTACGCGAATTTGGCTTTCCCATTGACTTTGCTTGTCAGAAGGTCGCAAAAGGTGATCATATGACCTTGGACACTGCAACTGTCATAAACACAATGCCAGTTGCCAGCATCTAAATTCCGATTACATGACTATGGGGACCCTGCAACAGTTATAAATGTGAAAAGCGGTCATAAATTCTTTTTTTCAGTGCTGTCATAACTTCAAACAGCCACTAAATGAATGGTTCTAAGTCAAGGGCTATATTCATATTATCACATTTAAATAATCCGATTAAGTGAGCTGCAATTATCTGAAGTTTATGCTACTTAGTATGTTAGAAAATATGTTACCAGACTCTTTTTATTTTTGGCTACCGTGGAATGGAATGGAATGGAATGGAATAGAATAGAATAGAATAGAATAGAATAGAATAGAATAGAATAGAATAGAATACATGTGGGTTGTGGAGATAAGTGGCTGTAGTTTCCTTTCAAACCTGCAGTAAAACACATTCAGGTCATCTGCTAGTTGTTGATTTCCTTCTGCCTGGGAAGGAGGTTTGCTGAAGCCAGTGATGTTTTTAAGAGTTTTCCACATGTTTGCTGGTTCATTTGTTGAGAACTGATTCCTTAACTTTTCAGAGTAGCTTCTCTTTGCTTCTCTGATCTCTCTTGTTAATATGTTTCTGGCCTGATTATATAGCATTCTGTCATCTTTTCTGTAGGCTTCCTCTTTGGAACGACGTAGCTACTTAAGTTTAGCTGTGAACCAAGGTTTATTGTTACTATATATTTGTAGGTTCCTTGTTGGTACACATAAGTCTTTGCAGAAGCTGACATATGATGTTACAGTATCTGTGAGCTCATCTAGGTCTGCAGAGGCATCTTGAAAGCATTCCAATCAGTGCAATCAAGAGACCATAGACCAGTGACGGCGAACCTTTTTGTTGTGGTGTACTAAAAGTGTGCGTGCGTGCGATAGCACATGCCGGCACCTGCAATGCAATGCATAGTTCTAGGTTGTCCAAGCCCAAAATCTCAAGCCTGGTGGTGTAGGGTATTCTGTTGCGAATAGAGGAGTGTAGTATTCTTCTTTTGAAATACTTCTGGACTCGTTCAGCTGTATTAATGTCCGATATACAGTGCGGATTCCAGATAGTTGAGCGGGATTCAAGTATTGGTCTAGCAAAGGTTTTGTATGCCCTAGTTAGTAATTCAGTATTACTGGAGAAGCTTCGTAAGATTAAATGTACAACTCTTAAAGCCTTTTTGGCAATGCTGTTGCAGTGAGCTCTGGCGCTTAGGTCATTTGATATGAATACTCCAAGGTCCTTGACAGAGTGAGGGCCGTCAATGAGATCATATTATTATTACATATACCAATATAGCTTGCATTGGTATTATTTTGTACTAAAATGAGAAAAGAATAAAGCTACATTATTTATATTCTGGATATTTCAAACTGGGATGTATTTCCTGCAGTGATAGGATTCTCTACTTGGATGATTAAGTAGCTTTTCAGCAAATCATTATGATGCATTCTGTACTTCAAAAACAAGTATGTCGGACTTTGCTGAATTTTTGTCTTGAGGGTTTAGAATATAAAAAGTAATGCTTCTCTGTAGATATTTAACTGTTAGATCTTAACTAAATTGGGAATTAAAATATTGATATTGTAGAAGTCATTCTGGATTAATGCAGTATATAGCTGCACCATTCTTGATGTCCGAACATAACAAAATTTCAATAGAAAGGCACGATACAAATTAAACAGCAGCAATCCTCTCACTCCTATTTTCCTTTTCCATCAGGTAGTTTAGGATTGTGTCCTTAGAGGTAGGTAGGTAGGTAGGTAGGTAGGTAGGTATGTGAAGCAGTGCCAGGCTCTGTCTTTATAAATTTATTCTAAATACTAGTTGCCCATTTAAATGTAAGCTGGAGTGAAACCAACACTGCGTGTTATCTAGCCAGTTTGATGGTTTGTGGGAATCAGTGGCTAATAATTTCCCTGTTCTCCTCAGGCTTTTTCTTGACCAATGTCATCCTTGGTCCCAGCATGAAGCTTGTGTACCTGCTCCCGGCAGCCCAAGTGAGCCTCTTCTATTTTTTATAATCAGATACCTTGTGATAAGAGGTTAGCATGTTGGGCATCTCATAGTAATCACATTTTTATTAGATTGCAAAGGAGTTTTCAGTGCCCTAACAGTTAAGTGGAAGCCAAGAGATGGGGAGCAGGAATAAGCAATGTAGCTTATTTTTCAGGATAGGAGAAAGAGGATGGGAGCAGACTAACTTTGATGAGGCATATGGGCATGCTATTAAATGAGATATTTTCCTTCAGGCGCAAATAGAGGGAAAGGAGGCAGAATTGTTTTCCCTAGTTTAGATTACATTCCTGCTCTTGACTTTAGGGGCCATGTTCAATTGCTGTACATATGTAAGCTTTCCCTTAGCAATGAGGGAAATTGTGTAAATATGTCTGGAGACTCTTATTGTTCTGGGGTCTCCTAGCACATGTGCAAAGCTCTTTACAGTCACTCATGTAGTTTTGTTAGAGTGGATACCATATGAGGGTATGTCAAACTTAAAGCCTATTTTAAACCTTTGGGGACGTATTCATTTGGGAACTAGAATCAAAGATAAAATTCAGCTTAGCTGTTCTCCTCCTCCCTTTTCTCAAATAGTAGATGTTCAATAGAAATAATCAAGGTAATCAATGAATTTTCACCATGAAAACTGTCTGGATCTGTTGCAACTAAATTGCTATAATCAAATTTCCCCACAGTTTTAGTGTATGATACAACCAAGTGTCTCAGTGGAGGTTGTATTCAGTCTGTTAGATGGCGGTTTCTGTGCTTCTCCCATTTCATGTGGGAGAAAATGAAATAGAGCAGAATATGCCCTGGCAAGAAAGCATTTTGTATCTGTTCTTCAGACTTCTAAATACACGATATGAATTAGAAAGAAATCAGTCACTTTGAAATTTTATCTTGCGCTCAGCATTTGGCATATCTATATCCTAACCCTGGCTTCAATTTTTGGAATCTACCACATGTTTATGCTGGAAATTTCTTCATACGCATATTGAGTTTGTTCTGTTATGAAATCATGTCTCTTGGGGAGGATAATTTAAAGACATTTCCGTTTGTTATGTCTGAGCTAAACTAGACTATTAGGGTTTGTTAATGCTGCATAAACTCAAAACTAGCGCAGCTTTCCAATGTGGATTGTACAATCTCTCGCAAACTGGATTCTGATCTGAACAATCTGCTTTTGCACAAATATGGCTTCTTTCCAAGTGCAAATTTCCCATTGTCTTGGGAATTAAGTGTTGCATCACACGCTATCTTCTCCTTTTAGATTTCTGAGTATTGTCATGTACTGGGGAACAATAAAAGCTATGAATAGATTTCATCATATTTAACTCTACTCACTTTTTAACAGTGCTGTACAATCTTGTAGCAAGTATATACAAGTGACTTCTTAATCTCTTGTTTACTCTTTGAAATGTGCAGATTGATTCCTTTAGTTTATCTGTCTTTATTCCTTTAGTTTATGTATCTTCAGGGCAGAAATCCTGAAGCACCATTTTAAAACCCGTTTTAGAACAGAGATCTAAATTAAATTTTAAAAAACTGAAAACAAATAGTTGTTTTAATGAAATATAAGTACATCCTAAACACATTTTGATCATTTTAAAAGCAACTTTGCTGACATTTGCTGAGGTTTACTAAGTCACCTAAATATTTTGGTATATTTTTCAGAGTTTGTAAATTACACACCCAGTTTATTGTTCTATTTGGGATAGATTTGAGATAGATTTAAAATAGTTCATCAACAGAATGACAAATGTTTTCTGTTCTACTTCAAATGTGTCTTTCACTGTTTTTTAAAAAACTGGGTATCCTTCAATATAGAGATAGATTAGAGCAGCGGTTCCCAAATCTGAGTAAATTATTCACAACTGATAAAGGTGATTTTACTTTGGGTAACAGCACATCTCTTACCAATCACAATAGAGACATTTACATTGACTTTCTGATAAGCAGTGTTGTGTAATAAAGCAAAAAAGTTTGGTGAACACCGGATCACTTTAGTCAGGTATATTTTATGATTCTACCATATTTCACATTTGCAAAAAGACTTGATAAGAGGAGGAGGATCATTCTAATCGAGGGGTATGGGCTGATTACCTGAGGCATCAATTGCAACTATCCCCTTCTCTTGTTAGATCAGAAAAGCTCCTTCCCCAGCAACAAACCCTGTCTCAGCCTTACCCACCATGGTGCCAACTAGGAGCCATAGGAGGAACAGGCATATTACTAAAATTCAACTTCCTTAAACAATTGCCTTTTCTGTCCCTTGACCAATTAATATCAATCCCATTGAGTAGCCCTCTAACTGAGCACCCCAGCCATTATTTGTTCAGTGAGATTTTTTTATAAAAGGAGGAATATCCAAAACCCAGAGCCATTCAGTTCTTGCAAGGGTTCAGCTGAATTCTGTTGTTCCCCATCCAAACCTCCATAGTCTTCAAAAACTGGGAAAATACATTCCCTGCATCACTTAGAATAGAATAGAATTCTTTATTGGCCAAGTCTGATTGGACACACAAGGAATTCGTCTTTGGTGCATATGCTCTCAGTGTACATAAAGAAAAAAATAAAATACATTCATCAAGAATCATAAGCTGCAACACTTAATGATAGTCATAGGGTACTAATAAGCAATCAAATCATACTAGGAAATAAATAAAACAATATAAATTGTAAAGATACAAGCAACACGGTTATAGTAATAAGTGGGAAGAGATAGGTACTAGGAAGGATGAGAAGAATGCTAGTAATACAGTCTTAGTAAATAATTTGACAGTGTTGTGGGAATTAATTGTATAGCAGAGTGATGGCATTTGGGGAAAAACTGTCCTTGTATCTAGCTCTTCTGGTGTGCGATGCCCTATAGCGCTGTTTTAATTCACTGAGGTGGAGATATGTTACTAGGTATCATTAGCATGCAGAAGATATAATGGCCTCATATAGATGTTAAAATGCAGGGGAGAAAGCACTGGACCTTTGGCACCCCACATGGTAAGGACCGACATTGGGACTTCTCCAGGATTATTACCAACTGGAATCATCCACAGAGAAAGGAGGCAAACATATAACAAATATATCACTAAGATGTGTAATACAAGATGTTTAAGACATTTCTGCGAAAAATGGCTCTTGTATGTATGACCCAATGATTACCCTGTCCAAGAAACTGGATCCTATTATGACAGAAGAAGCCTGCCTTTTATGAGAAGGACATTTACTTCTTTAGAGATACTGTTATTACATTTACCATTTTATTAAACAGTATATTCCAACTCATCTGCATCCATATGCCCCAGATATGTAACCATTCCAATGGTTGGATACATTGCACTTGGGTTTTATGGCACACACATCCAAAGCAGCAAAAAATCAGCTACAAAATTGTTTTAGTGTCTGAATTTCAAGCACTTTTTTTTTCTTTTTCTTTCCTATTTCGTTTGTGGACTGTCCGTTTCTTTTTTAGCTTGTGTATAATTATTGTTTATCCCGTTTCATGGGTTATTTTCTCTCTCCTCTCACTTGAATCACTGGGGAATAGCTTCAGCAACACTGCTTTATTTTCTAAAAATATACTGTAGCTTGAAACCCATAGATTATCTCATGCCAGTTTAAATGAAATTTATGACTTGGGAAAGATAGAACTGCTTTCAGCTTTAGTTTCTTACTGGCTTTGCATTCTTTATACAGATTCTATATAATAAAGTGTACTTTTCCTTTTTTCTCTGCTCTCACTTTTTTTAAAAAAGATTTTTTTTACCTTTTTCAGTCCATCAATGATAAGTTCCCTTGGGTACACCAGACCTTGAATTTTTAAGCAAAATACTGTGAAAAATGTTCCATCTGTGGATAAGCCAACTCATATTTTTCATAGGATTTTGATTAAACATTTGAGGGCCTGCTTATTTGTGAATGGGCATGAGTATATATGGGAAATAGGGGTATTTTAAAAACTAAGCCTTGTGTATAAGCCAAGTCTGACCTTTTGAGTGTATTTTGGCACCTAAAATTCTATGCTGCTTATCCATGAGTATAAATGGTAATTTATTGAATGTCCTTCAGAGCAGGTCATCCCATAATAGCACATGAGTGATATCTTAAAAATAGTTGGAAATATCACAATGTTCCTTTCTGTGGTAATCAGTTTTATGAAAACTGTGGAAAAAAAGTAAGGCGTAGTGGGAAAAATAAAAGCATTTATTCATCATTCATTCATTCTTTACCCTACCTCATCCTTTATTATTGTATGTCCTCCTTAAATAGCTGTTCTTGCTTCATTTAGATTTCAAATATTTATGACATATTCAACTAGCTTCCACATTAGAATGGATAGAAGCATGTCATTACATTGTAGAACCATGTTTAAATAGTCATACTTTGCAACAGAAAGGAATTCCTTGCCAGTATTTACACCTCTTAGCGTTTCTCCATCCATTTCCCACCTTTAATAAAGATTCTACTAAAGTACAGAAATTCAACTATTGATCTATTTTCCCCCTTTTATATCTAAAATATATTCACTATTTTGGCTTTTGGTACATTCGTTTTCTGATCTTTCATCCCAATTGCATTGTATGCTGCCTAACATTTGCTGGAAATTATTTGGGTTTTCAGCCCACAAAATAGCATTGTTTGCTTATAGTAGTATACAAACATAAAACTAACTATGAAACCCTTCTTTATATGTCTTCTGGGTGATAGTTTAATTCCATTTCATTTATCAATATTCCTCAAGTTAAGTTTCACCTTTCTTTTAGCATATTGAAATTCTATTTCAGTCTTCTTTTGATAGCTAGGATAGCATGGTACTTTTTTATCATTGCGTTTTTTCACTATTAAAATAGAATATATATTTAAAATATGAAAAAATATCATACATAAAAAATAACCTTCTATATAAGTAAGTAATGATACTTTAATACATCACATTTACAATCCATGATTCAAAATTAAGCATTTACGAATGTCTGTGATGGTGCTTAATTTTCCAGTAGGCCCTTCTTTGTGTACAAATGATCCCTCTAAAGCAGGCCTGTCAAACTCGTGGCCTGCAGCCCAGATGCGTAATGTGCTGGCCACACCCACATCTGGTGTAATGAAGAGGAAAAAAGTTGGGATACATCAGGTGATATCACTGTGACGACATGAGTTTGACACCCCTGCTCTAAAGCAATAGGGCATCAAGAGCCTTATTATTTAAGGCCCTATTGCCGTCTTATTTGTTCCTTAATTACTTATGATAAAACTTCATTTAACTCTAACATGCAATAGGTATCAACAGTGTGTTTTTCTTTTTTCTTTTTGGAACTTGAATTATTAATCACCTAACTGCATGGGGGGGGTGGTAATATATAAACACCTGCAAGCTTGAATGACAGTCCCTTATTTAAGACTAGCATTTCAGTTGATACTATTTGCCAAGTTCATGAAACAGTTCCAGATGAAATGTCAGAATAGCCTTTTTTTAAAAAAGGTAATTTCATTTCTGGTCATGTTTCCTGTGTCTTCTGCACCATATTTCTGCTATTGCATACTATATCTTCCGCTGCATAGTATGGCTACAGTTGGATACATTCAAAAATTTACTACTGAAATATGTTCTGCATAGAGCTAAGTTTGTGAAATGCCTAGTAATTCCAGTTGCTGCTAACCAGCAAGATATTGGGGACACAATGTGTTCATATTGTAGGACCTGCATAATTTAAATGGTTGGATTTCGCTTTTCAAGGGCTTAGGTCAATGGTGGCAAACCTTTTTCGGCTCCTGTGCCGATAATTGTGAACGTGCTTGTGTGCTCATGCTTGTGGGACAGCCCCCAGAAGGCAATGTGTGCTGGGCTCCCACCCCCCCCTGCATATGTGCTCATGATCCTGCTGCAGCACGCAGCACGCCTGTGCATGCGTGCGCAATTCTACCCTCTGTGCACCATGCATCTCTGCACCTGCACCTACAACTCCCCCCTATGTGCAGCACATCTCTGTGCATGCGCGCGCGATCACCCCTCCACGCCATCCATCTGTGCATGCGCGCGATCACCCCTCCACGCCATCCATCTGTATATGTGCACATGTCTCCCTCACACCCCTGCCCCCCGCGCATGCATGCCATATATCCGACATCAGCTGTCGGGCGGCGGTGCGCACACATGCACAGTGTGGCTCTTCCCGGTGAGCTCTCACGTGCCGGGGAAAATGGGTCTGCATGCCACTCCCGGCATGTGTGCCATAGGTTCACCATCACGGGCTTAGGTCATAAGTGTCTAGGCTTAGAAGGACACCGAAGATGCCTTCTAATTGTTGAAGGTCTTTTGTTAGACTCATGAAAAAGGATTTTTTTTTCCTATGCTGTTCCCAGGAAATGAAGCATGCTCTGTTTGGAGCTATGTTCAGGTCCAACGCTTTCTGATTTTTAGGAAAGGAATCATGACATTCCTTTTCAGTTGGGACATTTCAGTCTACATTAATTTTTCACCAGTTTTATCTTTTTTTCTGCAACAATTACTGGAAAGGTAGTTTACAATAACTTTTTCTAAACCTTTAGGAAGATCATCTAATAAGTTTGTGTATTAAAAGTAAAGAACCTGTCCTTTCTTGGAAAGCCAACTGAAAAGTGAACTAAACTAATATACTACCCAATAAAACAAGGGGATTCTAAAGCATATTCTTGCTAAAAGTTATATTAGTATTAAAATTTAACTTCACCAAAGTTTTTCTAATACTGTATCTAGGTCTGATTTTAAGGGTGTTTTTTTCAGGCTTGATATCCTGAAAACATAATTTATTAATTTTAAAAATATGCCTGGAGTTTGTAGATTTTCATTTGGAGTCAAATACGGACATCAAGACCATGATAAGTAAAACACAATATGTATAATTTATAATCAAAGATTTTGGGTTGGAAAAAAACCCACCCGGATCTAGAAAGCACCATGTATTTAACAAAGTCATTATGTATTATTAATACTAATAGAATAAGAGGGAAGAATAACATTAATTAATAACATTAAAAATAAAATTAGTATTTGTAAGTTGATGATTAAATATCTATGATACAAAAAACACAACATAATATAGAAACCAAAGAACAAATCAAAATATCAATAATATCAAGACATAATAGTATAATCATAACAGTGTAAACAAAATTAATCATGGGTGAATTATCCTTCCCTAAAGACTCTTTGAAAGAATTTGGTTTCTTGAAGGTCTTTAGGTCTGAAAGAGATTGTATAAGGTCTCTTAACAGTCTGTTTTTCAAAAAATATATATTCTTGTAAAAAGTTTATTTTGCTTACTGTGTGATAGATACTTGTACACTAGAAAATTAAGTAGCATAAGTTTACAGTTTTAGATACATTTTAAGGCTAAGGTGATTCCACTATTCTTATTCTAGTGAATGATTATTGCTTAACAGAAGGGAGAGTGAGTTTTAATTAGCATTTCTGCGATTAAATGTTTGTGTTCACAGTGCTTCATTTACATACATTTCTTCTTCAGGCTGGACTCTTGGTGACTTCATGGCCTTATCCATGTAGTTTTCATAGCAACAATACAATACTGAAATGATTTGCAATTGTCTTCCTCCATGCTTACTTAGTTTCTTAGACCAGTGAAGGTGCATTTACAAACTCATTCCCCCTTACTTTCAGGTATCCATCTCTGAACAGAGGAACTGGTAAGTCAAACTGACTTGTTTGACTAGAGGAGTCAAACTGTTTCTACGTCTTTTTGGTGGTTCTGGGTTTTGTTTTTTTCATTTGTATTTCCTACAAAATTACAAAAAAACAACAACAACCAAAACCTTAGCTCAGCATACATGGATTTTGGAGATAGGCAAGACAGGTGATGTGGAGATCTGCCTTTTTCCGGTTTGAAGTTTTCATGAGTTTCTCTGTAATCTTCTTGAGTCCTTACCCCTGTTCCCAGGGATTGAACAACAGTCCAACTGTTTTTTATTAATATTTTCTTTCTATTGGAACTTCTTCCAGTTGAAATTCAGGACACAGCTGCATAAAGATAATCACATCACATTGTACTGTACTTCTAAAGGATTAAGAACTAAATTAAAATAAATTATCTAGATTTCAAAGAGGAGGCCCAGATCTTTTCCTATTCTTGTTGTTATTTTTCCTTAGGGTAACTATAGTAAGAATCTAGATTTTTCCATTTGATTGCTGTTGAAAGATCTAATTGTTTTGTCTATGTGCTATTATACATCCCTGAATTTTTGAAAAATTCTTCTGGTAGCCCACCTAATACATTGATCTAGCACATTTGTTAACTGAATTGTATTGTTCTAATGGCTATTAATTAATAAATGTTAATTAATAGAGATAAAAACAACCTTGAGAGCTGCATTGAAATAAATAGGATTTAAATTTGGTTTTGTATTGGCAGGGACTACTGAATGACCACTGATAAGATCATCGGTCATCATGGGCTGAGGTATCATCAGTATGTTGATGATATTCAAGTTTTTATCTCCACCAAATGATGCTGTGGCTGCCCTCTTGCAGTTCCTGGAGACTGTGAGGGCCTGGATGGGGGAACCACAGGCTTTGGTGAACCCTGGCAAGACCGAATGTCTTTGGGTGCATGGAGCTTTAAGATCTGGGACTAACATCTTTAGCTCTGGATGGGGTGGCACTACCCCAGACAGACGCGGTCCGCAACTTGAGAATTCTCCTGGACTCATGACTCCTGCTTGAAGAGCAAGTGGCAGTTGTGGCTAGGAGACCTTTGCACAACTTTGTGTAGTGCACCAGTTGCACCCTTCCCTGGATCAGAAGTTCCTGCACTCAGTCATTCAAGCCCAAATCATCTCACATTTGGACTACTGCAATGTGCTCTACATGGGGCTACCCTTAAAAAGCATTTGGAAGCTACAGCTGATGGAGAGAGTGGTAGCATGGGCAGGACCTATTACACCACTGTTCCATGAGCTGCACTGGTTGCTGATTTAATTCCAGGTGCAATACAAGGTGCTGGTTATTATTTTTAAAGCCCTACACAGCATGGGTCCAGGAAATTGCCTCACCCTGATGGGTTTGCCCTGCCCCACATGCATCTACAGAGGGGCATACTGCTGATCACATCAGTCAAGGAATTTCAGCTGGTGGGGACCAGGAGAAGAGCCTACCATGGCTCCCGCCCTTTGGAATATCTTATCCCCTGAAGTGAGATCTGTTCCTACCCTTCGGACTTTCCTTTAGAGCTTTAAGACTGGTTCTGACAGATGACCAATTCCACCTCACCCCCTGCATCCAGCTGTCTCCTTTTCCAACTTGTGTCAATGTTTTAATTCTAGTGGTATTGGAATTTTATTGGGTACATATTTATACTTGATGATTTTAATGGTTTTTATGCTGAAAGCTGCCCATGGGTGCTTTGAAACAAGATGGGTGGCAAATAAATTTAATAAATAAATAAATTTTGTCTGTAAGTATTCAAAAATTGCAACTCCTCTAGGTAGATGGGTTGTATAGTAAATTAACTTTTTGCCCAATTAAAAGATTATTGTCCAATTTGCATTTTGGGATTACAGGTTAAGCATATCACACCTTTGTGTATAATGTGCATCTCTTCCTGAGCACAACTACTGCAATACTAAAATAAAAAGCTTGAGAAGAACTTGTCTGGTAAAATGGTAACGTTTCTCTCACTACATCTTCACCCCTTTCCCCCAAAGTGTAGTATTCATATTCAATATTTATTGTTTGTTGGAACAGAAGAATAGACTTTTAACAATATTGAAACTACCTTTGGAGCAATTTCAGTAGATGTTCACCACACGATTATTCTTCATTTGTTTGCTTATTCTGTAATTGAACTAAGCAGAAAAGCTTGGGGACTGTGGTGGTTTGAAAAATCTGTCTGAGGGGTTTCAAAAGAGGAAAGTGTGGTTAGGAGTATTTGAGCAAGATTCAACACGTGGTAGAAGAGAAGGCTGTTATCCAATGGAGTACAAAAAGCTATAGCCAGACTTGGCTGAGTTACTTTATCCAACTGTCTACCTGGTCACACTTTCCACTCCATGTTGGATTTTCCCTCAAGAAAGCAAGGATTGAGGCTGTATTTGCTCACCTGCTTCAGGCACAAAGTTTGTTTATAGTCAGTCCCCATAAGAAATAGTTGGATTATAAGAATGGGGATTATATTTGAAGAACTTCCCATTGGCATCAGGTTGCTTCTGTGGGAAACGGGTTGCTAGACTAAATAGATGCTTTGTCTGATTCAAGAAGGCTCTTCTTAATCTTTATCAATAAATAAAGCAACTATTTCATTAACTTAGAATAAAGTGGTCAAACCACATAATGCAATTTAAATCTATTCTGCTTGAATGCATTTGGATGATATCATCCAAAATTTTTAGAACTTTCCCAATCCATGTTAAGATTTCTGCAGGATTCCTAAAGAGGTTTTGTATTAATGGCTATTGCATAAATTTAACAGAAGAAAAAGGATCAAGGAATATTTTTTTAATTGGAACAAAAATGGGAAAGCAAAGTTCTTCAAAGGCTGGATTAGAGGTGTTATGATTCATAAGCATGAAAAACGGTTTCTCTGATTCATGTTTTTACCAAAACAATGGTGCTGTTACTGATATTAGATTTGTAATTGTAATGAAAAAATGTATGCATATGAGTAATAACTCTGACTTTTCTGATTTACCTATAACTTTATTTTCACCATTATTTTTATATTATCATCTGTGTGCTGTGATTTTGTGAACTGAGTATTACATAGAAGTTATTTTTGGTATGCATGGTATTCTATTTGAATGTAATATTTAAACTTGCATTTCTAAATATAATTATCCTGAATTGAGAAACAAAATATAAAAGCTGATAGTTTTTAATGTTAGATTTTTCTGCTGTTTGCTCTGTGATGCGCATATATACAAGCAGTTTGTTCCCCTGCCTCCTACTTTCTTAGAGTCTTTATCCTTTTCTGGAAGAGGAAGAAAAGGTGAATTTTAAACACAATTTCCCCCCATGAATTAAATGGTACAAACTATTTAATTCTGATCTACATTAGGACATATATTAATTTAATTAATTACATTTATATGTTGCCTAGTTTCCAACCACTCTCTAACAAGCAGCTGGTGTTGTTTTCCCTATATCACTCTTCAAACATGAGAAATAAAATTATTTGTAACAAATAAAGTTATTGAGCTATCTTTGGACATGTTATGTATTTAAATATATCCTTCATAGACCACAGTTTATACTTGAGGGTTGTATTTTAAGAGTAATGGAATTTTATTGGTCATCTAATTTATTTAATGTTTATATACTTATTTAAAAATGCTGTTTACTCCCTTTTAATGCCTGCAGATAGTGTAAAACTCTCTATATTTGATATTACATTTAATTTATTTCATAATTCTTTTTGTAACTGTCAAAAACCGTTTTAAGAAGGAAAAAGAGTAGCAAATGTAAAATTGAAGAAAGAAATGAGACTCTAATAGATTCTGTAGATAGACTGATAGATATGATGGTCCTTATCTTTCATTCTTGAACACATGTTCTCAAACCTTCCATAGATAAGGTAGAAAATACAATTATTAGGGTTAATATTTTGAAACTTTTACTGATAAGTAGATAGGCTCAATTGCATCTTGAGCTTGAATATATGCTATATTTCCTAGAAACTGTAGTATAACTTGATTGGATTTAGGATTTGATTTTACAGATTAATTTCAGATTAATTTGCACTTCAACTCCATCTTGTACAGGTAGTCCTTGTCTTACAACCACATTTGAGCCCAAAATTTATGTTGCTAAGTGAGACAGTTGTTAAGTGAGTTTTGTCTCACCTTCCTTGCCACTGTTGTTAAATAAATCACTGACTGTATTTGTTAAGTTAGTAAAATGGTTCCAAAGTGAATCTTGGCTTGCCCATTGGCTTTGCTTGTCAGAAGATCACAAAACATGATCACATGATCCCGGAATACTGTAACTGTGATAAATATGAACCAGTTGCCAAGCATCCTAATTTTTATCACGTGACTGTGTGGATCCAATTGAGTGTGAAAAGTCACTTTTTTTCAGTGCTGCTGTAAATTCTAACGGTCACTTAAACATGGTTATAAGTCAAGGACCAGCTGTAGAGGGGAAACACTTCAGGTTTTTAAAACTTCTATAGTCACCTTCCTCAAGTAAAATCCCAGAATATGTAGCAATAGTGATGTGGCTAAGAAGAGCAATCTATAGTTATCTGTCTACAACAGGGGTCTGCAACCCGCAGCTCTAGAGCTGCATGTGGCTCTTTCATCCCTCTGCTGTGGTTCCCTGTCACTCAAAATATCCATCACAACCGCCAATGTGCAACACCCACCGGCATGCAATTTATTGAGCTTTTCGACCCATCTTTTTTTTTCGGAGTTCAAAATGTTTTTGTTGCATACAGAAATAAAAATTTGTTTTCTCTGTAGCAGTTCATTGATTTCATAAATGCAACACACTGTAATTTTTTTATACATAAAGGTAAAAAATGATATATGCAGTGTTATCTTCATTTTAGATGTCAAAAGGGTTTTGTGGCTCCTGATGTTTTCTTTTCTGTGGGAAACTGGTCCAAATGGCTTTTTGAGTGTTTAAGGTTGCCGACCCTTGGTCTACAATAACAAGTAACTTCCAAAGTGTGGTCTTCCTGACCAACTGAGGAAAAAGGATTCTCTGTTACATAATCTGTTAAATTCTGAACAGTATACAATTGGATAGTCTCAGCAAGAATATTCAGATTCTTCCAGACTCCAGCACGCAATCTGAGGCTTAGATCTATTAGGTAGGTAGTTAGGTAGGTCTGTCTATCTATCTATCTATCTATCTATCTATCTATCTATCTATCTATCTATCGTCATCTATCAACTTAATCTGATATATAGATAGTTGTGCCCAAATTGGACTGCTGTCTGCCAATTTTAATGTTTTAAGGAGCAGTATACAATAGCATAGTAGTGTGACTCAACTATTATGAATCCATTCTGGAATGAAGGAAGAATGATCTCACCAATGGCTATTAGTTATTTATCAATGACCAATGGTATACTCACTTCTATTTCCATCAAGGTCATTCCTGTACTCTGCAGTTTTTCAGAATTCCTGTGGCTCACATTGAATTGATGTGATTGTTTGAGAAGAGCTAGGAAAACCATGGTTTAAGTTCCTGCTCAACTTTGAAATTTATTTTGGAAAGATAGGAGAAGAATTATGACCTCTCTTGAAGGAGCAAAAACATATTAATATATAATAAAACAAGCTTTCCCTGACACTATGTCACCTAGATATCTTGGCCTTCACTTTTCATTGGTAAAATTTCTTGGAGTTACAGGAGAGACCAGTGCATCTGGATTTCTCTAGATTAGAGAAAATTAATATTTTATATTTATAAAGGGTTAGAGAAAGAGAATGATATTTAATAGAGGATTGACATTTTGAGGTATGGCCTTAAGCTGCAAAGGTCAACATGGCATTTTTGCATTCTGAAGGTAGGTATATCTTCTGAGAAATTCTGATTTTCAATTGATGCCTATTTTGAGAGTATATGGAAGATAATCTGCTTGCCTTGAAAAATTTAGGTCATGTCAGGATGTAATACCAACCTATGGTTTAGCATTTTATGAACAAGGAAATGTGGTATTTTCTAAAAAGCAAAGATTGCCTTCTGCCCACTCTTGGGAATGGGAATTTATGATGTCAAAAAATTTTCCCTTCTCCACTGTCAGCAACACAGAGTCTGAGTCTTCAAAGCATCCCATTTCTCACATTTGGCAGAGCCAGCATCTGATTTAAGCCTGGAAAGTAAATTGCTTCTCACCTCCTGTAGTGAATGTCTCTGTGGGTCAGGGTTGAAATCCTTGGCAAAGCACACAGAGGAAGTTTGCATCAGAGCTGCCTTCACCACATCTGCTTTGTGAATAAATAGGACATTTATTTCTCAGTCGACCTAAATATCTGACATATAGAACTGCACATATTCACACACCCCACTGTTACCCCCCCTGTGTCTCAAGTATTTTTGAGAATGCTTTAAAAGTCAACAATAAGAGAACAAGTTACCATGTTCACTTGGCTCCCATGACCAATTGATGAAAAAAAGAGAGAGAGAGACCAAAGAGACTTTTAAAATATTATATGTGTTTGTAGCTGATTGGCTGAACACCCATCCCTTTAAATCCACTAACATCTGTCCTGTAATTCAAACACCCTGGGAGCATTGTATTCACAGCTTGAGGCACACTTTTTTTCTCTAAACAAATGTTGATTGTTTCCTAAAGCAGCATCAACATGTTGTTCTAACTTAAAAACTATATCCTTCACTTCAAAGGTGCATTAATTGTGGAAGATGAGCAAAGGAGATCCAAGTACATTTCAGAATTTATTGCATAAAAATTATATTTATTTAGAGATGCAATAAAGTTGCAGTGTTATGAGGAAACCTAAATGTAGTTTGCTGCAATGTTTTAAAGATCACAGAACAGAATTTTTTTTTTACAAAATGTATGCTCTAGAACATAAATTTTGTTGTGAAGAAATGGAAATTCACAACCAATTTTGAAAATGTAAACTAAGTTTTAAATAGATTTTTAATGTTAATACAGTATATTAAATCAATATGGTTGATATTTTTTGTCTTCCCAGAAGGTGCTCACGTAAATAATATACATTTAGGAGCCCAGTCTATCATCTACATCTGTTCATCTATATAATCTGTAGGCTCTAACCTTACTTTCACAACACCTGGGGGAACAGATAGCTCTTAACAGCTTTCCAGAAGATTAAGAGGGTAGGGACCAGCCAGATCCCAAGGGAGAATATTTCAAGGACAGGGCTGTTATGGCCAAAAAAACAAAAACAAAAACCATACTTCCTAGATCCCACTAGATGGCACCTTAAGTGTACCTACTCTGTCTGATCTGATAGAAGATTCCCAATGGTACACTATCCCTGACTGGGAAAATGTTATCGTATCAAATATCAAAGGTAACACATCATTGGACTCAAACTTCTTGCTAAAGTGAGGCAGAATTGGTTCTACTCCATCCAGACCCTCACAATCTCCAGGATCTGAGTCAACACTGAAACGATATCACCTGTCTGGACAAAAATGGAGATGTATAATCTGGTACTTTCCGCAGACTGGTGGTTATTTGCGGGATTGCCTCTCTCTGGTTATCCATTCTGTCAGGTCCAGCAGGAGGGGTATGTTCCCATAAGCTAATCCCATAAGTTAAGGATCCCATAAGCTAAGGAATTTTGTTTGGCAGGAACCAGAAAGGGCGTTGGTACTTACCTGATACGCCCATTTTCTGTGAGCTGTGAAGAGCATCCAGAAGTGGGAGGTGCTTCAGTCTCTTCTGGAAAGGCTGGGCTTAAAACTCCGGGATGCTCTTCCTCCTCCATGGGACACCTCCCCAGCGTCCCCCAGTTTTGCGAAGACTGAGTGCCAAAGTCCGAAACTCATCACCTAATCCAGATCCCTGACTGGAACGGAACCCCACCAGACGGAAAGAAATGGGTGGGGCTGGATGCTCTTCACAGCTCACAGAGAACAGGCGTATCAGGTAAGTACCAACGCCCTTTCTCCCATGAGCTGTTCAGAGCATCCAGAAGTGGGACATACCAAAGCTTGGCCTGTCCTTAGGGAGGGACTTCTTCTGGATCAAAATCCACTCCTAAACTCTGTGGACCCTCTGCAGGACTCTTCTGCCAAATGAAGTGTCCACTGAGGCATAGACATCAATTTTATAATTTCTGACAAAGGGCAATGGTGAAGTCCAAGTTGCCACTGCACATTTTGTCTATGGAAGCCCATGTGGCCCATGCTGCTGATGTTGCCGCCCTCCTTGTTGAGTGGGCTGTAATGCCCTTAGGAACTGAGATGGACTGGCATTTGTAACTTTTAGCTATGGTGGCTCGCAACCATCTACCAATGGTCGTCGATGACACCTTGTGTCCTAAAGTGGATGGGTTGAAGGATAGGAATAGAGCCTCAGATTTTCAAAATGCCACCGTGCTGTCTAGATAGATACTTAACGCCCTTCGAACGTCAAGTTGATGCCATTGATGCTCCAGTCTATGAGATGGTTTCGGACAAAAATTTGGAAACACCAACTCCTACACTCTGTGGAAGACTGAATTTACTTTAGGGGTGAACGATGGATCCAGTCTGAGAACCACTCTGTCCGCATGAAACACGCACGGGTCCTTTCTCATCGACAATGCTGCCAATTCGGAAATCCTCCTTGCTGATGTGATCGCAATTAAGAAGACCACCTTATATGTCAGGAATTTGAGACTAGCGGTTCTTAAAGGCTTGAACAGGCCAGTTGTAAGTGCGGTTAACACCTTGTTGAGCTCCCAAGTGGGATAGCAGTGAATTACAGGAGGTCGTAAGTTTGCAGCACCCTTAAGAAAGCTGCGGACATGTGGATGGTGTGCTATGGAACAAAGGTCACCCCAGGATATCACCGAGGCTAAGGCCGCCACCTGTCTTCATAAAGTTGGAGATAGGCCCTTGGTCAATACCTCCTGTATAAAGTCCAATAATTGTCCTATTGATGGGGCGGTTGGGTCGATCTTCGACCCCCGGCACCAGTGACAGAAAGCGGACCACGTGGCCTCGTATATACGATTGTTAAGGAGCATCTGGATGCTTGTATGGTGGCAATGGCATCCTCTGAAATCTGTTGGGTCCTTAAACGGCTCCTCTCAACCTTCATACTGCTAGGCTGAGCCATTGTGCGCCCGGGTGAAGTACCGGCCCTTGCAAGAGGGAAACCCCTGATGGTGGAATTTTCCAAGGTTGTTCTCTCGACAGGTCCTGTAAGTCCGCGAACCACGTTCGCCTGGGCCAGTAAGGGGCAACCA